>NC_083330.1:52603318-53240985 GCF_963455315.2 Globicephala melas
CTTGCCTAGAGAAGATCCTTTAGCATTTGTTGTAAAGCTGGTTTGGTGGTGCTGAACTCTCTCAGCTTTTGCTTGTCTGTAAAGGTTTTAATTTCTCCATCAAATCTGAATGAGATCCTTGCTGGGTAGAGTAGTCTTGGCTGCATGTTTTTCTCCTTCATCACTTTCAGTATGTCCTGCCACTCCCTTCTGGCTTGTAGGGTTTCTGCTGAGAGATCAGCTGTTAACCTTATGGGGATTCCCTTATGTGTTATTTGTTGTTTTTCCCTTGCTGCTTTTAATATGCTTTCTTTGTATTTAATTTTTGACAGTTTGATTAATATGTGTCTTGGCGTATTTCTCCTTGTATTTATCTTGTATGGGACTCTCTGTGCTTCCTGGACTTGATTAACTATTTCCTTTCCCATATTAGGGAAGTTTTCAACTATAATCTCTTCAAATATTTTCTCAGTCCCTTTCTTTTTCTCTTCTTCTTCTGGAACCCCTATAATTCGAATGTTGGTGCGTTTAATGTTGTCCCAGAGGTCTCTGAGACTGTCCTCAGTTCTTTTCATTCTTTTTTCTTTATTCTGCTCTGCAGTAGTTATTTCCACTATTTTATCTTCCAGGTCACTTATCCGTTCTTCTGCCTCAGTTATTCTGCTATTGATCCCATCTAGAGTACTTTTAATTTCATTTATTGTGTTGTTCATCGTTGCTTGTTTCATCTTTAGTTCTTCTAGGTCCTTGTTAGCTGATTCTTGCATTTTGTCCAATCTATTGTCCATTCTATCTCCAAGATTTCGGATTATCATTATTCTGAATTCTCTTTCAGGTAGACTGCCTATTTCCTCTTCATTTGTTAGGTCTGGTGCATTTTTATCTTGCTCCTTTATCTGCTGTGTGTTTTTCTGTCTTCTCATTTTGCTTATCTTACTGTGTTTGGGGTCTCCTTTTTGCAGGCTGCAGGTTTGTGGTTCCTCCTGTTTTTGATGTCTGTCTCTAGTGGCTAAGGTTGGTTCAGTGGGTTGTGTAGGCTTCCTGGTGGAGGGGGCTAGTGCCTGTGTTGTGGTGGATGAGGCTGGATCTTGTCTCTCTAGTGGTCAGGTTCACGTCTGGTGGTGTGTTTGGGGGTGTCTGTGGCCTTATTATGATTTTAGGCAGCCTCTCTGCTAATGGGTGGGGTTGTGTTCCTGTTTTGCTAGTTGTTTGGCATAGGTTTTCCAGCACTGTGGCTTGCTGGTCGTTGAGTGAAGCTGGGTGCTGGTGTTAAGATGGAGGTCTCTGGGAGATTTTCGCTGTTTGATATTATGTGGAGCTGGGAGGTCTCTTGTTGATCAGTGTCCTGAAGTTGGCTCTCCTACCTCAGAGGCAGAGCCCTGCCTCCTGGCTGGAGCACCAAAAGCTTTTCATCCACAGGCTCAGGATAAAAGGGAGAAAAAGTAGAGGGAATTAGTAGAAGTATGAGGAAAGAAAGAAGGAAAGGAGGGTAGGAAGGAAGGAAGAAAGAAAGAAAGAAGCAAAGAAGGAAAGAAGGCAAGAAGGAAAGAAGGGAGGGAGGGAGGGAGGAGGGAAGGAAGGAGGGAAAGAAGGAAAAAAGACAGAAAGAAAGAAGATACAGTAAAAATAAAATACAGTATAATAAAGTTATTGAATTAAAAACTTCTTATTTAGAAAAAAAAAAAAAAAAAGGGACGGAAAGAACCTAGGACAAATGTTGGCAGCAAAGCTATACAGACAAAATCTTACACAGAAGCATACACATACACCCTCACTAAAAGAGGTAAATGGGGAAAAATCCTAAATCTTGCTGTCAGAGACCACCTCCTCAATTTGGGATGATTCGTTGTCTAAAGGAGGGAAGGAAGGATGGAAAGAAAGAAAGAACGAAGGTAAAGTATAATAAGGTTATTAAAATTAATTATTAAGAAAAAAATTAAAAAAAAACATGGACGGATAGAACCCTAGGACAAATGGTGGAAGCAAGACTATACAGACAAGATCTCACACAGAAGCATACACATACACGTTCGCAAAAAGAGGAAAGGGGAAAAAATCATAGATCTTGCTCCTAAAGTCCACTTCCTTAATTTGGGATGATTGGTTGTCTATTCAGGTATTCCACAGATGCAGGGTACATCAAGTTGATTGTGGAGCTTTAATCCGCTGCTTCTGAGGCTGCTGGGAGGGATTTCCCTTTCTCTTCTTTGTTCTCACAGCTCCCAGGGCTAAGCTTTGGATTTGGCCCTGCCACTGCGTGTAGATCGCTGGAGGGCGTCTGTTTTTTGCTCAGACAGGATGGGGTTAAAAGAGCCGCTGATTGGGGGCTCTGGCGCACTCAGGCCGGCGGGGACGGAGGGGCACAGAGTGCGGGGCGGGCCTGCGGTGGCAAAGGCCGGCGTGACTTTGCACCAGCCTGAGGCGCGCTGTGCGCTCTCCCGGGGAAGTTGTCCCTGGATCCCGGGAACCCGGCAGTGGCGGGCTGCACAGCCTCCGCGGAAGAGGGGTGTGGAGAGTGACCTGTGCTCGCACACAGGCCCCTCGGTGGCGGCAGCAGCAGCCTTAACGTCTCCCGCCCGCCTCTGGGGTCCGCGCTTTTAGCCGCGGCTTGCGCCCGTCTCTGGATTCCGCGCTTTCAGCCGCGGCTCGCGCCCGTCTCTGGATTCCGCGCTTTCAGCCGCGGCTCGCGCCCGTCTCTGGATTCCGCGCTTTCAGCCGCGGCTCGCGCCCGTCTCTGGATTCCGCGCTTTCAGCCGCGGCTCGCGCCCGTCTCTGGATTCCGCGCTTTCAGCCGCGGCTCGCGCCCGTCTCTGGATTCCGCGCTTTCAGCCGCGGCTCGCGCCCGTCTCTGGGGTCCGCGCTTTCAGCCGCGGCTCGCGCCCGTCTCTGGGGTTCGCGCTTTTAGCCGCGGCTCGCGCCCGTCTCTGGAGTTCCTTTAAGCAGCGTTCTTAAACCCCTCTCCTCACGCCCCAGGAAACAAAGAGGGAAGAAAAAGTCTCCTGCCTCTTCTGCAGGTGCAGGCTTTTCCCCGGACTCCCTCCCGGCTAGCTGTGGTGCACTAACCCCTTCAGGCTATGTTCAAGCCGCCAACCCCAGTCCTCTCCCTGCGCTCCGGCCTCAGCTCTCAGCCCCGCCCGCCCCGGCGGGTGAGCAGACAAGCCTCTCGGGCTGGTGAGTGCCGGTCGGCACCGATCCTCTGTGCGGGAATCTCCCCGCTTTGCCCTCCGCACCCGTTGCTGTGCACTCCGCAGCTTCGAAGCTCCCCCCTCCGCCTCCCGCAGTCTCCGCCCTCGAAGGGGCTTCCTAGAGTGTGGAAACTTTTCCTCCTTCACAGCTCCCTCCCACTGGTGCAGGTGCCGTCCCTATTCTTTTGTCTCTGTTTTTTCTTTTGCCCTACCCAGGTACGTGGGGAGTTTCTTGCCTTTTGGGAGGTCTGAGGTCTTCTGCCAGCCTTCAGTAGGTGTTCTGTAGGAGTTGTTCCACGTGTAGATGTATTTCTGGTGTATCTGTGGGGAGGAAGGTGATCTCCGCGTCTTACTCTTCCGCCATCTTCCGCCTCCCTGTTCAACTAACTCATGACCATTTCTTTAATAAGAAATCAAGGATGCTTTAATTTTATAAAATCTACTGATAAACTTTATATCAGTTGTTTATTTTATATTGTTAATATAGTTTATATAGATACATATATCTTAATGGTCATTTTTATATGTATTTATTCTTAGTTATATTATTGCTGCATAACAAATCACTCCAAGTCTTAGTTGCCCCAAACTACAACCATTAATTGTTCCTCTTGAGTCCTTGGGTCAGCTAGGCAGTGCTCTTGGTCTGGGCCAGGCTTGGCTGACTTTGGCTAGACTCACTCATGCCTCTGTGGTTAGCTAGCAGTTGATAACCTCATTTACTCAATGGGTAAAATCCATTATTCATCAGCCTAGCCCAAACTTGCTCAGACTGTGGTGGCCAGGTTTCGAGAGGAAGCATGGAAGAATGCAAGTTCTTTTGAGGCCTAGGCTCAGAATTGAAAAATGTTGCCTTTGCCCTGTTCTGTTGGACAAGGTAAGGCATATAGACAGCAGAAATTCCAAGTATAGAGAAACTGATTCCTCTTATTACTGTCAGGAGCTTCAAAAGCATGTATATGCTGGGAGAGGTGGAGAATTGTTTAGGTTGTTGTATTGTTAAATATTAATACAGTAAAGGAGAAAATAACAATAGAATCATATCAATGATACCTGCTGAAAGATCATTATATTCAAGAAATATGATACAAACTTTATGTAAAAGAGAAATAGCAGGACATTTCCTAAACTTGATAAAGAATATCTTTAGAAACCTAAAGAAGTCATTTTCTGATAATAAAAGCTGTAGTCAATATTTGTATTAGTTTCCTAGGTTTAGCTCAACAAAGTACCACAAATTAGGTGTCTTAAAACAGCAAAAATTTATTCTCTCACAGTTCTGGATGTAATAGATCATTTTCAGCCAGTCACAAAAACTAGAAAGCATAAATGAAATGACTGGCGGATTTGAGTACACAAAATGTTTGAAAGGTCTTTACAGAGAAAAACATCATAAATAAATGTAAAAAACAAATGAACATTGTTTGTACCTGTAAATGTAAATTTGAGAAAAATATGGTACACTATTTTAGAAGGTCAATTTGTGTGTGTGTGTATAAAATATCTTATGAAAATGAATTAGGTACTAATAAAGGTAGCTCACAATGTAATTACAAATAAAAGGGTACATTTTTACATGAAAATTGGATAGTTATATCATGATCTTATTTTAGTTTTAAAAAAAGCTTATCCTTTTGTATGCATATATATAAATGTAATATTAGAGAATATTTCCATAAGCATCTAGCATAATTCTGGCAAGATACACAGAGACTCTCTCCCAGCTTCAATCATAAAATTCCAGGGAAAGTTTCGAACGGGCCATATCGATTCCCTCAACTCTCAGCTAACCACTGTGACTGGAAGGAACAGAGGCTCTTATTGGCTCAGCTCGGGCCACGTGTTCAGGCCTATGTGTAGAAACTGGGAAACCCTCATGGCTTGAGTGAAAAAGAATAATTCCTCAAAACTGGGGGAACTATTGCCAGAAAAATGGTGAAATAGTTTTGGCAAGTTAAAAAAACCAAAAAATAAAGATGGCTACCACATTTTCTACTATTTTCATGAATTTCCATATATATGTGTGTGTGTATTTATATATCACACTTTCTCATACATACATACACACAGACACACACATCACTATTACCATGTATCCTTCTCTTTTTAGTTAATAATAGGTGATTGGCCTTTTCTACTTGTAAGAGCAACCCATGTTCATCAAGACCTTTGCCTGTTAAGTTTTTTTGGCTCATTTATAAGCTATGAAGTTGATCTTGAATGATTCTCTAGTGAATAAAGAATTTGGGTTTGTATCTGATAACTGAAATGACATTTTTTGTGTGTGTGGTGACGAGATGGGTAAATATGAAATAGAAGATGGAGTAATTTTTGTGGATACAATTTCAGGGTTCAGTTAAATCATATGAAAATGGGGCTTGTAAAATGACTTCTAGGACATTTTCTACCTCTAGATTATAATTTATAGTGATATTTTGTCATAATAAGACACTTTTTATAATCCTTCCACTTTTCTTTTTGCAAAAAAAGCTAACAAATGCTAGATGTTAGAAGGGAAAAAATTGGCTTATATCCAGTTAGATATGTTAATGATTCTGTTGCTTTACACCAAGGGTCTATAAACTATTGCCCTTGGGCCATAGTTTGTGTAGAAATTTTACTGGCACACATATTTGTGTACATACTATCTGTGCTGCCTTTGTGTTATTCTGGTAGAGTTGAATATTGAGACAGGGAGCTTGTGTTACCCTGAGGCTAAAATAATTACTATCAGGCACTTTGTTGAAAAGTTTGCCAACCTGTGCCTTAATCATTTACCACAAAATAGCCAATAATTTAAAGTTTCCTTGACTTCTGCTGAGACTCTGTCAGTGTATATCCCATTAATTATACTTTTTCTTTTGAAATGGGCATTTCTCAATTAATATGTTTAAAACTATATCTTATTTCCCTTACATGGGATGTTAAAAATACCTCAATTAATTTCCCACTTCTAATTTAGTTTTTCCTCAGTGCTTTTAGGAAAATTGATGCCTAACATTACCTCAATTACTTTAAATGACATATACTGCTTTATTTTCAGTTTACTATTATTTGTGAAACTCCAAGCAGTCATTAAAACCAACAGTAAATAACTGAACTGTAATGACAGTAAGATACTAGTACAAAGTAGCATAAGTTTCTTATTTACTTGTTGTAAAACTTTTTAAAAGTCTTATTTGGAAAGTGTTTTACTACTGGAAGAGAATTTTCAGATATTTTATCATTTTTAATTCCCATAAGAGTATGAGATACATAGAAAATAGTATTTCCATTATGTAGGTAAACAAAAGAGCCTAGAGATATGAGTTGCATTGCTCAAAGTCATATAACTAGTAAAAGAGAGGAGGAATTAATCTCATACATTTTGATTGATTTCTACTTTGTTTTATACTTTGCTGCAGTTTCAGTCTATCTACTGTCTATCTATCTACCATCTATTTATTTACATGAAATCTAGCCACATCCCCTAAAACAGATAAACTTAACTGCAGAGACTGTCTTACTTATGCCTCATCGATTCCACTAGATGCTTAGAGCACTGCTTTGAATATAGTATTGAATCGGTAAATTTTTGGATATAATTTTATTCTAATATTTGGTAAAAAGCTAAATTTAATTGTGGAATTGGGTGGAAATTATAATTATGAATCTATTGCTCTTTCTCACTAAGGTATAAATTCCTTGAGCTACATGTCTAGATGATGACTCTTGCTTTTTGCTGCCTAAGCAACTTAACCTTTTTATTGTAAAAACATCCTTCTCCTTACTGGGAAAACACCCTATTTTTTTAAATTGCAGAAACCTCCTATAGAGCTGGAGTTGACCCCAGCTCTATACTTCAGCTTATGTTATGTTCAGCTTATGTTACCTGGCTATATCTCCCCCTATTCCAGTGATGGGTTCAGGAATGTGCACTTACGGAACGCTTAGGGAGAAGGTACATCATTTCCAGCTGGCAATGTTGGTAATAAGGTTGATTCAAGCCAGGGCTTGATAAGGATTCAACCCATGAAGCCTGGACATGAGATAAAGAAAAGGAGAGTAGAGAGGTAAGAGACACTGGACTTTGACATTGTTGTTTATCCAGTGGATCCAGTCATGCCTGCATCTATTCAAGTACTTCTAGGTTATGTAAGCCAATAAATTCCTGTTTTTATCAAAAAATTGAATTGCATTTTGGTTATTTTACAAACCAAAGTAGTCATGATGGAAGAACTGAGCCTTAGAGTAGCTACTCATTAAATAGCAAATTTATAACTGAATGGAGAATACGGTATAAAAATAGGTAAGTGACTTTAAAAAAAAGTTTTAATCCTGCTTTTCCTCAAAATATCTGATTATTATAAAAGCTCTCTAGGGACTTCCCTGATGGTGCAGTGCAGTGCAGTGGTTAAGACTCTGAGCTCCCAATGCAGGGGGCCCAGGTTCTAACCCTAGTCTGGGAACTAGATCCCACATCCCTCTTAGTCACAACTAAGAGTTCACATGCCACAACTAAGGAGCCAGCAATCTGCAACTAAGGAATCTGAGAGCCGCAACTAAGGAGCCCACCTGCCACAACTAAGACCCGACGCAACCAAACAAATTAAAAAAAAAAAAAAGCTATTTTGAGCTCTGTAAGTATTTCCATTTATTTGTTGTATAGATTTTTCTTATTGCAAGAATCAGTCAGGCTTTAGTTCAAAATGAAGCTTGTGGGAGAAGGATGGATTGTTCAACGCACACATGCACAAATCAGAACTGTAATGTTCCTGCAGGATAAAAACAGTGATATATTTTATTTGCTTATTCTAAAGCTTTTATTTATTGGTGCCTTACACAGTATTTGGAAAGAGGGTAATATTGTTGGGAACAAAAATATATTACTTTTAAAGCTTCCAAAACAAGAATATATAACTTGGTTTGCAGTTGACTAAACAAGAGAGTGAATGAACATAATTTCTACAAATTTGAGAGTTGTACAAAAATATATAGTTAACTCACATAATTATCTTTGTTTTAATAACTACATTTATAAATTATATGATTACAGCAATGTTGGCCTATTATCTGGATTAATCTAATAAATTATCACTGTATAAATGATGAACAATAATCCCCAGGTGAAATATACTTGATGGGTTTAAATAATATATATAAATAATATATATATATTTAAATTTTATCTCTCTATCTAGATATCAGTACACACACACACACACACACACACACACACACACACACACACACACACACACACACACACACGAGATTAAGGATCCTATTTGGTTTTTGTTATTTGTATACCTAGATCAAAGTAAAAGTTAGCCAAATGCTAACACTTGATTCTTTAATGTGACATTCTACCCAGCCATTGAAAGGAGCAATTAGAAGTTGAATTGTTTTTTAAAGAGATATTTATGGATTTTGTTTTCATACCAAGTAACACATGCAATTTAAATTAATGTTCTTCCCTCTGTGTCTTTGTTTTAGTGTAACACAGACATTTTCTTGAGAATTTTAATATGAAATGACCTTTTCTAAAATAATTTAATGCATGCCTCTGTCTTCCTCAAGCCCTACCCCTACCGTATGGCCTCTTCCCCTACCACACTATTACTTCAGGAAGGGACAGACCATGTCTAGCTCTTCCTCAATGCTATACTTTCTGCACCTAGCACAATGCTTGGCATGTAGTAGGTACTCAATAAGTGTTGTTGTTAAAGAATGAGTGATTAATAGCTAGAAGAATTGGAGCATAATGAGAAGGAGTATTAACGTGAGAGAACAGTATATATGAAGGCAGGGAGTAATAAAAGAGCATTTTGCAATTAGGTCACTGGAAGTACCTTTATAGCATGAAGACAACATGGAGGAGAGTGGTAAAGGGTGAGACTAGAGGTCATGAAGATGCTCACAAGGCTAAGCAAAGAAGTGCCGCTTTGTTGTTGAAGCCTAGTGAAATATTGAAAGATTTCTACCTAAGGATGAAAATGAGGAGGTTTACATTTTGGAAAGTGTGCAGGTAAAAATGTAGAGGATAGATTGAATGGAGTCAAGACTGGGGACAACAGACCAGTTAGAAGCCTATTGCAGTAGGTGGGAGTGTTTGAACTAAGAACAGAAGAAATAGAAAAAAATAAGAGAAAAACAACTCAAGAAAATTACAGAATTATCACCCCCAAATCCTGTCTACCTTTTAGATGCAAAGGGTGATGGAATGAAGGAATTCAGATATACAAGAAGCATTCAAAGATCATGTTTGGGAGGAAAGAATTAAGTTCTAAAATCTTGACTTTGAGGTACTTGCAAAGCATCTAAGTGAAAATATCCAGTTAGCTTTAAGGGTCTGGGACCCAGTATTCATTCACTCATGTTTATCCGTCATTAAGCTTCCTTTTTGTGTGTGGAAGGCACTGTTATAGGTATGAGGGTTAGTGGCAAAGAGAACAGTCTTTGCTCTCATGAAGCTTAGAACCTAGGATGAACATATACAATAGTCAAGGAGACAAGTACACAACATAACTTCAGTTAGTTATATGTAATGTGAAGAAAATAAAACAGGGCTTGGATCTAGACAGGAGATTATTCTAAACAGGGTGGCCAGAGAAAGCCTCTGAGGTGACATTTAAACACAGACCTCCAAAATGAGAATAAATCTTGTCACACTAGCTAAGCGAAAAGAAAATTTAAGGTGGTGGCAAGTTGTCAACATTATCAAAACCCACAGAGTGCAATAAAATAAAGATATAAAAATGTCCTTTGGATCTAGCTATCTGGAGGCTATTGGTGACTTAAATGAGAGTGGTTTAAGTAGGTACAGGAAGAGATGTTAGATTGAAGAAGGAAGGCACAAATGGGCTTAAAGAAATACAGAGCATTAGCACAAGATAATTTTTAAAAGAAAGCTTGGCTGTGAAGGGACAGAGAGAAGCAGCACAGATGCCAGGATCTGAGGAGTGCCAGGAAAGAAATTTGTAAATGTTTCCAATTATATTTTTTCATGAATCTACAGAGTGAGTACATTTTATGCAAACCTCAACGATAAAATTTAGCCCACTGATAAAATGACATATTGTTTTAGAGGTGGGTGATAGTATTTTTTGTTTAGCCCATTAATTTCATGGTGGAGTAAAAATGGACAAAAACTGGGGTGCTGCATGTTGCATAATGTAAAGAGTTGACATCTGGTCACTAAGAGATTACATCAGAATGGCTTGCAGTTAATACTATTTTCAAAGCATTTCTAAATTTAAAGGATGGGTCTTTTTCCTTGAGCCATTGCTTTCATAATATCATGAGAGAAATTTTTAAACTTTCCTTTGGAGAATGATGAAAATATTTGCTCTTTCTGATTCAGCATATAATGGGAACAAGTCTTGATGAAGAAAGTCACACTTTCAGTAATAAACATGCAGACACACCTCTAAAACGAGCTGAAAAACTAAGCATAATTTGGCCTAATAATTTTAGCTCTACCATCTTATTTCCTTCCTGAGTGTAGAAGAAATTCTTATGGTACAAAGTAGCACTTTAAATACATTGTCAAGTGATGGCAACAACCATCATTTTTCTTCTCCTTTCAGTGGCTGTTCCTTTATTTTACCAGGCAGTGATGCCATTTCTGATTTTTAAAGTAAGACTTTAAATTAAGACTTTATTAGCTATTTTTTTTAAAAAAATCTTTTATCAAGAAAACCTCTGGCGCTAAAAATTAAATGTCTCCAGGAATGTTTTTGTGTCATTAGGATACGAACTAATGATTAGCTATCAGACTGGGTCTCTACCTAGAAACTGCTCAGCAGACCCAGATTTTAATTGAGTGCAGCAAGTAAAACAGGGCTGTGCTTGCTATGCAAGGCAACTGTCAAGTCTCAAAGAAGTCGCTGAGCATTTCTCATAACCAATTAATATATGACACCTTAAATAACATGGACTCGCTATTCTTTATTAAAAGAAACTAGGGCAGGGCTGCTAAATGAAAACATGTTAAGAATATCTGCAGCTCGGAAAATTAGATTTCTGTTCAGAATTCTCTGCAATTATTTCTAAAGTTAAGAGAAGTGACCCTAAGATTTCCTCAAACTTCCTTCACAATTTAAACCGTTCTTATCACAAGAACAAGGTCAACATTATGTGCATAGATAGTTATTGAAAATTTTGCTGACATGATGATAGTTTATCCAGTGAATAACAAATAAATCTGGGTTTGCTTTTTGATCTGTCCATTACTAACTTCTTTACAGACTAAACCATTTTTTTAAATGTGTATTAGGAGACGCTGAGCTTATACTACAGCCTTTCCAGGGAAGCAGGACTCTATAAATTATTCCTTTCTCTAGTGTTTGTATAACAGAGAGCAAAGGACATGTAAATAGCTGTATTTATTCCATACCGTAAATTGGAACCATGCTACCAGCAGACTTCATATTTTCTCTCCTCTAAATGGTTATTTGAACACTGTTTCAAACTTAGAAGATATTCCTTATAGCAAGAAAGTTATATAACTGGTGATTGGATATATAACTTCCCACAAGTCCTATTTATTAGAAATCGTACAGTCTACTTATGTTACTAGTTGTAATAAAATTGAATTGAGGGAGAAATCATATTTTGGCTAAAGAAAGAGGAGGAAGAATAAATTATTTGATTTGATTTTACTGGTCCAATTTGGTATTAGGCAAAAATTTCCAAGGGCTTGCTTAATTACACCCAAATTCTACTGCCTCTCCAGCTTCATGATATATCATTGTCTAATTCTCAAAACTTCTCAGAAAGGGGAAAAAGTGGTCATGAAATTACCAGTTGGCAAAAGTCAGTGGAGAAAGTTAAGGGCCTTTATGGTGAAAGTGAAGAAGGGAATAAAGACTGTACTTTGGGGACTCCGTGTATTGTGAAGCATAAGGCAAAAATTCTGGCTTCCATTAAAATTCTACCCACAATATAGTACTAACATCTATACAGTAGGAATTGAAAGAGTGGCACAGACATTTTTATATTTTGGAACAAATAGATTAGTCAACCATAAAACAGGATTGCAAAGTCCATTACACAAAGTATTTGGAAGAAAATATTATGCACAGGTTTCAGAATTAATACTCAATAGGCATTGTCTCTCTTCCATGAAAAAAATTAATTGTAGATTTCTAGCAAGATTAAGAGCATATAGAAAAATTAAGTGAAAAATGGAGAGAAGATCCTTGGAATATTTATGGAAGGATCTTTATGAAGTCTTTAATGGAAGCTTCCATTAAAATTATATGCACAATAAAGTGTCAACATCTTTATATGGGAATTAAAAAATTCACATAAGGCATTATTATATCTGAGATCAATATATTAATTGTACTAGTACAGAGCTGAGTCAAATGGGACCCAGCATTTGACCAATTTGCTATGCTTGACCTATCTGTATGGACATGGTAAGATTTATCACTCCTGCCCTTGATACTTTATTTTAATCCACTTTTATTTGACAAATATGTTTAAACACTGTTAGGGACTGATTGTGTCCTCCCCAAAATTCATCTGTTGAAGGCCTCACCCCCTCAGTGTGATGGTGTTAGGAGGTAGGGCCTTTGAGAGGTAATTAGGCTCAGATGAGGTCATAAAGGTGGAGCCCCCATGCTGGGAAGAAGAGACACCAGAGCTCTCTCTCCAACATATGAGGATATAGCAAGAAGACAGCCTTGTGAAAGCCAGGAAGAAGTTCTCTAGCAGAACCCAACTGTGCTGGCACCCTGATGTCACACTTTCCAGCCTCCAGAACTATGAAAAATAAATGCCTATTGTTTAAGTTACTCAGTCTATGATATTTTGCTATGGCAACCTGATATTTTGTTATGACTAAGGCAAGCATCTACTTTATGCCCCACAATTTGCAAGGCACAGAAATTTAAAAATGAGTGAGATAGATAGGATCCTTGCCCTGAAAAGTTTCACTGTATTCTTGGATACAGCTTGAGTAGTGTGAAATAAATGTGGAGCTACCAGAGTGATGACATCAGTTATATTTACACACTAACTTGAAAGAAATCAGCTTTTATATTTACTGGAAAATATCTACA
Organism: Globicephala melas; assembly: GCF_963455315.2. Taxonomy (NCBI): domain Eukaryota; kingdom Metazoa; phylum Chordata; class Mammalia; order Artiodactyla; family Delphinidae; genus Globicephala; species Globicephala melas. Next base: position 52,616,532 of record NC_083330.1, read on the forward strand.
TCTTGCACTAAATCTAGTGACATGTTTTTGTGTTTCTCCGTATGTGTATTAAACTGTGTCAGTCTTTTGATTTCTCAGTCCAGAAGAGATGAAAACATAGAAAAAGGCTCAACTACAGTCTACTGATGCCTAAAGAAAGAAACTTATTTTCCTGATACTGACATTAATGGAATATATTTTATCCTGGTACAGAAAGAACCCTAAAAGAACTGGCGCTATCTTCAGTAAAATATCCCAAGTTTTGAGATTCTTACTGTAAGCTTAGAGACAAGTAGAGAGCATAAGACAAAAAAGAAAAGAAAGAAATAAGAAGAAAAGTAAGAGACTGGTTCAGAAAATGGTACCATAGATCAGAGAAACCTGTTAGATAATTAGTTAAATTTGTGAAATTAGAAATTTGACTTGCATTTACTCTTTCCTAGGACTTCATATTTAGAGCCCAGCTAAAATTCACTCTCTGTTACTGAGAAATGTCTTCTTGTATCTAAAAGTAATATGTATTTAGAGGAATCAGAATGGCTTATTATACTTTAAACTCTAAAACAAATTAAAAGATTTTAAAAATAAGAATTTGTATAAAGAGACGATGGTGACAAATGATTTTAATACTCAATATGTTTTTCACTTTCTTCTTTTTTACCTCTCTATGGTTTTGCATGTTCTTTTACAGTATCTATACATTAGTTTTGTGTCAATTTCTTCCTAATTCTCAATTATCTTCCATGCATCAAATTTTATTGTGGGGTGGAGCTGTAGTAGTGAATCTCCAAATTATTCTGGTTGGCTCAAATCCCTCTCACATAATTTGTATTTCCTTGCCATGGGGCACATCTCTCCCCCACCCCCAAATTCCACCCCCCCACCACTACCACCAAGTTTTTAATGTTCAGTGGGTCAGAAAACCCATGGCCAAGCCCGAAACTCTCCAAGTACTCATTTAGTGATATGTGGAATCCCTTTTTCATTGTGCCTCACCTTTGAAATGTAGTTTCATCAGGTTTATCTTTTGGTTTCATTATTTCAATGTTTCTTTGAATTTCAATTGTGCTGCTCCAACCAGGAGGGTCTCATTTTTCAGTGTGATCAGAACAAATACACAAAACATTTTGATTTGTTTGTTGATTGTGGTTGTAACTGTTAAGTTAAAGCATAAAGTTTTATGTTGATTTTTTCTGGTAATTCTTAAAGTGTCTCAAAGATAAGAAAGTAAAATTGTGTTTAATCTATTTCAGTTGATTACCTTTTCTTTCCATGTTAACATCTAATGTTGCCAAATATACAGGAAAATATGCAAATTGCTGCAACCTTTAATATAGGAATTTGAATATAGGTCAAAATCTTTAAAAATGATTATATTCTTTGGTCCACAAAATTCACTGCTAGGAATGGGTCAAAAGGACATAAAATTGTCACCTAACATTTATGCATCAAGTATGTTTACTGCAATGTGCTTGTTGCATAAAGTGACAATTTGGGAACCATCTAAATATCTAGGAAGAACGATATAGTAAATAATGGAATACTGTGTCTACATTTAAAATGATGTTATGGAGGTATAATTGTGATTATGGGTAATGTTCACATTGTATTATTTTGTTGAAAAAAGTATAAAAGCAGAGATACTACTTCTATAAGAAAATACATATATTTCATTATATACTTGGAATAATAAATAAAAGAATGTAAAAATAAAGAGATTGGGTGATTTTGTTATTTGTATAGTATATGCTGTGCTCTCTACAAAGAATTTTCAGTGTTATTTTAAAATAAGCAGGAGAAAAGATTCACAAGATTTTGTTGTTGCCAGTAACTTCATTAAAAAAAAATTATCAGTTCTTAGAATGTACTTAGTTAGCTTTTTAAAGTTCAAATATTTACTTTCTGAAATAATAAAGAAAATATTATGAGGAGACTTCATTTGATTTAGTTCTTAACACAAAAGTTTTTTTTCCCTTCTGTTGAAAATGAGTTGAATAACCAATGATGGCTTTCTCCAGTAACATAATACTTTTAAAATGCTTTCAACCTAATGTTACATGTAGATTGAAACACAACATAAATTCAATAATTCATGTATCAGATTCTCAACAACCTTAAACAGAGGACAAAAGACCAGATCTGATCGATCCATTACTACTTAAGGTTACCTGCTTAGTGTTGTTGTTTTTCTCCTAGAATACTTTACCTATATTAGATTCTTCAAAACCAGAATATGTGTGATATGTTACCAATAAAAATATATTTTAACCACAGTAACAGTGCACTGACACATAACTGTTGGTTGAATGAATGAATAAATATGAGGTAACTAAAAAAGAAAAAATAAGAATGCCATATTTAAACAGTTCATTTTTCTTTTACATGTTTAGTTTTTGAGATAGTAATGTCTTTCTTTATAATTTCCCTAGATTAACTTCCCTTTTGCTGTTTCACAGTCTTTGTTCTCCTCTGTTCCTGTAACATGTCTTTTTTAGATACTGATCTTTCTACCCCTATTTCATAGTTTTATTTCACCAGATTAAATTACATCTGTTTAAATACAAATAAACATTTGTAGAAAAAAGCCATGAATCCCAATGAAGTTATTAAAGTTCAAGCTACTGTAAAATGTGAGAGCAGTCCAAATATTTGTGCATGTAATTTGGATATCCCTCACACCTAATAAATTTATGAACCTGACTTAAGAAGTCATTGCATCTTTGGGTTTGTTTACTGACACAGCCATTGTTTTTGCTGAGGTCCCAACATGGGGGCCACTAATTAGTTCTAGTTTTTTGATACTTAGGTAACCTTTATTCCCTTTACTACTTCCTTCCATAGTTTACTTGCTGTTCCCTCCTATGATGGGCATTGTTTATTCTACCTCCTGGCACGAAGAGAAGCATATTTTTTTTCAGAAGTTGGGGAAGGAACAAAGGGGGTCTCCAGCAGAGGGGTTGACATTCTTAGTGAAACAATTCTTCAGTTTTCCACACAGCTCTTTCCTTCCCAGGATATTGCATACATTTCTTTTATGTAGAGGGCCTGGGGTTGAGGTTAAAAATGAGGGTTGATGAATAACTGTTTCTATATCTGGAATCTTGCTATGACAGTCAAGAGACTTGGCTAGACCTCTGCACACAGAGGATCTCTAGGGTACAGACTAAGAGGAATATATATTCACACACATATGCATACATATATATATGAAAAAGTACAACTTGAATGAAGAAAGTCCAACATGATCATTACAACTCTATATTCCCAGAAGAAAAATTTATATCAGTTGCCCATGAGTGGTAAGATATTATAGTTTTATATTGAATGCCTTCAGAGCATCCAGATATTTTTAAAAACTCCCAACTAGCAAATATATTTGTTATTTTATTTAGTCCTTAAAAATTAAAGGGACTAAAAATCATACAATGTCTGCTCCAAGATCACAATAGAATTAAGCTATATAGAAATCAATACAGAAAGAAAACTGGAAAACCCCCAAATATGTGGAGATTAAACAACACAGTTTCTAAAAAAAAAAATCACATGAGTCAAAGAAGAAATCTAAAGGGAAATTTTAAAATATTCTGAACTAAATGAAAATGAAAGCAGATCTTATCAAAATTTCTCAGATGCAGCAAAGGCAAAAGAGGAAAATCTATAGCATTGAATGCATATATTAGAAAAGAAAAAAGATCTAAAATCAATAACCTAAGTGTCCACCTTAGGAACCTAGAAAAAGAAGAACAAATTAAATCAAAAGAAGAAGAAAAAAATAAACAATAAGAATTAGAATAGAAACCAATGAAATTAAAATAGGAAGTCAATAGAATCAACAAAACCAAAGATGCTTCTTTGAACAGATCAATAAATTCAATAAACCTTTAGCCAGGCAAACTAAGGGAACAAGAGAGAGGACACAAATTACTAATATCAAAAATGAAAGAGGGTCATCACTATAGATCCCATGGAAATTAAAATAATAAAAAAGAAATATTATGAACAGCTCTACACACACAAATTTGATAACCTAGATGAAATGGACCAATTTCTTGAAAGACACAGTCTGCCAAAACTCACAGAAGAAGAAATAGACAATTTGGATAGGCTTATCTGTTAAAGAGATTGAAGTAATATGAACGACCTTTAAAACAAGAGTTCCAGTCGGCTTCACTGGTGAATTCTGCCAAACATTTGAAGAAAAGAGTATGCCAATTCTCTGTAATCTCTTTCAGAAGACAGAAGCAAAGGGAATACTTCCTAACTCATCCTATCAGGCCAGCATCACCCCAATACCAAAACCAGACAGAGGCATTACACGAAAAGAACACTATAGACCAATCTCTCTCATGAACATAGATGTAAAATTCCTTAACAAAATACTAGCAAATCAGAGTCAACAATGTATAAAAAGAATTTTATACACCATGTCCAAGAGGGATTTAGGTTCAACAACAAAAAGCAATTAAGGTAATTCATTACAGCAGCAGGCTTAAAAAAGTAAAATTACATGATCGTATCAGAAAAATATATGTCCATGCCTCTCTCTCGCTTTGTCATCAAAATTAAAAACTTCTGCTCTTTGAAAGATACTGTTAAGAGAATGAAAAGACAACTCACAAACTGGGAGGAAATATTTGCAAGCCATATATCTGATAAAGCACTTGCATCTGTATCAGATAAAAAACTTTAAAACTAAGAAGACAAATCAGTAATAAATGGACAAAAGATATGAGCAGAGTCTTCACCAAAGAAGATATGCATATGAGAAATAAGCATAAGAAAAGACGCTGATTACCATTAATCACTAAGGAAATAGTGAATCAAACCCACAATGTGGAACCGCTACACAACTATTAGTGTGACTAAAATTAAATAGACTGACCATATCAAGAGTTTAGTAGTATGTGGAAGAAGTTTGGACAAAGTCTCATCGTTTCTTGAAAAGTTAAACGTATACATGCCATATTACCCAGACATTTTCCTCCTATATATTTATCCAAGAGAAATAAAAACATACATATGTATACTTAAAGACATAACTACAACCCAAATATCTACCAACAGATGAATGGATAAATAAGGTATAGTAAATGCCTACAAAATTGAACATTATTTAGCAAGGAAAAAGCATTGACTATTGATACATGCTCCAATAGGTATAATTCTCAAAAATCTTTTCTGCATGAAATAAGCCAGTCAAAAACTATATGATTTCATTTATATAATATTCTATAAAATGCAGAGACAGAAGCAGGTCAGTTGTTATCTGTGTGGGGATGGAGGGAGACAGGAAGGGGCTGAATGTAGAAATTACAAAGGGACTTAAATAAATTTTTGGTAGTTACAGATGTGTTCATTATCTTGATTTTGGTGATGATTTCATGCATGTTTACACATGTCAAAACTTATCAACTGTATACTTTAAATATATGCAGTTTACTGAATGTCAATTATACCTCAATAAAGCTGTTAAAAATATTCTGGATATTGAGAGTAGTACTTGACAGCTATAATTTAGATATTCATACTACCTAATGTAAAAATTTAAAGACAAATAACATGTATTACTTTATTACTCCTAGAAGGCAAAGTTGTGGATCCACAATTATAAAAGGCAAAGTTGTGGAACCACAATTCCTTGGCTGAGATATTTTTTAAAATGTATCAAACATGATACAGACTATGTAATGTATCAAAATGTAATTAATTTAATCACAAGCTTAACCCTGTAAATGTTTTTATATCTTTTAAAAATATCTAATTAAATGCATGTGTGTGTGACTTAGCTTAGTATGCTGCTTTTAATGGAATTTAAGGAAACTGTAAAACATTTATAATATGTGCCAGGCACTTCCCCTTCAGCAGCTCAAGATCCAATTTAAATATGAGATTTACATTAAAAAAATAAATTCACTCTGTCTGCTGCATTGAGAAGAGGATTAAGTATTAGAATTGCATATAGTAGATATGCAATTCTACTTCTAATACTTAATACTTAGATTCCCCAGTTAACAGCCTAGTATTCCAGATAAGAAGATGGTTGTTTGACATAGGTTAGCAGTAAAGTTTGTAAGATAGACAAATATGATGTATTTTGGGTGGAGACTTAAGACTTGTTGATGAATTGGATGAAAAATGTAAGAGAAAGAATAAATTAGGGATGAATCTTAAGCTTTGGGGTTTAAGCAACTAGATAGATAATGGTGCTACATTCCATATCTGTAAAAACAGATCTGGAGGACAGAAAACAAGTATCTTAAATGTCACTGCCTATCTTGTATTTATTACTTTTTTTTTTTTCCGGTACGCGGGCCTCTCACTGCTGTGGCCTCTCCCGTTGCCAAGCACAGGCTCCGGACGCGCAGGCTCAGCCGCCATGGCTCACGGGCCCAGCTCCTCCGCGGCATGTGGGATCTTAATGGACCGGGGCAAGAACCCGTGTCCCCTGCATCGGCAGGCAGACTCTCAACCACTGCGCCACCAGGGAAGCCCTATTACCTTTTTTTAATTGATATTTATACAGCCTAGGCTTAGAAACATCAGTGAGGTAACACTACCTTGTGAGATAACATATTCCTAATTTGAAACTGTTTTTAGGCTTATCTGAGATCTTCTATGTAATGTCCTAATGTCCCTCTATAGTTCTTAACTCGGTCTTTTGGAACACACTAAGTTTGGATGACGAGTCCAGACAGATTGATTCTAATTTGTTTTGAAACTCAAATAGTAATATCTGCAGTTACTGAATTTCTTTAATTCAGTGGACATTAGCCAGCTTTTATCCTTTAAATGTAACTTAGATAATATGAATATAGATAATCATATTTTGTAATTTTACTTATAATATTAATGAATAAAATGAAAGCAATATCACAGTAGCTCACAAGACAATATACTACTAGCTACGAGCTGAAAAAATTTTTATCCCAGTTGTGAACCAAATTTATTTTACCAGTAGGTGCCAGTCTCGGCTCACAGAACTGAGACCGGAGTAATTGCTTATTGGTAAATTCTGTAAGAGGGATTTCTGTTTAAAAAATGTATAATAGCAGAGATTTTATGTCAAGAAAGACAATTAATGGATTTTGAAGGCAGAACACAATACAAGCTCCTGAACAAACCTATGACTATAACAACAACCGGAAATAAGATTAATCACTTCTTCCAGAATTTTCATATTGATATAAGGAGACACTATGCCCATAAGAAGGGAGTGAGAAAGGAAAAGGGAAAAAATATGTAAGTGGCGCTTATTAAAATGACTTCTCTGTTTACCTTATCTTCGCTCCTCTCTTGTTTTTTGCTTTTTTAAACTCTGATGGATGTGGAATAAAAATACATAATACATTAAAACCAACATGACTTGATTTTTCTGTACTGAATTGTATTAGCCTGGAATTCTGAATCGAACAACGAGGAGCCCAGGTGACCACTATCTGTGTGTATTGACTTTGCTGTCACCGAAGCAAGGTGTATTCACATACTAGATCAAGATTTAGGAGAGTCCTTGGATCATCTTTTTGTGAGCAGCTCAAATATGCCCAGAGTCAGGTGCTGTTCACTCTTGACTAGGATGAAATTGTACCTGCAATAATGAATTGTTATAGATATGATGTAAAACAAAAAAATTTTTTTGAGTGAATTAGTCTAAGGGATATTTATAGTATCTGGATTACTAACACTTTCCATGTACACTACAGTGCCTCAAAATTTTCTCTGCCTATTAGCCTTGTAAAATTGTATACATAAATACTTAAAAGGGTGACATAGTATTCAAAATCCAAAAGCTCCAAAATAAGGAGTTTATTTGCTCCAGGAAAGGCTAAAGCAATTCTGAACAGAAGCTATGTTTGCGAAGTACACCCATGCACAGAGGTGTTAATTTTCATGCACAAATATACTGCTGCTATCCAAATGCATAAAGGTATACCTGCAGCTTGCCAAATTAGCTTTTCTTAGTTAAGTGGGAGACTAGTGAAATGCTGGATCAATAAAGCGTGAAGCTGGCTCTCCCTTTCCAAAGCATTCGAGGGTCAGTTGTGGACCTGCTAATGGACCAGGGTGAATATACACAGTGAGTGAAGAACTCATCCTCATTAAATAAAATGTCCCTACCCACAGGCTCCCTTATGTATGACCCAAGAAGCGGTGCCCAGGATAGGCAGAAGAAATGTGAATTAATTTGCACAGGCTAAATTCTCCTAGCAATTTTCTCTACCCCTTATTTTTTGCACATAAGGTATAGTGGATTAAGAGATAAAATTATTCCCAGTCTGTAAGTCACTAAAAGAGCACTGAAATACATTGAAATATGGTGAAAATTAACTCAGAACACCATTCTACTCCCTATTCCTTGCATATCTAGAGATTATGCCTATCCAGCTTAGGAAAAATGTAGAAAACAGGTTCAAATGGAAAATAAAAACAAAACATAGCAAAATCAAGCAAACTATCAACAAAGAAATTGTGATCACTGGCCTATTGTGTAGTTTAAAAACAGGGATGTGTAGGTTGAGTGGTGTAACTTTAGGGGCACCACCAGTCCTGGAATCAGCTAGCTGGCTTCTGTCTAAAGTTGACAGCTGCAGCCAGGTGAAATTCTGAAACTAAATGATACAGTGCATGCTGCTCCTTAGACTGTTTTATTTTTCTTCATTTTTATTTGTATTTTTCTCTAAATTATAAACACTTTATGTTTTTTAGAAAATCACAAAGAAAAGTGATGGAATATAAGAGAATGAAGGCAATTGGAAAATTTTAGGTCATATTGAGCCAAGAAAAGAAAGTTAATTTAATTTCAATACAATTACATACCTTATGCCAATCCTATGTGAGTATGATATATGTTATTCAGATATAACATATGAAGAAAAGTGAAAAATCAATTCCAAATTCGTTAAAATAATACATTATTGGCATTACTGTGGTGCCAGTGAGGGCCGCACTCCCTTTAAAGACTCTAGAAAAGAATCCATTCTTCTTCTCTTTCAGCTTGTAGTAGCTGTTGACATTCCTTGGCTTGTGGCTGTATCACTCCAATCTCTGCTTTCTTATTTATTTATTTATTAACATCTTTATTGGAGTATAATTGCTTTATAATGGTGTGTTAGTTTCTGCTTTGTAACAAAGTGAATCAATTATACATATACATATATCCCCATTTCTCCTCCCTTTTGCATCTCCCTTCCACCCTCCCTATCCCACCCATCTAGGTGGTCACAAAGCACAGAGCTGATCTCCCTGTGCTATGCAGCTGCTTCCCACTAGCTATCTGTTTTACGTTTGGTAGTGTATATATGTCCGTGCCACTCTCTCACTTTGTCCCAGCTTACCCTTGCTTTCCTTTTTACATTAACTACTCCTCTGTGTGTGTCAAATCTCCCTCTGCTTTGCTCTTAGAGGATACATATGATTGCATTTAGGTCTCAACTGGACAATCTAGGATAATCTCCCTATCACAAGAGCCTTAACTTAATCACATCTGCAAAGACTGTCATATAAAATAGTATTCATAGGTTCCAGGGATTCGGATGCCTTTTTGGGGTCCATTTTTCATCCTACTACAATTATCAATTGTCACTGCAATGTTACCAGATCTGTGCTCACCAATTACTCTTTGGTAGTACTCTTTAGTTATCTGGTCCTAAATTAGCCTAATTAGGAAGGCTAATTCAGAGGCATTTAATAAAACATTCCTTTTTCCTTCATGATTGAACTTTACTCTTTGCAGAAGTAGTGAACATTTTTACTACTTGAAACATTGTAATTAGAAATTGAAACACTACTTGAACATTGAAATTAGAAGGCCCTTCTGATTCTACAGAAATCTCATAAAATAAAAGATTTAGGTAATTCAAGAACCAAGTATAATCCAAATGATATTGGGCATTCAGGGACCCAACCTCCTACTGGTTTCATGCTGTTTAGTTAAATTGCCCTGGCACCATACAAATACGGTACCCATATTTCATCCAAATTCTAAGCTTTAAGGCACCAAACAGCTAAAGTGTCATTGAAATATTTCTGTATTGAAGCCAGAGAGTATATATCCCCAGAGTTGAGAAATCTTGTCCCTCCAGATAGAGTATAGACAGTGCTCAAGTTAGAGGGATAGGGATACAGAGTAAATCCAACAATGCCGGATAACAAGAGAAGACTCAATGTTTGATAACTATATTTAGAGCATATAAATAAGAAAACGACTAGGACTTACTAATAAAAGCCATGAAGAAAGAATTGGCTGTCCTAGTATATCAGGGAGAGAGAGGGAAATCAGAGCATCTCAACAGTACTAATGAAACAGGAGGCAAGGGGGCAGGGCACAACCTTTAAAAGAATGCCATAACCACAGTACATGATGAAAAATAGTGAGAACCAACTAGGTCCAAGATGGTGGAAAATTCAATTTTCAGTAGACCTTGAGCCTCATTATATGCTCATTGTAATACATTAGCATGCTAAATGACACACCCACTAGTGCCATGACAGTTTTGAGGTCAACCATAAAAGGTCAGAAAGTGGGCAGTGGCCCAATTCCTGGAAATCCCCACCCCTTCCCCAAAATAGTTGTAATAATCCTCCCACTCATTAGCCTATGAAATTACCCAGCCCATAAAAACTAAGCACACCATATATCAAGGCCTCTTGCTTCTTGCCTTCCGAGACGGCCCACACCCTGTCTGTGGAGTGTGTTTCTCCCAAGGCCTCTCACTTTCTGAGATGGCCCACGCTCTGTCTGTGCTGTGTTACTCTCTAAACAAATCCACTTTATACCTATCACTTCATCTCCGAATTCTTTCGCGACCGGCAACACTAACTCAGATAATTATTTCTCCAGCCACCCTGGTTATCATCAGGGTGTTATTAGATATTGCCTGTAGTTTGTGGGATTAGGTCTCTAACATAGCAAAGGTTTGATCATGTCCAACAGAATCAATTTTAATCTTCATAAAACCTGTAAGTAAAAATAAACAAGAACCAAAAACTTGAAGTAACCCTTCCTGTAGGAACTTGACAGAGTATCCTTTACCCATACAATAGTGTGGTAGTTTGGATGCCTAGTGTCAAATAAAAACCGTCACTCACCATCTGGCACTACAAGCATGAAGTCACTAGCCACTGCAGTTACTGACCTTCAACACACATTGAAAGGATTTCAGGGTGGATATCAGGAATGAGGCACTCTGTGCTCTGGGAAAACTGGCAGAACAGGCCTTCAGATAGATATTTTCAGAAGATTTTAGGGGCCCAAATTCTTGCATCTTCTCATATGTAGAAAAGCACTAAAATCATTAACGGAGACACCTGCTTCTCATGACTAGTGGCAAATTTCACATGACTAGCAGCTAGCTTCTGCAAAAATGTGTGCTTGATTGCATGTGTCCGCCTTCACCAAAGTCACAGATATACTGACTTCCCCCACCCCACCTCTTCAGAGTAGTTCCTCAGAGCTATCTGAGATGCTGTCTCCCGGGCTATAGACCTCATTTTGCCCCATATAAAACTTAACTCACAACTCTCACATTGTGCATTTTTTTTCAGTCGACTCTAGATTGAGTAAAAATGATACTGTAGTCCCAACCTTCCTTACAGAACTTTCTCTAGGCTCCTTTCACATTGTGGGCAGCCATGACACTGACCTAAGGGCTCACCAATTTATTTTTAAAAAGTTAGGTTGTGGTAAAATGAGAAAAAAACCCCACAGAAGTATACATAAATCAAAAGGTTATAGCAGATTATTTCTTTTCACTTAATATCCATTCTCCTTTTTTTTTTTTTTTTAGTAATAGAATTTCCATTTTCATGTAGGTTGCAGTAAGACAGCTAAAAGACCACATTTCCAAAATTCCTTATAGCTAGGGGTGACGTGACCAGTTTCTTGCCAGTGAAATGCAAATAAAATTGTAGTGGGGTATTTCAAGAAAGGTATGGGAATTGAATTTTAGCGAAATGGGAATTGTTTCTTCTCCTGTCTCTCTTTCTTGCTTCTTGTAATGCAAACAGGAAGTCTCCTGGACTATAGGTACCCTTGGAAAAGGAACCAATGTAGTCAAGGTGGTGAAGCAGAAATATTGAAGGAATCTTGTTTTATGGGAAAGAAGGATAAACACCTACCTTATTTTGTTGTTTGTTGCCACTATTGTTTTGACGTTTTTGTTACATGCAGCTGAATCTAATCCTAACTTATAAATTATTATGTGTGTCATTAGCTGTGTCATTGTGTTATTGATAAAATTCACTCAAAAATGTATTCTGTAGCCAAATGTCAGCAGGTCTAGGGCTGCAAAAAACTTTGTAGATTAGTAAATATTGTAGGGTTTCTCTCTCTTTCTCTATATATGTATATAATGTAACTTTAAGGGAAATGTTTACCCTAAAAGCTAAATTTTTTTATTTCTTGAGCATAAAATATTAAAATTCAAAATTATTATCTACTCTTTTGAAGACCTTTACACAGCTTTGATTTTACGGCATTTGCAGTTCACAATTTTCCTTGGACTTTTTTTTTCGTTCCAACTTCAGATGTGATCTTTATCATCTAAGTCACCAGTTAATCTTATGTTTTGATGTCATGTTTCATGCCTAAATTGTTTGGAAAGTATTCCAATTAACATGGCAAGGTGTTGGAAGGAATATACTCCAATTAATATGGCAATGGTTAAGTATTTTGATTTCACATATCAGCTACAAGTTACAGCTGCTTTGGTTAAAAGACAATTTGTCCACATGAATGTAAAAATAACTTGTATCTGTCATGCAAATTCACTTGTATGATAATTCCTTAATCCCTCATTTAATTTTCTGTCAATCTAATTTAGCCTGTTGCTCAAGTGCATAAATATACTAGTCAATGATATGCACTTGGGTTCTAAATATAGACGTATCACATATATAAGATATACTTTTTTTCCTACATCTCCATGAACCAATCTTTTGATTTCAAAGGTAATGCTCTGGGTCATATTTAATTTTCAGTAGCTAAGGGGATATTCAAAAAGGACACTTCAAGTGCAATTTTGCTAACATCCTTATCAAGTTCCATAATCATCAGATTTCTGGTAAATCCAGACTGGTTGTAGTGGGGTGTTGGTGGGGGAGGGGCAGTTTTATACTCCCTTTAAAAATATAGGTATGCTTTGAGGCTAGTCAAGTCAGAATGCCAACTGTAAATGAGTTACTGTAATTATGGTAGATAGTACTTGAATAACACCACTTACAAATACACTCTTTTAGAAGGTATGAGAAAAATGTCTTCTATAAAGCAAATTTGATCTTGAGTTAGGGACCAGTCCCATTTCACCCAGATCATCTCTAAACACAAAATCCTGGAGAGAAATGAGTATTGTTCTACTGACTAACACATAAGTCACTGTCACCTCATATAATTGCATAATAAGACCTGTATTGCTTTACTTTCACAAAAATGAAAAAAAAATCTTCTATTTCTAGCATTCTCTCTATGCTCGTTAATATGTACAACTACAGAAATTTTTGATGTAGATTCACTTTGATCTACTGTAATACAATAGTATGTAAAATATAGCAGTCATTACTACCCAGGCAATTGTACAGAACTCATTTTTCTTAATTAGGTCTTACTACCCTTCGTGAAGGAGCAACCTATTATTATTCTTTTTTGGACAGTGGCCCAAAACACTAGTTTTAAAAAGACAGCTCCAGTTTTGGTTTTCCTGTCTGAAATATGTAAATGCCCAGAAAATTTTGGAACTGATGATCCCCAACAGCCTTGGGCTGTTGACAAATTACAAAATTCTCTGTGAATAAATATTTTTTACTATAAAGTTGACTGGATATCTTCCCTTTCCCAAATCATTTACAGTTCTTTAAACTATGTACCAAAATATATTAGGCTCAGCTTCTCAGTTTGCTTTTTGCTCCACTTATCCACACTAAGAAAAGTGTACGTAGGAAACTTATTCCAACTAAGCATAAATGCTTCAGTTTTCTCTCTTGGAAAAAAATGGTATTTTAATGCATTTAGAAGTTTTCTTTCCATTTGTAGTGTTATCTATTGTCATATATTTGTCTATATACTGGGAAGCTCTACTTGTATATCCCAGCATCATCACCTTCCTTTTTCGTAAGTCACCTGGGGAAATTACTCATGGAAAGTTTTGTTAATTCAGTGTGTTTGTTTTTCTTGGTTGCTTCTTACCTCTTACTTCCCTGCATTACATGCCCTTCCCTTTGGCATCTCTTGAATTGTTGTTTATGTTGTTATGTGACACTACCATGTGCTTTTAAACTCTACATATGTTTATATACTATAATATGTTCTTTTGGGGAAGCCACCGAATCTTATTCTTACTTTTCATTTGCCCTGACCTCCATTCCAGATTAGAGGATAGAGTTGCTTCTTTCTAAATATTTAATGACTTGGTGATTACCTCATACTTTTGCTTTAAGAGTACGGCATCTCGGGGCTTCCCTGGTGGCGCAGTGGTTAAGAATCTGCCTGCCAATGCAGGGGACACGGGTTCGAGCCCTGGTCTGGGAAGATCCCACATGCTGTGGAGCAACTAAGCCCATGCGCCCCAACTACTGGAGCCTGCACTCTAGAGCCCACAAGCCACAGCTACTGAGCCCGCGTGCCACAACTACTGAAGGCCGTACGCCTTAGAGCCCGTGCTCCACAACAAGAGAAGCCACTGCAATGAGAAGCCCGTGCACTGCAACGAAGAGTAGTCCCCGCTCGCCACAACCAGAGAAAAGCCCACGCGCAGCCATGAAGATCCAACACAGACAAAAAAAAAAAAAAAAAAAAAAATACGGCATCTCAACAGACTTCAAACTGGGCAGCAGTATGCAAATTAGCAGCAACACATAAATTTAGTTTTGGAAAGTGTTCTGGCTATCTATTTTGTTACTCTTCCATATTTAGTAATTTAATTCCCACTTAACCAAACGAAACTGAGGCACAGGACAGATGCGTGCTTGGGTATTGGAGGAAGTGGAAACATGTCTGGAACTGAGTTATGGGCTTATGTTTTTTCAAATCTTTGTATTACTCTTTTTTGAGCCAGAGGGAATTAGCTAATAGGAGCAATGTCCAAATAACATGGCTGAATTGGGTCAGTTCATATTGCCAAAGTAAGTTGATCATTAGGATTTCTGTTAAATACCAAATACCAAAGGGTGTTTGGACTGATGAGAAAGGAGTTTGCTGAAATCCTCTTGAAATGACTTCAATTAACACTGGGATTCTCGTTTTCTAGCCTGTATATCTATGTTTATGTTTTTTCACTTCCAATCTTTTAAACACTGGGGAAATAAAATATACAATGATAAAGACCCAACAGAAAACAAAACAAACAATCCTGGAAGTGGTATTAAAACTACCATTGTTTGCTTATCTGTTACTGAGAAAAACGATGCTTTATTTTTCTAAATCAGGAATAATTTCAAGAATTTAATTTGCCATTTTAGAAACAGTGTTATCATAGCATACTTGGTAATATATGTACATTTGAGTCTTCTTATACACTGAATCTGGAAACTTAAGCAAACAACAATAGCTAATATTCACTGGATGTTTACTGTGTGCCACATACTATACTATAGGCCTTTTCATTATTAAACATTACAATAATTTATTAGGTGGGGTTATTATTATTCTCATCTTCCATATCAGGAAATTAAGGCTTAGAAAGGTTAATGTCAAATAGGTAATAAGTGGTGCCACTAGGGACAACTACCCATTCATTCATGATCAGGCATTTTTATGTTGGGCTTATATTGTTGTGGCTCTTTTATCAGATACAGATGTTTTTGAATGGTTTGTATAATTTTAACATTATCTTAAGATTAGCATTTCTATGACAAACATTCGTATTTTTCTATAAGCCTAAAATAGGCATAATTAATAATGCTCTGTGATTGCAGGTGATTTGCTATTTATATAATAAAAGATAACATGTTTAATATATTTGAAGATGTAAGGTCTCTGTTTTGTCTCAGAGAGATAATAAAATGAGAGGGGTTGTAAAGAAGTTCTCTGGTGAATTATAATAGCAAGATTTTGATGTACTTCAATTTGGCTAACACGGATCATACCACCTTTCCACTTCACTTTCCCTCCTTCCTCTGTCCCCATAAATATTAGCGTAATGTAAAGTTGATACTTTTTTCAATGGAACTTTGTCATTTGCTTTAACTTTCCTCACATCTTTTGTGCAATATCCAAGTAGTGGGAAAATGCATTCATATGTGGGTCTTGGCTGGATATCTCTAATGCAACTCGTTAGTCTTCTGAGAACATATATAGCACAGAAATCATACAAGGTTGATATTTCTAAAGCTAATGAGCCTCTGATTAGCATCCGACTAGCTATAGTTAGCAAGATGTATGCCCTTCCAGTGATTTATAGTGATTAACATAATCCAAGATTCTTTCTCATCTCTAAAATTTGTCTTATCAGCTGGCTTAAAGAAACGCCCTCCCCCCCCCCACACACTTCTTCCAATGTTCTTTGTGGGAAACAGAACAAAATAAAATATTATTACACTAAAGGAAATTATTTTCAGTAAAATATATTTGTTGAAATATTCCCTGGGAAGAAGGAAACAAAAAAAAAACATTGTGTAGAATATGATGGCAATCAGGAAACTGCACACATAGGGTTATACACTGATGTGTCTACATAATATAACTTTAGAAGTTCTGGATAGGTAATGATGGGTCTCCATTTGAGTCCTGAGTTAAAGTTTCATTAATTCCTACATTTATTCATTCACCAAACATTTATTGAGCATATGCCATATGACCTTAAACTGTGCAGGCTTCTAGAGATATGACCAGGAACAGTACAGACATAGTCCCTATCACTAAATACTTAGAGCCTGGTGGGGGTAGGCTGGTAATTAAGTAAGCTATGAATTGTGGTAAATGTCTTGGTAGGAGAAAGGCATGGCAGGAAGAAATAATCTAGTTGGGAAGCTAAGGAATTTTTATTAGAGGAAATGATTTCAACCTGAATTTAAAGGATGAAAAGAAGGTAATCAGTGAAATAATAGAGTGTGTGTGTGTGTGTGTGTGTGTGTGTGAATGGTAGGAAGGGATGCCTAGTGTTCTGCAAGCCATTTTCTGAATCTGCTTTCTTATTTGTAATATGAAACAATTTGGTTACACAAATTCTAAGGTCTCTCTTTGCTTAGGAAAATGCTGTTTCTCTGAAATCATAAAAGCAACATTACATTCATGAGACTAAAATTAGAGTCAAGCTCTCCTAATGCTTAAGCCGTATACTGTTGCATCAAAAATTCTTTTAGGGCTTCCCTGGTGGCGCAGTGGTTGAGAGTCCGCCTGCCGATGCAGGGGACACGGGTTCATGCCCCGGTCCGGGAAGATCCCACATGCCGCGGAGCGGCTGGGCCCGTGAGCCATGGCCGCTGAGCCTGCGCGTCCGGAGCCTGTGCTTGGCAATGCGAGAGGCCACAACAGTGAGAGGCCTGCGTACCACACACATAGAAAAAAAGATCTTCTAGTCAAATAATATAGAGGACACATACACAGGCTAACAGAAACTTTCTAAGTATATGAAATACTACTAAAATAATCCTACTGGAATCATGTAAAGTTCACTATAATATTTGGCTTTTTACCAATAATAACTTTTCCACTAATGTTAAGAATCAAAATGTACCCAGATGCGTTTTAAATTCTGTTCCCTAGATTTAGACAGAGAATTACATTAAGGTGCAGAGTAAAAAAATGTCAGTCGATTATTAATTATCAAGACATCTTGGGGAAAAATGGCTTCTAAAATGTATAGATTAATGATTTTATTTGAATTATAGGAATGGACTATAGAATGGAAATATATTCTGGTATAAAATTGAGCATAATGTTTTATGATAATTTAAACATAATATTTCCCTTGAAGTACAGATTTATATGTGTAGTTATTTAGCATCTCTACTTTGAAATCAAATTATAAACTACTGAGCCTGCACTGTGGAGGTCACAAGCCACAACTACTGAGCCTGCTGCCACAACTACTGAAGTCCATGTGCCTAGAGCCCTTTTTTTTTGCATGTCAAAACAACCTTTATTCTGTTGCTATCATAGTAAATGGACACTCCATGTTTCATGTGGTTCAACAAATCTGTAATTCTTAATGCTTATTTTCCTTTCATAACCTAAATCAAATTCATCAGCAAATATTATCAGATCCATTTTCAAAACTATCTAGAATCCATCCACTTTTTCTGCCTTGAATTCCATCTCATTAATTTATTGCTAACGCCTCTTAACTGTTCTCTCGACATCTGCCTTGAGTCCTTTTGATCTATTCTCAACAGAATAGCTACAAGTTTCCTTCTACTGTGACAGTGTACCTAGTATCATATAAACCTCTTGATAGGAAAATTATTAAAGGTAGATAAAGTATTTTTAAAAACAGCTTTTGATTTTTTGATTGTATTGGGAGTAAATATTGAAGACTGTGTGATCCTGGAGAGACAGAAGATGTACTGAAAGGGAAATCGGGAAAAGTTCCATTTATAATAGCATCAAAAAGAATAAAATACCTAGGAATAAATTCAACTAAGGAGGTTGCTATAGACTAAATCTGTGTGTCCCTCCCCCACCAAATTCACATATTGAAAACTAACCCCCAGTGTGATGTTATTAGGAGGTGGGGTCTTTGGGAGGTGATTAGATCATGAGGGTGGAGCCCTGATGAATGGGATTAATGCCCTTATAAAAGAGGTGACCTAATAGAAGTTGTTATAGTCTTTTTGATGTTTCCATTTGGTTAGGCTATAGTCCCCAGTTATTCAATAAAGCACTAATCTAGGTGTTGCTGTGTAGGTATTTTGTATATTTGGTTAAAGTACATAATCAGTTTACATTAAGTAAGGGTGGATATCTTAGGTAATCTGGGTGGGCCTGATTCAATCAGTTGAAAGGCCTTAAAAGCAGTATTGAGGCTTCCCTGAGAGAAGAATATATTCAACCTATGGACAGCAGCTTCAGCCAGTGCCCATGAGTTTTAATCTATCCCTCCTGATGGCCTGCTCAACGGATTTTGGATATTCCTAGACAGCTCTCACAATCATATGAGCCTATTCCTTGCAAGAAATCTCTTGATATATATACTGGTTCTGCTTCTCTGATTGAACTCTGGCTGATACAGCTATCTAACACAAGATGTCCAACTTCCAAACAAAACTTATTAAACATACAAGGAATCAAGGAGAAAACAAAAATAAAAACAAAAATCCAACATACTATCAAGGGAGAATTCAATCAACAGACCAGGCTCCAAATGTTGAAATTAGAGAAATTAAAACAATTATGGTTAATATGTTAATGTCTCTAGCAGTAATAAAGACAGACAATATACGTGAACAGGTGGGAATTATTGGCAAAGATATAATAAAGAACTAAATGAAAATATTAGAAATGAAAAACATGTTAAATGAAGATAGTCTTTGACAGTTTATCAGCAGACTCAACACAGCTGAAGAAAGAATCAGAAAATCTGAGCATAGGTCAATGAAAATTACCCAAATTGGGACTTCCCTGGCTGTCCAGTGGTTAAGACTCCTTGCTTCCAATGCAGGGGGTGTGTGTTTGATCTCTGGTCAGGGAACTAAGATCCCCCATGCTGTGCAGCATGGCCAAAAATTAAAACAAAAAACAAAAAACCAAATTGAAGTACAAAGAGAAAAAAAAGTTGAAAAAACCCCACAAAGCATTATCAATTATCCAGATGTTGTGGGACAACATCAGTAAATATCATATGTGTAATTAAAATCTAGAAGGATAAGAGAGAATAGGGCAAAAGAAATATTTGAAGTGTAATGGATAATTTTTTCCCTGAAATTAATGTCAGACACACACACACACACACACACACACACATCACATTTAAACTTGTAAACCAAATATATAAAGAATACTTTGAGGACACTGAGGAAATAATTACATTCAGAGAAAAACAAGATAAGGATCATAGTACTTTCTCTCAAATAACCATCTAAGTCAGAAGGCAATGTAGTAATAAAGTACTAAAAGTGAAAAATAATTTTCAACCAGATTTTTATATATATGGCAGAATATCCTTGAAGGATAATTAACAAAAATTTTATCAGACAAAAATGAAAAACAAATTACCAGCAGAAAATAAGAAATATTAAAGTTCTATGATATATTAAATTATTTGGTCAGTTTATTAAATATAACTGCAAAGTATCTGAATTCCCATTTTGTGTTTATAGGCAAATCTACATGAAATGTCAGATTATAATCAGAAGGCTAGTTGGTGATCACAACATAAGAACAGAGGAGGTTAAATTAATAGAATGTTTAATGTCATCAATACATCATGACTGATCACACAGTAATCATGTATTAATTCCATTAATACATCACAGACAGCTTGCTGACCTGAAAAGTCAGTAGCTGGAGAGGAACATCACACACTGATTCTTCCAAGAGATTTGCAATTGTTGATAGCTTAGAATTCACACATTTCAACAGCTAATGTTTCAAGTCTTCTCTACCTCAGGTTGACTCTTCTTTTTTTCTCTTTCTATTTTTCATTCTTTTTTATGCTTTCTTCACTGATCTATCACCCTTTTAGTTTACACATTCTTTCTTTTAACATATTAGCACATGCAATCTTTTTACCACAAATACTGACTTAAGAACCACTGTTTCTTTAACATAGACTTGAATTTCTATGCCTTCTTTTGGTTTTATAGCTTTAATCTAGAAGAGAAATTTAATTTCCCCCACTTCTCAGTATTGCGTTGGCTTTAAGATATCCCTTAAAGAAGATATTTCTACTTTAAGTTTGCCTATTTACTGCCTAAGATTAGCCACCATGTCTTTAAATTTACTTGAATAAAACCCCATGCACTTTAAATGTCTTTGAAAGATCTATACAATCTGCATCATTTAGTTACCCATCATTTTTCTGAGCTCATTTCCTGTCATTTTTAATAAGCATGTTTTTGCTCTACCAAAGCTGCCTTCCTCACCATTCTCTAAATTCAACTATTTGTCTGCATATCACCTTACTCTTGTTTCATCTCCCTGTAAAGTTGTTCTCTCTAAAAATATACATAGCTTGTTTCCTCACTTTTTTGGTCTCTGAACAAATGTCATTCTATCATAGAGGCCTTCTCTTATTAACTCCGTTCACTGTAGATACCCCTTATTCTACTTATTTCTTGACTTACTCTTACCATCATCTGACAACTTCTGATTTTTTAATTTAGGGTCATGAGAGAAGAGACTCCATTTGGTTCACAGTTGTATGCCCGACAAACAGAAAATTTCTGGCATAAAACTAGTTTCTGTAAATATTTGCAAAATGAATGAATGTATGTCAGACACTACATTAAATCCTTTCCCATTCTATTATTTCAGTAAATTCATATATCAACTAATTTTACAGATGAGGAAGTAAGAGCTCAAAAAGGTTAAAATATTTTGGTATTTCAAAGTTTGAAAAATTATGTAAACTCTGCTAATCTGCCAGGAGTTGTCAGCCATGATATTCAAAGACTGACTTCTCTGACATATGTCATACTTGGTGAGCTCTGAAAAAATAAGGACGTGAGGTAAAGATCAAGGGGAATATTGGAACAAAATACATAATTAAAGGAAGGCTGGCCCAGATGAAATTTCCAGAGTTCTCAGGGTGAAGGTAAGATTGAGAATAGAGAATAGAGATTCTGGACTGGAACGTAATTATAGACGTAGTATAACATAATCGTGGCAGAGGAAGGTGAAAAAAGGGTGAAGATGGAAAGAAAAAAAAAAAGGAAAGCATGCTTTGTTATTAATGAGAATTTTCCTTGCACAGGAGGGCTAAATGTCTTGTGTCTGTATCTCTAGACATATTTCAGAAGCGGAGTGGCTGTCTCTGTCAAAGCTATTCTAAAAGACATTCCTACTTTGTTTTGGTAGTTTTATTAGTTGAAATGAGGACAATCTTATAATATTTATGTCTGTTAGTTAATGTTTCTAGTCTGCAGAAGAGATAGTGTTCATATAGCCTCTTTTTATCCAGGTCTAGCAACCTCAAATATAGTCAGCATTTAAGAAATGCTAACTTATGACAGTGATGAGATGATTCAGTAGAGAACTGACCTTTCCTTTTGAAACAGAATACTTGTTTTATCAGTTTGACTGATAAATCTTGTGTTATGGAAAGAGATATAGCCACTGAGTCAGAAGCAGTCAAACTCCGTCTAAATCTTTCACTTGTAGCTGGTGAATGTACTTAAATTATCAAGCCTACATGGGGGGATAAAATACATTGTCCTGATCATCTCAGAGCATTGTGGCAAATGTGAAAGTATTTTGAAACCATAAAGTCTACTGTTATAGGAAATTTGCATTTAATAGATATTAATTTTCCTTCACTCTGAATAGACATTTTAATTTCTGGATTTTCCTGTTATTTTATTTTTTAAAAATTATATTTTCTACAACCTTGTCTTCTAGATGAAGATGAATTCCAAATGTTGTGCAGCATAGATCCCATAAGGCTTTTCTCAGAATATTATATTGTTTATCTTCCACATTTCAAGTCACACAACGAAATATTCATGTGGAAATTGCAGGGAATTAACAGAGGAAAAATAAAGAATTTTAAAAGAATACTTAATAAGTGTCATAGTTTCTTTTCAGATTTTCAAGGAATTGTCATAGCTAAATATACCTATTCCATTACCATGCCAATCTAATCAGAGCTCTGAATAATAAGACAAAAAGACCTGCATGTGGAACTTGGGGGGTTTCTGTAAATTGAAGTCACAGCTACTTATCAAGCTGTTGTGGAGGGATTATTGGTAACTGATGGAAAGAGCCATTTTTTGAGTTTTGATCTTTACAATATAAAGGAAATCTTCAAGTTTATCATCCCAAGTGCTAAATTTTGGGATAAGTAAAATACTTGATCAAGACTAATTCTACAAAGTATGTACATATTTGTATAAATATTTTTCTCCTGTTTTACATATTCCAAGATCATAAATGAATCAACTTAGAATATTTTAACACTTTAAATGCATGATACTTATAATTTAGTACTTTCAATGCTACCAACGAAGTCTATGGTATATATCTTAAGAGTTGATTATTCCAAGATATATATATTTGAAGACATATTAAGTGACTTGAAATAGAGGCTATATAGTCTTCCCATTATTTCTTTCTAAAATTACAGTAGTCTTCCTATATAATTTCTAATGTGGAATTAGAGATTAGTACTGCTTATTAACACTTAGCAGTTTAGCAGAGGTTAACGGCTATATTGTGAAAGCAGATGGGCAAGCTCCTTAGTGCCACGTAGGGATAGCAACAGAAAAATATGCCTGGGGAATCGGAACAATTTTGTTTAAAAAAAAAACAAAACTACAAAATACTGTAGTTTAAGATATAAGAAGTACATACTGTGGGAAATGCTCCAGTGACATTCTGGCCATGTGTCAATTTTGTCTTTATGTCTGAGTTCAACATTAATTATGTTTGTAATAAATTAAAACTGTTTTCTTTCCCGAATGGAAGGGAAAAGGGTGAGAGAAGAGCTCCTTACTAAGAAAATGGGATGGAAGACATAATTGAGAAAGTAAGGCAGAGAGAAATGATAATATAAGAAATAAGGCAATTAAAAGCAAAAGAAAGAATAATATTACAAAGGGGAAAAGAAAAGAAGAAAACACTGGAATCATTTTACAAAGATCTTTTTACTTCAAAAGAGAAGAGGGTGAAATCTGATCTTCTGTAAATTAATAAAGATTCCATATATTTGAAAAGGTTAATTCAACAGTGTGACATTGTGAATATCATAAACATATATCCAAAATATTACAGTATGTTTATACTCCATGTCCATATTCACCTCACTCATTGATTTCACCTGACTTAGCTGATATAAACAGGAAAGGATAATTCCTCAAATCACACCTTGGTAGGAAACTGAAAGGAGGCCCAGATCAGTCCTGCATTTTATTGTTATCTATTTACTTATTTGGTCTTGTATTCTTAAATTTGAAATGTTTGGTATAATAATAAGGAAAACAGAAATGATTCAGCAGCTATTTTCATAAACAGGATCTGTTTTCTGGATCGTACATGACACACCATCACAAAATAATGGGCTCCAAGCTAGGGCCATAGGGTATTTCATAACATTTAGTGTGTAGGTTGTAAATGTTTTTGTAAATGTCTTGCTGATTTTGTGAAAAGATCTTTTAAGTGATAAAGAGCAAATGTCACCATAGTAAGGTGAACCTGAATAGAATTGGAGTGGGTAAAGTATGACAAAGCGCAAATGAAATGCTGAAAATGAGGAGAATAAAAAGCAGCAGGAAGAAGGCATGTGTCTAAGTGTCTGGGATGTTGGGCAGTAGAGGCTAGGCATCATTGGTTTGTCCTAACTCAAATTACCCTCACACCTGGTCTTTGATCTATGTTCTGCTTTACCTCTATCTTTTATATCTCAGTGAAAAAGTCAACCAAAGTACCAGCTATGAATTGAGCAGATGGTGTTGTCAGCAAAGATATTCCTTGTAATATCTTGTAATCAGTTGTAATCAGTTGACCCACTGAATTACCCATGTTCTGTACATAGAGTAAGTGATAAAGTGATGAGTCCATCTTTCGTAACACTTCCCAACTATTCAGGCATTTAATTAATGTTCTGTTTACATACCACTTCCAGATCATTAATAAAGATGTTTAATAGAACTGAATTTTTTTTAAAAAAAAAGATCTTTTGCTTTTCTTCTTCAAGAGAAGAAAATGTCAGTCTATATCATTTTGCCCTTTCTAGTATGTCACCAAACTTAAGCTCTTTTCCTATAATCCAGTATCATTTCCCTTGGCATGTTCAAATTTCTGCCCGTATAAAAAATAAAAATAAAAAATTCAAACAATCAAATTAACCTCTTTCTAATTGGTAGTCCATTTGTCTACTTCCATTTATGGCAAGATTCTTTAAACAGCTTTCTTCATTCATTGTCTCCAAATTTTTTCTCCCCAATTCTCTTCTAAAAAGCTTTAAAATTTAGCTTCTTTATCTACTATTCCACTGAAAGTTCTGTGGCAAGCTACCAGTCATAAGTTATCTTAATGCTTTGTTAAAAACGAATCATTTCTCATCCCTATTTTATTTGACCTTTCTGCAGGGTTTGCCAGATAAATCTCTCTAAGGAGCCTTTCCATATGATTCCCGTGACACAGTGATTTTCAGATTCTACTTTTCTCATTGCTTTGTCTTCAGACCCTG
This sequence comes from Globicephala melas, assembly GCF_963455315.2. Classification (NCBI taxonomy): domain Eukaryota; kingdom Metazoa; phylum Chordata; class Mammalia; order Artiodactyla; family Delphinidae; genus Globicephala; species Globicephala melas. The sequence goes on from NC_083330.1 coordinate 52,641,782, forward strand.
ACGTGGTCTTCTCTTTCTCTGAAAATTTTAAAGGTTGACATTTCCTGGGGTAAAATCCTTTAAAATCATCTGGATTTCCACTTTCTCCTTTGGGGTTTTCATTCATTGCCACGGCTCCCAGTAAATGGTAATGACACCAACTTTCATACCTATTTTGAGAGCTTCAGATCCACTTATCTGACTTTGTCCAAAATAGCTATGGTATGAAATAAATTAATTAAAAAGTAAATTAGTAACTAAGATTTTCATGTCTTGACTATTAATTTTTTGCATATTCTTGGGTTTGACAAAATTATGAGACATTCTTATATTTATGGTCATTTTACATGTGCAATAGATGTTATTTAAACAAATTCTCATCACTGACTCTCTTACATAGAGAGGGGTACATCCTTTTTTTAAAATTAATTTTTAGGGAGTGTAGTTGATTTACAATGTTGCGTTAGCTTCTGTTGTACAGCAAAGTGAATCAGTTATACATATACATATATCCACTCTTTATTAGATTCTTTTCCCATATAGGTCATTACAGAGTATTGAGTAGAGTTCCCTGTGCTATACAGTAGGTTCTTATTAGTTATCTATTGTATATACAGTAGTGTGTATATGTCAGTCCCAATCTCCCAATTTATCCCTCGCCGCCTTCCCCCCAGTAACCAAAAGTTTATTTTCTACATCTGTGACTCTATTTCTGTTTTGTAAATAAGTTCATTTGTACCAGTTTTTAGATTCCACATATAAATGATATCATATGATATTTGTTTTTCTCTGCCTGACTTACTTCACTCAGTGTGACAATCTCTAGGTCCATCCATGTCGCTGCAACTGACATTCTTATATTTATGGTCATTTTACATGTGCAATAGATGTTATTTAAATAAATTCTCATCATTGATTCTCTTATATACAGAGAGGTACAGTCTTAAAATGATCATTCTTTACTTAGTGCAATGGAATCTGAATGGATTGTATATAAGTATCAACCCAAATGTGTAAGTTTGTTGTCTCCTGACAGCTCACATGAAATACCGCATTTCATATTTATGATCTTATTTTAAATAAAAACTCCTGCAGTCAAATCTAGGAGTCTCAACACTGGAATCACTGACCTCCTGTATTTGTATCCCAACTACAATTGTGTTTGGGGAATTGGAGAAACATAACTTGTATTCTTTTTTCAAACAGCACATTAAATAGAACAAGTTGCAGGACTGATATAATGCCCAAAGCTACAGGAAATTGAAACTTATAAACTTCTAAATTTACAGTATATAACAGGTTATATATATATATATAAAGGTTTTCTACCTTTAACATCGAAATAGAGTATAATTTCACATATTGCTTTTTTTCTTTTTTAAAGAAGGAAACCTTCATTTTCTTCCTCCAGTCTCTTTTATTCCCTAGCTGGCTCTGCTCAAAGACATCAAACTGAGAAACATCAAAAATGGCATGGGAGCTGAGCTGTTCGCACTAGAGAATTGTTTTCTTGTTGTGAGTTTTATGCAGAGAAAGAGCTGAACTTTTGGACTTAAGTTTAGTTTAGCCTTCTGTAGCAATAATTTTTTTCTAAATTTGTTTGACATCCCCAAATAAATGCTGGGAAAATTGACTTTCTGTGGGAAATCTGAAGTATCTAGAGAATTTTGACCACGGAGTTTAAAACAAAGAAGGATGACGAATTCTGATTTGTTTGTTTTGATTTATCAAAGAGCTCTGACCTGAGATAAAACAGAATCGATTTTTTAAACTTAAAAAAAAGTATTAAGTCCCCAAAATCATGAGAATTGCCTTTTAATCATTTTGCTTAGAGATTCCATTGACTTGAATGGATATTACACCTCGTTCCCACAGGAAAGGATGAGAATTAATTGTTTCACAAACTCTTGTCTTTAATAATAAGATTGTGTAAGTTATTTGAAAGTATGAAATATAAATGTTAAATTACACATTCAAAGGCTTTGGAATTTGTTTGTAGAACAACCAACACAGAAATATCTTGCATTGCTTTCATGGTTCAATTTTGTCAGCCTAGTGTGCAAAATAAAGAGTAAAGCTCAGGGTTACAGCTTTTCTGCTTATATATGTGTTGACAGATTGTGCTTATCAAAGTCTAGAGGTTCAAGGACGGTGGCATGGCAGTCATCACTGGTTCAGCCATGGCTGTCTTTAGCACTACAGTGGTTTTGACAAAATTGCAAATTGACCTCAAGCTGCCCTTGAAAGTTGTAAGCTGAGATATGGCAAGCATATGCCACTAGGCCTCAAACCCAAACCTGCCAAAATGGTAAGAATTGGTTGCTGAGTAAACCTGTTAAAAATGTATCCTTTTACCAATTAAATAGATGGAATGAGTTTATATATTGAATTCATTTACTATTTAAAATGCTTTACTTAGAAAGTGATTGCTAAACAAGGAAAGAGAAAAAATATTCTTTTTTAGTGTGTCAGGTTAAAGTGATGTGACTTCTTAGAATGTAACACTGAACTTGAAAATCAGTATGAGTACAAAACTATTTACTTAAGGTAGATGAAAGCAAACACACTCTTCATTTTAAAACACTTGCTTCAGCAGACTGTATTTTCAATTTATCTGAGATGACGTACATTTTGCTGAGCTAACATGGATAACAACGGAAATCATCAATGCTCAAATATATTGTCAGTGTTTCCATGGAGACCAAAGAAATCATAACCACTGAGTTCAAACATTTTGAGAAAGGCTAAATACCACACCACACATAAGGTGAAGAGTGAATGGGAAGAAATTAAATAAGTGAGAGAAATGCAATTTTATATATGCCATGCTTAATATGCAATAAACTGAATTCTTTATTCTCCTTAAATTCTCCCAAATAAGTACAGTTGTGGTATGTGATGTAGTGAGCAATGAGTACCTTGACCCTGAAGTCAGAACACTTGGGTTTCAGGACTGACTTTCCCTTAACAGCTGCTCGTCTTAGGGCAAGTAGCATAATTCAGTTATTAATTCCGTTCAAGGAGCTTAAAAGGATAATCAGTCAGAATCGAGATGAGCAGCTGAAGAGTCAAAGGTCTAAAACCAGCAGAGATTTCAAGCTGCCTTGCCTACATCTTTTTTTTTTTTAGCCCTCAGGATGGTACCTTTTTCAACTTGCTAATATTATGCATTTCCTTAGCCCTAGTCATTACAATCTGCATCTCTTTGTCCTAGAATCTAGTTCTACTTTTGCAAGGTGGAGTATAGTAGTATGTTGGGATTCTTCACTTTTCCTCTTATGTGGTTGGTGAGATTTACATAAACAAGAAACTTAAAAGAAAATTATTTCAAAAACTGATACTGGAACTATCTTTGAGGGAACTACGAGTAGAAAGTGATGCCCAAGAGTATGAATATGTGAAGGGACAAAATGAAAGAGAGAGAGAGAGAGAGAAATATATGAGGAAAAGAGAGGAATTTGACTTTCCATTTGAAATGGAGAAAGTGTTTCTAATAAGAGGAGAAGAAAAGAGGGGGAAAGAAGAGAGTAGATGGTGAAAGGAAGTTCCTCAGAGGTCACATAGCCACAACATACTTAAAAAGAGTAACGTCTCCTGTGCAACTTGACGTTGTCTACATTTCTGTGATGAAATCCACATCCAAATCATCTCACCTCCACCTTAAATAAATCAACGATACTTACTCCCAAGGTTGTGTGTACGTTGTGGGGGAGAGGAGATTGTCTTTTTCTTAGTAAACAAATGTCTTCATTTGCAAACATTTATTGAGTATCTTCTGTCAGGCATTGTGCTAGGTGCTGGAGACACAGTCATTTTAGGAAGAGGTGCAGGAAGGAGTTTATTAGCCAATTGGGCAAGCATTTAAGGTGCCCATAGTAAGTGCTATAATTGAAATATACATGGGTACTACCTGGGAGGAGGGGCACATACATCACACAACTCTAAAGAAAGATGTCTTAGAAAATATGATTCTAGAAACTTACTTTTAAAGGATGGAGTGCTAACTCTTTTTCTGTAAAATAGGGTGTGTAGTAATTGCTTTAACTGCTTCACAAGAATGTTCTATGGAGCAAATGTGATAGTAAAATCATTATAGCTAGGAAAACACCATACGTATATGTAGTATGTATATCTTGATGTTAAATAGCCCTATAAGAGTAAGGCTAGAATCAGGAAAAATCAGATAAATATGAATTTATCAGATGATATTGAGATATTACTTTAACATTTATTCTGCATTCATTTAATAAAAATAAGCCTGTTTTCTTTCTTTTAAATTGCATGTATCTTTTAAAATATGTTAATTAAGGAATATTAGGTTGAGCCATATGAAATTGCTATTTTGGTTCATTAAAGACAGTTGAATGTTAGCAATTTCTTATGCTTCAACCTAGTATGTATGTCGGACATACTAGTTTAACTTCTCTGAAATTGATTGTTATGTTACATTTAACCCACATCCATAACTGCATGGCACTAATAAGGCACGGTGATTATGGAGAGTAGTTAATGTAATGACGGTTACAAAGTCTGGTTCAAAAATTTTCTTAATGCAGTTGGCAAAAAATTTTGCATTCTTCTTTCTTGTCCTCTCCATTTAATTTTGCAATTGTATGAGACAATTTCTTAGAAGGTATATTAAAGGATTTTAAATTTATACTAAAACAAATCACTTGCTCCCTGTTATCATAAATTGTTTGCTTTTGGAAGTTTAGCTAATTGCTAGGAGCAACTTCTGGTACTTGCCGGTGGCAGGCTGGCCTTTCTATTTGGAGGTCAGACTAATAGTTGCATGGAGAGTTTTGTACTCAGATTTTTCCAATACTCAGCAAGTAACGGTAACTACCAGGGAGGAAACTTTGTAACTTCCATTCAAGGATTCTCTCTCCTATCAAAATGGACTAATTTTTCTTTCTCAATTTTTTAATACAGAGGCACGTGTTGAGACCTGTCTTAATTGTCACCTTGATTTTCAGTCATAAATGTTTTAGTATTTGCTATAACTCAATGCTTATATACCCCCAAAATTAATATGTTGTAAACTAACCCCCAATGTGATGGTAGTAAGAGTTGGGGGTCTTTGGGAGGTTATTAGGTCACAAGGGCAGAGCCCTCATGAACGATAATAACACCCTTATAAAAAGACCTCCGAAAGCTACCTTCTTCCTGCTTTCTGAGGATATACAGCAAGAAGACAAATGTCTATGAACAAGGAGACAGGTTCTCACCAGACACTGAATCAGCTGCTGCCTTGATTTGGGACTTTCCAACCTCCAGAACACTGAGAGATATGTTGTTTATAAGCCACTCAGCACATGATATTCTTATTATAGCAGGCTGAATGGATGAAGACAGTATTCTTCATAGATGGATAAACAGGCTAGTTGTCCATCAAAATCCACTATCCATTGTAATATAATAATGGCCATGAACATGGCTAGACTATATTTGCTAAACTCTCTTGCAGCTAGGTATGATTATATGATATGACTAAGTCTTCTCAAATGGATTAACAGTAGAGGTGATATGTGCCAGGACTGTAAGAGAACAGATAATCATTCTCTGTCATCTCTTTCCCCTTCCCTCAAATCTGATAATAGAAACTCCGTATTTCAGTTTTAAAGGTTCACCCGAGGACAATACTGTAGCCGATGGCTGAGGAGTAGGATGGAAAGAATCTGGGTCCCCCGGGCAGTTATGCACCATCTTAGAACTCTTACACTTGAGAAATAATTTTGTATTTTGTTTAAAAAGCTGAATCTGGGGAGGATTTCTTTGTTAAAGGGGCTAGTGTTACTCTAAGTAATATAGCGACCCATCCTAGCCTGGTGGAATCCTCCACTAGGGCAACTATGTGATGTGCTAAGAAGATAGCTTAGCTCTACCTCCAATTCTGCAAGGACATGGAATATACATTTCAACAACTTCAACTATAAATTGCTAGCTTTGTTAGAAACTTTTGGTGCTCTGCCCAGACCCACATTACAGGCCTGGTGGACCCGAATCCAGCCACAGCTAATGGGACCATTTTCCTCACCTGGATATGTCTCTGAGGTTATACCTTATCCCAGAGGTAACTCACAGCCAATACTGCCAGTCCCCTTAATTCAAAGTGGTCAATTATGAAATGGTATTTATTTGCAGGCATTTGCTGAGAATCTTCTACATGCCATGCATCATGTCAGGTAATACTGAGTTGAGTATAGGCTTTAGCTGGATCCATCCCTTTGCCAATGTTCTTTCCTGGACCTGTCCTTCATCCCTCACTCCCATATAGGTGTCACCTGAGAGAAATTTCTCATTAAATAATCTGAACAAGAATCTCCGAGAAGGTGCTGCTTCTCTAAACCTAGCTTTAGAGTTCAAATTAAATGATCATGAAGTTCTGTTCATTAAAAAAATTACTTAAAACCAGGAATAATCATAGAATTTTACACTCATAAGTGACTCTATAATCTGTTGGTTTCATTTTACATTCTAAGGCCTTGTAAACTCTTTTTCCCAATATATATTCTTTTGCATATATTGGAAGATTTTGGCCACCATTTAAATGATTTTTTAGTTTATTTACAAAATACATGTGATTGTGCTGGAAATAGAATGGTTATTATGAACAATGTTAGATCATATTTTAGAACCTCTATGATAGGGAGAAATTTAGCACTCATATTCACTCCAATGCAGTTAACAATTTTATTTTTTTCACTTTTAAAACAATATTCTGTCCTTTATTCTCTTATTTCCTTTGTTATAATTAGATCATTGCTAATCCCAATGGATCAAATAAAAATTTCATTCTTCTTTAATGTAAAAAATAGGCTAGTGTAAGATATTTCTTGGAAACTTCTCTATGAATCAAAATATTTTGGAAGGGCAATTCAACCATGTAACAAACTTTTTGTTAATTAGTACTTGAATCTTTCAGCTCCAGCTTTTTTTATAGCTGGAAATGGTGATCTAAGAAATTTAATCTTGAGTTTCTTGGGAAATTTTTAAGTGTAGAATTCTAAGATTTTTTTATCTGTGGAATTAAAATCCAACCCTTTCTATTGATAATATTATACATTCAAATTTATATTCAATGAAGAACTTTAAATAATATAATTAGTTATTGATAAAAACATGATTTATAATATTCAAACATCTTGAGCTCATATTTTTAAAATAAATTTATTTATTTATTTTTGGCTGCTGGGTCTTCGTTGCTGTGCGTGGGCTTTCTCTAGTTGCAGCAAGCGGGGGCTACTCTTTGTTGCGGTGTGTGGGCTTATTGTGGTGGCTTCTCATTGTGGAGCATGGGCTCTAGGCGCGCAAGCTTCAGTAGTTGCGGAGTGTGGGCACAGTAGCTGTGGCTTGTGGGCTCTGGAGCACAGGCTCAGTAGCTGTGGTGCACGGGCTTAGTTACTCCATAGCATGTGGGATCTTCCCGGACCAGGGCTCGAATTCGTGTCCCCTGCATTGGCAGGCAGATTCTTAACCACTGTGCCACCACGGAAATCCCTGAAACATCTTGAGTTCATATTATCCAGATGTTTATTTCAGCTATAATGACCACACCCTGCAGTCTCAACTTCTACCACTGAATCAATAGTTCGTGATTGCCATATTATCTATCTAATGGGACTTTATAGACATTTCTCAGAAAGGAAAGTAAAACACTAAAACATAGGCATTTTCTTGTAACTTATTTCTTGTCATAGATAATGGACTATGTCTAGCAAGCCAATTCCATTTTTATGGTAAAAGAGCTACTTCTCTTGATTTACTTAAGCCTATGTTCCTCAAACACTGTTCTTAAATCATTCAAACATTATTTCATTAAGCATTATAGTAACTTGAAATTTGAAAACTTTGGTAAGCTAATGGATATTTAAAGAAAACATAAAATTATAGAGTTCAAATTAGTCATGTGATAGTTTTCCCAGTTCATTATTCAGAAAATTTTTAGAATTTGAGTGATAAAGAAAGATAAAAAATCAATAAATGTGATACAATTAAAACTTAAAAATTAGTTGCTTACATTTTTCATGTTCTCTTCTGGACTTTGTTCACATTCATATGCAAGTTTTATATAGTTTTATCTTCACAGTTTTATCTTTTGCTTCTGACAATATTTTAATTTGAATAACAACATACCACTGAGAAGGTGTGCCATAATTAGCTGTTTATATTTTATAAATTAAAATCTCTATTCATCATGCCATGTAGAAATATTCATAAGTAAAATAATTGAGAACTTTCTTTTTATTGGTTTCATGGTGTTTTGTATAGCTGAAAGCATGATAATTTCAGTTCTCCAAGTGTAAAAGGAGAAAAGGTCACCAATAAAAAGCATAATCTGGAAAATAACATTTTATTACATACAAGTAGAATCAGGCACGAGTTGGATGAAATATGTTTTTTTGTTTGTTTTTCGTTTTGTTCTTTTACTATAGAATTACTTTTCTGATGGGCAAAAGGGAAATTAAAGCATTTATTAGAGCTCTGTGTGTGTGTGCATACTAAAGAGAAGACTAAACTAATATTATAGACCCTGTAAAAAATTAATAAACAGAAACCTCAGAGTTAGGGGACTATAAGGGGGAGCTCTCGTGCCCTGAGATGATAGCAGAGCCCAGCAGAAAGAAGAAAAACTCCTCTTCTCTCCAGGCAGAGACTCAGCCAATAAAAGCCATGGACTCTGTTTGCTACAGCCCTCCCGACTTCCTTTTCCTCTTTATAAAACTGCTCTCCTTCCCTAGCCATGTGGGAACTCGCACATGGCTCACCGCGGTTGCAGACCCTAAATTGCAATTCTCCACTGATCCTGAATAAACCAATCTTTACTGAAAACATGTGTGGCAGTCTACTTGTTTTAGGTCAACATGCTATGGGTAGATACTAGTAAGTTGATTTTTTTTTTTTCAGGTTTTTCCAAACAGGCCCAGGTTGGCTCTTTGGTCTAGATTTTTATTTTCATTGCAATATTGAAAATGAATAGTGGAACAGTTCCCTTTAAACTTTAATAAAGAATTGTGCCTTAGTCCCTAAATAAAATCATGATTAGAACCATAGAAACTTGCCAAATAGAGACTCTTGAGATTTAAGTTGTGACAGAATCTGATTCACTGACAATGCTTAAGGCTGGAGTCAAGATTCTCATAAATTTTAACAACGTGGCTCCAAACTTGACCCTGTCCAATTACTTTTCTGCATTGGAAGTGATTGCAATTCTGGATCATGTCTAGGCTGCTCAGTGCAGGTAAGATTTAAAAGCCATTTTCTGTAAAAAAGCTTGCCTTAGCAAGATAAATAACGTGTGTGATCATTTCTCTCCAGTTGGTTTGCTGGCACTTTTTGGTTAGTACTGAAATAGGAGTAGTGGCATATTCTGTGGTTTCTCCTGTTCTTTTAGGACAAAAGAATGAATGTGGATTCCATTAAAGTTGGAACAGGAACTATTTTAGAATGAATCCCTGATGTTTATGGGCAGATATTAGCTATGTCAGAAATAGTCTCAGGTGTGGCTATTTTCCAAGTTGTTAAGGTTGTAATATAAAGAATAAGTTTAAAATGTCTGGATCATTACTTTAATTCTTAGCTAACAGGAAAAGTCAGCAATATGGACAGCCATGCACAACAAGAGTATAGGGTGGTAGGTACAGCCATAAGGAAAACAACAAAAACTAAATTTTACCAAGAATTTCTGGAAATATTTTAAAGTTGTGTTAAACCACCACATTTCATGACTGTTATGACAGCATTTGCTAAAAGATTCTGAGAATCTCTTCTGAAACTGATATTCACCAAATGTCATGCTGTAATTACGACTAGAAAACAGCATTGTGGTGTTCCATATTCATTAATCTTGGATAATTGTCACACCAAATGTGCAGTTTTAAAAGCAAATAAGATCAGTTGCTGTCACTGAAAGCTTTACTCAGAAATCAAAATCAATGCTCCTTTTTTTCTACTTAAGACTGTACAATTATTGGAAGATGGCAATTAGAGCAAAACTTATGATTTGTAGCTCTAACAAATACAAGATTTCTGCTCCAGATAAACAGGTTCATAATTCTCTCAGTACTAAAATGTTTAATAAACTTTCTTTATTAAAGAAAGATACACAAAATCTATATATATTATTATAGACCTTGTGAGGCCTTCTTAAGAATAGCTTAGTTATGAAAAATCCATTTGAAATTCCAAGAAAATTTTTATAGTAGGGAATGAATCACTCTCTATGTTGAAAATCATGCTTACTGAGGCCCAATGTTTTCTCACAGAGGACAAGGTAGGGCATAAGGAGGTTGGGGCAAAATAAAACTATTCTTTATGATTAATATACCAATTCCATTACTGTGGAATGACTCCAATTTCCATCAGAATGCAGATCCCTGGTGCCTACACCAGGAAAAGACTTTCTTAAGAGAGAGATAAGGTTCAGCATTTTAGACAATTTTTGTGCCCTAAATTTAAAATCAAATGGATGCTTGTAATTTCTCCCCTAGTTTTAAAGAGAAAATGAGTAAGGATTATTGGCTCTATGGCAGATCCCATAACTCCTTCAGAACTTCTTAGGTATGTGGTTTTGTCATAAGGGTGAAAACCCATCAAATGTGCATCCTAAACAAAATGAGGTATTTGGATTTCTTCCATGAGTAACACACAAGCCCCTCAGGACATTGTCCTATTTTGATCAGGCTAGGACTTGCCAAAACCCCAGAAAGGACAGCTGAGCAATATGGTAAGAAAAAAAATGTAGCTTTTACATTAGTTTAAACATTTTATTCACTAATATATTTTTATTTCATACATACAAAACAATATACGTAACCTATAAGCAAGCTATGGAAGATGTTTGTAAAATGAATACTGTGAATTTATCACCCAACTAATGACACAGAATGTTACCAACAATGTTTAACCTCCCTGGTTGCACCTCTGACTTTTTCCACTGAAGTTAAGCACTACTTCGAGTTTATCATTCCCTTGCTTTGTTCATGTCTCCTACTGTACACTCACAAGAAATTATCTAAGGTATATATCTACGAGTAGAATTTATGGGTCATGAGTTATCCATATATTCTTTGCTTGTTAAAGCAAATTTGCTTTCCAGTTTACCTATACCAGTTTAAATCCCACTAGAAATGTATAAATCCCCATTGCCGCACATCTGAAGAAATTCTTGGACTTCTCAGAATTTAAAAAAAATTTGAAGTAGTTCATGTAAAGTGGTATCATAGAGATAAAATTTTTCTCACTCATATTTCAAAAGAGAATGAATATATTTATTTGTTTGTTAGCCATTGACTGTTACTCTTCTAAGGAGAGTTTATTCAAGTCTTTTAGGAATTTTCTTTATTAAGTTGTTGGTCTTTTTTGAATTGTAAGAGTACTTACTATTGTTTAAATATTGATTATTAGTTGGTTAAATAGGCTGCAAATAGTTTCCCAGTAGGTAACTCATATTTTTACATTCTTTTACTAACAATAATTCTTAATTGAATGTAGTCAAATTTACCTGTTTCTTTTTGGTGAGCTGTTTTTGCATCATTTTAATCAAACATTTCATAGATCCAGAATCATAAAGACGTTCATCCACATAACATCAATAGAGGAATGGGGAAAGAAGATGTCGTATCCATATACAATGGAATATTACTCAGCCATAAAAAAGAATGAAATAGGCCATTTGAAGAAACATGAATGGACCTAGAGATTATTATACTAAGTGAAGTAAGTCAGACAGTGAAAGACAAATATCTAATGATGTCATTTATATGTGGAATCTAAAAACAAAAAATGATACAAATGAACTTACAAAACAGAATTAGACTCACATACATAGAAAACAAACTCATGGTTAAAAAAGGGGAAAGGGGAGGAGGGATAAATTAAGAGTTTGGGATTATATGATACACACTACTATATATAAAATAGATAAACATCAAGGACCTACTGTATGGTATGGGAACTATATTCAATAATTCAATATCTTGGGACTTCCCTGGTGGTGCAGTGGTTAAGAATCCACCTGCCAATGCAGGGGACACGGGTTCGAGCCCTGGTCTGGGAAGATCTCACATGCCATGGAGCACCTAAGCTCTTGCACCACAACTACTGAGCCTGCATTCTAGAGCCTGTGAGCCACAACTACTGAGCCCATGTGTCACAACTACTGCAGCCCGTGCTCCTAGAGCCTGTGCTCCACAACAAGAGAAGCCACTGCAATAAGAAGCCCTCACACCGCAACGAAGAGTAGCCCCCGCTCACCACAACTAGAGAAAGCCCGCATGCAGCAACAAAGACCCAACGACAAAGACCCAACACAGCCAAAAAAATAAATAAATAAAATTTAAAAATAAAAAATTAAAAAAAATAATTCAATATCTTGTAATTACCTATAATGGAAAAGGATCTGAAAAAGAATACACACACACACACACACACACACACACTTTGCTGTACACCTGAAACTAATATAACATCGTAAATCAGCTATACTTCAATTAAAAAAAAAAGTAGGTAGACATTAACAGGTCTTTTAGGTGCAAATGTACATTTTAAGTACATGCATAGCATCTTTCCTACAAGCTTCTCAAAATATCAAACATTTAGATAAAGCAGCCCACATGATAATCAGAGCTTTTATTTTTAAAGTCAGATACACTGAGATAGATTTACATATAGAAAAATTCATCTCAGTTCTGAGTTTTGACACACACATATAAATCAAATACAATATAAATACGTACAATCATGTAACCACCGCCACCAAGGTAAGAACAGTTCCATCTCTCCAAGAAATAACTTGTAGTCCTTTGTTGTCAATCCCTGTCCTCAACCACAGTCTGAGACAACCACTGATCTGTTTTCTGTCCCTAGAGCTTCATCTCTGTGTATGTCTTGTCCATTTTTAACATTAGTTGCTTATTAGAAATGTTTATTGAACATCTACCACATCAAAGGCATCGTTCCCCACAAAATTACACCAGTCTATTAATATTCAACATTCATTTCTAGTCAGATTCGAACATTGTTCAGAACAAAATAAATATCAATTTAGAAATAGCCATATGCAAATTTCTCCCATAATCACTATACTTTTTTTTACTTTATAAGTCTAAAAATGGAGACAGTGATTGGTGGGACGTTTCTTAATCAGTGAATGATGATAAACAGTTTCTGGAACTCACACTGACTTTCAAAACACAAAGCCTTTAGAGCTGTTTCAGCCATAGCTTTCAACTGTAGTCTTTCTCTGTGTTGGAAGAATTGTGGAGTCTAGCACTGCAAATCCCTGCTGATTGCACCACCATGTATCTAGACCTGGGCTGATTGATTTAGGTGAAATTGGCTGGAACAGATTTGTACCATCAACAGAGAAAAAAACAAAACAAAAAAGAAACTAGCATGTTGATACACATTATACTCCAAGTTATGCCTCTTCAAAATCAGAAGTGAAAATCAAATTGTTAAGAGTTTCTCTTGAGCTTTCCTTTAGAAAGGTTCTAGCTTTGCAAAATGGCAGTTTATTTTTTGGCACAGAATTTCCCATCTGAATTGATGAGCCTTTATTTTTGTCAGTAAATTACTCACAATAAGTTGGTCAAAGTCTTTCCCTTCGACTTAGGAAGTATGGATCTAGGCAATTCCTTTCACTTTTCCCCTTGAATAACAGTTCTTTTTTATTTTAAACTAAGGGTATTGTTTAGTGTAAGTCAAATCAGAAAAGTTGAAATATGACTAAATTATCTTCATAGTCAAAGAGTACTAAGATTATTCAAAGTCCTAGTGTCATTTTATTACCAAATATACTTTCTCCTCCTTATGAATTAATATTCAAGCAACTTTTGACTTGAAATACTTCAATCTGTTTCAAATAAAGGAAAACAAAAAGTTTTAAAGCTCTTTTATTAAATCTCAGTAACTCTTAAGCTTTTGAACTGCATCTATGCATAGCTTTCTCATTTCTCCACTTACATAAAATCACAATCTTCTTTATGGTAGGGATAATATATATTTTTATCTGCCACTGTCCTCAAAGTTATTCCAAGCACATTAGAATCTATGTGATTATTTAGAAAATAACTAGTTAATTAAATTTCCCACAGGTACAAATAAAAATCAGATATTTTAGCTGTAAGCCTGGGGGAATAATTGCATGGGGCTGTCAAATTAAGCAATTCATTAAAAAATTTCTTTTACATGTGCAGGCAGCATCTCTTTTAGGAAGCCTGTCTCACAACAAGTCTAAGCTAGTCTCTTAATACACTGTAATATAATAATCTATTAATTTGATTGTTTCATTCACAAAACTGAAAATACCTTGAGATTATGAATGTGTGGCTTAATCATTTTTTTAATCTTTCCTGTAGAAAGCATCTACTTCATGTTTGTTAAATAAGTCAATATATGTTGAAAATATTTCTTTCATACTATAGTATGCTGTAAAGAGAGAAACTATTTAAATATGCAAGATAAGTAAAATATATTATACCAGGTATACAGTTAGAAATATTGACTTAAATGTGGTTTTCATTGCTTCAGGAAGTTATCAAGAACACAAGGCAACAAAAGTGGAGTGTAGAGCAAAGGTACTTTGTGTCTGCAGAAACTGGAACTTAGGCATTGAATCACAGTGGACTTCCCCAAATGTATGACTTTGTGTCTCATTGACAAAACTCAGCACGCTGTAGAGGTGGCAATGAGCAGATAGGTCCTATTGCTTATGCTTTTGGTGTCATACCCAAGAAAATACTGCCAAATCTAATGCCATGAAGTTTTTCTCCAGTTTTCTTCTAAACGTTTTATGACTTTAGCTCTTACAATTGTCTTTGATCCATTTTCAGTTAATTTTGGTGTATGATATAATGTATGGGTTCAATTTCTTGTTTTTGCATGTGGGTATCAAGTTTTTTCAACACCGTTCATTGAAAAGACTGTCCTCTCCCCATTGTATGGTCTTGGCATCCTTGTCAAAAATCATGACTATATATGTGAGGGTTTATTTCTGGACTCTCTATTCTATGCCTCAATCTGTATGTCTACCTTCCTGTCAGTACCACACTACTTTGATTACTATAACTTTGTTGTAAATTTTGAGATGAGGAAGTGTGAAATCTCCAGCTTTGCTATTGTTTTTCAAGACTGTTTTGCCTATTCAGAATCTCTTGAGATTCCATATGAATTTTAGGTGTCACATCTAAAATGTCATCACCAAACACAAGGTCATCTAGATTTTCTCCTGTTATCTTCTAGGGCTTTTATAATTTTGCAATTTACATTTAGGTCTGTGATCCATTTTGAATTAATTTTTGTGACAGATAAAAGGTCTGTGTCTAGATTCATTTCTTTGCATGTTGACTTCCAGTTGTTCCAGCACCATTTGTTGAAAGACTATTTTTTTATCCGTTGTAATGCATTGCTCCTTTGTCAAAGATCAGGTCATATGTAATTTAAAGTGATAATTTTTAGACCATAATCCTATCCCCAACAAACTTTTACCCAATGGCTTTAATATACATTGTTGATTGTTACCAGCATCAATTGTTATACTGGAGATTGCAAAATGAACCTGACTTTAATTGATATTTTTATAGCATGAAAATTTAATGCAGTAAGTTAACTCCATAATATCTTTTAGGCTCATAATATTAAAAATAAATGACATATTCCAAGTTGGGGTATTTTAAAGAAATACAAAGAAATGCTTAAAACCAAGAATAACTTGGATCAACATATAAAAATATACCATAAATCATATGTTTTTTTATTTTTAAAAAAGCATTTTAATTGTCTCATATATTGGTATAAAAGATCTCATAAATATTTTTATTTTAGTGCCTTACCATAATGTATTACTCCAGTAACTTTTATAAAATCCAAAGTTTTTAGCAAAATATGCTACCCCTTAAAATAGACTCTGCCTGGTTCTCTGAGCTTCTCAGTGTTTTCTACCCTCCTTTTCAATACTTGAGCTCCAACCATAATAAAATTCTTGCAGATAAATATGCTTACCAGTTCAGAGCCTTAGGATTTTACACATGCTAGTATTTTATTGGAATGTGTTTTCTTCTTAATCACTTGCAAAATCCCTATTCTCCTTTAAAGTTTTAAATCTAGCATTATTCCCTTGGGAAACATCCCAGATTGATTTTAGTTAGAGTTGACTATTCTCACCTGTTCCTCCCCCAAATCCACTATATACTCTTATCACAGCACCTAAGTCACTGTGTATGCAAGGGGCTTTTATGAGTCTGATTCCCATTCTCAAGAGTTAGCTCCTTGAAAGAGCAGGAACCTTATCTGTGGCACTCTGCTGGATATATAGAATAGTGGCTGCTGGATAGCTGGTGTAAACCCACCTAACATGATTCAAAATGGAGTAACACCTGTCAAGGGCCCCTATGAAATCTCTTTCAGACACCCAAGAACTGTAAAATTACTGAAGACTACAAGTCTATTCTCTGAAAAACCACATCCTATAGAGACACAGCCAGCCCGGGTACTGCTGGACCAGGATAGACATGAACCCACCGCCTTTTCATGCACCTTGCCCTTTGAATCCCAATAAAAGACTCAAAGCCCCACCCTTCAGTGCCAATGCCACTCTATGCATCTGGTCCCTTTTCCTCTCTTAGAAAGTGAATAAAAACTCTCTTTTCTCCTCTTGCTAATATTTCTGTGAATTCTTTCACAACCTGCATCAGCTCACCTAACAGCTGGTTTCAAAGAATGTTTGATGATTTAATTATAAAAGTTTCAAGATATTATATACCACAAAGAGAATGAGAAAGGGTCCTTAGGACCTAGGAATTACAGACGAGGAGCAAAGAGCCTTGGTGCAGGAAGCATTATAAAGATAAATTTCAGATCTCACACAAACACTGCCTATTTCAGAAATCACATTTAGGCCTGCCTTGTTTCTATTTAGGTAAGGGACAGTACTATGGTTTAAATATGTGTGCCCCCAAAATTCGTAGGTTGAAATTCTAAAGCCTGATGTGATGTGATGGTAGAAAGTAGGGCCTTTGGGAAGTACTTAGGTCATGAGAGGAAATCCTCAAGAATGAGATCAGTGTTCTTATAAAAGAGACCTCACAGAGATTCCCTTGCGCCCTCCACCATGCAAGGGCACAGCAAAAAGACACTGGCTATGAACCAGGAAGAAGGTCCTCGCCTAAGCATGCTGACACCCCAATCTTGGACTTCCTGGCCTCCAGAACTGTGAGAAAATAAATTTCGGTTGCTTATAAGCTACCTAGTCTGGTATTTTATTATAGCAGCTCAAATGGACTAAGACAAAAACCCCACTCTCAATATCAAAATCTGTGTTAAAATTCTCCAGAGAAACAGAATCAACAGAATACACAGAGATATATACAAGAGGATATTTATTATAGGAATTGGATCACTTGGCTGTGGAGGCTAAGCAGTCCCTCCTTGAAGTCATCTGTAAGCTGGAGAGCCAGAAAAGCTGGTGGTCTATTTCAATCCAAGGCTGAAGGCCTGACCACCAGGAGTTCCAGTGTCCAAGGGCAGGAAAAGGTGAACATCCAGCTCAGGAAGAGAGAGTGGAAATTCACTCTTAAACTTTTTGTTCTAATCTGGCTCTCACTGTAACAGATGATGCCTACCCATGTTGCTGAGGAGACATCTTTACTCAATCTACTGAATGAAATGCTAATCTCTCCCAGAAACACCCTTAAAATACCCCCAGAAATAACACTTTACCAGCTATCTGGGTGTCCCTTAACCCAATAGAATTTACACATGAAATTAAAAATCACAGGTAGGTTATAAAAGCTCTCTTTGGACTCAGTAGATTTCTGGTCTCCCAATGGAAACACTGGACTCAGGTGTGTCTCATTGTCTAAGCACTCTTAGATATCAAAGATTTGAAAGGATTTTAAATGTACATTGATTTTTGGTTGAAAAAAAATTCACAGATTTCTGTATGCCAAGAATTCACTTTATCATATCAAAAAGAATGTGCAAATGCACGCATCTTTTCGGCCTCCTATATAGAAGGTAATGAAATAGTTACATTTTACTTGTAAGGCCTGGCTATAAAATGAATGATTTTGGTAACTTAGGGAGAGTGCAAATCATCAGTAAACAATTGCTTGAATATTCTGGACTACTTGATGACATAGAAAACAGCTTTTCTGATTCTCAGATGTGCAATTACAATGCAGCTTGAGTTCCAAATCTGCTTGCAGCCCATGATACACTCCTGCTGAGTGAGCTGTCTGATTGCCTCCTTGAAGGCATTTTATTGTTGATCACAATTTAAGTCAGTGTATTATTAATTTCATTTGTAACTTGATTTTGATATGCCTTTTTGCCATTCTTCTTAAATTCTCTGTAGCATTACATGAAGGGAGCTAAATGGGGGATGACAATGGGGAGCATTAACTCCACAGATGGTCTTACTGAATGGCTTTCTTCAATGTTCTCTGAGGAATTATGTCATTTTCAGTCATTGAAAGTTATTTTTTAAAACTGAGTTATCATTTCCACCAACTATAACTCTTATCTCCCACAAATAGGGCCACATCTGTAAGTGACCTAACTCAGTGTTTCATTCAAAAAATATCAAATGGTACTGTTTTTCAAAGTCTGCTTGAAGACCACCTAAAAAACAAATAGTTGTTTCTGGGTCCTTATTCTGGTAAGAATATTAAGTGATTCTTATTACTACTGATAGAGTAGTATAATCCTTACATTTGAATTCAAGGGTAACTTTGAAGTTTAAGTTCACAATCAGTAAGAACTCTTAGCATACTATCTGTAAGATGTTTTATCTTTCATGAAATCCAGCAACAAGAATCTAATTAAAACATTATTACAGGGCTTCCCTGGTGGCGCAGTGGTTGAGAGTCTGCCTGCCGATGCAGGGGACATGGGTTCGTGCCCAGGTCCAGGAAGATCCCACATGCCGTGGAGCGGCTGTGCCCGTGAGCCATGGCCGCTGAGCCTGCGTGTCCGGAGCCTGTTGCTCCGCAACGGGAGAGGCCACAACAGTGAGAGGCCCACGTACCGCAAAACAAAAACAAAAACAACAACAACGACAACAAAAAAACATTATTACATTTGTCTGGGACCTAATGAAACGTCAAAGCTTTTGCACAGCAAAGGAAACCATAAACAAGACCAAAAGACAACCCTCAGAATGGCAGAAAATATTTGCAAATGAAGCAACTGACAAAGGATTAATCTCCAAAATTTACAAGCAACTCATGCAGCTCAATAACAAAAGAACAAACAACCCAATCCAAAAATGGGCAGAAGACCTAAATAGATATTTCTCCAAAGAAGATACATAGACTGCCAACAAACACATGAAAGAATGCTCAACATCATTAATCATTAGAGAAATGCAAATCAAAGCTACAATGAGATATCATCTCACACCAGTCAGAATGGCCATCATCAAAAAATCTAGAAACAATAAATGCTGGAGAGGGTGTGGAGAAAAGGGAACACGCTTGCACTGCTGGTGGGAATGTGAATTGGTACAGCCACTATGGAGAACAGTATGGAGGTTCCTTAAAAAACTACAAATAGAACTACCATATGACCCAGCAATCCCACTACTGGGCATATACCCTGAGAAAACCATAATTCAAAAAGAGTCATGTACCAAAATGTTCATTGCAGCTCTATTTACAATAGCCAGGAGATGGAAACAACCTAAGTGTCCATCATCGGATGAATGGATAAAGAAGATGTGGCACGTATATACAATGGAATATTACTCAGCCATAAAAAGAAACCAAATTGAGCTATTTGTAATGAGGTGGATGGACCTAGAGTCTGTCATACAGAGTGAAGTATGTCAGAAAGAGAAAGACAAATACCATATGCTAACACATATATACGGAATTTAAGGGGAAAAAAATGTCATGAAGAACCTGGGGGTAAGATAGGAATAAAGACACAGACCTACTAGAGAATGGACTTGAGGATATGGGGAGGTGGAAAGGTAAGCTGTGACAAAGTGAGAGAGTGGCATGGACATATATACACTACCAAATGTAAAAGCGATAGCTAGTGGGAAGCAGCCTCATATCAGCTTGGTGCTTTGTGACTACCTAGAGGGGTGGGATAGGGAGGGTGGGAGGGAGACGCAAGAGGGAGGAGATGTGGGGATATACGTATATGTATAGCTCACTCACTTTGTTATAAAGCAGAAACTAACACACCATTGTAAAGCAATTATACTCCAATAAAGATGTAAAAAAAAAATTATTACATTTGTCAATATTAATTTTAGAAGTAACTACTTATAAAGAGTTAAGTAATATCAAGAAGCAAGTGGAAATTGTAGTCAAGGTCATTTTTTATCTGTCACTTCTGATTTAACAATTATTTTCCCCGATCCTACTTGTATGGGCAATAAAAATAATTTATCTTTAAACATGAATTTTTCACCTTGCATCAGCTGGTTTACTTCCATAACATTAAGAATTGAGGAATCATAGGATATAGTCATTTTTTTTGCCAACAAATAAAATATGAACACATTTGTGAAATTCACTTTTACATAGACATGTACAAGGAGCAATATAAAAAGAAGAAAAAATATGCTAAATAGCCTATAGTATTAAGAGTGAGACCTAGATCCATCCCTAATGAATCCATGATTCTGGGTAATCAGTACTAGTCTCTGAGCCACAGTTCTCTCTTACGTGGGGATTGCAGTGTCAATAGTTGTGAAGATTAAGATGCCCTGAAAGTGCTTTATAATATAAAGGCACAATATAAAAGAGAATTCTTTTTATTTATATATCAGTCATTTGACTTTATCAACAAATCTCTCTTTTTTGAAAGACAGTAGCAAACTAGAAGTTATACAGTCATTCTCCATTTGTGTTAGATCATCGAACCATCGGCAGCTTTGTCAGTGATGGAGGCCAGAAATAAACCCATACAAATAGAGTCAACTAATCTTTAACAAGGATGCTAGGAATACTCATTGGGGGAAAAGACAGTCTCTTCAACAAATGGTGCTGGGAAAACTGGATATTCACTAGAAAAGAATGAAACTGGACCCCTATCTTACTCCATACCCCCAAATAAACTCAAAATGCATTAAAGATTTAATATAAGACGTGGAACAGTAAAATTCCTAGAAGGAATAACATAGGAGAACATCTCCTAGACACTGGTCTTGGCAATGGTTTTATGAATCTGATACCAAAAATATAAGCAACAAAAGCAAAATTAGACAAGTCATACTACATCAAACTAAAGTTTCTTCATAGCAAAAGAAACAACCTACAGAGTAAAAAGGCAACCTATGGAATGGGAGAAAATATTGGCAACCAATATATCTGATAAGGGATCAATATCCGAAATACAAAAGGAACTCCTACAACTCAATAGCAGAATAAACAAATAACCCGATTTAAAAACATGCTAAGGGCCCAATAGGCATTTCTCCAAAGAAGACATACAAATGGCCAACAGGTACGGGAAAAGGTGCTCAGCATCACTAATCACCAGGGAAATACAAATCAAAACCACAATGAGATATCACCTCAGAGTTGTTAGGATGGCTATTATCAAAAAAGCAGAAGATAGTAAGTGTTGGTAAGGGTATAGAGAAATGGAACTCTTCTACACTGTTGGTGGGAATGTAAAATGGTACAGATGCTATAGAAAATTGTATAAGAGTTTCTTAAAAAATTAAAAATAGAACTACCACACAATCTAGCAATTCACTTCTAGGTACATATCCAAAAGAATTGAAATCAGGATCTACAAAAGAGATCCTTGCTTTTATTGCAGCACTTATTATTCACAATAGCCAAGATATGGGAATGAGGCAGGAGATAGATGGACCCCAGTCTGAGCAGCTGGAATCTGTCCCCCATGGACAGATACTCCAAGATAAAGATAATGGCAGAAGCGAGGAGGCGCTGAGTCCTGCTTGGATTAAAGGTAAAGAGAACACATATTTCTCATTCTTGAGGTCAAGGAGACCTCCCAAAGTACACATGTGCAGAAAGGGTCCTCAGGGGTAAGAAAAGGGAGGGGACACCAGACCATAATACCTTCTGTCAACTTCCTTGTGCTGGAATCCACCTTGGCTAAAAGATGTGCATGCACACAGGGCAGGGCCCTGGGTGAGACGAAATATGGACTCAGAGCCAGACAAAGCAAGATGACTGGCTAGAGGGAACATGGAAGAACTGCCCCCATATAAATGATTTAAACTACCCCAAAAGCACATGACACTTTCTCTGAGCCTGCCTGTGTGTCTATTCGCATGTACCTTTTTTCTTCTAATAAACACTTCACTTGTTTTGCTACTTTCCGTCTCTTTGCTGAATTCCTTCTTCAAAGCAGGCAAAAAGCCAGGGCCCTACTCCTAGCTACTAGTCCCTGGTGGTCTAGTGGTTAGGATTTGGTGCTTTCACCACCACAGCCTGGGTTCAATCCCTGGTTGGGGAACTGAGATTCTGCTTCAAGCCACCACAGGATGCGGCACCCCACAGCCACCCGAGATCAGGAACATCCTAAATGTCTATCAACAGATGAATGTCTAAAGAAAATGTGGTATATACATACAATGGAATGTATTAAGCCTTAAGAAAGAAGGGAATCCTGCCATATGTGATAATATGGATGAAGCTGGAGGATATTATACACTTAAGTCACAAAAGGACAAATACTACATGATGGTACTTTTACGGAGTATCTAAAACAGTCAGACTTTAAAAAGCACAGAGTACAATGGAGGTTGGCAGAAGAGAGCAAAATGAGCAGTTGTTATTCAATGGGTATAAAGTTTCAGTTATGCAATTTTTAAGTTCTAGAGATCTACTGTATGGACCTGTAGTTAATGTTACAGTTAACAATACTATATTAGTTAATAATACTATATTGTACACTGAAAAATATGTTCAGAGAGGAGATCTCAAGTATTCTTACTACAAATAGGAGAGGTGGGCAGGAGGAAACTTCTAGAGGTGATAGATATGTTTACTACCGTAATGTGATGATGGTTTCACTGGTGTATGCATATGTTCAAACCCATCAAATTGTATACATTAAATATGTGCAGTTCCCTTGTTTTTCAAGTATACCTCAATAAAGCTGTTAAAACAGGGAATTAAGGTAATTCTCACATGCCCTGGAGCCAGGCAAACGGAGTGCACAGACATTTTTATTTTATTAATAAGAATGCACAAAGAATGAGGTATTCTAAGTTTTTAACTTAAAATTAATCTGGAAAAGGAGAAAAAATTACTTTTGGCTTAAATGATAGCTGTAGAAAATACCTAATTTTTCACATACCTAATTTTCTAAGTAATTAGAAATATTTGAATCTAACAAAATAGTTCTATGGTTAATAAGGATGATTACATCCCTTACATCTATGAAGATGAACATTTAATTCTCATTGCAATGGATGTAGTGATAAATCGTAGGGGATAGTGATAAATTATTGATGATATCAGGATGCCATCTAGAATTTATTTCTTTAAAGCAGAAACACACTTATCTTTTATTATTAATTCAGGTAGGTAATATTTATTGAACACAATATACTGACTACTTACATTTTGTTTTGGTAACTGGTGGGATTGTTTTCCCAGTTAGTATTTTCTAGGAAACACTCCTACCCTTTGCACGAGGATACCATATTTTTAATACAATGTGACACACCTACTCTATTACCGAACACAAGTTCCTGTGCCTGATGCACAGTGAGGTCAAACAAAGTGAAACTTCCAGGTTTGGAGCAGAGAAAGGTTTATTGTAGGGCAAAGCAAGGATAAAAGCTCAAAAACCCCAAACTCCCTGATGGTTTTCAGGGAGAAGTTTTTTAAAGGCAAAATTTGGGGTAAGGGCTGCAGGGTGTGTGACTTTCTTGTTACTGGCTGGTGGTGAGGTAACAGGGTAGTGCTCCAGGGATCTTGTTTCAGGTTAAAGTTACCATCCTCCACCCGGGTAGGGGCCTTAGCTCCTGCAGAAGAACTTAAAGGTATTGTCATGTATAATCTTTCAGGAGGAACCAGGACCCTGCCCCAAGGCTGCAGTATTGTTTCTTGACTGTTCCTCCTTTGTTTCTGCATCCCCTCCCTTCCCTGATTAGCAACTGTTTGAATCTGCCCTTTGGAACTCAGGGAAGGTCAAGGAGTTTGAAAGAAGCCTACTTGCTACAAACAGGAAACAGGAATATGGAAAGGATCTGTATCAGGGAGGGACCCACAGGGTCCTGCTTGGTTTCAACTCCTGCCTTCAGTTGATTGATTGATAGGAAGATAACTAAATTAAATGTGGTAAAAAAAAAAGTTTGTAGTCTAGGATTATTAGACTTGACATGGTCCAAAAGTATATGGTAAAGTTTTTTTCCAGCAATTAAGGTTGTGAGATGTAAAATTCAAAAACCATCAGAGGACATATTCTGTACTATGAGGAGAAAGCTTCAATGAAAAGAATGAAGTGGATTCAAAGAGAAAAATGAGAGAAAGGCAATCAAGTCTTTACCTTGTTCAAGTTCCAGGTTCCAGTTCTGAGGATTAGGAGTGCCTCTAAAATTTCAGGAACAGTGTTGCTTACATTTAATGATATCCTCCAGGGCACTGAGAAAATATATACATTGGATTTCTGTTAGTTGCAAATACGAACTCCAATTAACATTGTTCTTAAGATTTCTCTCATATTCATAATGAAAAAGAAATACTCCTATGTGGAATGAAGATAAGTAATTCTTATTTATTTAGGATATGATTCTAAGTTATTTGGCAGACCCTGCATATTGACAATGGAAGTCCCATTGTGATGATTTATATACTATTGATTGGTTTGCAATTAAGAAAATATTGTTTATTATTTACATACATGAAAAATATCTACAGATGTCTCATTCAGGAAAATACAAAGTCAAACAAAGGAAACAAATTCAACCTGTGTGGTAGGCAGAATAATCATCTCCCCAAACATGTCTATGTCTTAATTCCTGCAATCTTGTGATTATGTTAGATTACTATGTCAAAAGAAAGTGAAGGTTGCAGATGGAACTAAGGTTGCTAATCATCTGACTTTAAGATAAGGAGATTATGCTGGAATATTCAAATTGACCCAAAGTAACCACAGGGGTCCTTGAAAGTAAAAGGAGTCACAAGAAGAAGATCACAAGGAGATGTGTGACTACAGAAGAAAGTCACAGAGAGCTGCAACCTTTCCTGCTTTAAAGAGGGAGAAAGGGAGCCTCTAGAAGCTGGAAAAGAAAAGGAAACTGGGCTTCCCAGGTGGCGCAGTGGTTGAGAGTCCGCCTGCCACTGCAGGGGACACGGGTTCGTGCCCCGGTCCGGGAAGATCCCACATGCCGCGGAGAGGCTGGGCCCGTGAGCCATGGCCGCTAAGCCTGTGCGTCCGGAGCCTGTGCTCTGCAACGGGAGAGGCCACAACAGTGAGAGGCCTGCTTACCGCAAAAAAAAAAAAAAGGAAACTGATTTCCCCCAGATCTCCAGAAAGGAACAAAGGCTGCCAACATATCGATTTTCATTTGTTTCTGACTTCTGACCTACAGAATTCTAAGATAATAAATTTGTGTTGTTTTCAGCCACTAACTTTGTGGTAATTTATTATCGAAGCTGTAGAGAACCAATATAAACAAATAGTTCAAAATTAATATAGAGAAAATTGAGTAGTAACACTTGTAGGAAGTAATTTTTTTTCTAATAATGATTAAAAAATCATTTTTATATCTTTAAAATAATTAAATATAAATATTTTATACCATGTGGTAAGACTATGATAGTAATGGAAATAATTTTGAATATTGACCTCACAGAGCTAGACAAATTAAATACATAATGTCATATGTCAGAAGAAGTAAACGGCATTATGGAATCTAAAGGAAGGGTGTTTAACCCAGATTTGGTGGAGAAAAAGATTTCTGGGATAAGGGGACTCAAGGGATGAATAAACCTTAGTCTGTCACACGGGTAGGGATGGGGGTGTTGAAAGGACAATTTATATGAGAAAAGACTGGGAGTTTATATTAAACTTGACAATCAAAAAATAAGTTCAAAATAAATGGATCCAAAGTGGCAAAATATGGTGCCAATATACGGGCTCATTTTTAGAAATGCTTATTGTGTCCTTAAGTCTTTCATATCACTGGTCCTTCTGCTTCCGAGATTAATTACACATGGGTAAGGTAAACATGGCGAGAAATGGCTAATTCTCCATTAGTAACAGATCATGAAGTTATCCAGTTTTCCTGACTATGCACAAGCAACTGACTCAAACTCCTACTATCTATATTTCCAAACAAGTATGCACTAGAGTCCTGTGACATTTTGTCTATTTTAAGAAACTGATGCCACCAAATTCATTTCTTTAAAAAAAAAAAAGCACATAATTATAATTTCAGAGATTTCCATCACATTAGCTATTCTGAACACTTATACCATCATTCTGGAAACACCAATTGCAACAGAAAAATAGTAACCCATTAAATTTGTAAGTCCCAAAATACTTGAAGCATCTGCCTTTTAAGAAGATAAACTTGGAGGAGAAATTACACAAGATAGACTTGAATGACAATCCATCATCAACAGTAACCCAAACACATTGTGTTTTTATATATGCTTTTTAAGTGTCAGTAAAGATGACACATTCCTGGGGATAGTATAGAAGCTGCCACCAATGGAAACTGCCTTCCATTATACTTCTCTCTTTTATGGTTCACCTTTCACTGACCAGAAGTTGTTACAACAGTAGGTAGAAGAAACCATTTAGAGAATGTCCCTGAACACCTGATAAACATTGATTTCATGGACAATGCTTTTCAATTTTGTGCATGTCCTTCATATTTTAAAACGCTTCATATTTTAAATTTTTCTCTATTTAAATGAGATTTAAAGCCAATCTCATCCATATATCTACGATAGAAAACTAGAGCTAAAATTTGTTAGTTAATATCAAAATTGATATTACAAATGGGAGCTCAAAGGAAAGGACAGTTAAAGTTTACTTTTAAAATCAGTCATTCTGTTTCAGGCATGTAAGTTGGGGCAAAGGTACTACATAACTAGTAAGAAATCTAAAAAAATTGATGTGACAAACTGGACAATCTGACACCTGGACATGGAGTTTTTAATTAACATCAATTCTAGCTACAATGATTCTTTCCTCTCTCTTGTTTCCAGGACGCTCCCAGATCCAATGAAATGGAAAATTATGAAGATAAGTTTTTCAGGATGCCTGGTGCTTTACTTCTCTTTCTCCCCCAAACTTCCTTCTTCCTGGTCCTCATTTCTAGACAGTAGTAATTGCGAACTTCTTTGCTTTTCCTTTCTAACTTTAGAAAAATACAAAAAGGAACTATTCACTCATACATTTCTTCTTTTATTTTAGTGTTTTTGTTCAGCAGAATATAAATGTTAGTCTTGCTACTAAACAATTTAGTTCTGGTAAACAGCTGGGCCAAGTATGGCATTTTGACAAAATCATCTGATTTGCAATGGCTGAAATCATGAGGATATCGACTTTATATCAGAAGCCAAGATTGGTGTATTATCTCAACAAGTCAGCAGGATCCCCAGGCTCTTTCTATGTATCCATGATTCCACCTTCATTTAAGGCTTTTAATTTCAGGTTTGTCTTCTGATGGATTGCAAAGTGGCTACCATATCCCAGACAACATGACGTGATAAAATAACAACGAATCTGGAAGTAAGGAAGAGAGAACAGGACAACTGTTTTATCAAGGCGGTTGATGGGTTTTTTTTACTTTTTAAAAATTCACTTCACTCTCTTTTTGCTTTCTGGTTTCTGAAGAAAATTCCAATGTAATTATTATCTCTGTTCCTCTACAGGTAAGGTGCTTTTTTTTTCTCCCAACTTCTTTCAAGATCTCTCTTCACTTTAACTTTCTGCACTTTGAATATGATATATATATACAGGTGTAGATTTTTCAGAATTTATCCTGCTTGCTGTTCTCTGAGCTTTCTGGAACTGTGGTTTGGTGTTTGTCATTAATTTTGGAAACTTCTCAGTAATTATCACTTAAATATTTCTTCCGTTCCCCTCTTTCTTCTTCTGGTATTCCCATTGTATGTATGTTATACTTTCTGTAATTGTTCCACAGTTCTTGAATATTCTATTGTGTTTCCATTCTTTTTTCTTTCACGTTTCGGTTTTGGAAGGTTCTACTGACATAACTTCAAGCTCACTGATTCTTTCCTCCATTATGTCCAGTCCACTGATGAGCTCAAAGGCATTCTTCATTTCTCTTACTGTCTTCTTAATTTCTATCATGTCATTTTGATTCCTTTTTAGATTCTCCATCTTCCTGTAATATTACCAATCTTCTCTTGTGTACTGTCCACTTCCTTTTTTATTAGAGCCTTTAGCATATTGATCATAATTATTTTAAATTCACAGTCTGATAATTCCAAAAGCTCTGCCATATCCAAGTCTGGCTCTGATGGTTACCTTGTGTCATCAGACAGTGTTTTTTGTCCTTTACTATGCCTTGTGATTTTTGTTGTTGTTGTTGTTGTTGGAACCTGGACATGGTATATTGTGTAAAAGGTAGGACTTTAGTGTGAAGTTTCATGTTTATCTAGCAATGAGTTAGGCTGTGTTTACTATTAGATGTAGTTGTGGTGTCAGAGACTAAAATTTCCTCAAGTGTCCTTGTTTTGGCTTCCCCCATTTTCTGTTTTCCTTGGGACTCTTTAAATAAAGTATGAGCCTATGGTTCTTTTATCTGTAATCTTTTGTTATTATAGAGGAGCTCTACTGATGTGGTGGTAAGGTCTGTGTATGGGGGAGGGCAGGGAGCATTGTATAGTCCTATAATTTGGTTTCAGTCTTTTATAGTGAGCCTGAGTTGGGTATTTCCCTTGCCCCAAAGTAAAAGCTAGAAGGGGTTGGAGTTGAATAGGTCCCTTCCTTTGGGTTGGTTAGGCTTTGATAAAACTCCAGTTGTTTAGGCTCTGATAAAATAGTTTCCTTTGAGAGAAGGCCTTGTTAAAGAGAACAGAGAGCTCTGAGTGTATTTCAAAATGGTTACTTTCTGTATTGGCCTGTCTGTCTCTACAGTTTTTGGGGCAGCAGTCTACCCTGTGAAAACAATTCTCCTGTGGACCTAAAAAGAGTTGTTGATTTTCAATTTGTCAGCTTTTTTCTTCTTGTGAGGTGAGGAATGATGACTTCCAAGTTCTTTACATGTCAGACTGGAAACCTGAAACCTATGATGCATTTTCAATGTTAAAAATCACTATGGATTTCTGCTTGATTGTGATTTGTGCATTTACTTCAATTGACTATGAAATGAGAATAAGGTACTGTGTATTTAAGGATACCATATAATAAATTATATATGACATTTTCACAAAGGCCTATATAAGTTTTGAAGAAGAGTGTGTCATGTGAAAAGAACATGTCATGTGAGACACATTTATTGAGAAAGAACTCAACGCAAGCCATGCACATGATCTGATTAACATCTTTAATCTCTTGATTCCCCTAATTCTCCTCTGCTTGATGCATTCCCTTAGTGAACTGAGGTGTTCATATGCTACATCTCTTCTAGTTGGTGGGGATTAAGGAGAAAAAAAAAACACAAATATTTCTTTGTGTTTACAACATAGGAAGTTGGAAATATGGACTTACCTTGACTGATTTTTATTAGGCGAACATGGATAGCCATCTGACAATATCACAGACTATAAAGCATATGTTGAACATCTTTTAAAATTAAAATACACATAGCCTTTGATTTGGCAATTCCATTTTCATGAATTAGTTTCATAAATACATTAGCACATGAATAAAAGATTTATGCACAGGGATATCTACAAGGTTTGGAAACAGCTTCAATATTAATGTAAAAGGATTTGAAATGGTCTTTTGTTATTTCACAGCAGCCTTAGCAGGTCGTCAGGTCGTCGATGGCAAAAATTACTATTACAACAAAGAAACTGAAGTACAGGGAAGTAGGTTAAATGATATCTAATTAGTAGTCACCTACTCTTAATCCAGTATATCAGGTTGTGTTCTCTCAAATTGTTTGTTTAGTTCTATCTTATTATTTCAATTTAAGTAAGATAATTTTCCTTTCTACTTACTTGAATTTCTAAGCCTTTCATTATTCTTCCTCCTCTAGTGTACTTAGGTTATAGTTAATGTTTCTAAGAATAATAAATGTGAATTTTTAATCTTCTTCAAAGTTTCTTTAAGTACATCTGAACATTTTAGGAATATGTGATGTCCAATTAATAGTATGTATTAAGTTTGTTTCCTTAATATCTTCTATGCTTATAATGTTTAGATTAACATTGCTTCAAGAAGCTTTGGAAAAGTAACATTTTATTTGACATTTTCAAAGAGCAGAAATAGCTCTTTGCCTACTAACCTTTAAAAAAATTATGAAGTGTCGGACTGATGACGTCATTTTGACTATTACAATCATTTCACCAATGACCCTTTCCACTTTCACATACTCTTACCTTTAATCTGAACAAAAGTGGCACATTCTTTGTGTTTTTCTAATACAGTCAGTTTTTTCCATCATTTTTTCACAATTTTTTTTTATAATGTCCTTTACTTGGAGCTGTCTCTAACATTTTTAAAGGGAGAAACAATTTCTACCATATAACACAACACATGAACATCTTTGAACAATATTATGAGGCATAGAATATTTATTTATTAGGCTTTGTTTACATTAGACCAAGTCAACAAGTTCTTTAGGTTAAATGATTATAAAATGAATAAAATGATCATTCTCATGGAAATTAGCTGGGGATAATGGAGACAGCCCATTTGCTATTTTTTTTTCCTACACAAGTTGATGTGAATCATACGTTCATCCTAAAAACCACTTGATAAAGTACTACTTTCCTTCAAATGAACATAACAAATTAAATGTTCTGACCCCAAAAGTTTAATATAGTCCCTTTCACTAGATATTTTACCATATCAACTTCTGAATGCTACACTCAAATTATTAGACTATTAAAAAGAAAAAGTTAAAGGCCACTGGGATTTGGAAGCTCACAAGCCAATAATACTAAGAGTAATAGTAATAATAAAACAACAAAAATAATAACTCAAAAGAGACACGTGTGAAAAATTTTTAAATAAAAAACTTTTTTTCATGAATTTCATATTCGACTTTTTGTTTATTAAAGCAGAAACTAAAATAAGAGAATGTGGCAGATTGTATGTTCCAAAAATGACCACAGCAATATTTCAGTTCACAAATTTTCTTTTGGAAACTTGTAACTTTTCATCAAGTGGTGGAGTTAACTGTCCTCTCCTTCTGAATCTAGGTGGGACATTGTGACTGTTCCAGTGAATAGAATGGGCTGGAAAGGAAAATGCTGAGTGACTTCCAAGGCTAGATCAAAAAGGGCCACACAGATATTCTGAGATATTCTGAAAATTAACCCCTCTCTCTCTCCCTCTCCCTACCTCTATCTATTTCTTTCTTTCTCTTTCTCTTTCTCTTTCCTAGGGCTGAGGAAGCCCTGGCCATATTGAGAGGTTGCATATAGACCTTCCAGCCAACAGTTCCAGAAAAGTTTCAGTTGACAGCCATCCTTAAGCATTAGACATGTAAATGAATGAGCTTTCAGATGATTTCATCTCCTAAACTTTGCACTGCCTCAGTCCCGTGCAAATGTCAGGTTGATGCATACAATAATATCTGTTATTGTTTTAAGCCACTCAGTTTTGTGGTAATTGTTTATGTGGTCATAGTAACTAGAACATAGAGCAGCAAGCATTCTTATTGTTTTTCTGCTCCTACAGTATAAAAATAAACTCCATAACAGCAAGAACAAAATCTGTTTCATTCACAGCTGCTTCCCCAATGTGTGGCACATAGTTAAACAGAAATCAGGTGAATTAATGAATAGAACTTTGACTAAACTATTTCAATACCAAAACTTACAAGAATGTTGTGATGCATCTCAATGTCTTTCCTGTCTCAAAATGCCTTAAATATTTATATTAGAAAGAAAGTCTCTCTCTTTTTGTTTACTGTTACATATTGGATTTTTCTTAGAAGCCAGTCAAATTGCTAGGAAACATCGATTAATATTAGCATAAAAGGGTCAAAATGAACCCTCTCTCATGCCTTCCCCAGCCTTGGAACAAACTGTTCTTGCTTGGAAAGCAACTTCTCATTTACCCTCTTCAAACTCTCTCGAGGTTTTTCTCCTCTTTTTGAAAGCTGATGTCACTTAAACCTTCTCACTTACCCACATTTTTACACCTTTACTGCTTTGTATATATATTTATTTTTTTATGTAGTTTGCTTAAGGTTGATTAATTTAACCATCTTGCATGTGATTTTTCAGTACTTTTCAAATTTAGAAGACACCAGCAATATACAAAATGTCAGAATGAATCCATGTGTCTGTGTTCTATTGCCTCAATCATGTATCAGGTTCCTCTGGCAATGAGGCAAATAGAGCAACATTAGTATTTTCTACAGATTTTAAGTAGCATCCCACTATCTGCCCTCCACCCCAATAGTCACATTCCTCTATTATATGTAGGACAAGTGGTTTCGCTCATATTTATTGCTGAGTCAGCCAATATAGCTGCTTGCTTTTCTGCTTCAACCTGATTATCTAGTGTCGTCCTTTGCTAGATTTCATCACTGTTCTTTCATTCCCCTAAATTTACTCTAACACCAGGTGGTTTTGTGTGGCAGACCTTTCTGAAGGTTAGGAAGTAGCAGAATGCAATTACCACATAAGGCTGGAAAGAATTGTAAACCCAATGTTAGACATCACTCTTCCTAGAACTGCATTATACATTTCCCAAGGAAGGTGATTTTTCACTCCCTATTTGTTCTCTTAAGACTCGGGTCCCTGGTCATGTTTCTAGGGCCTCTCCTTTCTCTTTGATAAACCCCAGTTCACACTGTAGTTATCTTCCAACCACGTATCCAAGCTTCCTATCCACATCTGAAAACCTACAAATTATTATTATGGTTCTTGGCTTACAAATAAGAATGAGACTCATTTCTTGGGTGGCTGAATTCCTTACCAATGCAAAAAAGCTTATAATGGCTTGGAAAAAATGGTGCTTTTTAGAGGAAAGAGAGAGATGAGATCTTTTCTTCTAGGTAAGATTAATGGCAATGGTATCATCTATGCAGTATAGAAATATATATCCTGCTTCTTTTGTCATCCTTCTCATGTCATCCTTCTCATGCATTGTTAAGTATTCTGAATGCAGTGAATATGTGAAAAATAATAAATGACTAAAAGTAAGGATAAGTCTGAAAATGCCCTTGAAATTTATTTTGTGATTATAGTTGACTGGTATCATTGAACAGTTTCACTGAACAGAAAGTGACGAAATTATTCTCAATCCTTAAGTATTGTTTATCAGCTAAAAATGTGAGAAAGAAAAATATTTCAGGAATTTCTCTCAAAAAATATATGAATTTGAAGATGAGATAATTCTATAGCTTAAAAAGAGTTTTTAACAGATTCATTTATATAAGTGTAAAAATATAGAGTCTGTATCTCAAGTTTTAGAAAAATCTTACATCCTTTTATTAATATTTGCATGTAGGAAATGAGGAAGGCCATCTTGAGCCTGTGACTGGGTAATTATCATTCTTTGTTCCTTAATACACCAAATTAGAGCTCTGTTTTATACATGGATCTAACTTTTAGTCATCAGAGAGAGAAGTCTTGTGAACAAGTGAGCAGGGCAAAACCTTGTGGACCCTCAGGTCATAGAAAAGACTGCTATGTTGCAACCCCAAATACACTATTCACATCACAGCTGTAACGAGTGAATATGAATTAACAAACTTTAAAACGCTTTTTATAAGACGTTTTAATAACATATATTTGAATAGGATAATATTACTTGCAAAACAATACATTAATAATCTATCTGTTTGGGGGTACTAAATTCCTTTCTCTATTTAGGTTACATTGTATACTTCTATAATGAAAACTAATTTCTTCATTAATATCCAGAAGATGGAACATACTACTAAATATACATTTATCAGTACCAGCAGATATTGAAGAGGATGTAGAAACAAAACATGCCTCATTGAACTTGAATTATAACTTAATATATTATCATTAAAAATGTATAGTCTAAGTAAAAAGAGAAAGCCCCTATTACACTATATAAAGGGAATCTACTAAGAGTGAAGTTTCTCAACTCCCTATTCCCACCCATACATGTTCACTTTCCTATATCTGCATCCACCCTTCCTTTTTTTGCTCAATATAATGGCTAATTCCATATGCAATGCTGTTTTCCTGACCCAAGTGCTAGCCTTGTTTCTTATGTATTTTTAACATCTCCCTCCCTATTGACAATCTCTTGATTATTAAATCTATTCACAAGTTCCTCATCTTGGTACATACTTCTAAGTAAAACAAAATGAAGCAATCTCTTTCCATCTGCATCTTTCAGGTACTACCATTTAGCTCTACATCCTTACAGAGTTAATCTTTCGAGAGTCTTAAGTCAGTAAATCTTTAGACTTACTGACTTTCACATACTCATGTTCATTCTTCACCTGAGAATACTCTATATTTCTTCTTTCCCAAATCTATACAATCCACCTTTATCATGGACATCAATCCTCTATATTGCCTAATCCCAGTGTGAATGACTCAGCTCTGATCCTCATTGAAATCCATAGAATCTGGCACTGTGGACTAATTCTTCACCATCAAAACATTCTCCTTACTCATCTTCCAAGACGAGTGCATATGTGGAGCAGAATCCAAATGAACAGTAGTTAGTTTCAAAATAAAATTACCTTACACATCCAAGTGTGTGCTTGATAAATCAATATATGTCGCATCTAGTTATGAGTGAAGTGAAAGAAAGAGCTGTGAATTAAATCCAGAAATATAGAACCAAAACCTGTGACAGAGAATTATAGAACTTTAGAGCTAGAATGGGTCATTTTATAGAGAATAAGATTGAGGACCATAACCTTGCCAAGTTCACACTTACACTGAAGAGCACTGAAATTTATATCCCCTGGATCCCATTTCATTTTTTTAAATCTTATTAATCAATTACTGTATTTATTTATTCTCCTTTACCTTATCAAGATAAATACAACATTATGGGAACCAAATTTCTGAAAACTTCCATTAGTAAATTTTATCTTATGTGAAGGGACTATATTGATCCAATTATAAGATTTCAGAAATTTCTATAGTTATCAAAATAATGAAGAAGTTGAGAGAGCTGGCATACTTTGCATTTTTGGTTTTATATAACACATTTTACTGTACAAGCTGGAATGATTGTTCATTCTATTTAAGATTTTCTTTTCCAAATTAGGCATTGGTGCAGCTAAAATGTATTAATAAACTAATATAGATGTGGGATCATTTTTATGATAAAATAAAAATGTATAATTTTTATAGGCTGCTATACACTGACAGGTGATATATGTGGACTCTATTGAAAATAAAGTATAATACAAAACAGAAACTGTATGGCTGTTTTGAACATTTGGATTCTAGAATCTCATATATATTTTCATTTGTAAGTTGAACTGAATAGAAATATCATTGGCATATATAAAGAATCTAATGTGATCTCTTTCTTTCTCCTTCTATCCCTTTCTCATAAATGCCACTTTCATCTTGGATCCTTTCCTAGTTAGAGCGAAGTCACAGCCTTATGACATAGCAACAAATATTTCTTATATCCCCAAATATTACTTTACCACTGATTTTGCCGCCTTGTATGTATTATAATTGCATCTTATTTACCAAAGATAATTCTAAATAATTGTTCTATAGATACATCTAAATGTTCCTCTCAATTTTATACAATAGCATGTAGGCATGTTTGTAAAAATGTGCAAAACAACAGAATTATCTGTAACAATGTAAAATTCAAAAGTTTATAACTTGTTATAACTTGCATACCTATTTAAGGCTCAGTCGGTTACCAGATAGAAAAAAAAAGTGCATGCCAAGTCTGTAGGTAATAAAGCATGCCTGGATATAGTAAAATAAATCACCACAGGAAGATGAATCGTTGAATGAAAGGTGAAAGAACTTTTCCTTGTGCAACAATCAGGAATTCACTGAACAAAACAAATTATCCCCTATCAGCCATTTAAATAGTGGCCTCAGAGAAATAAAAGGATTTTAAATATAAAAGACTCCTGTAAAATGTGTATAGGTAACTGCTTAGCACATCAGATGGCAGAATAATAAATTTCATACTCCTTAAGCTTATTCCAAAAAAGTTTCAATTTTATTAAAATAAAAATACACTAAAGGTTTTTTAATATGAGAACATTTCCTTAAATTTGATTTATTCTTGAATAAATAAATCAAATGGATTTGGAAGAAAGAACTCTTTATGTTGTAAAGGTAATAGCAAGATGAGCTAACTATGAGTTCCAGCTAACAAAAAGTAGCATAATTTTTACCTACATGTGTTTCTTGCAGTTAAAATAAATTTGGTTAGATCACCTAAAATCACAGAGTGTAAATTTCTTAAATGATGATCTAGAAATATACTGGATTTTTAAAATAAATGTAGTGAAGTTAGAATTTCCATGAAGGATGAAACATAAGGTTGCAAAAACCTTCGAATTAAAACATCCATGGTCTTGTGTCCATTTCCATTTTTGAATAGTTACTGACAAGTAACTTCCTTTTAATTCTTTCAGTTAAACCACACTTTGTCACATCCGGGGAAACTAAAATATTATTTTGTGCATCATTAAAAGAGAGATATAAGTTGTGCTTGATTCATAAACTAAACTCACTTATCTCACAGATTCTCCCATATGGGTTTGGGTAAGCCTCAGCTGTGCAAGCATGCAGAATAGATCAGGGTTTTCTGCCTTAGATTTAGGCTGACCTTGAGTTCTGTAGGACTCCTGAATTGCCAAATCAATTATAATGTTCCAAAATCACCTTGGCTCCCTCCCACACTATCCTCCTTTCTCTCTTGTTTATGCCCAAATATATGCACAGGGAGCTAGACAATATACCTTGAGAAGCCAGACAGGATGTCAGCCAACCATGGCTCTTTTGAGCTTAGCAAAGAGAGAAGATATATCTCCTGAATACTGCACGTCTTGCCAAAAACCTCTTCCATTTGCCTTCTTCCCTGAAATCCATAATTATGTTTCCGTTTTTAGACTTTCTATAAAATTAGTTGCCAGGCTAATAATTCTCAACATTTGTGCTATCACAAAAAACATATTATGTATATGGAACAATAGGATAAATGGAGGGCCCCTGGCTTTCCTGAGGCTGAGAGATTCATATCTCACACACTTTGAAAAGCTCTGACTTGGAAAAATGATCAAACAATATGCTGCATTGCATATGTTTAAATTATTTCATATATAGTGTTCCGATGTACTTTTTGAGAGCATCCTCCATATTTTTATTTCCCATATTCACATATACACTACTGGTTCCATAGTAGAGAGAGACAGAGGAGAGAGAGCAAGAGGTTATCCAAACTCCTTTATTTATTTATATAAATTTATTTATTTTTGGCTGCGTTGGGTCTTTGCTGTTGCGCACAGGCTTTCTCTAGTTGCGGAGAGCAGGAGCTACTCTTCATTGCGGTGCGCAGGCTTCTCATTGCGGTGGCTTCTCTTGTTGTGGAGCATGGGCTCTAGGCACGTGGGCTCAGTAGTTGTGGCTTGTGGGCTCTAGAGCACAGGCTCAGTAGTTTTGGCACGCGGGCTCAGTAGTTGTGGCACACAGGCTTAGTTGCTCCGCGGCATGTGGGATCTTCCTGGACCAGGGCTCGAACCCGTGTCCCCTGCATTGGCAGGCGGATTCTTAACCACTGTGCCACCAGGGAAGTCCCTCCAAACTCCTTCAATAACTATAACTGGTTTTGCTTGATGGGCAAATTATAAAAGTTCATTGCTCCCCACAGTCAGCACCTATACTGTAACTTTAGAAATCATATATTTGTGTTGGTTTTATCATAACTGGAAAACATAATTTTAATGAATTTTATTTTTGGCTTTATGTTTAAAAGCATAACTGCACTCTCAAGAGCAGATTAAGTGCATAGCCTATATTCAAAAAATCCTACAAGCCACTATGCTGAATAGAATGATTTCACCGTAAATTGTTATCCTCCCCAACCCTCTCCTTCCCAGTAAAGCTTCTGATAAATGCTTTCACTGACTGGTCATGAAATTTACACCTTTGATCCTTCTATCAAAACTGATTATACAGTGTGTAATACTCAGAACAATTTTCATATAATTATTACGACATTTACCAGAGTAATGTTCCTGACACTTACCACAAATTGTACTATTTAGATTCTGGATCTTGGACCTTTTTTTTTCTTCAAATAACCCTGAAGTATTTGCTGTCATAGTAAATTGTACATACTGTACATATATTTTGATTAGTTTTGCAATTTCTTTTTTTTTTAAGTTTGATAACTTTGTGCAGGAATCCATGGTATGAGATTAGGTAGAATTTTTGTTGAAACTGGCATTTCTCTGATAACCTTCTCCATTACTTAGAATGTGGCCAACTTTCTTATATACATTAATTGTAAAATGTCTGTGAACTTAGGTTGCAAGTGTAAAATACAGAGAAGATGAAATACCAAAATTCTCTCTCATAAGCTGTCAAGGAGGAATAATGAGAACCATTTCAGTAGTCCATTCACTCTACGGCATGATTTCAGAGCTTGCTGCATTTGTTTGTGCTGCTGATTTTTAAAACTGACAAAGCTCTGCTTTTTATTATATAGCCTTTTTATTACAGCAGTGTACACAGTATGGTAGCATTTTGAACAGTTTTGTAAACTTCTGTGACAATAACAGAGTTTCCCTAAGAGACCCTTAACCATTAAAAATATTTTCTAGCTAATTATAAACTGCATGGACAAGTGACAGTTGATGGGATACAGGAGGAAGAAAAAAAATGAGGTCATGAGATCTGAATTCCAGATATACGACTGCTTTACTAAACTCTTGCAATTTTACCTTAAAAATAAGAGTTGGTCATGTGGTCTCTACAGTCCTGAAAACCATAAAATTACTTTTCTCCAGAGGCCAAAAAAATGTGATCAAATAATCAAAATAAATCCTATACGTATTCTTCCTGTTTAAGGAGAAATGGAAAAGTAACTATGCCAGGATGAGTAAACCGTTTGTTTCATGGATCTAGGAAGATAATTCAATTGAGCAAATGCTAATTTATAACCTCCTATGTGCGTCAAAGGCATGACATTCGTCTAAGCTGCTATTCCAGGGTCCTGGGAAAACCCATCATTCTACTATAGACCCTGTGAATGATTTTAAATAAAAGTCCCCCCCCTTTTTTTTCCAGTTTCACTTCTGAAGGATAATGGGAACAATATCAGCTTCTAATTGTTCCACAGGAATTGTAAGAAAATTCAATAAAGTGGCATGGAAATAAATTTTAAAATGCATATTGAAGCAATCTGAAATATGCCATAGAAAAGTAAACTAAGAACTAAAATTGTATTTCTCTGTATAAAATTTTTAAAAATTCTCATTATTTTTCCCCAACATTATGGAAAAAATATTTGGATAAAAAATAAATAAAAATCCAAGCTCTGCCCTTCCAGCTGTATGATCTTTGATATGATAATCTATTTAAATTCTCTGAGCCTCATTTCCTACATCTGTAATAAAAGCTAATAAAAATGTACTCAATACTTGGGTGGGCATAAAATTTAAGTGTATAAAGCTCCTTGTACTTAGTAAATAGCTAGTAAAATTTCCATCCTCTTTTCCCTTGACAAAATTATATGAAAGTGGTGAAGGATTCTTTAATCTGTCTCAATTTCAAAGCAGTATAGTGTAGGTTATTCCATACCCATTATAGTTTTAGAGATTCCCAGGGGATGTTTACACTCATTCTTAGTCACTTGTTTCAGTTTACTAAACCACATAAGTAAGCAGTTCTTTCTTCTGCCTAGTATATAGTGAACGTGCAATAAGGAGAACATATTTTCCTGCATTGCCCTCAGGTTGTCAGATTCCACTTTATAATACCTAGTGTTTATTCACCTAGGGATACATTCATATACAATGTTTTTAGTATATAGTAAGTTCTTGAGGTGAAAAAAAGAAGCAGTAATGAGATAATCCAAACAACATCTATATTTGATTTTGGATTCCATTAGTTTTTGCTTTTCTTCAGATTTACATTCTTAATTATGTTTTGCTCAGGCTAATATTCAAATTAGGTTGATTCCCTGAGCATAATTATCAACGGTAGGGGAAGACAGCTTAGAAGAGTGGAGGGTGATTGAAAAATATCTGTATTTTTCACTAATAATGCAAACATGAAAGAAATGTAATTACAGGTAATTCAAACATTAGATAGCCCACGTGTTGAAAAAAGATGAATAAATCATCTATCAAAATGCAAATAAAATACACATTTCCACACTTAATTACTACTTAGAACTCAGAATTCATTTCATGTGATGCTGTGATTATTCCATTATAATAAAAATCCCAAACCCTGGAGAGAAATTATTTATTTGTGTCAATGGAAAGCAGTATTAACACAGACATATGAGTTTTTCTTAATTCTGTGGTTTTTTCATACTGAACAATCATATCATAGTTGGAACATCAGAATTAAGCTTTCAACTCACAAGTTGTTGGGCTGCTTCAGAAGAAGTATTTTGGTAGGAGATGAGAAAAGAACTTAAGTTCTGAGATGGGACAGAAGAATATTCAGAAAAGAATGAATGGTTTAAATATTTAAATAATTTTCTGCATGGCAAATTTTGGTTTGAAAAATTGGCAACGTGCTAAGTAGGCAGTAACTAAGGTTCACATTGCTGCCCACTAGCATTTAATTCTAATGAACGTATGATCTGTCCAATAGGAGCAATATGATATGGCAAAACAGGATCCTGAAAGTCATTTCACACTTAGCTGCCATTCCTCTTCCTAGAGTACAAAACGATTGTACAGGTCCCCTGTCAGTTTTCATTGTTGCTCACTGAATTACTCTGACTTTTCTTCTACGTCCTTGAATGCTTATTCTTTGGACTCTTGCTATTATCTAAATTGTTCTCAAACGCAGTGCAAATAAATAATTACATACAGATAGAAGTAGAAAACTAAGAAGTAATCTCACAGTGAAAAGTTGAAGTTGACAGCACAGACATGAAGGTATTTTGGTCTTTGGAAAGGGACGTTTTAGTTTTTGTGCTAAGAGTAGTGTTGGAGTTTTGTCCATATATTGGCCAGTTGCAGTGATTGCACCACTAAAGGTAGGCAAGGGCTGAGTTGGGATTTTACAAACAGTGAAGTTCAAAAAATTCAAGAGAGCAAAAGTATAATTTTATTTTTCCATAAAGTACACTTAATAAAGCTCTCAACATTCTGCCTAATAGCACTTGGTCTACTCACAAGTAAATTCAGTCCAAAGAGGCAGAACTCACTAAATTTTGTCCCAGGTTATAGGTGTACCAAGATATTGATTCCTTCAGACCAAGATATTGATTCCTTCAGACACTAAAGCCTTTGGAGGAGGTCTGAGGTAACAGAACTCTGGAGTTGCTTGTTTCACCTATGTGCAGTCTTCTCCATTTACGTTGGTAAACTGTACAAGTATTATCACTTTCTACCTGTGATTGATATAGTAATAATATTTTAGAAAGCTCAGGAGTAAGGTTTTTTGTTGCTATTGCTCTAGCAAGATATCATGTCAAGGTTCACTCACCAAAAAGTCAGGATAAGGTTTGTGTAAGCTTTTGAACTTCTTAGAAACTCACATGCTCAGGTGAGTTAAATTTGTGTTTCATCATCCCTTGGTAGTCAGTTTAAAGAACAAAATTGATCCAAACCTCACAATTTCAAGTTGCTGCGGCCAGCTTTATGAATATTGAACAAAGTAAATCTATTTTAGCACTTATTTTTCCTCATAGTTCTGGAGGCTAGAAGGCCAAGATCATGGTGCCAGGAGGGTTGGTTTCTGGTCAAGCCTCTCTCCTTGGCTTGCAGATGGTGCCTTCACACTGTGCCCTCACACTACCTTTTCTCTAGAGAAAATCAAATGACTACTTATATGTGAGTCTATTTCTAGACTCTCTATTTTGCTTCACTCATTTATGTCTCTACCTTACACCAGTATCACACTATGTTGATTATTGTAGCTTTAAGATATGTCTTGAAATCAGGTAATGCCAATGTGCAAACTTTGTTCCTGTTTTGACTATTCCAATTCATTTGCCTCATCAAATAAATTTTAGAGTTAGCAGATCAATTTCTTCAAAAAGCCTATTAAGATTTTGATAAGCATTACATTAAATTTATGGATGAATTTGAGGAGTACTGACATTTAATAACGTTGCATTTTTAAAAGCATGAACATGGTGTATCTCTTGAATTATTTAGTTTTCTTTAATTTTCCTCAACAATGCTTTGATATTTTAAATGTATGTCTTCAAATTTTTTCATAAATTCATCCCTAGTTTTTTTATGCTGATAATATAAATGAAATTTATATTACCAATTTTTTGTATCAATACTTGTTAATATTATAGAGAAATATAATAGAACTTTGGATATTGACCATGTATCCTGATATCTTACTAATTTCACTTTTAAGATTTATCAGTGATTTTATAGTTTTCTACATATACAATCATATCATTTACAAATAAAGGATTTAAAAGTTTACTATTTTCTTCCTAAAGTGTATAAATTTTACTTAATTTTCTTGCATTGTTCACTGAAAAGACCTCCAGTATAATGTTGCATAAAATGATGAGATTACTCAACCTTGCTTTGATCCTCATCTTAGAAAGCAGTCTTTTTCCATTGATTATAATGATGGCTGTAATTTTTCATAGTAGCTCTTTATTAAGCAGCAAAAATTTCATTTATTTCTAGTTTGCTGAGACTTTTTATCATTAATGGGTCCTGCTTTTTATCAAAAGTCATATTTTTTGCATAAAATATTATATAGTTTTTGATCTTTGAATCAATTAATATGGCAAATTCCAATGATTGATAATATGGATATAAAACCAATATTTCTTTCTAAAATAAACTTTACTTGCTCATTATGTATTATCATTTTTATGCAGTGTTCAGTTTGATTTCATAATGTACTTTAAGGATTATTGCATTTTTGTGTAGGGATATTAGTTTGTAGTTTTCTCCTTAAGATTAGTGTATAAATTTGGGGGACTGGAGTAACATAAAAATGTTGATAATGTTACCTTAATATGCTTTTAAGGTCTGTAGGATTTGCAGTGATATTTTAGGCATATGTACATCTATTATTGCTGTGTCTCCCTGCTGAATTAACCCTTATAACATTATGATATTTTCCTATTTTCCTTTGATAATACTTTTTTTCCTATGCTTTTTCAAATTATTTTCCCATTTACATTATTACAGAATATTGAGCAGAGTTCCCTGTGCTATACAGTAGGTCCTTGTTGGTTATCTATTTTAAATATAGCAGTGTATACATGTCAATCCCGAACTCCCAGTCCATCCCCACCCCCCCATCTTTCCCCCTGGTAACCATAAGTTCATTCTCTAAGTCTGTGAGTCTGTTTCTGTTTTGTAGATAAGTTCATTTGTATCATTGTTTTTAAGATTC
The DNA here is from genome assembly GCF_963455315.2 of Globicephala melas. Classification (NCBI taxonomy): domain Eukaryota; kingdom Metazoa; phylum Chordata; class Mammalia; order Artiodactyla; family Delphinidae; genus Globicephala; species Globicephala melas. The sequence continues at coordinate 52,685,356 of NC_083330.1, forward strand.
TGCATATGAGATATCATGTGATATTTGTCTTTCTCTGTCTGACTTACTTCACTTAGTATGGTAATCTCCACATATTGAGAAATCATCCACACACAAATATGGTATCAAAACCAGCAATTGTGAGAGGGGGAGAACACAAATGCAGGATATTGGAAATGCATTTGAAATTTAAAGCCCAGCAACTTAAAACAATCTTGTTTATATATAGACTGCTATATAGAAACCTCATGGTAATCGCAAACCAAAAATCTACAATAGATACACAAGCAAAAGAGAAAAAGGAATTGAAACACAACACTAAAGTTAGTCATCAAATCACAAGAGAACAAAAGAGGAAGGGAAGAAAAAAGACCTACCAAAACAAATCCAAAACAATTAACAAAATGGTAATAAGAACATACATATCAAAAATTCCCTTAAACGTAAACAGATTAAATGCTCCAACCAAAAGACACAGACTGGCTGAATGGATACAAAAACAAGACCCATATATATGCTGTCTACAAGAGTCCCACTTCAGAGCTAGGGATACATACAGACTTTGATAATACTTTTTAACTTGAAATATTTTTTTTCTAAAATTAACATACCACTCAAGCTTTCTTATACTTATTGTTTACATGGTGTACCATTTTGCAACTTCTACTTTAATTTTTTGTCAACAGAGAATATATTCTTTAATATTTCAATATTTTAAAATATTTGATTTATTGAGAATTATTTTACAGACAAGTGTATGGACTATCTTATTAAATATCCAGGCGTGCTTGAAAATAGTCTGCAATTCTCAGGTTTTGCATGTAATATTTTACAAAATTCACTAGTTCATTGACATTGTTCAAATATTCTATATACATATTGATTTTTTATTTGTTTTATCCATATATATAAACTAAGAGGATTATATTATAAAACACTAGTAGATTTTGACTCTACTCTTTCAAAAGGATCTAAACAAGACTGAGAAGAGGGGAGCAAAGATGGGGGAATTCTTTTTTGCATGACATTGGAAAGGATCTAGATGTGAAAACACTTCTGCAGGTGGAGAGTAGAGACATTTCCTGAAGGAAGAACTGGGTGGGGTCCAAGACTGAGGAATTGACTGAGGAATTATTTTTTTCTTAGACTTTACTTATTTTGTCAGATTTACTTAATCTATAATTTAAAAATAGTGTGAACTCCAAAGCAGGCTGGTGTTGGGGATCTGGAGATTGACTAGTTGGGGAGAGACAGCAAAGGGACATTATTCATCACCGTTATCTTAGGGAGGAATTGGTAATGATGAAGGTGGGTAAGGATAAGGACCAAAGTGGATTCCTGTTAGAGAGACGATCACTACCTGCTCCACAAATAGGTACCACCTGGTATCAGAACAAACTAAAGGCAAGAAAGACAATGATACAGAATTTCTTATATGGTAGCAAAAAACATACTTTCAAAATGAATGAGATCCTTCCATCTCTGAAAATAAACAAATGGGACCTAATTAAACTTAAAAGCTTTTGCTCAGCAAGGGAAGCCAATGACAAAATGAAAAGACAACCTACTGAATGGGAGAAAATACTTGCAAATGATACGACCAATAAAGAGTTAATATCCAAAATATATAAAGAGCTCATACAACTCGATATCAAAAAAACAAACAAATTAATTAAAAAACGGGCAGAAGATCTGAATAGACATTTTTCCAAAGAAGATATACAGAAGGCTAACAGGCACATGATAAGATGTTCAACATCATTAATCATCAGAGAAATACAAATAAAAACCTCACACCTGTCAGAATGGCTATCAACAAAAAGACCACAAATAACAAATATTGACAAGGACGTGGAGAAAAAGGAACGCTCATACACTGTTGGTGGGATTGTAAATTGGTGCAGCCACTGTGGAAAACAATATGAAAGTTCTTCAACAGACTAAAAATAGAACTACCATATGATCTAGCAATTGCACTCCTGGATATATATAAGAAGAAAATGAAAACACTAATTTGAAAAGATATATGCACCCAAATGTTCATAGCAGCATTATTTATAATACTCAAGATATGAAAGCAACCTAAACTCCCATCAACAGATGAATTGGTAAAGAAGATGTGAAATATACACACACACACACACACATATATATATCTTAAAATACACACACACACACACACACACACAATGGAATACTACTCAGCCATAAAAATAATGAAATTTGCCATTTACAACAACATGGATGGACTTGGAGGGTATTATGCTTAGTGAAATAAGTCAGACAGAGAAAGACAAATACTGTATGATATCAATCATATGTGGAATCTAAAAAATAAAAGAAACTTGTGAATATAACAAAAAAGAAACAGACTCATAGGTATAGAGAGCAAACTAGTGGTTACCAGTGGGGAGTGGGAAATGGGGAAGGGCAACATAGGGGTAGGGTATTAAGAGGTACAAACTACTATGTATAAAATATATAAGCTACAAGGATATATCGTACAGCACAGAAAATATAGCCAATACTTCATAACTATAAATGAAGTATAACCTTTAAAAAGTGTATGTTGTACACCTGAAACATACAGTATTGTAAATCAACTATACCTCAAAAATGTTTACAGTATTGAAAAAGACGAATAAGAGATCCTTCCATATTCAAGTTGTTCCTATTATCTCCTTTAATTCTTAGAATAAATATATTAACTGTGAATTATCAATAATTTATAGAAAAGGAATCTGAAATTCAAGGTTAAGTACGTTAATGTCTATAGCTATAAAATAGCAGCACTGAATTTTTGATTTAAGTAAGGTCAGACTCCACATTTCATTTTTCTTGTACAATACTGCAGTATATGCAAAAGAATAGTCTTGTAGGCAAAGATCCAAAATGCATTCTACTTTCCAATAATGTTTAACTGTACAACTAGATCATATTTTGTATCTGTTAAATATTGGAATCATTTCGTTAATTATACTTAAGAAATTAATGACAAGATAAAAACAGATTCTTAGTAAGTGACCAATTCTGCCTCCAAGCAAATAGCAGCACTGTGTCTTTGTTTTCTTTTTGGAGGGAACATGTAAACAACTGTATATATAAAGTAGCATAGAATTCATTCAGAATAATTCAGAATAATTCAGCATAATTCAGCAAGCAGTATTTGAAGTCTTGGTTTCTTTTCCAAATCAGTGAGCTGTTGAAATGTCTCTAAAAAAAAAATTAATGATGAATGATTGATATGTAAAAATATTTCATGTATACTACATGATGAATTTGAGGATAAGTATACATCCATGAAGTCATCACTATCATCAAGGCCATAAACATATCCAGCACCTCACAAAGTTTCCCACCACCCATTTTCTTCTCCATCTCCTTCCCCTTCCCCCTCTTCCTCTTCTTCTTATTCTTATTTTGTGGTAAGAATATGTAACATAAGATTATGTTTTCTTAGCAGATTTTATGTGTACATCACAGTATTTTTAGCTATAGCCATTATTTTGTATAGTAGATCTCCAGAACTTTTCTATGTTGCACAGTTGAAACTTTGTGCTTTTAGACCATTTACCTCCCCATTTCTTCCTCCCACGCCAGCCCCTGGCAAACCACTATTCTACTCTCCATTTCTATGACTTCAACTACTTTAGATTCCACATATAAGTGATATCATGCAGTATTTGTCTTTTCTGTGTTTGAAATTAAAAAAAAAATAATTTAGGAAGTTGAAGGATTCCAGGATCAAATTAAAAATGTAACTAAAATATTCTAACTGTATTACAAATGTGTGAAATAACTTCACTATAGATGGTGTTGGTGGGAAAAGTGCTGAACTAAGTATGTTTGGAAATTAAGTTTAAATGCCAAAGAATGTACATAGACAGTGTATTTTAGTTGACAAATTGTTTTTCATAAGGATATATGTTAATTCTGATACTACTCTACATGTATACTGGAATTGAATAATTAAGTAAATGGTAAATGACAGGAACCAGGTTTCTTACTCTTGGAGAGGGGAATGTACAGATAAACAAGGGGAGAAAACAAGAACGGTCCATGTAATAATGGATTAGAGTTAGAGACATCAGTGTGAACTCTTGTTTAAGTTAATATGGATGCAGTAGGTTATATATAAAAAATACTTGTGTGTGTGTGTGTGTGTGTGTGTGTGTGTATATATATTTACTATATATATTCATCTGTTAGCTGAGGGGATCCAGAAGCAGCAATACATCATTAGCAATGAATATCCTTAGTAACCATATTTTGGTTTTTAATACTATTCAATAAGAGAAACCAGGGCTCTTTGGAAATGTGGCTGATTCTAAAAATGGGGTAAGAAATACACAATTTGAGGCCAGAGTATCTTTCAGCAGCAGGAAGTAAGAAAGTGCTCAAAAAAACCCTCAATGAACAGTGTATCAAAGGGTCCCAGGATCCAAATGAAAGAGTTCCCAATGGCCAAGTCTGAAATAATTTAAGCAACAAAATAAAGTTGTACTGGATTATAAAACAAAATATAAAATAAATATCCCTGAGTCCATAATTATATAAATAAATGATTGAATAAATAAACAAATGGAGGAGAAGAGACAAAAATCTTGTGGAAAATCATCCCCCCAAAAAATATTTAAAAGCTTCACTCTCAAGGAGATAGAACATACTCATGATTCCTTACGTATGGCTGCACATAGTGAATTCCTTCCAAAGAGTACAGATATAAAGGGGGTAAAAAGTAAAACTTTAGACTAGAGAAACCTGACAATTACCACCTCCCCCAGGAGTTCAAGTTTAACTTCCACAGTGATGTCACGTTGACAGTATGTACACTTGCTGTGATGTGTTGGGAATGGCACTTTACCTCTCTGGGCCTCCTCCCAAAAACCTGTACCCCCGCCAAGTCTGGTCATGAGAAAAACAACAAACAAATCCCAGCTGAAGGAAAGTATACAATATACCTGACCAATATTCCAAAACTGTCAAGGCCATCAAAAACAAGGAAAGACTGAGAAATAGCACAGCCAAGAGAAGCATGCCCCCTGCACACACCACCTAAGGAGTGGGCAAACCCCCTGAGCCACCCCTCCAGCCTGACTCCTGGACACACCCCTACCCTTACACCATATAAGGAACAAGCTCGGCCCCCCTTCCCCCCGCCAGGGAGTGAGCAGCAAGGGAACATGTTGCTTGTTCTCACTCCCCTCTGCTGCAGCAAGGGTCCCAATAAAGCCCTGCCTGAATTTCTTGTCTGGCCGCTAGTCAATTTCTATTGATTGGGGAAAGCCAAGAACCCTGGTCACTATCACTAACATGATTAGTAACATGAAAAACTGTATCGGGTATATAAAGTTTTTCTCTTTCTACTATTTTATCAATTTTTCTGTAAATCTAAACCTAAAAAAAAAAAAACCTGAAAATAAAATTTATTTAAAAGGAAGGAAGAAATGAAGGAAAGAGGAAGGAAGGGAAGGAGGGAGGGAGGGATGGAAGAAGCCAGGAAGGAAGAAAAGCAAGAGAGGGAGAGAGGGAAAAGATTCAGGGAGGCAAAGTATCCCTTTTTTATACCAAGCCTCTTCCTGTGTTCCTTTATGGCACAATTTCTAGAAGAGTTGCCTATAAATCACTAATGCCTTCATCTCCCATTTGTTTTTTAACTTACTCCAGTAGAGTTCCTTCTCATCACTACAATAAATTTGATCTATGGCACGAGTAACTTGCATCTGTCCAAATCTAAAGGTATGGTTTCTGTCCTTGCTGCATTCCTTTGCTGAGTAGCATTTTGCACAGCTGACTTCTCCCTCCTTCTGGAAGTAGGTTGTTTTGGTTTCCTTGTCCTCATACTCTTTAGTTGTTGCTGTTGCTGTTTTTTCCCCTTTTCAGTGGCCACTCCTTTTCTGCCTTTTTGCAAAATGTGGGGTTTTTTTTCCTGCTGGACTAGTAATTGGAATCTTCCAAGCCTTATCCCTAACTCTTTTATTCTTATTCCACATTTTCTTTAGATGGGTATTTCCAAATGGCATTTATCTCCAGCCCAGATCTCTCTCTTGTGCTCCATAGTCTTATATAAATGTCACCTCTTCAGAAAGATTTTCCCTGACCACCCAATCTGAATGTTTTCCTCAGTATTTCTACTCTATCATTCTATTTTTCATTTTACTGTTTTCAGTAGCATTTAACACTATCTAAAGATGCCTTGTTCCTATGTTTCTTGTAATGTCTGTCTCCCTCCTTTCTGACACTCCTGCTATCAGTTCCCCACTAACCATAAACTTCAGAATTGCTACAACTTTGGCCATTTCCGTCACAATTTAATTCCTAGGGATAGTGCAATACAAAGAAGATAATGGATAATTAATAAACTAAATATACAGGTCTGGTATTATTAATATAAACACTTATTTGTTAGATAAATAAACATTTAATATCTGTGGAGACAAGAAATCACAGAAATTGAGACTGAGACATATTTATCTATCATATTCTAATTTTTCAGAATTGACTTTTCCAATTAATACAGTAGTATATTTATTACATTATAGCTCTTGGTATGTTTTCTGGTATCTGAACTATGTCTCTCAGACTGTGAATTTTGTTGATTATTCTTAGTAGGAATGGAGAAGTGTTTGCTGTAATGAATGAAAAAGGAATTTAGCTTTCGAGTCAGATACCTCTAGGTTTTTTTTCTGTTTAATAAGTAGATTTAGTGATCTTTGACTTTATAAGGTTAACCTAAACTCTGATCACTGATTCTTTTCATTTTTGAAGCACATGCACATATAATTATTAATTAAAATATGCATATGGTGCTATAGGAACCCAGTAGTGAGTGAACCACCCAGGCCCGATGGAATAAGGAGGCTTCTTAGAGCAGGTTATTTTTGAGAAGGGTCTTAAAATTTTAAGTAGAAATTTAGGAGAGCTTTGAAAGAATTGACAATGCAGAAAAAATAACATAAAATACCAGAACATATAGTGGCCCCTCAAAAACAAAATCTTGTTCCAGGGACACAGGATTGTCCCCTGTAGCTAGAACACAGGTTTTACACAGAGACTGAAGTAACATAACTTGTCATTCCAAGATTTTGGATTTATTAGTATAAAAAATAAAGGAGAGCACTTAACATTAAACAACTGTGCTCATCTCTCAATCATCATAATTTGCTCTGCATCGGTTGCATGCTGGACCACTTATTTGAATGTTTTCAGCCAATGGAAGGAGTGATAGACTACTGTGTCCCACAGAATCCATTATCTCATTACTTCTTTACTGTTACAGTGCATTCATTTCAGCTGAGGATATCATTAGCCAGCTAAAATACTACACTGCCCTTCAGATTCTTGAGACTAGATGCAATCATGTGGCTAAGTGTTGGCCAATAAAATATTGCCAGGTTTAAAAAAAAAAGCCTCACTTCTGGACATGCTCTTAAAAGGAATGGGCACGTCATCCATTTGCCCATTTTCTCCTTATGCTGGACTAGAGTGTGGACTTGAGAGTGGGTAGTGATGCAAGCATCTTAGCATTCAAAATGGAAGCCACATGTTTCAAGCTAATATTGAAAGCTCACTTCAGGCTCCATTTATCATCCTGGTTTGCTACAATTTACTTAGATTTTAGTGTGAGTACTACTCAATTTTAATTTTAATATTTATTTTTCTTTAAAATACGATATCCCAGATTTCAATTTTTTTTCAATGGGAAAGCTGATCTAAGTAACAAGTCAACTACAGGCATACCTCAGAGATGTTGTAGGTTTGGTTCCAGACCACTGAAATAAGTGAATATCGCAATAAAGTGAGTCACGCTTATTTTTTGGTTTCCCAGGGAATATGAAAGTTATGTTCATACTATACTGTAGTCTATTAAGTGTACTATAGCATTATATCTAAAATAACGATGTACATACCTTAATTTAAAAATATATTATTGCTAAAAAATGCAAACCACCATCTGAACCTTCAGTGAATTATAATCTTTTTGCAGCAGTAACATTAAAAAATCACCAATCAGATATCACCATAACAAATATAATAAGGAAAAAAGTTTGAAATATTCTAAGAATTACCAAAATGTGACACAGAGACATGAAGTGAGCAAATACTGTTAGAAAAAATGATGATAGACTTCCTTGATGCAGGGTTGCCACAAACTTTCAATTTGTAAAAAAAAAAAAGTAATATCTGCAAAGTGCAATAGAGCAGAGCACAATAAAATGAGGTATGCCTGTATACTGTTGGTAATGGAGTGCCTAAACTACTGTATAATAAATATGTATATGATATGCTTTTAAGTTTGCACAATTGTTTTCTTTGTTTTGTGCAAACAATATTGGTTTAATATGGCCCATTCTTCCCATTACTTATATTGTGATGTAGACTTCCTGAGTTGAAAGTGGCTCTGCCATTAGCTGTGTCACTTAAGTAATTTATTTAATCTTTATACCGTCAATTTCTTCACCTATAAGGTGAAGATGACAGTAATACCTGCCTTGCAGGGTTTGTATAGGAATATAATGCATTAATGTATTACATAAAGGATGTAGCTCCTATCACATAGAAAGTCATATTTACTTGTTAATTATTATTATTTCTTTAATTGCATCCTAAGCTTAGAAAGTTCTTTCTCTGCCAGAAGGCTAATAAATACGCTATTATGTCATGCTGTCTGTGCAGGACTTTATTCTTGATGTAGAAATGTTTAATTAGTTCATGCTTCTATACATTTTAATGTATAGAATGATGTCTGAGTTTCAATTCGTTGTTTCTCTAAATAGCCAATCAGTTTTTTACATGATTTTAGAAAATATTTTTCCATTCTATAAGTTTCTTTTGTGCTTGATTTTTTTAAAGGTCTTTCTGGGGGTTCAACATTTGTCTAGGTTGTGATAGTTACAAAGTGTGATATAGGATTCCACCCATTTTCTGACATGGAATTAAAGAGGGACTTTAAACACAACTAACAGAATAGACTCTAAGACATGATTAGAATCTTAATGACAAGAGGAAAGCTAGCCTCAGGTCTGTTGACCTATGAACTGAGCATTAGGTAGAGTGGAAATAAGAGGTCTTCAATTCCTAATTTTATTCTACCTTACTCTACCTTATTTTCTGAAATTTCTAATATGCTAAATAAACAATTATTTGAAAAGCTGTAATATAAAATGTAATGTCCCAGGTCTGTGCAGTGCTCAATTTGAGATATAATGAGTTTATTCTTATCTTGTGTACATTTTTTAGCTCTGAAAGAAGTCTCTGCCTAGCTCATGGTGGATACACTAGATTTATAGCAGTTATTCACTCCAGATCTGAATTATACTTCTTTTCCCAGTTTTGATTTTTCTGTTAACCTCTGAAAAGCATGCCAAGAAGTTATATGCATATAACTAAGCATAACTGTATAGCTTAATTATGAAGGCATTCCTCTATCCTTAAAAGAGAAGTTGAGGACATATTTGACTTGCAAAGTTCACTCACAGGATTCTTTGTCATGCCATATTTGAAAGGATTGTAAAGATACACTCAATTTCTATGTTTTGAGCATACTTTTCCATTTAATCTGTCCTTAAATAAATAATATTTATTCCTTATGTAACTTCCTCCTCGGATTACGGAATCAGGCAGAATATTTCCCAAGAAAAATATTCATAGTTTGAGGGATAAACACTAGATTTTAGATATGGCAATTGTCAAAAAACTAATACCATACAATTACTGCAATAACCACATATGGGGATGAAAGATGAAGTTACAGCAACCTATCACATTATGTCCTAGGTGTTTGCTGAGCCCTTTTAACAATGTAAAACATATAAAATAAACATGATTCACAAAAATATACAAATTGTAGGCTCTTTATTTTACGTTCATAATTTTTAGAGTACTTAATTAGCCTTAGAGCAATTCAATAGGCAATTAGGAGTTTGAACCCTTTCATATTTCTTTAGAATAAATGCTAAAGAGAGAATATGGCATATAAAGTGGGAATACAGAAAGAAGAAAATATCCTTAAAATAATAAAAAAGCATACATGTAAATATTTATAAAAATTGTTCATAAATATATTTAGAAGGGTTCATAATTCCTCTGTGATTAAAATTTATCTACAATCACAAAACTGTTTAGAAATGCCTAGATGTTTCAGGTGTAATGAGTACATGCTCATTATTCTTGAAAAAATATCTTCATGTGCATATTATTGCATTTACACATTAGAATTTGACTATGCATTTAAGTTCCCAAATGATACATTTTCTTTTCACAAAGTCATTTTCCTAGATGAAAATCTCAGCGCTATCGTAGAATACAAAAGTCCATTAATTTAAAAATAAAGGTGAATCACTTTTGTTTAAAAATCAGTTTGAATGTTCTGAGGGAAACTGTATCATTGCTGCAATTCACACCTGTCAAAAATCACTTGTTTCTCTGAAAGGAAAAACAAAGCTGACAGATTTAACGACAATTTCTGTATTTGAATATTCAACTGCATTTTTCCTCTCACAGTGATTAATCATATCATAATTTGTCATTTAAAATATTTTAATATATCAGCTTGTGATCCTTAGGCACAAATATGTTAAATATAAATATACAAGAAACATTATATCCTTCACGATTCTTAGAAAGTACACATTTTATTCTTGAAAATAATCTGAGAGTTGAGTCAATTTATGTTATACACTCCATTTTTGTATTAGTAAATACACTAGTGTCTGTGAAATATTTTTTTTTCAATACAATGAAAAGTCTGAATTTTCAAAGATCTATATGCTAGATATAGCAAGGTAGAATATTAAGAGCTTCACTTCAAAAGTGAATTTGGAATTTTCCAATAAACAAAACTCACAAAATATTCCAGCTTTGGTCAAAGCACATTGTAAATCTGTGACCACTTTTAAATGCAAAAGATACTGAAAACCCCAAAGCAAAGGAAAACAAATAATTTTTAGAAAATGGATGTGTTCTTAAAGAGTTACTAAGAGTACACATCCTTGATCTAGATTTGCCATTAAAAATCATGGAAATTCCATGAGGGCTGTGTAAACCAACAGCATTTCATGGAAATGCATTTATTTCCATCATTATCTCTTGTTGAAATAGAAACTTTTATTCTAAGACCCAATCTCAGAATGCTTGGAAAACGAAAGGAGTTTATCACCACACAATTGATAGAGGCTAGGTGTTACATTCGCAGTGAGAGACAGAGTGGGGAATGATCTGTGTCCATACCTAAGGGGCTCTTAGATTTCAAATTAGGCATGGTTTACAGTCAAAGACTTTAAGAATGGGTAACTAAGTTTTCATAGCTAACACTCAGCAGTCTCACAGTCTGAGATGACTTCTCTTACACAAAGGGAATGAAAGATTTCTCCCTGACACTGGGAAGAGTACAGAGATCACACAACATACAGAAGGATAACACTGAGGTTTAAGTTTCTTATTATGATACTGATTCATAGCTGATGGAAGAATCTTTTTGAAGAGCTGGGTAGCAGAGTATGGCTCGTGTGGTTTCAAATGATCCTTGTGGGATTCATCCCTGTCAAGATGCAGGGCTCAGGAAACCAAGCCAATTACTTTCTTGGAGCTCAATATAGTGAGCTCTCTAATGCTGTTAGGGAGAAAAAATACTTGCAGTTTTCTGGGTTTTGTGATGGAGAAAACAACAGCAAAAGTAAGAAGAGGTAAGCCACAGTGGCTGCAGCCATATTTCTAAATACAGCCCCATCAAGTGCACAGTAGCAAGCCAGGCCAACTCCTGACAGATCTCCTGACATACAGATTTAGCCAGTAAAATACAGCAAACCATTTTTAGATTCAGACACTTTATTATTTACACAGCCAACAAAAGAAAGAGTAGCAAAAGGAGACAACTCACCAAGTTCTTTGTCCCAGACACCAAGAAGGATGAAACTGAAATAAAAGGGGCTAGACGACAATGCAATGCAAGCTTTGAACACCCTGTTTCTGAGAAGCCAATTCTTGAAGGCATTTATAGACTGCAATTATAACCCAAGGGGCACAGGGCAGAAGAAAGCCTCATACCTCATTAGAGATAAGAAATTGAGGGATTACAGCCTCCTATGGAATATAAGGAGGTGAGTAGAAATTGGCCTCAAAGCAGCTTTTCATAAGCTTTCCATCCTCTTGTTTTCCAGGAGGATGACAAGGTGTTGTTCTGCAAGGGCTCAGAAAAGCTGGGGTTCAAACCACACTGTCTGCATGACCTATATGAACACAGGCAAGGCTACTAGGCTGCCACAGTGCAAATCTTCCCCTACAACGCCTATGAAATACTGAATAATTCTACTTACATGAGATATCTAAAATAGTCAAACTTACAGAAGCAGAAAACAGAATGGTGGTTGCCAGGGGATGGGGAGGGGGGAAATGGGGAGTTACTGTTCAATGGGTATAAAGTTAGTTATACGAGATGAGTGAATTCTAGATATCTGCTCTACAATGTACATATGCTACATGCCTATGGTTAATAATATGTCTATGGTTGTACACTAAAAATATGTTAAATTTAGATCTCATGTTGTGTTCCTACAACAACAATAAGAGAAAAGCAAAGGGCACAAAGAAGCTTTTGGAGGTGATGGCTATGTTTACAGTTTTGACTATGGTGATGGTATAATCAATGTATGTATATGTCCAAATTCATCAAATCATATATATTCAATATGTGAAGTTTTTTTAAATATCATTTATACATCAATAAGGCTACAAAAAAGGGGGGAGGGGACTTTTCACCGCCTTCCTTAAAGAGGTAAAGTCTACTTCTTCAACATTTTAAAAAGGGTTAGTGTTTTGACTTGCTTTTGCTAATAGAAAAGACCAGAAGAGACAGGTGCCAGTTCTGAGGTCAAGAGTCCTTGGATACTGTCTCTCTCTTCTTTGGAATCCTGTTTAATACCATCATGTGTGGTCAGATAACATTGTCACCAAAGACATCCATATGACATCACCCAACAAACAACCAACCTACATACAGCTGCATGAGTGAAGATGCTGAGATCATAACTGCCCAGCTGAGTCCAGCCCCAAATAATGAGCTAGGTGCATTAATTGTTTTAAGCCAATAAGTTTTGGTCCTGGTTTGTTTTGTGGCAAAAAGTAACTGACGCAATCTTGTATTCACCACAGTAGTAGAAAGGGTATTCTACCAAGATACCTTTGGGGGACTACCCTGGTGGCACAGTGGTTAAGAATCTGCCTGCTAATGCAGGGGGCATGGGGTCGAGCCCTGGTCCGGAAAGATCCCACATGCCATGGAGGAACTAAGCCCGTGCACCACAACTACTGAGTCTGTGCTCTAGAGCCTGAGAGCCACAAATACTGAGCCCACGCACCGCAAATACTGAAGCCTGCGTGCCCAGAGCCCACGCTCCACAATGAGAAGCCACTGCAGTGAGAAGCCTGCTCACCGCAACACAGATTAGCCCCCACTCACTATAACTAGAGAAAACCTGCCCACAGCAATGAAGACCCAATGCAGCCAAAAATAAATAAATTAATTAATTAATTAATTAAAAGAAAAAAAGAGATAACTTTGGGGCATAGAAAGTGTTACTGAATTATTTGAGAGATTTTCTCAAAGACAATTTTGTAATTTCCAAAATTAGTCACTTCAAATTAAAAAAAAAAGTTTAACAACTTTCTTCTTTTGAATGTAAATATTTAGTGACTTCATTTCATTCTTTTATTTGCATGAACAATACTCCAGTACTGCAGCAATGATCAAAAGAAGTGCATAAGATATAATGGTGATTTTATTAAGACTCATACAATGTACTTGACTATTCATAATGACTTCAAGCATCTCAAGCTGTGACTTAAATAACAAATAATTTTTAAAAACTCTATTCATTACTTTTTTATTGTATAATGAAAGTCAGTGACCTGCAGAAAGTAGTTTAATGAATTAAGACACGAATTTATAGGTGATAGTATAATCACTTTTAAGTTTACCCCCTCATTTTAATAATAGGATTACACTGGGTATTGAATAACGGTGCTTTTAATTTTATTACTTAATAGTTACAGATAAAATGTTAAGCTAAACATATAGTATATACCTTTTCAGGGATTTAATAAAAAAACTTTTTCTTGACATTTGATTACTTAGAAACTTATTCATTATAGATAATTAAAAATAGGATTAGAATCCTTGGGTAAAGAACACTTTTGCTTTCAATATATGTAACTCATGTAACACTGACAAAAGATACACATTTAAATACTGAAAACATAGAATATCTTTTGCATGATACCTGATCTATCTATATATATATATGAAGATAAAATGGAAAGTGACTAAATGGTCTAGTATTTTCAATTTAATATGTAGTTAATTGTGTAAAACTGGAAAACTTTTCAGATCTGTTTAAAAATATTTAAGTGAATATTTTTCAAACCAAATCTTGCTTTAGGCAATATTAAGCATTACAACAATAAAGTATACCTAAAATCAAGCACAGTAAATTATTTTCTTTTAAAATACTATATTTTTGTGAAAGCATTTCATACTCAATATAAGGAACTGAAGTAATATAGACACATGCAAATAAAAAGTGAAAACAAATAAAATTCCACCACTGAGAAATATATAGTGAATACCATCCCAGATATACCTCTATACACACACACACACAGTTTATCATTTATCTATCCATCTATCTGTATCTATCATACCATCCCAGATATACCTACACACACACACACACACACACACACACTCACACACACTCACACACAGATTTATCATTTATCTATCCATCTAACTGTATCATCTATCTCTATCACCTCTTACCTCTCTCTCTTTCTAAATATACGTGTGTGTGTGTGTGTGTGTGTGTTTGAGGGCATAGAGGAAATACTGTATATGTACTGAGAGAGTCAATTCCTTCCCTCTTTTCACCTATTTCCAGAACTGTTTCCCCTATCCTCTAGTTCCTTCTTACTTCAGATCACAAGGAAAACATACCTGCTCAGTTTGTTTCCCTCCACACTGTGGTAAAAGATTACAGTGAGAATTTTCAGAATTTTTAGTTTTTAATTTTTTTTTTTGCAACTCATCTGTGTGGTTCATAAGGAGTTATGTCAGAAACCTTGGCACATTTTTCCAAAATTCTCTGGTTCTTTCACTGGCAACAATTTTCAACATATATGGCATTAGGTCAAGCTCTTTCTATTACTTGACTGTTTACTGCTAATTTTTTCTCTTTTGGGGTATGGGGATCATTTAATTAAGGAACATTTTTAATAGAATTTCAAAACAGTTTAAATGATAGGTAATTGGATAAGATGCAGTCAGTATTTATTGAATGTATACTATTTACTAGGCACAATGGAGATAAATTTGAAGATTGGGATTGATATATACACACTACTATATATAAACTAGACAACTAATAAGGACTTACTGTATAGCACAGGGAACTCTACTCAATAATCTGTAATGACCTATATGGGAAAAGAATCTAAAAAAGAGTGGATATACGTGTATGTATAACTGATTCACTTTGCTGTACAGCATAAACACAACATTGTAAAGCAATTATACTCCAATAAAGATGTTCAAAAGAAAAAATACTGGTACTCTGTCTACTGCTATTGCTGTCAGTGAATACATAATGCTATACGTATACATATATCCCCATATCCCCTCCCTCTTGCATCTCCCCCCCACCCTCCCTATCCCACCCCTCTAGGTCGTCAGAAAGCACGGAGCTGATCTTCCTGTGCTATGCAGCTGCTTTCCATTAGCTGTCTGTTTTACATTTGGTAGTGTATATATGTCAGTGCCACTCTCTCACTTCATCCAGCTTACCCTCAAGCTCTAATGTCTACAAGGTGATGTAAAAAGACCAAATGACACCTGCATACACAATAACATTATAAGAGAGGAACTCTGAGCTTAGGGGAATCAGGGATTTTATAATGGGCTCTAAGTATGCCCGTCTTTTGCCTCAGAAGGAGATATTATCTCTGTCTTCAAAGGCTGTCCAATAGATAAACATCCTTGAAAAGCATCCAGAACAAAGGGCAGTTAATTCGTCACTTGAAAGACATGCAGAAAAGTGAAAGGCCCATGAAAAACTGTCTCCCAATAATGAGTTGCTATGAATCATGAAAAAGAGGAGGAAGCTAAACATTAAAGATTCTTGGCATAATTGGGAAAAGATTCCCAGAGCAGAAGTTGTATTTCCACAGAAATACATATAGGCAGTGACTTGGAAAACTATAAGTTTTTATCACTTCATCAGATGGCAGAAAATGGTACATGTATTGAAAAGCATTGTTTGGGTTTCTTTAAGACAGGCTGCTGTAGTTCACATAAAGTTCAGGCCAAATCATGTAAACCAGAATGGCTTCCCTACATCCCAGTATTAGAAAATTTCTTCCATCATAGTCTGGGTTAGTTTTTTCTGTCATACAATATTCTCCCCCTCTCGTTTTCTTCATCTTATCACTTAATACAATGAAGATTAATTATTTGACTAATTATTTGTTTAACACCATTGAAGTATATGGGATAAGTAATTTTTTGTATGTTTTCTACTTCGTTCATACCACTTATAGCACAAGCAGGCAATCGAGAAAAATAATTCTGAATGGATAAATGAATCTCTGATACTCTACCTAAAATCCTCCATTTGTTAGACTGCCCTTCAAAGATTCACTTTGGGACTCCATGGATAGCACTGTATCCTTTACTAGCCCAGAAGACAAACTTCTCAAGATCTTTTAAGGCTGCTTCCCTCTGCCACTTTCTTACGTTCTCTCTTTTCTTCCCTTAGGCCTAAAGCAGAGCTGGTCACCTTTATCTGCCTCCAGTGTTTTCTGGTCCAAAGGGGTGACATACACAGGCTAGAATCAACCCTAAGCCAATATCAATATATTAGCTACATGGAAGTAAGCTATTCAAATTCAAGACCTTCCAAAGTGGTGATTATAAATGTAACATGCTACATGATTGCAAGAGTACTCATCCTTCTTCTTTATTATGCTTAAAACTCTGACCAATGCTTTGAAGTAAAATTAAAAAACAAAAAAAGAAACACTAATGCCATGAAGGTCTTCTTAAGAGACTTTGTTGATTGCTTTGTTTGACTGTATATATATATATGTTTCTATGCATATTAGAAACTAAAGCTGGGGAAAAATGTATCATGTTAAGATATCGTGTGTGGGGTTCACAATTCTGTCAAGTTCTCATAGAGGGCTTAGCATACCCAGAAATACTTTCTTCCACCCCCTAGCATGTGTTCATTTTCAAAGTAAAATTTTAATGAAATATGATGTATATAAGATATACTTAGAGAAATGTACACACATTATTTTAAAAATCATACATTTGGAACAACTTTATAAGTGTGAATGCACTTGTGTAACCAACATCCTGATCAAAAAATAGAATCAAGAAATTAGCTTCATATGGATCAGAGATTTGCTTGTTAAAAATTAAATCATTAATGAACTAAAAGACAATATAGAAATCCTTTGTAATTGGGGAAGAAGAAGGGCTTTCCAACTGTGTATCAAAATCCAGAAGCCATCACAAATTTGACAAATTTTACTACACAGAATATTAAACATAAATATCCATGATAAAATATGACAAAGTCAAAAGGAAAACTGGGAAAATATATTTGTAGCCAATATCATATATTAAAAACTAATATCCTAAAGTATAAAGAGCTCCATAAATAAATATATAAAATATCAATAAGTCTGTAGAAAAATTGGCAAATGACAAGAGACAATCCAGAGGAAAAATACAAATGACTCTTGAACATACGAAAATATACTCAATCTATCCAATTATAAGATAAATTAGTATTAAGAATCCTAGAATCTGTCATACAGACTGAAGTAAGTCAGAAAGAGAAAAACAAGTACTGTATGCTAACACATATATATGGAATCTAAAAAAAAAAAATGGTTCTGAAGAACGTAGGGTAAAGATGCAGATGTAGAGAATGGACTTGAGGACACGGGGAGGGGGAAGGGTAAGCTGGGACGAAGTGAGAGAGTGGCATGGACATATATACACTACCAAATGTAAAAGCGATAGCTAGTGGGAAGCAGCCGCATTATCAGCTTGGTGCTTTGTGACTACCTAGAGGGGTGGGATAGGGAGGGTGGGAGGGAGACGCAAGAGGGAGGAGATATGGGGATATACGTATATGTATAGCTCATTCACTTTGTTATAAAGCAGAAACTAACACACCATTGTAAAGCAATTATACTCCAATAAAGATGTTAAATTAATTAATTTTTAAAAAAGACTACGTTGAGCAACAATTCTCATCTATAATGTGATAAAAATAAAAAATTTTGATCACACACTCTACTGCCAAAGCTGCATAGAAAGTGGCATTTTCATGCATATTTGTGGAAGTATCCATTGTTAATCCCCAGTGAATATAGTATAATTATACATACTTGCTTTTACCAAGAAATGCTACAATTCTACTTCTAGGAATTATCCTATAGATGTACTGTACACATGTAAAATGACATATAGGGTTACCTATTGAAAAAAATAACTAAAGATAGGAAACAAACTATTAAAAAAGTATCTGGAAAGACATAAAAGAGACTATTTGGTTAGTGGGACATTATTCAGGGGTTGGTGGGAGAGTAAGTGTGGAGGAAAAGGAACTGCACAATAACTTTTATCTTTTTAGTGTGAAATGGACATGATATTCATGCCAAAAAATAACATAGAATAAACTTTATGATTTTTTTCAAAAATTAACACACCAACCTATCAACATGGAGATAAACACACATAAACTTACACTGACTCTGAAATGCTCCTGTCTTCCTTGTAGTCAGAAGCCCCACCCAAAGTTCTACTACCAATTTGATTTCTGACAATATATTTCAGTTTTCCCATTTTTAAAAATTTATAAATTATAATCTTACAGTATGCAATCTTTTTATTTGGTTCCTTTGACCCAATGTTATGTTTGTGAGAATCTTCTACAAACATTGCTGGGTTTCATTGTAGTTGATCATCCCTTGGCATATATTTATAATTATCTTGAGTGAATATACTCTAATGTATTTATCTGTTATTAACTTGATAAACATCTGGATAAGTTTGATGGAATTATCTTGATGGTTTCCAGTTTGGGGCTACTGAAAATAAATACCACTGCTAAAAAAGACATAATGCTGTTATGACCATTCTAGTAAATGTCTTTTTGTGAAAATATGTATGCATATCTGCTGCATATACACCTATGAATAGAATTTCTGGATCTCTACATATACATACATCTGAGCCAAAAGAATGTATTATTCTCTCAAAAATTAAAATTCAAAGCAAACAAATGGAACTAAATAATATCACAGAAAATTAAGAATGAGACCATATCAGTTCATGATTTCTAAGAGCTCTACTTTCTCAGGACTTCAGTTTTCAGAAGTTACTGGAAACTTGCTTACTGTTGGGAAAAATATCTCTACAGTTTTTCTTCTTGAAGTGCATCATAACTTTCCTAGTGGTTCAACATGTTGATTTGCTTTGTACAGATCACTGGAGAAACAGACTCGTGTTATTCAAATCCCCACCTAATATTTTGTCTGGTATATGATGACATAATAAATACAAATTATATTGATAGGTGAACAAAATAACTTGAGATCTTTAGTGCTGAACTCATTATTTTACTTCAGGATTTCCTCTATGTGTTTATTTATTTATATGTTTTACAAGGTCATGAGACTTCTTTTTCTTTGTTCTTTAGTTTATTATCTTCTAAGTGCTGTGAGAATCATTTCTTGGGAAACATATACATGATGGATTATTCAGGCAGAAGCAACTGTCTTATAAAGTACGATGAATATACAGTTTTAGCAAGGGTCATCTTTTATTGCTTTCCTAAGCCAGATGATAGCTTCCAAATCATCCAAAACTTTTCTCTTAAACCTGTCCCTAGAACATGGACTTCTCAGATTCAATTGCTGGGAAATATATGGTAATTTGTCTATCTCTTAGTTTCACATTAACTTTCAAGTTGTTTGTTATAGAAAGTTCTTAATATTATAAAAAAAAGCACGTCTAATTGTTGAAATAACATGGACTTGAAAGATGTAAAGGTGTCGTATGATTACTCTACATATACATTTGAATCCATCCATATTAGCTGAAAGTTCTTAATAAGAAATTAACCCCAACTCTATAAAAAAATTTAGGAATATACTGTGGCTTTATTGATTGTTTTTATTGAAGCACTGAATGAAATGTAAACCTTTAACTTACATTCATCCAGTTATCCCCTTGCATTTGCAAGAGTCCCATGGTAAGAAAAAATGAAAAGATATACAATTACTAAGTTCCCCCCAACTAGTGCTTCAGAATGTTTCTACTCTATATAAAAACAAGCAACTGTAGAACAGTTTAAAATATATGTACTACATTTTAATGTAACCATTCTATCAACTTTTGTTACTGTTTGATCAGGCTGGTATTAGATCTGCCTCTCTCTTCTCCTTAATGACATCTAGACACACCACATCAAAGCAAATGACCACGAGTAATTCAAAGGTGTATTACTCACTCAGGCATAAGCAAGGCAAGGGAGATCCTGGGCAAGGGGTCCCACCAGGTCACATAGAATCCTGGACTCTCTGATGTCCTGGAGGAGGGAAGAATGGGAGAAGGAGGGGTAATGGAAGGAAGAGGTATTGGGAGAAAGGGGGGAGAATGGGGAGAGAGAAAGAAAAGAGACATTCAAAGGGGTGTTTGTATTTATACATATGACAGGAGATAGTAGGCAGGATTTTTGAACACTGCTAAACTGATTAATTTTAAGTAGCCAGTCCAATTGTGGGGAAAAAAGGAGGATGAAGAACAGAGGCAGTGCTGGATACCTTACATATAACTTGCCCCTTGTTCAGCATAACAGAAATTGAATAGGGCTGGGGAGTCTGATGGTGCCTACCCACACAAGTGTTAATGGGTTAAACAGATTTCATTTCGCTGTGTGTGGGTAACTTACTGCTTTCCACTTTATTTCTCCACAAATATGGGTGTATGTATACATATGCACACACATACAAAAAGAATATTTCCTACTTCTCCTCTTCAATTTTATAGGCTAATTTTTAAACACCAAAGGTGAAATATGGTAGATTTGTGTGCTAACTTATTTTCTTTCATCACAGAAGTACTTATGAACTAATGTTTCAAATCTAATGTTTTTCCATAGGGTATGGGTCAACAAAGTATTAAAGTACTTAGATTCATTGACTCTGTTAGGTCTTATAAATATCATTAACAAATTGCAAATTATACCTTGTGTTATCATTTGTGATTTCTTTTGATAATTTAGTAAATGGCTAAAAGTCAGAAATATTATACATAATTCCAGAACATATCACTGCCTTGAGCATCAAAATACTTGTATACTTATTCATATTTTTACCTTTAAGACAGATATATTTTCATTTGGAAAACACTATATGAGGATGAGATAATGCAGGGGTATTCCTCATAAATTATGAACTCTGGTAACTGCTGATTCCATTACAATGAAAAATGTCATAAATATTGTTTGTCCTCCTTAATTAGGATGTGTGTTTGGCACCTAAGTGTAGAAATAATTCAATATCCTATTTCCAGTGTTCATCTTACATGATGATTTTTGTGCTGTGATTATCGACCACTCTCTCTTCAAACTCTCCTCTCCGGCTTCTCTCCCTCTTGGCTCTCAGAACTCTTTTAATATAGATTATTTTTCTCTGTCCCTTAAATATTGATATTCACTATGTGATATTTTTGACTCTTTTCTTCCTTTCCATTCTTGCTAGGTTTATTTACCTTCTCCCATGATCTCAAATATCACATACTACTCAAAACTTACAAAGTTATATCTCCATCCCTATTTTCAACTAACCACTAAATATAGGATATATATGTAAATTCTTTAGGCACCAAATGTGAAATACTTAAGATGATATTAATTATTTTTCACCTAAAATATCTTCTTTTATATTTTCTCCTGCCTCTCGTATCAGTAACATCACTAATTTACCAGTGATCTAACTTTAAAAACACAAAGTGTTCCCCAACTCTTCCTACTCCAATCCCTCTTTTCCAAAAAAATTAGCATACAACCCTACCCCTCTAGTCACATAGGACAATTTTTCATTTTCTATAGACACATATACTTCTACAATTCAAGGCTTGTTTGATCTACATGGAGTGTCTTCCTTTTTTCTCCCCACCCTCCACTGCCTAGTTAATTCTTACTCATTCTTAAAGACCTGGCATTTTACACATTAGAAACTGTCTTAAGTGATTTATACAGAGTATCTCATTGAATATTCAAAATACTACCTTGTGTTGGAAACTATTGTTATCCTGATTTTACAGATGATGGCTCTTTAAGGGGTTAAGTAATTGTGACCCTCCCATTTGGCAGGCTGACCTTAAGGCATAGTTCTCTGTTGGGACTGGAAAGCTGACCTTTACCCTGCCTAAGCGTATGAGCTTCTGATACCTTGCTCAGTGCTTCAGCCTTGTCAGGTAACGAAGGGGAAAGGTCACTGCTCCCTATTTCCTCATGGTTTTCTTTAGATTTCACTTGTGAGAGGAAAAAAAATATGTCCTGAACAAAATCAGTGATATCCACATAACTTTAAATATTGCCCTTTACATTGACTTAATATATATTTACTGCACTAATATATATTACATGCACCACCCTCAGCTCTGAGTATTCAAATGTAAACTAGATCAATAAGAACATTTACATTGTTAATTGTTGTCATTTTATGAGAATATACCTTATAGTAATACCTATTAAAACCAAGCATACTATGTGGTTTGGACGATAACCTTTAGTTTTCCCAACTGCTTTTCCAAGATCTAGTAGATTAAGTCTGGTCGGGTTTCCTTAGATTCTTTTCTCCTCCTCTATGCTGTCTCAGGTTATGAAAGATATATAAATGCAAATTACAAAGCAGTATTTGTGCCTCATACCCAAAAAAACTATTCCTAAATTAAGATACTTAACTCATTCCTGAAGCCTGTTACACTACTGTCATTTCAGTGGATGTAGTAGTTTTACTACCATTCTATTCATGAATAAATATTATCATTGCATTTTTATATTTTATAATTGTTTTAAAATTATGAGGAAATTCCATCTATCTATCATCTTAAAAGATGCATAAAAATACTGGTATTCAATACTGTTGGAGAGGAAGAAAATTTTCCTCTACTCTTCTAAGTTGTTCCAGTTGGTCTGAGAGTTAAATTGACATGAGACAGCTTAACAGGAGAAAATTAAGCAAAAGTTTAATAGCATATATACATTGGAGACACCTGGGAAAACTGAATAACTCACCAAAATGGCCAAAGTTATCACCTTAAATAGCATCTTCAGCTGAAGATAAAAGAAGAAGTTGGCAATAGTCCTTTGGGACTTCAATGGGAAGGCAGACACATGGAGATGGAAAAGCAAATGTTTGGTAAAGAAATGTTTGCTGGGCCATGCAGAGACAATGTGTCACAGAGTGAACTCTGATCTCTAGGCCTTGATAATTTTCCCCTACCACACCCAGTCCATATTCTTTACAGATATCTCTGGTCATAGCTCTATTTCTGGAACAGGTCCCTTATCTAAATTCTTTAGGCAGCTAACTAAGAGGTAAAAAGAAAGACTTCCTGAGTCTTCTGTTCTTAATCAGCCTAAATTAATCTTCATGCCAAGGAGATACATTTTGGGGTGGCAAATTTTTCTTCCCTTATAATATTCTGATCCATATGTGTTTGAATGGAATTAATACATAAATAACTTTTCTCCAAAATATTTATCATGTCTTTTTTCAAGCTGTTAAACAATTTATCAAATATTCTTGTAATTAAAACAGTAAGTGTGTTAGAAATCAGTTGCAATAGCAAATAGGGTCAATATTTTTGGTCCAGAAGTGCATGTTGCAAAAGACAGATTAAATACATTTTTATATCAGACCTATTTCACCTTTATCATACAGATTTATCCTGTAGCTTCTAGATATACTGGCCACTGAATGACTCTACCAAGTTTATTTAGCAATAGGAAACTCAACTATCTGCAGTTTCCTGATAATTTTATTTTATTTCCTGATAATACTCTTTCCTGGCTCTAGTCTTTGCAATTTTTGTCCTACTGTCTGGAATGTCTTTCCAGTGTTCCTCCCTTAGTTAAGGCTCAGCTTAAGCTTTTCTCCGATAGGCCTTCAGTAAACAGCTATATTATGATCCTGTCCAATCAGTGTGTACACTCACACACATGCACACACAATTAATGCCAGAAATATGCTCCCTTTGCCATATTCCAGTAACACCTATATATTGATAGCATCTATCACAGTTCATGAAAATTTATTTTTCATTTGTCTTCCTCCCATAGTCTTCAAATTCCTTGAGAACAATGACTATCCAATTCGTCCCCCTTTCACATAGTAGAGACTCAATATGTATATGTTTAAATAAGTTGATAAATTAATAACTATGTCTCACCAATCTCCAAAATCAATTAATTTCTTTTTCTTGTGGCCAATTATAGCATTATTGATGTCAGTTACAGTCCAAAGACATTTCAAAGAATGTCTTTGCCTTAGCTTTT
Organism: Globicephala melas; assembly: GCF_963455315.2. Lineage (NCBI taxonomy): Eukaryota > Metazoa > Chordata > Mammalia > Artiodactyla > Delphinidae > Globicephala > Globicephala melas. The sequence continues at coordinate 52,709,970 of NC_083330.1, forward strand.
AAATTTCTATGAAAAAAATTTTTACTTAAAACATTTACAGCTCCAGTGTCCATGCAAATATCTACCCAACATTATTTATCTTTAAAGATATTACATGTTTGGAGTCCCACAGGGATAGTAATGTATGTGGCATGATGCCCTCTTGAAGATTCACTGTAATTCTGAACATCTGCTAAAAAATGGGAAGTGGATTCCTTATCAACACAAGGAAAATTACATACTCCTCAAGTTATGTAAAAAAGATCTATATGCACCTTAAAGAGATTAAGAATTAGAGGGCTTTATAGAAAGAGAATGCAATTAGAAGTTCAAATTTCTTTTCCACTATGAAATTCCACGTTATTAGAAAAATCATTAACAGTTTTATTACCTAGTTGTTTTTTCAGATCTCTGTGAAATGGGTATTAATATATTATTTCTTTATTTTTTTCTAGGTTTAAATTTCTAGGATATAAATAACAAAGCTCCTTCCAACATAAACTATTCAAAATCAATATAAACAATTTTTGCTGTAGTTTTTAATGTGTACATGTGTACACATTACATGTGTTAGCTTCTATAGGAAAGAAAAATACATAAATAATTTTTGCCCTCAAGTTACCAATTGTCTTGTTGCAAATATTAGTTTAGAAGTATGTAGATAATCAGCACCTGGTATAATTTGAGAGCAGTTGCCACACATGATGCTAGTAACATAGAAAGTACCAAAAAAGGCATTTGGAATGCAAAGAAAGTTTTAAAAATATAATACAAAAAAATTGGGATAAGAGCCTCAGTTCTTTAAATAAGTTACTCGTTTAACCACTTTAATTTTTAGTTGTAAACTAAATATATTTCTTTATAGAAGCATTAATTTTTCTCAGAAATAGCAACTCTCAGTCACAGAAGTCAACTTTAACCTGATGTGTCCTGAGTATATTTTTCACCCAATCATAAGCTGCATCATGTCCAGGTCAAAAAAAAATATATCAAAACATATAATCATTCCCAACACACCTTGTTGGCTTGACTTCAAACCAATTTAGACAACTCTTTTGACTTACAGATGTAAATGCCCAACAGCCTATTAGGCATAGTCACTTGATTCCAAAGTTCACTTCTCAAAAATGAAACTACAAGGAACTCATCATCCTCCCAACCCAGCTCTCAAACAACAAACTGAAATAAGCAAAATAAAATAAACGCTATGCTCTTTATTCCAGGCCTTAAATTGGAAGAAAAGAGGAATATTGCTCTTTGTGTTCCTACTCAATCTTAGCCTTGAACTTATACTTGGAACGGAAGACTACATCCCTGACCTAATTTCTAGCCTAATGCTTGAGATGACACAGTGGTATGAACCATGGAAATTGCTTAAATTGATAAAGACCCTATTTTACTCTAAGAATTATCCAACAAAAAAAGGAAGAAAGAGGTTATTCTGTGCCAGCCAAGCTCCAATCTTTAATTCCCTTAAGAAACAGTCAAATGTTGAGCTTTCAACACCACCACCCACCTGTCTGAATGCTACTACAGAAATCCAGGTAGCATTTTCTGCTACTAAGAAAATATAGAATTCAAATTAGCCGCCCTGCTAAATACCTGAATTCCAAGAAACTGCAAAAACGCATGTAATCTTAATGGAAAAATACTAACCAGAATTCAATACAAAATGGTACAATTCAGAGAAAAAAATTCTCTTTAAAGAAAAATAAGGCAGAATATGAGCCCTAACTCAAAGATGTATTTACCACAGAAAACTTAAAATTTTTAGGGAAAAAAGGTTTTATCCATTTTCCAAAAGGAAAACACATACACACACACCCACTAAAGAATTATTCAAATCTTTATCAAAATGTGTCCATACCACAGAAAATTGTACTTATGAAATTATTTTCAAATTAGCAGAAAATACCTCTTTTCTCAAGTATTCCCTTTCCCCAAATAGTTCATGAAGATTGGTGCTTACCCACTTCAAAATGATGAATTCTGCTCCTAAATCTCTGATAAATAGAAAATTATAGTGTCTTTTCCAGCCGCTAATAGATTTTGTCATTGTTGTAGCCGTTGGCCCCAGCATTGCTAAAATATTATTGCCACCAGGAGAGCCCATTAACAATTCCTGGAAACTAAAAATAGACTCCGGGTAGGAGAATAAAGTCTAACCTTTTATTCCTTTGCACTTAGTCTCGTTTCACTTGCTCGTAGGGAGCCGTGTGACGAGGCCTCGCAGCTGCTTCTTCAGACCGGAGCTCCTAGTGGGAAATGGCTACGCAAACGCCTCAGCCGGAGAACGTGTGCGGAAGCGCTGCTCCCGACACTGCAATTCAAGATGGTGGCCGCGGGCTGTGTGCAGAGCCGCTGCGCCCGGCACCGCGATCTAGACCCGTAAGCAGCACAGCTGCGCCCACTCTCCAGAACTCCACCCCCTCCCCAGCTGATGAGGTGCCCTATAAAGCAGCCCCGCCTCCCGCCTTTCAGGAAGAGTATTCTGGAGCGTGAGCTCGCACTTCTCCCTCAGTTCTTTCATCGAAGAATAAAACTCGCCTTTGCTTCTGAACCGAACCTGGTCTTGTTCTATTGGCTCAAAGGACACCAGGCAGAAGGACCGTTGTTGGATCCCACTTAAAAGGGTCAGTAACGTTATTTTTCAAGAATACTTCCATTGTCTGCTTAAAATATCTCCTACTTGGGTCTTTAATGTTTCAACTGCAGCTTACACTTATATCATCTAAAATTTTTCCGGAAGTACATCGTTTTAGGTTTGGCAGGTAGGCATGTGGAAATGGGTGAGAGTGCATGGTTTCCGGGTGCAGCCACACCTAAACTAGAATCAAGTATTACCCTCAGTCACATATGTAGGTCCTAGACTTGAAACCAGATTATCAGTTCAAATTTCAACTCTGCTGTAATGGATAAGAGCTCAGACCCTGGGGGCAGGTTGCTTAAACTGTTGAGTCCGTTGCTAGCTGTGTGACCTTGGACAGTTCACTTAATCTCTCTATTCCCCATATTCCTTAACTCTAAAATGAGGATAATAAGAGTTCGTATAATGTTATTGTGATGATTAAATGAGTTTCTAAAATTAAAGACTTTAGGACAGTGCCTTGTACATAGGAATTGTCATATAAATATTAAATTTTAACCATTGAGTTCTCCTTAGGGGGCCCTTGGTTTATTTCTTAATCTATTGAAAATGTTCAACATTTAAATTCCCCTCCTTCCAAGAAGATCCTTGTTCCCTGTGAAGTTTTCCCCAACTTTCCTGAGGTCTGTGCATTCCAAGATACTTTTGGTGTGGTAACTTCTGTCTAGACACTAAGATTCAATTTCCTTTTTCCAGGCCAATTGGGAAGATTCTGAGAGCTGACTTAAGATGAACTTTCTGAAAATAAAACTCACTGACTCCAAGCTGACAATTTTAAAGAGCAGCTTCTCTAGCAAATGTTCATCCTAACAGGGCACACAGCTACATGAGAACTTTTACAATATGGACATACTTCAATACATGTGCTCAGTCAACTATCCATAAAGCTGAAGTATAATGTTAGTGAAAACACTGAGCTTTGGACAAAGATGGAGTGTCCAACCATCTTCTTTTCAGTGGTGGATCAAAAAGATGCTAGGGCTTCCCTGGTGGCGCAGTGGTTGAGAGTCTGCCTGCCGATGCAGGGGACTCGGGTTCGTGCCCCGGCCCGGGAAGATCCCACATGCCGTGAAGCGGCTAGGCCCGTGAGCCATGGCCGCTGAGCCTGCGCATCCAGAGCCTGTGCTCCGCGACCAGAGAGGCCACAACAGTGAGAGGCCCGCGTACCAAAAAAAAGATGCTAAAATTTCTATGTAAACATCTCAACCCTGCTCAAGAATTTGGATAATTCCTCTGTTGAGACAGGAGAAGACAATATACTTATAATTATTATTCACTTGAGCTATTAACGAGCTTCACAATAACTCCTTTAAATTGTCCAATGTTGAGTCTATGGCCATACCACCCTGAACATACCCGATCTCATGTAAACTATCCAATGCTGAGGTTCAGGGAGTTAATAGTAAACATTGCACATTTATCTATTGGATGTAATTATTTAGTACTATTAATTTAATATTAGAGATTGTGGACCAGATTTAGCACATTTTACTATTTTTTCTTACATTCAATGGCCAAAAACTTTAGTGATTTCTTACAACAAATGCTGTTATTAAAATTATACCATCATGATGATGCTTGCCTTCCTTTTTGTTAGGTGTTCAATTACTTTGAGGTTTATAATTAAATTTATGTCAAGAATACTGGCAATTGTATACTATTCTTAGAAAAATATGTATCATTTCTACCCCTTCCCACACACAAACTCCCCTACCCAGTTAATTTCACCATGTTAAATTCATTTAAACACAATCCATCTTCCCTTTATGTAAACATGTCACCAATACGCATGTGCAGTTCTACAGTTGTCAGAGCTATAAAATTATGTAAAAATGGAACAAAACTATGTATTTGAAAATTACTTATCATCATTTACATGCATTTTTATCTTCCCTACTCCTTTTCTTTTAAAAATATTAACTTTTTTCTAAAAGAAAAAACCCAACATTCACGAACTAACGTAGTTTAGCTCCTTTATTTCATAGAATTCTAAAACAAGCAACTAAAAACTGAAACCTATAAGAAATCAAGAGTGCGAGCATACTAAGAAACATATACCAGATGCCATAATTGGAATCAGAATTGGGATTCATCTCCATGTTTGTCTGATGTAAATATCTGGATAATTTTCCATTAAGAGAATTTTGTAAAGACCTAAATAAATGGACGTCCGAAGGTGCTATGTCTGGTGAATACAGCGGATGAATCAGAACTTCCCAGCCAAGCTCTAACAGTTTTTGCCTGGTCATCAAAGAACGTGCAGTCTTCCTTTATCCTCATGGAAGATTATGCATTTTCTGTTGACTAATTCCGGATGCTTTTCGTCGAGTGCTGTTTTCACTTGGTCTAATTGGGAGCAGTGTTTGTTGGAATTAATTGTTTGGTTTTCCAGAGGAGCTCATAACAGAGGATCCCTTCCAATCCCACCATATATACAACATCACCTTCTTTGGATGAAGACCGGCCTTTGGTGTGGTTGTTGGTGGTTCATTTCGCTTGCCCCACGATCTCTCTCATTCCACATTATTGTACAGTATCCACTTTTCATCGCCCATTACAATTTGTTTTAAAAACAGAACGTTTTCATTACGTTTAAGTAGAGAATCACATGTGGAAATATGGTCAAGAGGTTTGTTTTCACTTAACTTATGTGGAACCCAAACATCAAAGAGATTAACATAACCAAGCCAGTGTGAATGATTTGCGATGCTTGATTTGGATATTTTGAGTATGTTGTCTATCACCACGTGGTATAACGTTGATTTTTCTCAATTAATGTCATGATTTGATCGCTATCAACTTCAACTGGTCTACCCGACCGTAGAGCATCATCCAGCAAGAAATCTCCAGCACGAAACTTTGCAAACCACTTTTGACACGTTTCTTCAGTCACAGCACCTTCTCCATATACTGCCCAAATCTTTTTTTGCATTTCAGTTGCGTTTTTACCTTTCTTGAAATAATAAAGCATAATATGCCAAAAATATTGCTTTTTTTCTTCCATCTTCAATATTAAAATGGCTACACAAAAATTCACGAATTTTGATAAGCCTTTTTTTTTAAATGCATGCTGATATGACAGCTATCACAATACAATCTAAGAAAATTCTTTTGAATGAAGTTTAAGACAACTAAGCACTACTAGAGCCATCTTATGGAAAGCACCGAGTGAACATTTTGGCCAACCCAATATTTAAAAAGAGCAGCCTGGAAGTATATCTAAGAAAATATATATTTAATACACGATATTGGGGAAATTTACAAGAATTTTTAAAAGATAACTTATTTTAAACAAATAGTCTTGGGATAACTGATTACTGGTGTAATGAGTTACAATGTATACTATTACTGCTTCTAAGCATATTAAAAAAAAAAGACTGGATTACTATTTCATTCTCTGATAGGCTCCTTGTATTCTTAAAAGCAGCCCATGGATAATTTGAAAACATATATAGATCATGTCAATGTCTTACCATTCCATTCAGCATAAAAACCAAGTCTTGTAAGTGGTCTGAAAAGCCCTAAGTAGTTTTTTGTTCTACCTCTCTGATCTCTTCTACCACTCATCCCCACTGCTTCCTTTGGTCCACCCACACTGGGCTTGTTGCTGTCCCATAAGCATGGCTCATGTGCTCCTGTCTCAGGGCTTTTTTTCTGTTTCCTTTACTTGCAGTTCTCTTTTCTCAGAGTCCTGTGACTTCTTTTCTCCTTCAAGAATATGTATATTGCCACCTTCTCAGAGAAGTGTTCTCCTTCCACTTTAGAGTATCACCTTCTGTAAGCCAGGACCTTTCTAGTTTATTCACTACTATATCCCTAGTGTTTATATCAGTGCCTGGAACAGAACAGAGATTTGTCTGTTAAAATACGTATCTGGATAAATGACTAAATGAATGAATGAATAAGTTTATGGTTTAACTCTTTCAGCTTTTATATTTTTTAAAACCAAAATCGCTGAGCTTGTATAAAAAGTATGGGCTTTTAATTTTATTGTTGTTGTAATGTTGTAAATTCAAGCAAACAATTTAAAATAAAAAAGCTGACCAGTGACTTTTTTTCTGTTTACAGTTCTATTGGAAAAGCTGGAATATTCTGACCCAATAGAGTGTATTGCAATGAGTATAAAGCAATTGTGGATGAGAAATTACCAAAAAATAGAAAAGGTCAATTAACAAATTATCATGCCCCAACATTCATGTTCCTAGTAACATTTTGGGTCCCAAAAGAGATATTCTTTCCTCCTCAAGCATGTGAGCAGTTTGCCTCAGTTCAGAATTTGTTTTCCCAGAATAGAAATCCCATGTAGAAAGCAGCCCTAGACTTGCATAGATAAAGCTTTCTCCAGGTTCAACCAGTGTCCAGTGAGTAAACTTAGACATTTTCAGATACCCTGCCATCCTAGTCTAGGGTATTAAGAATATATTTCTGAGGTCTCGTCTGTGATAGTGGTCCCTTTTCCTAGTGCTTGAAGACATAACATGTCTTATTTTCAATTTAATTTAATTTTGGATAATTTCTATCTCAAAGATTTAAAACAGAGGTTGAGATTCTGAGCGAAGAGTGAGTATTGCCATCTTCATTTACCAGCTCTGATTCATGGCTCACTATCTTCTTTCTCACACCTTATTAAATTAAAAGTAAGTGCTCTCACTGTCTGAAGGGCTCACTACTTCTACACTCTGTTCAAATTACTATTGATGGCACTAGTTTTCCAACTATGTTGTCCTAATGATAGTTTATTTCTGGGAATTACTTTACTTGTCTTGTTCTAATGGCTTCCCACCTTAGTACCCTGTAGCCATCTGCGCCTCTTCTTCATAAGATAGAGAACTGGGTACTGTAATCTTCAACCCCTTGGCAGAAATTTTTCCCCATTTTGCAGTTTTTGAAACTTCACTCTAAGTGACTCTTCTGCCCTGTGTTCCCCCAAGATTTCCGTAAATTGAGCTAAGGTTAATTGCATACTGAGCAAGGCTCTTCAATATTTCACTCTTCTTGTACAATGCAAAACAGAAATGGCTAGTTATCTCAGGTCTTTTTCGTGTGAAAAGACATGTTAGTAGTCAGTGGCAAAATTCCTGTTTGAGGAATGGCAAAAATGTTTTGTTTGTTCAAGAAAAGTGTCTCCACCATGTTTAGTTCTTTGATTATGGGCCACTTGGCGTTTCTCAATTTCTGCACTTCAGTTTGCTGAAATATTTCCTAGAGCAGAGAGTTCTCAAACTGCCTCTCTTGGTATGAGAGAAATAGAGAACCCTACAGAACATTGGCACAAACTTTGTTGGGATTTTTTTTCCCCACCCCCACTATCCTAGGTGGGATAAGCTTTCACACAAAAAAATGCAGTGATCAATCAGGACACATCTCATTATCATGTTCCAAGGGCAGGAAGTCTCTACTGAGAGACTTCAGTGGTTTGTTTTCCAGATAAGCTGCCTGAGTAACAAGGTATTCAGATGTAGGCAGAGGAGACAAATCTTACGTGGACTTGATTCTTCTGCCAATTAGAAAACAAAAGAAAATGAAAGTACTTTTTCTCTGATAAGTGATGTCTACAAAAATCTATAGCAAACATAATTATTGGTGATTTCTTAGAATTAAGAACACTTTAAAGTCAAGAGCGTAAATCACCAGTATTATTCAACATCATACTGGATGGAGTTTATAGTGCACTGAAGGGCTTTATGAAAATCTTTCATAAATTCAGAATTTATTGTAATATCCACTAAGGATTTCAAGGACAAATATAAATTGAAAGTGGAGGCTTAATTCTCCCTATTGAAAATAAGGAAGGAGATTTCCCTTTTCTCCTTTTCATTAGATTATCTACTTTGGAAAATCTGTAATTTTAAGTACTTTCTCCTCCCCTTGAAATGACAGTAAATCATTTTGAAGACTAGGTTGGCATTTTCTTAGTTTTATGACCCAGGATTATCTTTCTCAAGGACCTGAGAGCCACTTCTTTGAAATGTAAAAATCAAGGGTGATATTGCCCCAGTATCCCAGCGTCTGTGGGAGGGAAGGACCTAACTTCCCCTGGGCACCTTGCTCTCAGTTGCAAAACTACTTTCTGCCATAAAGATATGAGAAGTTTGCTCTTCCTCGGGATAAAGCCTATTAGCAAACACAGATAGTCACCTCAATTACCAGGGAAAGTTAAGACGAACAATGTGTGGCAAATGGTGCCCTCAAGTACTCTTACATAGTGATTGTTTATCTTGAGAAATGTGTGTAAAGGGTTGTATCTGCTTGGCTATTGTTATGAACCAAATATTTGTGTCCCCTCAAAATTCATATGTTGAAACCATACCCCCACAATGTGGTGGCATTAGGAGCTGGGGGTCTTTGGCTGACAATTAGAATTTCATGAGGTCATAATGGTGGAGCCTTCATGCATGGGGTTAGTGTCCTTATAAAAGTCATGAGAGAGCTTGCTTCCCCTCTCTGCTCCCTGCCGTGTGAGGATACAATGAGAAGTCAGCAGTCTACAGGGTTCTCTCTAGATCCTGACCACGCTATCACTCTGGTCTCAGACTTCCAGCCTCCAGAACGGTGAGAAATAAATTTCTGTTGCTTAAAAGCCACCTAATCTGTGGTCTATTGATTACAGTAGCCCAAACGGACTAAGACAGCTTTATAAGTGGATGAGATTCCATCCTATCTTTGCAATCTCTTAGCAGACTTCATGTGATGCACATCACATCTGGTTTACTGCTTATTCAATAATCAAACTGTTTTTTTTTCTCCACTACCTTTGTGGAGAAGCTTTCCAGCTTCTTTGGGGAGAAGATCTTTTTAAATTCTATTTTCCCAACAGGATGCAATGTCAGCAAAAATGTTACCAGAAAAATTAAGTTGGTAAATATTCCATGACATGGCTTCTTGAAAGTCAATTCCCCAAGAAATCATGATTGGGTTGGTGGTGACGGAATTTTGCCTGTGCAGGAAGCAGTTCTGCCAAGTTTTGCAAAGCTCCATACCTCAAGTCTTATAAAGCCCAACTATTTCACCTAAAACTCTAGCATCTTTGCCTAGTATGGGCCAAAACCAAACAAGCAAGCAAACAAACAAACAAAACGCCCCAAAACCTTTAGAACTCTATGGAGATTAAGGGAACAGTTTCCTACTATATTACGAGTACATTTGCTATTTTTTTCTACACAGTGCTTAATAAGAAAACTAGGCATCACCTATGCAAAACTGCACTGTAATCATGCAATGATGACCAAAATGTGGATATGAACGATCATTCAAAACCTACAAAGAGGAGGTATGGAGGTCTGCCAAGGACCTAATATATACAGAAATGTAAAGAAATGAAGTGACACGGTTCATTAAAAATTGAAGTGTGTGTACATCCAGATTTGATCCAGGTGCAAGCAAATGAAAATAATAACACTAAAAAATCAGTGGCTTAAATAAGTGATAACATCTTTTCTGTCTCACAGAACATAGGGAAGGTTACTATTCTTAAACCAGGAAGGCTCAACACTACTACTGTTTTCAGAATTCTGCACACTAAAGGAAGAAAAAAAAATTTGCTAAATCTTAGGAAATCCAAAAAGATCTTTTTATATTAATTCTTCAGGGCAAGGGTTGCTTCTACTTCCATATTTACATAACGAAAGAAGGTTTTCTTTTCCTCTCAGAATAGAAAATATCCTCAAAATGACTTAGCATGTCCATCTCTAGGCAGAAAACAGGTTGGCACAATTGTTTCTAAATTCCAAAGCACCAGAGGCTTTCTGTTACACTCAAAATTTTAATAAATGGCCTGCATTTATTGCAGTGTGTAACTCTTATCTTGTAAAATGGTCCTTCAGTTCATATTTGTTCTGTTCCCTTGAACCTACAAGGATTGAACTCATTAGTTCATCCATAATCTAAGACTGTGTCTGTCTCAATTTCAGTGATGACCTTGACATCATATCCCAGGTGGGATGATTTTGATAGGAAAATATACAGCTGGATGTTGAAGTGTCCTAAGCAATTGCAGAAGACATCAGCTGTTTTCATCAGTCCAGAATATTGTCTCCTTTTTGTTTATTGGCAAAGTAGGATCTATCATTTCTTTAGGGAAATGAATTACCCCTGGAACCGAGCAGAACCCTGCAGCTGCCCCCTCCCTCCCCCAACTACAAAGGCCCCTCCGTGTGCCCTGAGCCTTGTTTGTAGAAAAGCTGAAGTCTCCCAGATCTCTCTGAGGCACAAAAGAGCAGGTTCAAGTAGTTAATGATTAGGACAATAAGAATCATAGACTCAGTGTGCATTTTACAGATATTATAACAGCACCAGAGGGTAAAAGCTAACTGCTTGATGACCAGACTACAGCCATGATATAAACTGCTCCATCTTAAGCAGTACTGAATATATGGCTAGCACAATTCCAGTAACGGGCCTTAAGAGAATGAGATTAACACTATTGCTCATAATAATCTATATTTTTGTGGATATCAAAATAATTATAGCTTGCTCTGCCTGTAAATGTAAGCAAGCAACTAAAATTGTCAGCAAAGAGAGCTATAGACCCATATTGACATCTTCCAGTCTAAGAATATGGCGCCCTGTGTCAGCATGAAAAAGTTACAGACAACAGACCTTCACTCATAATCCCATAGAAACGGAATGATGTTCTGACAAGTGGGGATTTGCAAGCAGCTTTTGGCAGGAAAGAGCTCTCTGAAGGAGGCCCCTTTTGTCTTGTCACTTTAGCAAAGCTATATTGTAACGAACCTTAAACCAGGCATTTCCATGCTCTACTCATTTCCGACTCAAACACACTTTTCAGGTCTTTGGCTCAAACACAATGTTCAAGTCTTTTGATCACATGATACCCTGCCTAACCTGTTGGTTCTATCCATAGATCAAAGAAGTAAAAATGAAGAATAAGTAATTAACAGATGACCAGATCTCTTCCCTAGCTTCCCTTTCAGTAATCTCTCATACAAACTGTGTGAGGTAGCTTCTAAAGAAACATCACAAGGAGTTGACAACCCTGCATGCAGTAGGAGACGGAAATGAGTCTGATCCCCTAACTCAATGATTAACTGAGATTACTTCCCCTCTTCCCTTTAAAAACTTTCATGGCCAAGCAGAATCTTCAGAGTTGTATTTGAGACATGGGTCTGCCTTCTCTCCCAAAATGCTGGCTTTCTGATTAAAAGCAATGTTTTTTATTTCTACCAACACTTGCCTCTCGAGTATTGATTTTCAAGCAGCGAGCAGCTGGACCTGAGTTTGGTAAGATCCTCACACTTTTGGCTTAGGTACGATTATTAATTACCAAGCTAATAGCACATCCACCCTCCACTCCTGGGATAGTAGTGGTGGGCACATGCGACCCAAAGAGGCTAAACAGAATTTCTCTCGCATATTTATTTCTTGTTAGAATTAGACACTTACAGACGTCAGTAAGAGGCCAGCTAGGTTGTAGGCAGTATACTACCTAAATGAGATTCTTCTTGCTGTTCTTCCTGTTTTTCCTAGAGTCTGGTATATATTTTTCTTAGATTTTGTAAGCTTACAAGCATGGTTGATTGAATCGTTAGCCCAGATTATTCATCTCTTCCATCATCTAATGCTCAAGCCACGGACTTACCTTGGGTCATATATTTCCCTTCATCTTGTATTCCCCCATACCTCTACCTTGGTTTGGGCTATATGAATTGCTTTCACCAAATAAGAATCCTTCTGAGTCTGGGACTTAAGAAGTCCCCCCCACCCTGCCACGATTCTGCTTACCATTTGGCACCTCTGCCATCACCAAGATAATACTATACAGACTTGAGAAAAGCTGCTGCTCCCAAGAGGATGAAGCAGAGCCACCATCAAAGACAAAGACAGCCAAGTGCAACCTAGATCAGCCACCTGTGAGCCATCCTGCAGTAAGTGAATAATAAGAAATCAATGCTGTTTTAATCCACTGCATGTTGGGGTGGTTTGTTTCGTGGCAATATCAGATTGATACACTTAGATCCCTTTGCACAAATTCTCTTTTATTCCCTCAAAATATCCAGGTCTCATTTCAGCTACTGGTACCAACAGAGCACTGATACTGATTTAATAATTAATAAAATTTTTATGTTAGTTTCCATCCAATAAAGACCTAGGAGTTGCTAGGAAATTGTGAGCAGGAGTGAAAATTCCTTGATTATGACATCCTGATTTCAGAAGTAGACTCTCATTCTAAGGGATTTTCCCTACCCCTTGGAAAACTTGGTCTTGTTCTTGAACTTTCAATATTTTCAACAAATGCTCCTGGAGTTCACCCTGTTACTTGTAATAATAATGATCTATATTAAACTGGAAATTAACTGATTATTACAGATACCAAGTTTTGGGAACAAAAATCCCACACCTGTTGAAGCAAAGCTTATGATCACTGAATGTATGATAAAAGGAACAGCTGCACAGTTATTCAGTGAGTTTAAACTTCATCAAAGCTCATGTTCAGGAATATCTAAACTCTCAAGTGGATAGTATGCACTGAAGTGAGTTGTCTAAAAATGATTCTGCAGAGAACAGGCCCAATTTGTTTAGAACCATATGTTTACCCATCCTTCCATAATTTTTTTTTTTTTTTTTTACTATCACTTGCTCTGTTAAGATATCCTTCATTCTAAGGATAGACAAATCCTTAGAACATAGTGAAACTTCAGTGTTACCCGCCCAGAGAAATGATTGGAGGCAATGAAGGGGATGTTCATTCACTGCAAATTATCACTGTCAGGGCTTCCCTGGTGGCGCAGTGGTTGAGAGTCCGCCTGCCGATGCAGGGGACGCGGGTTCGTGCCCCGGTCCGGGAGGATCCCGCATGCCGCGGAGCGGCTGGGCTCGTGAGCCATGGCTGCTGAGCCTGCGCGTCTGGAGCCTCCGCAACGGGAGAGGCCGCAACAGTGAGAGGCCCGCGTACAGAAAAAAAAAAAAAAAAAAAAATTATCACTGTCAGTTGCACACACTGAGACTGTATCTAGTAAAGAGAATGTGATGATCCTAGCACTTTTCCTCAACCTGCTTATACAGGCTCCTGCTAAGGGAAATTTGCCAATCAGAACAATCAAGCTAAAAGCCATAGTGAATACTATTATATTGGCAGAAGAAAAAGAATGTTAAGACTAGTTTGGGGATACACCAGAATGGTTAAGACCATAGACTCCAGAATCACATTACCTGGGTGTTAGTCTCCATCTGTCACATCTGTTTTGTGAATTTGGGACACTTATTTACTCTTTCTAATTTACTTATCTGTAAATGGGATAAAAATAGTATCTACTACATAGGACTTTTCTGAAGATTAAGTAAGTGTATATTTATAGTGTGCTTAAATGACTCTTGGCACATTAACTAAAGTGTCTAACTTTTAGCCACTGTTGTCATTATTGCTGCTGCTACTGTTGTTATTATTATTCATTATTCTTAAATACCTAGAGATCGCAAGGACCAAATTTTTAAGTTGTTTAAAATTCTTTGCTAAATAAAGGTGGAAAGAAGGATAAACCTAAAACTTTTTGTTTACCATGTGCCAAGCACAGCGATAAATATTTTATATGAGCTAAATCTTCCTGGAGAAAAACAGAACCAAGTAAGGCAATGCCACCCAATTAAGTCTATAACCGTGCTCACTAATTTGGTAGCTGCTAGCCACTCTTGAGCATTTCAAATTGGTCTAGTGCATTAATTTTTTTTAACATCTTTATTAGAGTATAATTGCTTTACAATGGTGTGTCAGTTTCTGCTTTATAACAAAGTGAATCAGTTATACATATACATATGTCCCCATATCTCTTCCCTCTTGCATCTCCCTCCCTCCCACCCTCCGTATCCCACCCCTCTAGGTGGTCACAAAGCCCTGAGCTGATCTCCCTGTGCTATGTGGCTGCTTCCCACTAGCTATCTATTTTATGTTTGGTAGTGTATACATGTCCATACCACTCTCTCACTTTGTCCCAGCTTACCCTTCCCCCTCCCCTAATATTAACTAATTTAAATTTAAAGTAAAATCTGAATGTTTCAATTATTTGAGAAAAAGTATGTTTGAAAAACTTGAATTTTTTTTCATTGTAACTTTTATGAAATCTAATAGATCAACATTTCTGATAAAATTTAGTGTCCAGATTGAAATGGCTATAAGGGCAAAATGCACACTGGTATTTGGAGATAATACAAAAAAATGAAAAGTATATTATTAATAGTTTTATTATACTGATTACATTTTGAAATAATATTTGAATATATTGGGTTAAATAAAATATACTATTAATTTCAACCGTTTCTTTTAATTTTTTAAATGTGATTATTTTGAAATGTAAATTACATTCTATTTCTGTTGGTCAGTGATGGTGTGTGACCTCAGCTAGACCCTGAGTACTTCTCAGAAAGCTGTCAGTTTTCCAACCTTGCTCACTCTCCAGTGAGCCATCGAAGCAAATTCAAATGTCTCACTCTTCTCAAATTTCACCTCCTATCACCTCCCACTCAATCTGTTCTAATTACCTCATATCCGTCTGCTCACATAAAGAAAGAGGTCTCATACCTGCATGGTTATCATCTTTTCGTCCCCTCCCTTCTCTCACAGCGAAAGAAGATTCCTCCTCTTGTTCATACCCAGGCCCAAACATTTTGGGGTTTTGTTTTTTTCATCTTCTCCCAATCAATCTTCTCAAACACTGATCCCTTCTCTCCCCAGTACTTTCAATATCTCAATATTTAGTGGTTTGTTACATTTATTATCAGAATTCAAGACACACAAACCCTCAATCTCAATTTCCCCTCCAGTTATCAATCTAGTTTTCCTTTTTATAGTTACAAAGCTTCAGACAACTGGACACACTCCCCTATCAATTCCTTTCTCTTTAGTTTCTGACAAGCTGAATTTGGATTTCTGATATCACAAAATAGCTACTTACCGATGTAAACAAGTATTCAGGTGGATAGTTCTCATTTCTTATTTTGACTTGCCAGAAGAACTTGGGGTAGTTGGCGTCCATATTTTTCTTGGCTTCTGGAATACCATACTCTTCCAATTAGCTATAAGTCTCTGTGATTTTTCATATAAGCATTACTGCTTCTCAGAGTTTTGCCCTGTTTCTTTTAACTCTACATTCTTTTTCTGAGTAGTATTATAGACTTCCACAGCTATAATTAGAATCTATATACTGTTGATTCTGTAATAAATTTCTTCAGCTCAGCTCATAATCCTATACATGAGAACTGTGCATCCAAATTATCCCTAGTTTCTTCCAGTAGTACATCAAAGGTATTGTGGCAGGCAGAATACGCTTCCCCCTGCCTCAATGTCCAGATCCTGGTCCTTAGAACCTGTAAATACATTACCTCAAGAGGCAAAGGGACTTCGCACATTTGAATAAGGTTATAGACCTTGAGGGGGTGATAGTGTTTTAGATTTTGCAGATGGCCCCAACTGAGACAAATGAGTCCTTCACAGCAGAAAACAGTTCCCAGCTGTGATCAGAAAGCCATCTGAGCGTGGAAATAGGATCAGAGAAATGCTACATTGCTGGCTTTGAAAATGGAGGAAAAGAACCAAAGATCAAGGAATGCAGGCAGCTTCTAGCCTCTGGAAAGGCAAAGAAATATCTCCTCTAGAGCCTGTAGAAAAGACCACAGCCCTGCGGACACCTTGATTTTAGCCCAGTGAAATCCAGTGGACTTCTGACGTACAGAATTGTAAGATAATACATATTTTCATTGTTACAAGCCACTAAGACTGTGATAATTTGTTTCAACAGCAAAATAACACTAATACAGATTTCATATTCAAAAGGAAATTAACCAATTTCATCCTCTATGAGACAAACAAAAAACAATACAAAATATAGAAATTAACAATAAAACTTTTCTTCTCTTGATTTACTATCTTGGCAAATGGCACTTTCATATCCCTGATGCTCAAGTCTGAAACCTGGGTTTAAATTTGCCTCCTAAAAAAATAAATAAATAAGTAAATAAATAAATAAATTTGCCTCCTCCTTCTTCCTCACCCCTCACATTCAAACATTCACCAAGGTCTGTACATGTATGTATGTGCGCGCACACACACACACACACACACAATTTATGCTGAATCTTTCCAATTGCCACTGCCATTTCTATACTAGGCAGCTCTATTGCCTATAACATGGATTAAGGCCACAGCCCTTTAATGGGTCTGCCTATCTATTGTCTTACTACCTTCATCTTCTACAATCCCCTACTTACAAACAATGGCTTTCCAGGCCACTATTTTCCTCTCCATTTTCATCTCTAGCCACACAGTTTCCTATACTGAACTCCAGAAATCCTGAACTTGTCTCAGTTTCTCAATGCATCGAACTCTTCATCTTATCCTTAGGATATTTCTAGCAATTTCACTTCCATTTCTCTTTTAGATTGTCTATTTTAGATTGATGTATAGGCCAGGCAACTCAGTGCCAGATAAGAGTCATTTTCAAACTATCTTAAAAATTACAAACTACTGGTCCTAGTATTGTCAGATATATTAAGTTTGTACTCTAATACACTATTTTACCTATAGATCTGAATTCTTTATCCACTTCTTAAAGAGCTTCCACTTTGTATCATTTACTTTTCTGAATGCAATATAGTATTATTTGTTAAAAATAGATCTGTATGTTTGAGACAGGACAAATAACCTAGAGGCAACCACTTCACATTATTAGATTATATTTAAAGATGTCTTTAAAATGATCCCTGATACAGTTTTTCATGAACTTCTCCATTGGTTTGCTAAAGTATGTTCAACTGGTATTCTTTTTTCTTTTTTTTTTTTTTTGGTGGTACGTGGGCCTCTCACTGTTGTGGCCTCTCCCGTTGTGGAGCACAGGCTCCGGACGCGCAGGCTCAGCAGCCATGGCTCATGGGCCCAGCCGCTCCGCGGCATGTGGGATCTTCCCGGACCGGGGCACGAACCTGCGTCCCCTGCATCGGCAGGCAGATTCCCAACCACTGCACCACTAGGGAAGCCCTGGTATTCTAATTATATTCATTTTCTCACTTTACCAAACCAACCAGGTATTACTTACAGTGATCATGCCACAAATATATTTAAACTGAATAACCTCGTGACCTAGTTCTTACCATTTGAACAAGAGACTCTTAAAATGGAGTGATTTGTAATTTGCACTCTTTCTGAATGAACAAGTATAATAACAAATGAACTATCTAGATATATGTTTGTGGTAGTTTGATTTCTAGCTGGGAATTTATCTGATGCTTTGACTAATAAAGTTTTCATTTTAAATTCTATTTGCTTAAAACCTTCATCAAAGACAAATAAACTCATGTGACATTATTTAATGAATAGACACATTCTATCAACTGAAAGCAAAGAGCTCAAAAATCCATCAGTGCAAAACATCCTATTTGTGGTAGAAAATTGTGAAATAAATTACAAAATGCATCTTCCAGCCAAAGTTGATATTAACAAATCTTCAGCCCTTGGAGGTATTCAAGAGACCTAATTAGAGAAGGAAGATTGTTTCAAGGCAAGACTTGATAGACACTTTCTATCATTTCCAGTGAGAACAGAAGTGACTCTGTTGAAAGCAAAAGTAATTCTTTTGAAATTACCTTAGCAGTACACAGTCGGTATCATCCTAAATTTTATTTTGACAGTACCCTGGGTATCTCAGTTGATGAAACTTCTTTTCCCTCATTAGTCTTATGTAACTTGTCATTGAATGCTAGTCAACACATATCACAATCTCTACTTGTTATGAAATATGGTACAGTGATCATAGAACTCCCCAGCATACTGATCATTCTTCCCACCATCCAAACCTCCTGTCTTTCTTCTTCATGTAAGTGCCTCCTTCACTTTTTAATATTGTTCTCTCTGTCAGCATTGCTATAAGCCGAAGAAATCATCTTTAAGAAGTCAAGTAATTCTGACTCTCTACACCTTTCTTTTTTTTTTTTTTTTTTTTTTGCAGTACTTGGGCTTCTCACTGTTGTGGCCTCTCCCGTTGTGGAGCACAGGCTCCGGACGCACAGGCTCAGCGGCCATGGCTCACGGGCCCAGCCGCTCCGCGGCATGTGGGATCTTCCCAGACCGGGGCACGAACCTGTGTTCCCTGCATCGGCAGGCGGACTCTCAGCAACTGCGCCACCAGGGAAGCCTTCTCTACACCTTTTGGAGAATTTTTAGCCTTCTTGGTGAAAAAAAAAATTCCTTCATACCATTATTTCAAAAAATTCATAAAATAATATTTAATGTATGATATTTATGCAATTGTAATGGCTACATTTTACAAATATCCCAAAGTAAAAGAGAGAATACATATTGAATAAAACTGAAATAACAGAAAGTAAAAAGTATTCTAATCTAGTTGCTCCTTCTCTAAACCTGAAGTTCTATTACTCTTCTCCTGGAGATTTTTAGTTTCTCTGCTCCCAAATCTTTATATAATTAGGATATTTATATCTTTCACTGAGATTTGTAATCTGTGTGTGTATGTGTATCAGAAACTATAATTTGTGACTCACTGAAATGTCTGGTATGTTAAATATGTATGTTGTATAACTGGTTAATATACAGGATCCTAGTTGTTGTTGTTGTTTTGCACATGAAAGTACACTTATTACAGCTTGTAAAACATGTACACTCTGGCTCAGCAATTTCAATCATAGAAGTGTCACAGAAAGAAAAACACCCAGTTTTATTGGTGCATACAAGGACATCTGTGGTAGAATTATTTTGTGTAGCATAAAATTTGGAAACAAAATGGATGCCCATAAATAGAAGAATGTTTGAATAAAGTAGATACATTTACATTCTAAAAAATTACAAAGCCACTAAAATGAATTAATTACAACTATTCCAATTAATCTACATAGATTTCCACAAGCTATAGTCAAATGAGAAAAAGAAAGATGCAAATATATAAAAATAATGACAAAGATCTACTTATATTAGAATTTACAACATTTGTGTGGTATTTTGTAGAATTATACTAGCATGGAGAAAAATATGGACACATACACTGAAGATTGTTAATGGGTTATTTTGAGGTTGCTAAACTGAGGGAGAGTGAAAGAAAAGGAGAGATAAGTCAAACAAAGAAAAAAAAAAAGATGAAAAACACGATCGCCCTGTTAATAAACACAAACAGCAACAAGATCATCTCCTGTGTCCCCAGTTAAGATAGTAAAGATCCACATAATTAAGCCCATTGAAGTAGTAGCTCAAAGAAGAAAAAGAAATACAATGTATACCTTGAACTCCAAGCCTGGGACATGGTCCTTTTGGATGTTCTTAGTTCCAAGAGCCTGGAGGGATAAGGGGCTGGGCTGTTCCCTGAGGGCAGAGTCTCTAGGCCACAGTTTCCTCTATCCCTTCTGTTCTTTCCTATTGGTGATAATGACTCTATTAACATTATTAACATTCACTAACATGCCCTGTCATTTAATTCTTTAAAAATCCTTATCAAAAAACATTATTAGTGTCCCCATTTTATACCTGAGAATGAGCTTAGTTATTAAATAACTGTTCAAGGTTTTTGTTATTTGTAAATGGTAGGGTGGTGGGAACCATGTTATTTATTGAAAAAACCTGGCTTCTAAAAACAAATAAAACACAGAAAGTTTTTTTCTCTTGTTGCCTGCATTTTTCCTTTTTCTCTGAAACTGTCAGATATGTTTTGGATCAAGAGTCAATATTTGATTTGGGGCTTGGGAACTATAGACCAAATGATCCTTTCAGCTTGCCCTGGGTTCAGCATTCATAGCGTACCTACAAAGTTATGTGACTATTCTACCCTATCCACCCGGTCACTGGAGTGCCATATTGAGGTATAAGGCTAAGACCTCAGAAACAAACACACTTTCACACTTTGTTTTTCTCACCTATATTCCAACTGCAAGAATTTCACAGAGTATGGTGACTTCGGGGGCATTATTTGAGTATTTTAGGGTCTGCTGAGCGAAATAATCTTAATATAACCCCTTTAAAACACTGTTTTAATTCTTTTATTGATGTGAAATTAACAAAGCATAAAATTAATCATTTTAAACAATTCAACAGCATTTAGCATATTCACAATATTGTATAACCAACCACTTTATCTAGCTCCAAAACACTTTCATCACCCCAAGAAGAAACCCTTTACCCATTAAGCAGTTACTCCCCATTCCTCCCTCCTTCCAGATTATAACCAACACTAGCGTTTAATCTTTTTTTCCCCTGAACTAACAAAATGAATGAACAAAGAAAATTAAAATTTCTGGGCCTGTTTTTTTACCTATATAATTGAGATTGTATACTCATGTTACAATTTACTGAAGAGTAAACAGGGCATCTGGCACAATGCCCGGGACATAGTAGACCCTGAGTGAAGATATTATTTCCCCCATCATACTCCTTCACACATATTTATTATTGTGAATTGAACAAAAGGACCTATTCTTTGCAATACACTGATTTGTCACTCTTTAGCTCTCTCTGCTTACAAAGTTTTTGTATAGTATGCAATTTATTCTTTAAAGCTCTTTGAAGGATAAGGAAGAAGAACAAAGAGGATGAGAAGGAGGGAAGAGGTAGAAAGAAAAGATTTTATTTGTCTAACTAACACAGGGAATTCAGGACCATGGAGTGACTGAGTGTGCAGAACAAGGACCAGGACAGAAAACTCATTTCACTGACTTTCAGTTCCACCCCTTTCCACTTGGCTACACTGCTCTAAATGAGTGCCGCACAAAGGGATCTCTAAAATATGAAAGAATGCTAAGGAGGGTGATTCATGGGGTGGGGGTGGGGGGATTGAAATTTCCTGAAGGACAGTCTCTCAGTCCTTAGAAAGTCATTTTCTAAAGTTAGTGCTGCACAGCAGGGAGACTTTTAGGGCCTTCCATTTACTTAGAAATGAAAGCCAGAAAAGCAGAAAAGGTAGAAAAGAGCTGGGAAGTTTGAACACACTGTAAACAATGAGACAGTGAAAACCAGGTTTTCCTGAGAAAAGGAAATCATTGGAAGGATGCCAGGGAATTGAATAATACTACAGTGGAAACTGAAAAAAACCCTGTAACTCTAACTGAAAATTGATTAAAAATACAGGGGTATGTGTGATCTCAGTCATGAAGGAAGGCATCATATTTATAAGACAAACTGGAAAAATGCTACTTTTATCTCCTCTCTTTCTTCCTCTCTTTTTTTCTTTAATTCACAATTCTAGTACTTAGATAACACATGTTAGTAAGAGCAAAGTGAAGCACAGAGGGAAAACCTCTTTGAATGATTTATATATTTTCTCAAAAAACCACAAAAATTAGCATAAACTACTGTTAAATTATTAATACAAATATGTAAAAATAACAAATATGGTAATGATACTTTAGTAATCAAAATTAATCTACAGAGATTTCCAGCCTTGAATCTTTTTGAAAATAAGATGGTGATACAAATGAATGTATTTTTTTTTTAACACCTTTATTGGGGTATAATTGCTTTACAATGGTGTGTTAGTTTCTGCTTTATAACAAACTGAATCAGTTATACATATACATATGTTCCCATATCTCTTCCCTCTTGCGTCTCCCTCCCTCCCACCCTCCCTACCCCACCCCTCCAGAGGGTCACAAAGCACAGAGCTGATCTCCCTGTGCTATGTGGCTGCTTCCCACTAGCTATCTACCTTACATTTGGTAGTGTATATATGTCCATGCCTCTCTCTCGCTTTGTCACAGCTCACTCTTCTCCCTCCTCATATCCTCAAGTCCGTTCTCCAGTAAGTCTGTGTCTTTATTCCTGTCTTACCCCTAGGTACTTCATGATATTTTTTTTTCTTAAATTCCATATATTTGTGTTAGCATACGGTATTTGCCTTTCTCTTTCTGACTTACTTCACTCTGTATGACAGACCCTAGGTCTATCCACCTCATTACAAATAGCTCAATTTTGTTTCTTTTTATGGCCGAGTAATATTCCATTGTATATATGTGCCACATCTTCTTTATCCATTCATCCGATGATGGGCAGTTAGGTTGTTTCCATCTCCGGGCTATTGTAAATAGAGCTGCAATGAACATTTTGGTACATGACACTTTTTGAATTATGGTTTTCTCAGGGTATATGCCCAGTAGTGGGATTGCTGGGTCATATGGTAGTTCTATTTGTAGTTTTTTAAGGAACCTCCATACTGTTCTCCATAGTGGCTGTACCAATTCACATTCCCACCAGCAGTGCAAGAGTGTTCCCTTTTCTCCACACCCTCTCCAGCATTTATTGTTTCTAGATTTTTTGATGATGGCCATTCTGACTGGTGTGAGATGATATCTCATTGTAGTTTTGATTTGCATTTCTCTAATGATTAATGATGTTGAGCATTCCTTCATGTATTTGTTGGCAGTATGTATATCTTCTTTGGAGAAATGTCTATTTAGGTCTTCTGCCCATTTTTGGATTGGGTTGTTTGTTTTTTTGTTATTGAGCTGCATGAGCTGCTTGTAAATTTTGGAAATTAATCCTTTGTCAGTTGCTTCATTTGCAAATATTTTCTCCCGTTCTGAGGGTTGTCTTTTGGTCTTGTTTATGATTTCCTTTGCTGTGCAAAAGCTTTGAAGTTTCATTAGGTCCCATCTGTTTATTTTTGTTTTTATTTCCATTTCTCTAGGAGGTGGGTCAAAAAGGACCTTGCTGTGATTTATGTCATAGAGTGTTCTGCCTATGTTTTCCTCTAAGTGTTTGATAGTTTCTAGCCTTATATTTAGGTCTTTAATCCATTTTGAGCTTATTTTTGTGTATGGTGTTAGGGAGTGATCTAATCTCATACTTTTACATATACCTGTCCAGTTTTTCCAGCACCACTTACTGAAGAGGCTGTCCCTTCTCCACTGTACATTCCTGCTTCCTTTATCAAAGATAAGGTGACCATATGTGCGTGGGTTTATCTCTGGGCTTTCTATCCTGTTCCATTGATCTATCTTTCTGTTTTTGTGCCAGTACCATACTGTCTTGATTACTGTAGCTTTGTAGTATAGTCTGAAGTCAGGGAGCCTGATTCCTCCAGCTCCGTTTTTCGTTCTCAAGATTGCTTTGGCTATTCGGGGTCTTTTGTGTTTCCATACAAATTGTGAAATTTTTTGTTCTAGTTCTGTGAAAAATACCAGTGGTAGTTTGATACGGATTGCATTGAATCTGTAGATTGCTTTGGGTAGTAGAGTCATTTTCACAATGTTGATTCTTCCAATCCAAGAACATGGTATATCTCTCCATATATTTGTATCATCTTTAATTTCTTTCATCAGTGTCTTATAATTTTCTGCATACAGATCTTTTGTCTCCTTAGGTAGGTTTATTCCTAGATATTTTATTCTTTTTGTTGCAATGGTAAATGGGAGTGTTTTCTTGATTTCACTTTCAGATTTTTCATCATTAGTGTATAGGAATGCCAGAGATTTCTGTGCATTAATTTTGTATCCTGCAACTTTACCAAATTCATTGATTAGTTCTAGTAGTTTTCTGGTAGCATCTTTAGGATTCTCTCCTTATAGTATCATGTCATCTGCAAACAGTGACAGCTTTACTTCTTCTTTTCTGATTTGGATTCCTTTTATTTCCTTTTCTTCTCTGATTACTGTGGCTAAAACTTCCATAACTATGTTGAATAAGAGTGGTGAGAGTGGGCAACCTTGTCTTGTTCCTGATCTTAGTGGAAGTGCTTTCAGTTTTTCACCATTGAGGATGATGCTGGCTGTGGGCTTGTCATATATGGCCTTTATTATGTCGAGGAAAGTTCCCTCTATGCCTACTTTCTGCAGGGTTTTTATCATAAATGCGTGTTGAATTTTGTCGAAAGCTTTCTCTGCATCTATTGAGATGATCATATGGTTTTTCTCCTTCAATTTGTTAATATGGTTTATCACATTGATTGACTTGCGTATATTGAAGAATCCTTGCATTCCTGGAATAAACCCCACTTGATCATGGTGTATGATCCTTTTAATGTGCTGTTGGATTCTGTTTGCTAGTATTTTGTTGAGGATTTTTGCATCTATGTTCATCAGTGATATTGGCCTGTAGTTTTCTTTCTTTGTGACATCCTTGTCTGGGCTTGGTATCAAGGTGATGGTGGCCTCGTAGAATGAGTTTGGGAGTGTTCCTCCCGCTGCTATATTTTGGAAGAGTTTGAGAAGGATAGGTGTTAGCTCTTCTCTAAATGTTTGATAGAATTCGCCTGTGAAGCCATCTGGTCCTGGCCTTTTGTTTGTTGGAAGAGTTTCAATCAGTTTCAATTTCAGTGCTTGTGATTGGCCTGTTCATATTTTCTATTTCTTCCTGATTCAGTCTTGGCAGGTTGTACATTTCTAAGAATTTGTCCATTTCTTCCAGGTTGTCCATTTTATTGGCATAGAGTTGCTTGTAGTAATCTCTCATGATCTTTTGTATTTCTGCAGTGTCATCTGTTACTTCTCCTTTTTCATTTCTAATTCTACTGATGTGAGTCTTCTCCCTTTTTTTCTTGATGAGTCTGGCTAATGGTTTATCAATTTTGTTTATCTTCTCAAAGAACCAGCTTTTAGTTTTATTGATCTTTGCTATCGTTTCCTTCATTGCTTTTTCATTTATTTCTCATCTGATTTTAATGATTGCTTTCCTTCTGCTAACTTTGGGGTTTTTTTGTTCTTCTCTCTAATTGCTTTAGGTGCAAGGTTAGTTTGTTTATTCAAGATGTTTCCTGTTTCTTAAGGTAGGATTGTATTGCTATAAACTTCCCTCTTAGAACTGCTTTGCTGCATCCCACAGATTTTGGGTTGTCGTGTCTCCATTGTCATTTGTTTCTAGGTATTTTTTTTAATTTCCTCTTTGATTTCTTCAGTGATCACTTCGTTATTAAGTAGTGTATTGTTTAGCCTCCATGTGTTTGTATTTTTTACAGATCTTTTCCTGTAATTGATATCTAGAATCATAGCATTGTGGTCAGAAAATATATTTGATACAATTTCAATTTTCTTAAATTTACCAAGGCTTGATTTGTGACACAAGATATGATCTATCCTTGAGAATGTTTCATGAGTACTTGAGAAAAATGTGTATTCTGTTGTTTTTGGATGGAATGTCCTATAAATATCAATTAAGTCCATCTTGTTTAATGTATCATTTAAAGCTTGTGTTTCCTTATTTATTTTCATTTTGGATGATCTGTCCATTGGTGAAAGTGGGATGTTAAAGTCCCCTACTATGAATGTGTTACTGTCGATTTCCCCTTTTATGGCTGTTAGTATTTGCCTTATGTATTGAGGTGCTCCTATGTTGGGTGCATAAATATTTACAATTGTTATATCTTCTTCTAGGAGTGATCCTTGATCATTATGTAGTGTCCTTCTTTGTCTCTTCTAATAGTCTTTATTTTAAAGTCTACTTTGTCTGATATGAGAATTGCTACTCCAGCTTTCTTTTGGTTTCCATTTGCATGAAATACCTTTTTCCATCCCCTTACGTTCAGTCTGTATGTGTCTCTAGGTCTGAAGTGGGTCTCTTGTAGACAGCAAATATATGGGTCTTGTGTTTGTGTCCATTCAGCTAATCTTTGTCTTTTGGTGGGAGCATTTAGTCCATTTACATTTAAGGTAATTATCAATATGTATGTTCCTATTCCCATTTTCTTAATTGTTTTGGGTTTGTTATTGTAGGTCTTTTCCTTCTCTTGTGTTTCTTGTCTAGAGAAGTTCCTTTAGCAGTTGTTGTAAAGATGGTTTGGTGGTGCTGAACTCTCTCAGCTTTTGCTTGTCTGTAAAGGTTTTAATTTCTCCATCAAATCTGAATGAGATCCTTGCTGGATAGAGTAATCTTGGTTGCAGGTTTTTCTCCTTCATCACTTTAAATATGTCCTGCCAGTCCCTTCTGGCTTGCAGAGTTTCTGCTGAAAGATCAGCTGTTAACCTTATGGGGATTCCCTTGTGGGTTATTTGTTGTTTTTCCCTTGCTGCTTTTAATATGTTTTCTTTGTATTTAAATTTTGACAGTTTCATTAATATGTGTCTTGGCGTATTTCTCCTTGGATTTATCCTGTATGGGACTCTCTGTGCTTCCTGGACTTGATTAACTATTTCCTTTCCCATATTGGGGAAGTTTTCAACTATAATCTCTTCAAATATTTTCTCAGTCCCTTTCTTTTTCTCTTCTTCTTCTGGAACCCCTATAATTCGAATGTTGGTGTGTTTAATGTTGTCCCAGAGGTCTCTGAGACTGTCCTCAGTTCTTTTCATTCTTTTTTCTTTATTCTGCTCTGCAGTAGTTATTTCCACTATTTTATCTTCCAGGTCACTTATCCGTTCTTCTGCCTCAGTTATTCTGCTATTGATCCCATCTAGAGAATTTTTCATTTCATTTATTGTATTGTTCATCATTGTTTGTTTCATCTTTAGTTCTTCTAGGTCCTTGTTAAATGTTTCTTGCATTTTGTCTATTCTGTTTCCAAGATTTTGGATCATCTTTACTATCATTATTCTGAATTCTCTTTCAGGTAGACTGCCTATTTCCTCTTCATTTGTTAGGGCTGGTGGGTTTTTCTCTTGCTCCTTCATGTGCTGTGTGTTTTTTCTGTCTTCTCATTTTGCTTATCTTACTGTGTTTGGGGTCTCCTTTTGCAGGCTGCAGGTTCGTAGTTCCCATTGTTTTTGGTGTCTGTCCCCAGTGGCTAAGGTTGGTTCAGTGGGTTGTGTAGGCTTCCTGGTGGAGGGGACTAGTGCCTGTGTTCTGGTGGATGAGGCTGGATCTTGTCTTTCTGGTGGGCAGGTCCACGTTTGGTGGTGTGTTTTGGGTTGTCTGTGGAGTTATTATGATTTTAGGCAGCCTCTCTGCTAATGGGTGGGGTTGTGTTCCTGTCTTGCTAGTTGTTTGGCATAGGATGTCCAGCACTGTAGCTTGCTGGTCATTGAGTGAAGCTGGGTGCTGGTGTTGAGATGGAGATCTCTGGGAGATTTTCGCCATTTGATATTATGTGGAGCTGGGAGGTCTCTTGTGGACCAGTGTCCTGAAGTTGGCTCTCCCACCTCAGAGGCACAGCACAGACTCCTGGCTGCAGTAACAAGAGCCTTTCATCCACAAGGCTCAGAATAAAAGGGAGAAAAAGTAGAAAGAAAGAATTAGTAGAAGTAGAAAGAAAGAAAGAAAGAAGGGAGGGAGGGAGGAAGGAAGGAAGGAAGGAGGGAAGGAAGGAAAAAAGAAAGAAAGAAGATAAAGTAAAATAAAGTAAGATAAAATATAATAAAGTTATTAAAATAAGAAATAATTATTAAGAAAAAAAATTTTTTTTTAAAAACATGGACGGATAGAACCCTAGGACAAATGGTGGAAGCAAAGCTATACAGACAAAATCTCACACAGAAGCATACACATACAGACTCACAAAAAGAGGAAAAGGGGAAAAAATCATAAATCTTGCTCTCAAAGTTCACCTCCTTAATTTGGGATGATTCACTGTCTATTCATGTATTCCACAGATGCAGGGTACATCAAGTTGACTGTGGAGATTTAATCCGCTGCTTCTGAGGCTGCTGGGAGAGATTTCCCTTTCTCTTCTTTGTTCTCACAGCTCCCAGGGGCTCAGCTTTGGATTTGGCCCCGCCTCTGCGTGTAGGTCGCGGGAGGGCGATTGTTCTTCGCTCAGACAGGATGGGGTTAAAGGAGCCGCTGATTCGTGGGCTCTGGCTCACTCGGGGTGGAGGGAGGGAGGGGCACGGAGGGCGGGGCGAGCCTGTGGCGGCAGACACCGGCGTGACGTTGCACCAGTCTGAGGCGCGCCGTGCGTTCTCCCGGGTAAGTTGTCCCTGGATCCCAGGACCCCGGCAGCAGCGGGCTGCACAGGCTCCCCGGAAGGGGGGTGTGGATAGTAACCTGTGCTCGCACACAGGCTTCTTGGTGGCGGCAGCAGCAGCCTTAGCGTCCCATGCCGGTCTCTGGGGTCCGCGCTTTTAGCCGCGGCTTGCGCCCGTCTCTGGAGCTCTTTTAAGCAGCGCTGTTAATCCCCTCTCCTCGCGCACCAGGAAACAAAGAGGGAAGAAAAAGTCTCTTGCCTCTTCGTCAGGTCCAGACTTTTCCCCGGACTCCCTGCCGGCCAGCCGTGGCGCACTAACCCCTTCAGGCTGTGTTCACGCCGCCAACCCCAGTCCTCTCCCGGCGCTCCGACCGAAGCCCGATTCTCAGCTCGCAGCCCCCGCCCGCCCCGGTAAGTGAGCAGACAAGCCTCTCGGACTGGTGAGTGCCGGTCGGCCCTGATCCTCTGTGCGGGAGTCTGTCGCCGGTTTGCCCTCCGCACCCCTGTTGCTGTGCTCTCCTCCGTGTCTCTGAAGCTTTCCCCCTCCGCCCCCCGCAGTCTCCGCCCGCGAAGGGGCTTCCTAGTGTGTGGAAACATTTCCTCCTTCACGGCTCCCTCCCACTGGTGCCGGTCCCGTCCCTATCCTTCTGTGTCTGTTTATTCTTTTTTCTTTTGCCCTACCCAGGTACGTGGGGTGGTTTCTTGCCTTTTGCGAGGTCTGAGTTCTTCTGCCAGCGTTCAGTAGGTGTTCTGTAGGAGTTGTTCCACGTGTAGATGTATTTCTGGTGTATCTGTGGCGAGGAAGGTGATCTCCGCGTCTTACTCTTCCGCCATCTTCCCGGAAGCTCCCTCACTAACCCTTCTTTGTGTTCATTTTGGTTCAGTGTTCAGGGTCCAGCTTTATGCTGGGGGACCAGCTTTATGTTGGTCTGTTCTCAAGTTCTGATCAGCATAAGGGATGTCTCTGTCTTCATGCCAAAGCTTTTACAATTTTGTGTAACTATTGTGTTTTACCTTTCTTCTTTTTAAGGTGTTAGCCCTTGTTTCCTGCCTCTGCTTCCTAAACAGACACCTATTATTTAATTTAACGTGTTCAGAGAGCTGCCTGAGAGGAAGCTACTCAGCTACAAGTCATATGTACTCTTTTAGTTTTATATCTGAAAGCTTTAGGTGAGATTTGTTCAATGTTTCTTCTTAAATCACTATTTCACTTTGCTTAGCAAAAAAGTCTGTATATTTATTGGTCATCTTCCAAGAAATTCTTCCTTCTTGCCCTTGACTCCCTTGCCCTTATTTTCAGATGTTTTCCAAACCTCTAGTTTTTTTTCATATTTTCTCTTTTCTCTCATGAAAATTCCATCTGCTCTGAAAGTCTTTCCTGATATTTATCTCCAAATCTAGATTAGGGGTTCTCATCTATGCTCTTATAATATCTACCTTGATTTTTTAGACAATTACCACAAAGTACTTTACCTTCTCTATTTTGCAGTAAAACTGCTGAAAGCAGACAAGGTCTCTATCTATTTCAGTCCTATACTTGCAACATCTAAGAGCTCAGAGGAGAGTAGGCGATGAAATATTTCTAAATGACTTAATTAATGGATATCAGTTTTATTCAGAAGATATCCAAAGGCACATTTACCATTAGGATCCCTCTCCAGTGTTCTATTCTCATGTTTTAAAATATTTTTTGTCCATTTTATAAAACTATGTTTAAGATAATCCCACCATTTTTTACCCAAATCAACTCTGTATTGGTTCTTGATAACATATTCTCTAAGCCACCCAAGTTTCATCATTTGGAATTGAATGTTAGACCTTTTTCTCTTTCCCCGTGCCATCATGTCTGAGTAAATGATTCATTTTGTGGAATTCAGTCTCCTTTCTCTATTCATGTGGTAATACCATAGATAAGATCTTATGTCTTTATTTCATGTACTATTTCAATAGTGTGCAATCTGGCCATTGCACTGTCAATATCTCTTTCACATGTGCAAATCCTTTTCAGGTAACACTGTCACTTTCTAAGCCACAGCCACACTCATGCCATACATAAGTCTCAAAATCTTCCATATCCTCTCTACAAACTCTTTTCAAGGCATCTAGGTTGTATATGATACACTTCAACCTGGTCTCTGGGTATTTCTCCTCACAATCCCAAAGCAGAAAGAGTTCTGCATAATGGAAATTTACTAATTTTGGTAAAAAGAATATACTGTTTGGACTTTTGTTCTCCAACTATATATCTTTGTAAACTTTGGTAAGTCCCTAACTTGTCTGTGGCTTGGTTTCTTTCTATAAAAGTAAGATAATATCATTTCTATTCTAGATTTTTTTGTGTGTCTAGAGAACATTTGATAACGCATGTAAAGCACTTGCAAGAGTGCTTAGTGCATACTGACTGCTTACTTGGTAGCAGCTGTTATTATGTCCACCCATGATGTGAGCAAGCAGAACTATCCCTTAGTCCACATATTATATTATACTTCAGATATTCTGTATAAGGACACAGACCATTACTAAGTCTGTACTGATTTATACAACCATCTAAAAGTAAACATGAATGTTTTCTAAATTCTCCATTGTTCCACTTTAGAGTTAAAGCCTCTCCCAAAAGTTGTCTATATTCTCTAGCTCTGTTTCCTACTTACTTCTTCCCATTCCGTCTTGAACCTGCTCCAATCTGTCTTTGCCTCTAGCACTCATCAAACTACTCTTCTCTAGGTCACCAATGATAAAAATCATTTCATGTAAAGTATTTAAAACATGGTCCAATATGACTCTGTATCCAAGTGCTCTTAGCTTTATAGGGAAAGCAACAGAGTTTCAAAAAATTAAAAATAACGATGGACACAGTAAGGTCTCCTGGTCTTGAAGTACTTGGGTGAAATAAGTCATCCAGATTCATAGTAGTGCACACTTTGTGTTATCCAAGAATTGCCATATTTTTCATGAAGACTGTCAAAAACCTGAGTTACTTAATAGCTATTCAAAATTTTATACCCTCTTACTTTCATAGCAGACTTTAACAATGATAAAACGGGAACCTTTTTCATCTATCATATGATAGCATAAAGTTTTCTTTTTCACATTGTGCTCTATATCAGCCTTGAAGTAAATAGTGTTTACTCAGATTGAAGGAAAATTGAGCAATTTTGTATGGAATTTGATGATTGTTTATAGCTATGAAGAATGATACAAGCTTCACATTTCAACGTCTCCAAATGACAAAATCATTTGCAGTATTTGTACAAATAAGTAAATCTAGTCTTCTGTAACAATAATAGTCCAACGCTTTCTGTTTGAGAGAAAAAGTGCTTTCTGGCAAAATCAAATTTCCAATTTTTTTTAATACAAGGAGATATTTCATTAAGTTCATTTAATGCAATATAAGTAGTAAATAATTGAACTTCTCCCAGCCCTTTTCTCTGAAACATTCTGCGTCTTAATTTATAAAGGTGACTGAATGATGACATAGAGTGGTCAATGCATTGAAAGAAATTTTCAATGTTACTCTTAGTTGCCCTAGAAACAAGAGGCACAGCTCCAAGCACAGGGTCGCAGGAGGAGCACCAGGTTTTGGTCAGGAAGCAGAAACAGGATAAAGCACTAGGTTTAGGCTAGAGCCTTTATTAGGGTTTATGCAGGAAAGGTAAGACAGGGCTGGGTAACTGACTAAGGATGGGCTTGTTTGAATAATTTCAGTAGGCTATATAAGGGTGGTCCCTAGTTGTTTAGTGCCTGGCCTTGGGATGCTTAAGACAGAGGAGTGTTGCCTCCTAGGGTGCAGGAACCAGAGGAGGTATGTCTCTCTATTGGTTAGTTTGCATATCAAAGACACGTTTCCTGAGTCAATGCTATCTCTAAGAATTTACTAATCGACTCACCCAGGGAGGGGCATTCTGTACCTAGACTGAAAGCTTGTTTTTTGGGTTTTTTTAGGATGTCAAGACATCATAATATACAGGAAATTAAAATTTAAAAAAAAACATGATGAATATACACACACAACTATTTACAGTTGTTGTATCACAGGCAATTATGTGTTTTTACACATATTTTGGCAGTGTATAAAACACGGCTTCATGGATTAAGGAATAGACTTATTGGATTTTGAGAAATTGAAGTAGGTAAAGAACTACTAAGGGTAGTTGGAAGAAATAGATTCCACGTCAGGGAATGGAATGGGACACTGTCCTGAGTTGGTTCATCCTTGGGGTGTTGAATGGGTAATCACAGAGATACAGTGCCCTGACTGTAACCATTCCATGTAGCTCCCAGTATCCTACAATAAGGCATCTCTGCTGTAATTCAGTGCACTAACCGAATAGTTCAGTAATTTGTTGGATTAAATTTCCAGGTAGAACATTAAACATAATTAATGAATCAGCCATTTCTGCCACAAAATAAAAGGAATAGAAGAAAGTTACTCTGGTTTAGAATATTACTTATAGAAGAAATGTTGAACCTTTTCGTAGTCTACACTGACACTGACACTACCTTTCTGAATTATTTTTTTCATACAATTATTTTCCCTAAGTCAGGGTAATACTGAGTATGTATTTCTGTGATCCTCTACTTAATATATGCCTTTATTACTAGATTATAGAGTTCCTAGGGCCTTAATCTCCTTTTTACTTTCCACAGTGCAGCTCAGTGCTTATCTATCTATCCACCTATCTGTCTATCTATCTACCTATCTATAATAGACTTTCTGACTTTCCATTGTTCAACTTTACCATGCCATCTCTGATTACCTTGGAACACAGTGACAAACATGAAATTGTTGTGAGAAAAATATTGACCATATATTTTCTCATTATTCTTTTGCCCCATCAGAAAAAAATTAAAAATCTTGATTAATTGTTTTTAGTGTTTCTTTCAGCCCTGCACTGTTTTCGGTGTTGGCTTTAAATTTCTTCATATCAAATTGAAAGTGCCGATTTGAGCCATGTCTTTTCAGCATCTAGACATGGTATGCTCTAGGAAAAGAAGACCTGGGGAAAAATCTAGGCAATTTCATGTCATATGTATCATATGTCAGTAGATGCCACCATTGCACTGTGACAACCCTCTATGTTGTGGTAACGAAGGACAGCCTTCACTCTCTGCTCCATTCTCCTATCAAAGAATGCCGAAGTATGAAATAAGTAAATATAGTTTGGGAGATATATACCACACATGCTTTTTCTCTGCCCTTGTAATAGGGATGAAAAGTTAAATTTTCATTGAAAAACATTTCCTCTTCGTGTTGAATGTATTGTTGCTACTCTTATAGCTGAAAGTTACTAGACTGACAATGTTGCTTGCAATTATTCTAAACCTCTTAGGAACAAAATTGTGTCCATTACTGAATAAAAACTAAAAGAAAAGTTAAAAAATAGAAAGCCCACATCAGATTTATGTCTCATGCTTGTTATGTACATACTGTCTGGCTCTTTCCTTAAAGTATTTAAAAATTCATCTATGGTTTAAGTTTTACCATAGAAATTTATGAATATTGTGTAAAGCAACTCAACAATGCTGTATGAAGTACTTATAAGAAAAATCCCATTAGGTCATGAAACCTGGAACTAAAACTTTAAATACAAAGAAAGGATACACAATCATTACAAATAATTTTCTCTTTTGTGTTAATGAATACATCCAATTTATGTGCCATTGTATTGAAAGATAACATTCCTTGTTCCTTCATTTCCTTTTCTTATAATTCTTGATAAGATTAATTTGTGATTTATAGTTCTCTTCTTTCTGAACAATTCGACTGACTCACTTCTAATTGGTGGTTTATGCTAGCATTAGTGAAATTCATCTCTGTTTCTACTGTTTCCAACTGATACTGAAATAGAAATTTTTCAGAATTTAATTTATCTATATCTCCTTGAGCACCACATTCCAAGTTACTTTTCCTACTGCTGAAGCTTAACTGCAGCATACTTGTGAGAGATTTATTTCAATAGAGTGAACAAAAACGTATTCTATACTCTTTCCTGCTTCACTTTTTATAGAACCTAACTCAAGATTGCTCAAATTAGTATGCTAATATACTGTTTTATAATCTCTGTCTATTTAGAAACCTGAGCATAATTCCTTCTGAGCATAATTTTAGGAGTGGCAATAACAATCGAGAATACTATCAAATATAACAATGTTGTCTTTATCAGCCTTTGGTACATATCACAGGTCAATAAAATTTTGATGATCTCGAGACAATACAAGTAATATGCTTGGTCTGTTAAGAATTACAGTGATAGAGTTTTCCATGAGTTGTAGATAGCCTAGTGGATTTTTCACCTCTTTTCTGATCAGGCTTTTATTCTCTTATTATATAAAAAGGTTGTATATCATTATTATAATACTAAGCCATCTAATTCTTACATCACTAACTAGCTTACTTCCTACTTTGTTGATTTTTTCAGTCCCAGTCATCTGAAATTTATTTATTGTCATTGTTCTGAGATTTTCCACATATGCACACAAAGGAAAGGAATATTTTTTCCCTCATGAAAACTAAGTATTTTGGATAACATTTTTAAAACCTCATGAAAATACAATCAAGTTTTCCCTGTTTTTCCAAGTACTTATGGACATGCTTTAAAGCTACCATACTATTTAACAACTATATGAACAATTACTGAAAAGGAAATATTACTTATATTACTTTCACATGGAATTTATTGACAGTTCCTGAATCTTGCAAAGTTTTTGAGAGAATTTCATTTCAAGGAAATAACAAGTTTGGCCTACATAAAAATTCAGTCCCCAAACTTGTTCCGTCAGGAAGCTGCCTATGAAAGTTCTGCAGTTTTGGCTGTGAATGACAATAGCAAGAGGGGGAAGAGTCCCCAAATTAATGCTATTGGCCATAGAAAACAATGAGAAAAGGATTTGCTCTAACAGAGCTGGATATGAGGATGTCTTACAGGCTAAGTGAGGAACTTATTCCATTCCCAGGGCAAGGAGACTTTGTAAGCCTTTCCCTGCAGTAGATAGGGGCAACTGACTGATATGGGTTTCATTCTGTATGTTCTATATAGGAGATTTAAAAGAAAACTTCTTTTAATTCCACATTATGTAGTAGGTGAGTGGTATAAAGTGGAGATGGGAAAATAACTTTTCTTCCAGTTAATAAGATATCAGACCACATAAAACTATATCTAGACATGATGGACATGACTTTGCATGAACCCAGAGTTCCTTAACTGTCAGCCATATTCCATAACTGATAGAACAGATAATTTTCTCCCTTGTAAAGAATTTGCATATTGTTTTTGTAGGAAAAAGGATACACTCAAAAGGGCAATGACAGGAGTCACCATAGCAGTGATTGCTACCTGCTACCCATGCCCCAGTGTCCATTATGTACATTTGCGACCCCCACCCCCATACCACCCTCTCTCTCTCTCTCTCTCTCTCTCTCTCCCCCTCCCTCTCGCTCTCTCTCTCTCTCTCTCTCTCTCTCGCTCTCTCTCTCGCTCTCGCTCTCGCTCTCGCTCTCGCTCTCTCTCGCTCTCTCACTCTCTCGCTCTCGCTCTCTCTTCCCTCAGAATCTTGGCTCCTCAGGGTAGTCCTCTCAAAAATGTGCCTCAACAGCATATTGATTGTTTTGAATTAAAGTTACAAAGTAAGTGACCAATACAAGAGGAACACTCTGATTCTCCTTTCTGTCTTCCTGAAAGTAGGAAATAAGTCTCTCATGTGAACGGTGCACTCTGAGTATTTGGAAGTAGAAGGACACTCTTAGCACCAGAGAAAGGAGATTTGGGTCAAAAGCCTATATAAATAAACCTTGTTACTTCTTTAATTTATTACCCCAAGCCCAAACTCCGTTTAGATTCTTCACTAATTAAGCACCAAAGCCTAAGTTTCTTTCTCTGTCAATTCTTCACACATTTATGGTTTCTTTATCTAAAAAGTATAAAAGCTGCCTGCTTTGGCCACTTCTTAGGTCCCATATGAGACTTCCATATGCATGAATTAAAATTTGGGTTTTTTTTTTCTCATGTTAATCTACCTTGTGTCAGTTTTATTATTAATCTGGCTACAAGAGGGGTAGAGGGGCAATTTTTCCCTCCTCTATACTTGGAATCCACATGTTAAGGAAGCAGAACCATCTCATCAGCCAGATGTCCATTTTTGACTATTATGTGTGAGATAAATAAAAATCTACTATTGATAAGCTACTGCTTTTAGGGTCTCTTTCTTCTCTCTTCTAACACCTTAGATGATGATATTTTTAATCTACTACATTAATTTAATATACATATTATAGTTTTATATACTATGGCTTTCAAATAGTTAATATTTTATTTAAAACTTTTAATAACCTTTTACAAGTAAAATCAATCTATACTTTTCTCCTTATTCTCTTCTGTTTTCAGAATTATCACTTGGTTAGTTCAATAATATACATGCAGATATTTACTTAAAAAGAGAAAGCAAAGTTTCATATAAGAAGAGAATGCATAATTTCTTCATGTATTATGCACTAAGGTTCACAATGATTTTATTTTCTTTTAAAGAAAAGCATGATGTTTTGGAACCAGATATATTTTCAGTCAACAACTCTTATAAATATATATTCCTAATGAACTCAACTCAACATCAGAATGTGCAAACTTTCTGGAATAATGTGAAGGTTTTGATGCTAGCCAAAATTTTTATTTGAAATCCTAGGAAGCGTTATTTTTCTCATTTTGTGAATCCGAAGGCACTAAAAGTATATCATTTAAAATAAATACTCAGAATTATATCTAAATATCCAGCAAATTCAAAGCATGCATATATGAATTTGCATACATGGTCAATGCTTTGGCGCTCTATCCTTCAATAGCAATTTACTGGCTACTAATCACAAAGAACACGCTAAGGCAACCATCAGATAAAATAATGCCACGTTTATTTTAACACATATTTAATAACTTGATAAATCCATGCATTATTGATACCTGAGAGCTGCCATTTCATTTTCTGATAATGCAGCTAAGTTGGGGAAAATGAAGAATACCAAATTGGTAAATCATGTCAGTTACGTTAAATACTGTTATTACTTCCATTCTAGAGACATATTTCTATCTGCAACATTTAATTATTCAAAGAGAAGTTGGAAAATTACTGCTGGAATTGCATCTAAACTCTAATAGGAAACCATATTAAACCTAGTTATTATCTATTGCAGGAAGTAACATTTGTTCATCATGTTGTGGAATAAGAAGAATGTTGAAAAAACATATTGTTGAGTAATTCGTATACAATTTTACTCAGTGTGAGCCAGCCCAGAGAAAAGTCTAGCTTTCAACAACTCACACTAAAATACAAACAAACCAACAAAGAAACAAACAAAATATAAAGCTATGCTTTGTTTCTAGATAATTATATATAGTATATGCAGTTTTTTATAAGTAAAACTAAATTACCCTAATAAATATTATAATTTTCTTCTAAACCTTAGGCGATTTGTGCTTTAAATGTGTCACATAAATATATTCCCTTGAGAAATGTCAAAAAAATAGAGAAATTTGTATATAAACTTAATAATTGGATACTTACACATTAAATTAAGTAACAAGAATATTCACTTAACTTTTGTTTAGAAATTCCTACCCATGTAATCTTTAAGACTTGAGTGAATGTAACAATTAAAATGGGATAACGGCATAAAATGCCCTACATTCAATAGTGTAAAGCCAGCTTGTTTTAGTGCTATGATATGCTAAGATTTACTGATTCTAGTATACAGCACCTTGCTGTTATGAGCAAGACCATAACAATTTTCTGAGTAACAAAAAGACCATAAACTATTAAGAATGAATTTCAAAGTGTAATCCATTCACTAAAGCTACAATGTCTGTGCATCACATGAGGTATTATTTCTACACTTTGAAATACATAAATCCGTGATTTAATACATATAATAAAAGTCAGTGATTATTTGAATGCACATCATGCTTTAGGCATCCTGATCAATCCTGGAGTTATGGAAAAAAACAGGGTGCGTCGTAGAGGATGCATCAGAAAGCTTTCTCTTAACAAACAACCATTACCGTAAATGTATGTTTGTATGAAGCTTCATACACTAACAAAATTCTCGCACACTTAACCCTATTTAACTCTAAAAACCAAATATCTCTCTATGGTTCATGATAATCATCCTCATTTGCAAAAGAAGTCACAAAGACTCAGGAAAAAAAAAAGTCTGTTTACAACAACTTGTAAGAAACATCCGAAAATGAAAAATAAGTTGGTTATATTTCCACATCCAGTGTCATTATTATTTCATCACACTGCTCTCATTTAGAAAAGAGAAAACTGGGACTCAAATAATCAAATAACTTAACAATGTCAAATACTATACGGCAAATAAGGAATATAGATTCTGGTCTTCAAACCACAAATTCAGGATTATGTTCATCTTTATTACATACACTTCTGATATGATTGCTATACCAGATATTATATCTCTAACTAGGTCTGCCAGAGAAATTAGTAATAATTTTATTTGTTTTTCATAACATAGCTTAGCTCAAATTTAAAATGACATCAAAAGTTACTTAGATCATTACTTTTCTCTGCCCCTTCCCTTCAGTGCAGTTATATTATTCATTTGCAATAGGTTCATTTTTCCTATTCATTTTCCATGTGGGGTTACCATCTCTTTCTTGTGAATTTTAGTTATTAAAGTATGAGAAATATTAATCATTTATGAAAGCATGTTTATAACAAAGAATATATATTTACTTTTGACTATAGCAAGTATATAAGGAGTTTATCAAGTTAAGTTAAAAAATTTTTAAGATGGTCAATTGGTTACTGTGATCTTTATTCTCGTAAATTAATTTACTCTTTGGATGACACTTGTATCCTCACCACATTCTCACCAAAACAAATATTCTGTTCTTCCACTTAGATAATCCCCTATATTTTTTAAAAACAGAACTTCCCTTTTTCTCCATTCAAGGTCTGCCATAAATCCCCTTTCCTTTTTGGAAGCTTTCATAACAAATCCCACATATTATTTCTCTCTTCTGAACAGAAAGAATATACACTATGACTCAGCATGTATGAAGTATTATTTTATGTTTAATTTTTCTCTTAACTTTTATATTGAAAGAATTTTCAGATGAAAAAAAGTTGCAAAATCAGTTTGAAAATTCTACCATAGTCCTCAAAATTGAATTACCAAACCACAGTACAAATAAGAAAACCAGAAAATTAATACACATAATAGTATTATCAAATCTACAGAACAATTTGAAATTTTAACAATTGTCCTGCTAATGTAATTTTCTGGTCAAACATCAGATATAGTTGTCATATTGTTGTAGTCTCCTTTATTCTGAAACAGCTTTTCAGTCTGTCTTTTAAGACTTTGAGATTTTTTTTGGAAAAGTATTGGCCAGTTATTATGTTGAAGTTGGATTTGTCTGATATTTCCTCATGGTTAAATATATTTATGCAAACCTGGCCAGACTGACACAGAAGTGACTCTGTATTCTCAATGCAGCATATCAGGAGGTACATGGTGTCAATGTATATCACTGTTAGTTATGTTAACTTTGTCACTTGGTATTATCTGCTCAGTTTCTCTACTATAAACTTAATATTTTTACTTATTTTAATTAAAAATATCTTTTGCAGGGATTCTTTGAGATTGTTTCTAATTATACTTTTCCACCATTTTTATCATCCTTTGATGAGTTTTGCCTGTAACACTTACCACTGTGATATTTGCCATGCTGGAATTTTATTTTCAACATGTATTTTATAAGTTGTAACTTTGCTGTAATGATTAATTTTACTTTCTTCCCTTTTTTATTAATTTGTGTATTGAATTGCCCATGTACATCAGTACAGATTCATGTATTTTGACATTATTCTTTGTGTAACAATCCATTATAGAATGGATCATTATAATTTGTTGCTCAGATTGTCTCATATTTTCCCATTGGAAGCTTCTTTAAATTGGTTTTTAAAATCTATTACATGTAAATGGATTAAATGCCCCAACCAAAAACATACAGACTGGCTGAATGGATACAAAAACAAGACCCATGTATATGCTGCCTAAACGAGATACACATCATACTGAAAGTGAAGGGATGGAAAAAAATATTCCATGCAATGGAAATCAAAAGAAAGCTGGAGTAGCAATATTTGTATCAGATAAATAGACTTTAAAATAAAGACTGTTACAAGAGATAAGGAAGGACACTACATAATGATCAAGGGATCAATACAAAAAGAAGATGTAACAATTATAAATGTTTATGCACCCAACACAGGAGCACATCAATACATAAGGCAAATGCTAACAACCATGAAAGGGGACATCGACAATAACACAATAATAGTAGGGTACTTTAACACCTCACTTACACCAATGGACAAATCATCCAAACAGAAAATAAATAAGGAAACACAATCTTTAAATGACAAAATAGACCAGATAGATATAATCGATATTTATACAATATTCCACCCATAAGTGGCAGAATACACTTTCTTCTCAAGTGCACATGGAACATTCTCCAGGATAGATCACATCCTGGGTCACAAATCAAGCCTTGGAATTTTTTTTTTGTGTGTGATACGCAGACCTCTCACTGTTGTGGCCTCTCCCATTGTGGAGCACAGGCTCCGGACGTGTAGGCTCAGCGGCCATGGCTCACAGGCCTAGCTGCTTCATGGCATGTGGGATCCTCCCAGACCAGGGCACGAACCCGTGTCCCCTGCATCGGCAGGCAGACTCTCAACCACTGCGCCACCAGGGAAGCCCCAAGCCTTGGAAAATTTAAGAAAATTTAAATCATATCAAGCGTCTTTTCTGACCACAATGCTATGAGATTGGAAAACAATTACAGGAAAAAAACTGGAAAAAACACAAATACATGGAGACTAAACACTGTGCTACTAAATAACCAAGAGATCACTGAAGAAATCACACAAAAAATTAAAAAAATGCATAGAAACATATGACAACGAAAACACAACGACCCAAAACCTATGGGATGCAGCAAAAGCCGTTCTAAGAGGGAAGTTTATAGCAATTCAATCTCACCTCAGGAAACAAGAAAAATCTTAAATAAACAATCTAACCCTACACCTAAAGCAACTGGAGAAAGAAGAACAAAGAAAACCCAATATTACTAGAAGGAAAGAAGTCATAAAGATCAGAGCAGAAATAAATGAAATAGAAATGAAGAAAACAGTAGCAAAGATCAATAAAAGTAAAAGCTGCTTCTTTGAGAAGGTAAACAAAATTGATAAACCATTAGCCAGATTCATCAAGAAAAAAAGGGAGAGGACGCAAATCAATAAAATTACAGATGAAAAAGGAGAAATTATAACTGACACTGCAGAAATACAAAGGATTATAAGAGACTACTACAAACAACTCTATGGCAATAAAATGGACAACCACGAAGAAATGGACAAATTCTTGGAAAGGTACAATTTTCCAAGACAACCAGGAAGAATTAGAAAATATAAACAGAGCTATCAAGGTAATGAAATTGAAACTGTAATTGAAGATCTTCCAACAGACAAAAGTCCAGGACCAGATGGCTTCACAGGTGAATTCTATCAAACATTCAGAGACGGGCTAACATTGATCCTTCTCAAACTCTTCCAAAAAATAGCAGGAGGTACACACCCAAATTCATTCTATGAAGCCACCATCACCCTAATACCAAAACCAGAAAAAGATATCACAAAAAAAGAAAATTTTACACCAATATCACTGATGAACATAGATGCAAAATTCCTGAACAAAATACTAGCAAACAGAATCCAACAACATATTAAACGGATCATACACCATGATCAACTGGGATTTATCCCAGGGATGCCAGGATTCTTCAATATACACAAATCAATCAATGTGATGCACCACTTTAACAAATTAAGGAATAAAAACTATATGATCATCTCAATAGATGTAGAAAAAGCTGCAAAATTCAACCTCATTTATGAGAAAAACTCTCCAGAAAATGGGCATAATAAAAGCCATATACGACAAACCCACTGCAAATATCATACTCAATGGTGAAAAACTGAAAGCATTTCCACTAAGATCAGGAACAAGACAAGGATGTCCCTCTTGCCACTTATTCAACATAGTTTTGGAAGTCCTAGCCACGGCAATCAGAGAAGAAAAAGAAATAAAAGGAATACAAATTGGAAAAGAAGAAGTAAAACTATCACTGTTTGCAGACGACATGATACTTTACATAGAAAAGCCTAAAGATGCCACCAGAAAACCACTAGAAATAATCAATGAATTTGGTAAGGTTGCAGGATGCAAAATTAATGCACAGAAATCTCTGGCATCCCTATACACTAACAAAGAAAAATCAGAAAGAGAAATTAAGGAAACAATCGCATTTACCATCACAACAAAAAGAGTAAAATACCTAGGTATAAACCTACCTAAGGAAGTGAAAGACTTGTACTCAGAAAACTATAAAACACTGATGAAAGAATTCAAAGATGACATAAACAGATGGAGAAATATACCATGTTCTTGAACTGGAAGAATCAATATTGTGAAAATGACTATACTACCCAAAGCAATCTACAGATTCAATGCAATCCCTATCAAACTACCAATAGCATTTTTCACAGAATTAGAACAAAATATTTCACAATTTGTAAAGAAAAACAAAAGACCCTGAATAGCCAAAGCAATCTTGAGAAAGAAAAATGGAGCTGGAGGAAGCAGGCTCCCTGACTTCAAACTATACTACAAAGCTACAGTAATCAAGACAGTATGGTACTGGCACAAAAACAGAAATATAGATCAATGGTACAGGATAGAAAGCCCAGTGATAGACCCACACACATATGGTCACCTAATTTACAACAAAAGGGGAAAGAATATAT
Source organism: Globicephala melas (assembly GCF_963455315.2). Lineage (NCBI taxonomy): Eukaryota > Metazoa > Chordata > Mammalia > Artiodactyla > Delphinidae > Globicephala > Globicephala melas. The sequence goes on from NC_083330.1 coordinate 52,753,245, forward strand.
GATGGAGAAAAGACATCCTCTTCAATAAGTGGTGCTGGGAAAACTGGACAGCTACATGTAAAAGAATGGTATTAGAACACTCCCTAACACCATACACAAAAATAAACTCCAAATGGATTAAAGACCTAAATGTAAACCATACACTATAAAACTCTTAGAGGAAAACATAGGAAAAACACTCTTTGACATAAACCACAGCAAGATCTTTTTTGACCCACCTCCCAGAGTAATGAAAATAAAAACAAAAATAAACAAATGGGACCTAATGAAACTTCAAAGCTTTTGCACAGCAAAGGAAACCATAAACAAGACCAAAAGACAACCCTCAGAATGGGAGAAAATATTTGCAAATGAAACAGCGAGCAAAGGATTAATTCTCCAAAATATACAAACAGTTCATGCAGCTTAATATCAAAAAACAAAACAACTCAATCCAAAAATGGGCAGAAGACCTAAATAGACATTTCTCCAAAGAAGATATACAGATCACCAACAAACACATGAAAGGATGCTCAACATCACTATTCACTAGAGAAATGCAAGTCAAAACTACAATGAATTATCACCTCACACTGGTCAGAATGGCCTTCATCAAAAAATCTACACACAGTAAATGCTGGAGAGGGTGTGGAGAAAAGGGAACCCTCTTGCACTGTTGGTGGGACTGTAAATTGACACAGCCACTATGGAGAACAATCTGGAGGTTCCTTAAAAAACTAAAAATAGAACTATCATATGACTCAGCAATCCCACTACTGGGCATATACCCTGAGAAAACCACAATTCAAAAAGAGACATGTACCACGATGTTCACTGCAGCACTATTTACAATAGCTAGGACATGGAAGCAACCTAAATGTCCATTAACAAATGAATGCATAAAGAAGATGTGGTACATATATACAGTGGAATATTACTCAGCCATAAAAAGAAATGAAATTGAGTTGTTTGTAGTGAGGTGGATGGAGCTAGAGTCTGTCATACAGAGTGAAGTAAGTCAGAAAGAGAAAAACAAATGCCATATGCTAACGCATATATATGGAATCTAAAAAAAAAAAATGGTATTGATGAACCTAGTGGCAGGGCAGGGATAAAGGTGTAGACATAGAGAATCAACTTGAGGACATGAGGTGGGAGGGGGAGGCTGGGGCAAAGTGAGAGTAGCAGCAACATATATACACTACCAAATGTAAAATAGCTAAGGGGAAGCAGCAGCCTAGCACAGGGAGATCAGCTCGATGTTTTGTGACAACCTAGAGTGGTGGGATAGGGAGGGTGGGAGAGAGGCTCAAGAGGGAGCGGATATGGGGTATATGTATGCATATGGCTGATTCACTTTGTTGTACAACAGAAACTAACAGTATTGTGAAGCAATTATACTCCAATAAAGATCTATTAAAAAATAAAGCATAAAAGATATAAAATAAAATTGATTACATGTCTTCATCATGTTTTGAGTAATTCCATAATTTGGCATGTCTCATTTTCATTCCAGTCTCATTTTGAAGATCTGTGCCCTAGCTCTGGAATTATCCATTTCTTCAGGGAGCCTAGGTTTCTTCTAGAGATTGGAATTCATAAACTAAGACCCTAGTGTTAGGCATACTTATTATTGGAGTGTCTCTGCTATAGGTACTGTCAGAGGACAGAGTTAAGTTATTTCTGTATCTATACCTATATCTGTATCTATATCTATATTTATATCTATATGGATAAATATATATACACATACATACACATTAGCCTTTTTTTCTCCTAATCTTTCTATCCATCCATCCATCCATCCATCCATCCATCCATCCATCCATCCATCTATATTAATCTATTGCCTGATTTCACACTGACACTTCCAATTGCAGTCAAACACCACAGAGTTAATGTTATCCTTCTTACTTTTTTATCTTCTTTATCTAACAGTAAGAAACCTGCTTCTCATTATTCATAAAATATGTGTTAGCTCAGTCCTAGAATGCACATGAAATAGAGGTGGAATTGCTATCTCATATCCTTTTGCCAAACAAACTGCTGGCTAGAGCTACACATTTGCTTATGGTTCTTACTTTTATTGTTATAGAATATAGACAAAATACTGTTTCGCAAAGCATCTTAGGTTAGTTCTTTTCTGTATTCTTTCTTTATAATGCAGTATTCATTTGTAGTACAATTAGGTTCATTTGTTTCTTTTGTTTGGATCCCCATCCCAATGTTACTGATTTTAAGTATTCATTCTTTGAGTGAAACATTAACCATTTTATTTTTTAAATTATCTGTGAGTTTCATCATTTTTTCCAGAAATGTAAAAAAGCCAAAAATTCGTAAGCAAACCACAATAGAGAAATTTATTTTTCATTGTTATGGAGCCTGGGTAATCTAAGATTAGGGTGTCAACTGGTCAGAATCTGGTGAGAGTTCTCTTCTCCGTTGCAGACTGTCAACTTCTCATTGTATCCTCACATGGCAGAGAGCAGAGAAGAGAAGCAAGCTCTCTATTGTTTATTATAAGGGAACTAATTTGATTCATGAGGTTTTTACTCTCATTACCTCATCTAATCCTAATTACCTCTTAAACACCCCACCTCCTCATACCAGGAGGCATGGCTTAACACATGAATCTGGGGGGAACACAATCAGTCCATATTATTCTGCCTCTGGCCAAACAAAATTCACGTTCTTCTCATAAGCAAAATACATTAATTGCATTTCAAAACCCCCCAAAAGTCTTAACTCTTTCCAGCATTCATTCTAAAGTCTTAAAATTCAAAGTGTCATCTAAATATCATCTAAAGGAGACAAGGATGAGACTTAAAGTGTGATTCATCCTGAAACAAAATTCCTCTCCCACTGTGACCTGGGAAACCAAACATGTTAAGTGCTTGCAAAATACAATAGTGGGACAGGCATAGAATAGACATCTCAGGAACTGCTACATTTGATAACTTATTGGATGTTATATAAGAAATAAACATGTATGCTATACACTCAGCCTTATTACCACTACCAATGATATGTTTATCAAAGTTTGTTGAGAAAGAGTGGGTGACTGTTTGCATTAAAAATAATAATAATAATGAATCTTTTTGAAATTGATACTAAAAAAACCTGAAAGTTCTTTCAAAAGGTTTTTTATTGCAAATGGCCATCTGTTAATTTGAAGAGGATTTTAAATGATATTCCAAAATAATAATAGAGAAAAGAGCAGTAATTTAGAAATAAAAGAATATGCTAACCTAATGATCACTTACTTTTCCCCCCAAAATTGACTCCCACACTATTAAAGGCCAAGTCCATGTTAATATAAATGAGCTTTTTAAACGAGCATTGAATAGGATTTTCTAATCCTTTATACATTGTTAAATCAAGGGACTTAATTTTTCATAAAAATAACACAGCTCGGGGCTTCTCTGGTGGCGCAGTGGTTGAGGGTCCGCCTACCGATGCAGGGGACGCGGGTTCGTGACCCGGTCTGGGAGGATCCCGCATGTCGCGGAGCGGCTGGGCCCGTGAGCCACGGCCGCTGGGCGTGTGCGTCCGGAGCCTGTGCTCTGCAACGGGAGAGGCCACAGCAGTGAGAGGCCCGCGTACCAAAAAAATAAAAATAAATAAAAATAAAAATAACACAGCTTTTAATTTCTACTATGAGAGTTAATGCTAATCTTCCTACAACTAATCTTAGACCAAACAACCACATTATCATTCATTTATTTGTGAATTCAACCAGTTCTTATGGAATGCCCACTGCATGTGAGGACATTGACTTAATTTATTGAGGTACAGAAATGAAAGGCATTGTCCATGACCTGCATACTTCTGAGAAAGGATACATAAGTCAGGGCATTCTTACTTACAAATTATCTGTATAGGGTATCAACTCAAAGTTACATAAATATAACAAAATTATGTCACTTTTCTTTTTATTTTCTTCCTCTAAATGCAAATAATCGATTCCTTACAATAGGTAATAGGGGAAAAAACACTTAGAAAGGCTTGCAGTAATTCGCTCTGCAATTCTATAAAGTAATTGACTAACGCTTAAAAATTGCTGATCATATAACTTAGGTGAAAAGTTTATTAACCCAGAAAATCTTTACCAGTGTTACATTTTTATTCCTGTTCTAATATATTTAATTTCCTATAAAATGGTAGTATATTATCTTTGTACTCTTTTTCTCAGTTATAGAGAGAGAGAAGAGAAAGGTTGAGGGAAGGAGAGAAAGAGAGAGAAAAGGACTTGGTTAAAATCTCCAGTACAGAGTCTTTTATTTTCAATTCAAAAGCCCTCTTTGGAATGTTACATGTATGGTATTGACCAAGAAGTCCTTAATATTCCCCTCAGCTTGTCTAAAATTTAGACAGGTCTCTTCCTATAAGTGCCTGGATCTCCCTTTCTTTAGAACATTTACTTCAGAAAACTTAAAATTGTAAACTTTCTCTGACCCTTTGCGATTTAAATCTTCTCCCAGCCTTTTGCCAGTTTTACAGCCCAGGAATAAATTTCTCAAAGATCTGGGAGCCATCTCTTTGAAAAGTGTCCATCAACAGAAGAATGGATAAAGAAGAGGTGGTATACACACACACACACACACACACACACACACACACACACACAAAATGGAATATTACTCAGCCATAAGAAGAATGAAATTCTACCATTTGCAGAAATGTGGATGGACCTAGAGAATATTATGGTTAGTGTAATAAGTCAGACAAAGACAAATACTGTTATCTTTTATATGTGTAATCTAAAAAATAATACAAATGAATGTATATGCAAAACAGAAACAGACTCACAGATACAGAAAGGAAACTAGTTTACCAAGAGGGAAAGGGAAGGGAGGAGGGGCAATTAGGGGTATGGGATTAAAAGATACAAACTACTATGTATAAAATAGATAAGTAACAAAAGTTCTATTATTTAGCACAGGGAATTATAGCCATTATCTTGTAGTAACTTTTAATGGAGTATAATCTGCAAAAATACCAAATCACTATGCTGTATATCTGAAATAAATATAATATTGTAAATCAACTATACTTCAATTAAAAAAAGGAAAAAATAAATATAGGGACCCTGTCTCCTAGTCTCTATGGGAGGGCAGGAACCTAACTTTGATATGCACCAATTAGGAGACACAGATGGCCTAATCACATTGACCAATCTCTTCCTTAATGTCCTCCAGTACTTTTCTACTACTCTCCCTAGTGGTTAATCTCTCTTTTATCTCTTATTTCAGTGGAGGTGAGTTTAATCTCCTTCCATATTGCAATAACCTTGAATAAAGTCTTCCTTGCCTGTTTGACTTGTCTGGTGCAAATTTTCTTTGACAATATCAGGAACTGAAACAAATTAAAGATCAGCAAAAATCCCTAGAAATGCCAAAATGTTGGAAATAAAATTATATGCAATACCAGTAATCAGAATTCAAAAAATTTACTTCAAATTTTTGACCTTTAAATAAAAAAGAAGCAACACAAATATACTGCTGTTTGAAAATGCAAACAGTTTACAATTCTCTAAAGTGTAAAAGCATCCTTCAACTATTCTTCCTAGTCTCACTTTTGAAATTTTGCTGATTATACTATAATTGTTCCAATGTTTTTATATGCACATGTACATATAAAAGAAAAGACTTTGGTTTGTTTATTACTTGTTTAGAATCAAATTATGCTATGTTTTGTCTCTTCTTTTACTCAGTTAATATTATAGTTTGAAGATCTTCTAGGTCAAAATACAATGCTTACTTTGCTCGTTTCATCTATAATATCAAATGATTTATCACTGATATTTTAAACATTACTCTAGTGTATAATATTGAACATGTTACGACAGGCATTTGACCATGGAGTGATTGATTATGATTGGATCCATGCTTATGATAGCTTTTATATTGTAAAAGCTGATTAGAAATGTAAGTAATATTATTTTATTGTTAATTTCAAATGTAGTGAAAACTAACAATCCTAGAATATGAGAACTAAAGAAATATAACTAACTGGAATTTTGAGACTTGTATTAGCTGAGCTGCCAAACATCATGGAACAAGTGACAGAAATGAAAGTAAAATATTGGTGTTATTTCTTCCAGAGAAAATGGTTTCCATGCTATCATGCCTCATTAAGAAAAGAAAACCATTTTGTTTTATGTGGTTAGGTATAGATATTTAACATCATGACCTAAGTCTGGAAACATCAGAGTAGCTTTTTTTTTAAAAAGTAGAATGTGATCCCAACCTTGGAGGTTAAGTAGAATTTCTAAATCTGGAGAATACATGTGGTGGGGACATCTAAATAAGCCAAGGATTAAATTTGGGGAATTTCCTTAGAAACAGACAGAATCATGCCTCAGATGACATAAGTGCCCACTGGGTAGTAGATACTCTGGGTGACCTTTCAGAGAACATATTGTCTTAGAAATTAATTCTATGTGACTTATAGACTAAACTCTGGCATGCAGACTTCATATATGACTAAATTTTTAGGATCAGCAGTTTTATCTCTCAGGTGCAGAATGTTCCACGTTGATCTCAGCTTAAAATCTTTAAATGTTTTATAGGCAAACTTATCAATTTGTCTTTTAATAATTTCCCAGCCTCATTTCAAATCACTCCCATATATTCTGTGCTCTAAACATTCTGTACTTTTTGTTTGTTTCTTTCAAACATCTAGGCTGTCTCTCATTTCTAGGAGTTTTCATCTGCTTAAATGTTACTCACCTTTCAAACCTCAGTTTTGAATTTCTATAGGAAACTTCCTTAATCCTCCATAATGTGTTAGATGCTCCTGTTATGTGCTCCTACTAGCACTTTGTATTCATGCTACTATTGCTCTTATTACTGTTTACTGGCATTCTACTACTTTAGATTGCCCACAGTATGCAAGATTCCTGAGGAGAGATAACATTCAAATCACATTTATTTGCTCCTATTTTATAGCATTAGGCATAAAGACTAATATTCTAAAAGGTATTTGTTGAAATAATAAATTCTATAATATGTTCTTATTTTTAAGGTAAGAAAATTAATTCTCAGAGTGTTTAAATGTTATATAAAGTCACAGAGTTATTCACACATAGTAGATTGACTAAACTTAGTTCTAAGCTTTTCTCTCTCCAACAAAGAATCTGATTTGAACCTACATTCTTCCTGTTTTGTGTTGAAAGTATATTTGCTTAAGTTCATGCTACCTTTTAATATAACTGTGAGTGATACAAAATAAATGTGTGTTAAGAAGGACATTATCTGGCATTTCTATTTATGCTGGAAGCCAATGCAGAATTTTATAGATATAATGATTTAGAAGGAAAAGTTAAAATTGATAATATTTACTGACTTATATTAAAGCAAGCTATTTTTACTAGAACTTTCTCCAACTCATTGAGATCTTACTCTGCTTTTACTGCATTGCTTTGATATTAGCTGACATTTCACAAATGGTCTTAAATCTGGCTCCTCTACATTTGGTGTTTATTTCATTAATAATTGAAATGGGGAATAAAGGACACTTTTGTTTATTCAAGTCCAGTTCACTTAAAAATGCAAATATACAACTTTAGCTAAAGACAGTGGTAAAAATGTAGCTATGTGTATCAGCAATAAAATAAAATTTTATCTGGCCTTAAACAAGCAACATATTTTTCATTTTCATGGTCTTTATCTGGAAAGAACTGTTTATATACTATACTTTCCACATAAAAGATATTTTTCTTTTTATGTGTATGCACAACAATTTTTTTCAAAGTTTCTGAAAGCTGTATTAGTTAGTTACCCAATAGATTTACACTGCTTTATACACATCAAAAACAAGAAATGTCTGCATACCCACAGGACAGGAAGACTTTTAGTTTCACTCTCAAGTAACTCTTTCCTTTTATCTGTAAACAGAACTCCTATATCTCATGAGGAACACATGCCATAACGTTCAAATGGGATAGAACTTGACTCTTGACACAGGATGTGTGTAACTGCTCACAGAGCAACCGTGTTTAGTTCAGGATTGGACATGGGTACGTTCAGTCAAGACCCCTACTTGTGATTTAATACTTGCAGAGTAGGTCCAAATATGCTTGAGGTTGCCTGCAGACATCTTTTTCATCTGGAGAGAGAGTCTCGATGAGAATAAAATTAAGCAGTGATGAAAGACTGTGGTGGACATACGTAATTTCTAGACACCGAACATTTAAAAAAGGCTTCATCTAAGAAGGAATCCTATTATGGTAGAAAAAGGAAGTAGGTATTTTTTTCTTCCCCATTCACAGAAACAAGAACACGAAATGTGAATTATGCATGGTCAAATGAATGATCTCGTTTGGATGCCTAATACCGAAGGAATGATGTAAAGGTAGAGGGAAGGAGGTTATTTAGAATGATAAATTGAGAGTCCAGACACATAATGGTAAATATTCCGTGGTTTTCAGATTCCATAACTGTGTCTTTCTTGTGGAGGACTACCCAGTGCATTGCAGAACGTTTAAAATATCTGATCCCTCACGTTGAATACCAATAGCAAATTCTCACACCATAAATGTTCCAACACATTTCCAAAGGTTCTGAAGGACAGTACTGTCCATGGTGAGAAATCCTGGCTTTAATATGGTCTATATTATTTGATGACAAGATTTCTTGATACCCACCTGCTTTTTTGAGTCTGGTTCTCTAGAATTTTTGCAAATTTTGTGAGCTAACTAACATTCTCTGAACACATTTCTTTTCTGCTTGAGTTAACAAGAATTGGTTTCTGATGTGGGTGATATTGGTTTCTGATATTGTCCTTACTGTTTCACATCCACCTGTTTATATTTACTTATCTTTTAACTTCTGTTATTTGAGTAATAACTCTTCTGGAACTCTTCACATCTCAACTTTACCTTCATACTTTTCATTACCTATGTCATCTCTGGGTCTGTTTTTATTAACTTAATTTTTCCTTGTTTGGGTCACAATTTCCATGCATCTTTGCATGTATAATAAGTTTGACTGGATGTTGGATAGTACAAATACAGGTTTCCCCTGCTATCACAAAGTAGAGAGCTCCTATGAAAGTTTTCATAAGCCTAAATGGTGTAAAGTGAAGAAGAAATTACCTTAAGACATGTCTTGCTAAGGGATGCACAAAATAAGTCAAGATAAAGCACAGGTGCTCACAGACACAGTTCAAAGCTCTGGCAGCTTGATGCTGAGATGCTGAGTGAAGTTCCTGGGGAAGGAGCTTTGTGGCACCACTCTCGCTGCTTTGACGTGCCTGCTACCTCTGTAACAGCTCACTGCAAAACACACACACATGCTGAAAGCTATTTCTCCTCTTTGCCTTTTTTCACAAAAGCAAAAATCCTCTTCAGATTTCTTACAGTTAGCAAAACAAATATTAATCTAGGTCTTTGGTAAAAGCAAAGTGGCATAAAGCAAACTTTCAAAAAGCAGGGGATGCTTGTGCTATGTTTTTGATAGTCTGGATTGTTTTTCTTCATTTAGTGTGTGGCTGGCAGTTAACATACTTGAGAGTTGATTTGTTGAGTTTTTTTTTTTAAGTTTTATTAAAGATTTTTAGTACATGTCTTGAAGAGCCTATTGATTTGGTCTAGTTTAGCCTTGCTACTAAGGCATTATAACTCTTGAATTTCCACTGAAAAACCTGCCCATTCCACATGGTCTCTCTACGTTTTCAAGTCTTAACAGGAACATCTCCTAGCCTAACCCTCCATGAGCTCTGAAAATTGATCCTCTTACTGTTCTCCAGTAGTTGTTCCTTACTTGTGGTTTTCACTATATGTATATGCAGGGGCTTCCCTGGTGGCGCAGTGGTTGAGAGTCCGCCTGCCGATGCAGGGGACAAGGGTTAGTGCCCCGGTCCGGGAGGATCCCACATGCCGCGGAGCGGCTTGGCCCGTGAGCCATGGCCGCTGAGCCTGCGCGTCCGGAGCCTGTGCTCCACAACGGGAGAGGCCACAACAGTGAGAGGCCCACATACCGAAAAAAAAAAAGAAGCCAGAGAAGTAGAGGACCTCACCCACACTGACCATCAATAGCTGGGCACAGCAAAGCCACCCAACCCTTGAGAATATAGCTGAATCGAAGTTGTAGGTTCCTCTTCCTTTGGGATAGAGTACTTTGCTCTTTATCCTTAGGGAAAATTAAGAGGAGAGGAAAATGAAAACCATGAGCTCCTCCTAGAGAGCAACAATGCCCAGGGTAGGGCCACTAAAAGGCATTCCTGGGCTTCCCTGGTGGCGCAGTGGTTGAGAGTCCACCTGCCGATGCAGGGGACACGGGTTCGTGCCCCGGTCCAAGAAGATCCCACATGCCGTGGAGCGGCTGGGCCCGTGAGCCATGACTGCTGAGCCTGCACGTCCGGAGCCTGTGCTCCGCAACCGGAGAGGCCACGACAGTGAGAGGCCCGCGTACTGCAAAAAAAAAAAAAAAAGAAAAAGAAAAAAAATATATATATATATGCAGATTAGTATTCAGAAGCGGGATTAAAGATGTATCTCTATAAATCTTGGGAGATTTTTCTCAGTGTAACTCCATCTTCTCCAATACTGTGGCTCACAAATTCCAGCAACATAATTCATCTAGAATATAAATTTACGTATCCACAGCTCAGTGAGGCCACTGTACACTGTTTGGCTTCCTTCTTGCACCATGGTTAGGAAACAGCACCAAGTAGATATCCAAGATTGTAGGGCTTATATTATCTGCTTATCATAACTTAGAAATGCTAGTCCTATGCTATATGTTTTCCAGTCTCTGAAAATAATAAGTACATATATTTTAATTAGGTCTAAACCCTAATTTACAGAAGTAGGGTAAGTCCAGTAGAAATTATTCCAACATGATCAGAATCAAAATTCCTTTACTTCTAGTAATCTTTTGTACCTCTTCCTATATCACATTCTCTGAAGAAATCAGTATTAATTCCTTGGTGTACATATTTCCATACATTTATCTATATATAGGCATCATTTTAATCTTGGGCTTATACCATACACATTACTCTCCAAAAAGTATTATTTTATTTAATTGTGTAAAAATACAAATCTAAATAAATTTTCTGGATTCAGGTGGTATAAATGAAAAGTGTTATGTCCCTTCGTGTTCCCTTTCATTCTGTCCAGGACCTCTTCAAAATTTATCTTCATCTCTGAACTTCATAAATTTCACCAGCATAAATGATTTCTTGTCTTTCAATATTACTACTTATGACTTACGTGAACTTTTTCAAACTGAAAAACAATTATTTCTTTGGTTTAACAAGGTTTCTTTATTCATCCCTGTCCTTGTTATTTCTCCTTCACCTGTTAATATTTATTTATGTTGTAACTTCTATTATTTAAATATTGGCTTTCCTGGAACTCATCTTCATGTCTCTTAACTTTATGTTTTCCAAGTCTTTATACCTTTGTTCTGTGGTGTGTCATAGTTTATCAATTTGGTATTTCAAAATATTAATTTAGTTTCCATCCCTTTCTGACCAAGATGACTTCTTTAAATCCAGGGTTGATAATTTCGTATTTCCCTTGTGTATTTTGATATTTTCAAAAAATCCTATTTCTTCCATAAAGTTTTCTCCTATTGCTTCCATTAAGTAATCCTTTATAGCAATCTACTTTTTTAAATTTAATTTTATTTATTTTATTATACAGCAGGTTTTATTAGTTATCCATTTTATACATATTAGTGTATATATGTGAATCCCAATCTCCCAATTCATCACATCGCCCCCACCACCACTTTCCCCCCCTTGGTGTCCATACATTTGTTCTGTACATCTGTGTCTCAATTTCTGCCCTGCAAACCGGTTCATCTGTACCATTTTTCTAGCTTCCACATATATGCGTTAATATACGAAATTTGTTTTTCCCTTTCTGACTTACTTCACTCTGTTTGACGGTCTCTAGATCCATCCATGTCTCTACAAATGACTCAGTTTCGTTCGTTTTTATGGCTGAGTAACATTCCATTGTATATATGTACCACATCTTCTTTATCTATTTGTCTGTCGATGGGCATTTAGGTTGCTTCCATGTCCTGGCTATTGTAAATAGTGCTGCAATGAACATTGGGGTGCATGTGTCTTTTTGAATTATGGTTTTCTCTGGGTATATGCCCAGTAGTGGGATTGCTGGGTCATATGGTAATTCTATTTTTAGTTTTTTAAGGAACCTCCATACTGTTCTCCATAGTGGCTGTATCAATTTACATTCCCACCAACAGTACAAGAGGGTTCCCTTTTCTCCAAACCCTCTACAGCATTTGTTGTTTGTAGATTTTCTGATGATGCCCATTCTAACTGGTGTGAGGTGATACCTCATTGTAGTTTTCATTTGCATTTCTCTAATAATTAGTGATGTTGAGCAGCTTTTCATGTGCTTATTGGTCATCTGTATGTCTTCTTTGGAGAAATGTCTATTTAGGTCTTCTCACCATTTTTGGATTGGGTTGCTTGTTTTTTAATATTCAGCTGTATGAGCTGCTTGTATGTTTTCGAGATTAATCCTTTGTCAGTTGCTTCGTTTGCAAGTATTTTCTCCCATTCTGAGGGTTGTCTTTTGGTCTTGTTTATGGTTTCCTTTGCTGTGCAAAAGCTTTGAAGTTTCATTAGGTCCCATTTGTTTATTTTTGTTTTTATTTCCATTACTCTAGGAGGTGGATCAAAAAAGATCTTGCTGTGATTTATGCCAAAGAGTGTTCTTCCTATGTTTTCTTTCCTCTAATAGTTTTATAGTGTCTGGTCTTATGTTTAGGTCTCTAATCCATTTTGAGTTTATTTTTGTGTATGATGTTAGTGAGTATTCTAATTTCATTCTTTTACATGTAGCTGTCCAGTTTTCCCAGCACCACTTATTGAAGAGACTATCTTTTCTCCATTGTATATCCTTGCCTCTTTTGTCATAGATTAGTTGACCATAGGTGCATGGACATAGAGAATCCTAAAGATGCCACCGGAAAACTACTAGAGCTAATCAATGAATTTGGTAAAGTTGCAGGATTCAAAATTAATGCACAGAAATCTCTTGCATTCCTATACACCAATGATGAAAAATATGAAAGAGAAATTAAGGAAACACTCCCATTTACCATAGCAACAAAAAGAATAAAATACCTAGGAATAAACCTACCTCAGGAGACAAAAGACCTGTATGCAGAAAACTATAACACACTGTTGAAAGAGATTTAAAGATGATACAAACAGATGGAGAGATATACCATGGTCTTGATTTGGAAGAATCAATATTGTGAAAATGACTATACTACCCAAAGCAATCTACAGATTCAGTGCAATCCCTATCAAATTGCCAGTGGCATTTTTTACAGAACTAGAGCAAAAAATCTTAAAATTTGTATGGAGACACAAAGGACCCCAAATATCCAAAGCGGTCTTGAGGGAAAAAAACAGAGCTGGAGGAATCAGACTTGCTGACTTCAGACTATACTACAGAGCTACAGTAATCAAGACAATATGGTACTGGCACAAAAACAGAAATATAGATCAATGGAACAGGATAGAAACCCAGAGATAAATGCACGCAATCTACTCTCGCCTTCAGATTGATCTTCCTCCTGCTTTTCATTATGTCAATCATGATACTCTAGCCATTGGGTATGGGATCTCTCAAAGTCTGTTTTAGCCTTCAGATTAGACAGACAGTGAAATATAATGTGTGAGTATTTTTTTCAGTGTCCTGTTGTTGACTAGGTGAGCAAACAGGACTTCTAACTTTTTAGGACAGCCTATTTGTTTAGACCTCTTTCTTTTCAGGTACAGTTTGTAATAGGTTACCCTCAAATAAAATGTATTCTTCCCCAGTGCAAAATCAATCAATATAAACATCTTAACCTGACTATAGTTACAAGCAGTAAGGGATCTATCAATATCAGTCATTCTAATCTGCTCAGAAAATCAAGGGGTTGGTTAAACTTCACTCCAGACTCTTTCAAAGACTTAGTATTTTTTCCAGTGTCAAAAATATTAACTATACTTGCATATTTTTTTTAACATCTTTATTGGAGTATAATTGCTTTACAATGGTATGTTAGTTTCAGCTTCACAACAAAATGAATCAGTTATATATATACATATGTTCCCATATCTCTTCCCGCTTGCGTCTCCCTCCCTCCCACCCTCCCTATCCCACCCCTCCAGGCGGTCACAAAGCACCGAGCTGATCTCCCTGTGCTATGCGGCTGCTTCCCACTAGCTATCTACCTTACGTTTGGTAGTGTATATATGTCCATGCCTCTTTATTGCTTTGTCACCGTTTACCCTTCCCCCTCCCCATAGCCTCAAGTCCATTCTCTAGTAAGTCTGTGTCTTTATTCCTCTTTCACCCCTAGGTTTTTCATGACATTTTTTTTTCTTAGATTCCATATATATGTGTTAGCATACGGTATTTGTCTCTCTCTTTCTGACTTACTTCACTCTGTATGACAGACTCTAGGTCTATCCACCTCATTACAAATAGCTCATCTCACACCAGTCAGAATGGCCATCATCAAAAAATCTAGAAACAATAAATGCTGGAGAGGGTGTGGAGAAAAGGGAACCCTCTTACACTGTTGGTGGGAATGTAAATTGATACAGCCACTGTGGAGAACAGTATGGAGGTTCCTTAAAAAGCTACAAATAGAACTACCATATGACCCAGCAATCCCACTACTGGGCATATACCCTGAGAAAACCATAATTCAAAAAGAGTCATGTACCAAAATGTTCATTGCAGCTCTATTTACAATAGCCCAGAGATGGAAACAACCTAAGTGTCCATCATCGGATGAATGGATAAAGAAGATGTGGCACATATATACAATGGAATATTACTCAGCCATAAAAAGAGACGAAATTGCATATTTTTTTATCCCACTGAAAACTCAAATTTTTAGCTGTAACAAGAATCTTCATCAGACTCCAAAGTTTTGTGATGGTTAATTTAGTTGCTGAGTTGCCTACCAGGGCATTAGAGGGGAAAAGAGCATGGATGTATTTAAATCACTATCTTTCCAATCACTACTCTTAGCTATTTAAGTATCATTTAATAAAATAATATGAATTTGAAGGTATAACAATTGCCATTGCTATTACAGTTAAAGATAAAAATATCATGTTAAGTTTCTAATATCAATCTCAAATATAGCATTCATATGTCTATACATTTCAACTTAAGCATGAATTAACTTAATTTTTCAAATTGACTTTGAATTGATTTAGGCAATGGACAAATGATTTATATAAGTAAAATGTATGTACACGTAGAAGGTATAACCTTTTGTAAAAAGTATGACTTAATCAAAGTGCTGAGTATCAACTGAGCACATCATGTTTATATGGGAGAACTGTAGGTGCTTAAGGCTTAGGTGATAAACACTTACAAAAATAAGAGTAAAGTGTAAGATAATATCAGAAGGTTAAAAAAAATTAAACACTTGATAACAGAGTTCTTCTAAGGGAAGAAACTTTTTATTCCTTGTGCTTTAGATGTAGCTTCAGATTTGGAAATATATATATATAGCATATGAAGTTAATAGAAATTCTAGGAGTTATGCTAGCATGCAGCACTAAATATGAAAGACTATGAAGAAGGTTGTCTAATGACAAACCTCAGGGATTGCAAGTGGTCAAGAATCTGAGGACTCAAATCTAGGGATAACTAATATTTCAAAGTTAAGTTAGTTTTGAACTGGAATACAAAATACTTTTAAGTGAATCCCTCTCCATACAAGCTACCTCCATTTGCCTAAACTTTAAACAAAAACTTTCTTCCCACATAGTTCTGAATAACTGTTGAGTTTGTGAAAGCATCAAAGCAGTGCCCTGTTGGGAATCACCATGTATGAAAAAATGGAGTATGCCAGTTTTCACTTGTGATGAACAATAGACAGGAAAAAAATTCATAACAATCAGAAGCAACATGGGAAGCAGAGATGGCAAGTAACACATGGCATGTAGCAGCACCATTCCCAAGAGTGAGGATTTAGGGTAGCATTTCATATGAAACTAAATGAAGGATTTTACAAGTAGAAAAATATAGCTAGTAATTATAAGGTAAAGTGAACACTGGTGAAGAGTTTGGAATGCAGAAATGATGACTTGTGGAAGAAAAGAATTCCTAAAGGAAGTGTGAATGGATTGCAAAATGGCAAGCAATTAGAGATAACATAAGTTGAAAGCAAAGTGCATAAACAGGTGCTGAAATAACAAGCACAATAAAGGAAATTCTTTTTTTGTTATTATTATTTTTATTAAAGTATAGTACAATATTACATAAATTACAGGTATACAACATAGTGATTCAGAATTTTTAAAAGTTATACTACATTTATAGTTATAAAATTTTGGCTACATTCTCTGTGTTGCACAACATATCCTGTAGCTTATTTATTTTATACATAATAGTTTGTACCTCAATCCCTTAACCCTAACTTGCCCCTCCCCCTGCTCTCTCCCCACTGGTGACCACTAGACTGTTCTCTACATCCGTGAGTCTCTTTCTTTTTTGTTATATTTACTAGTTTGTTGTATTTTTTTATATTTCGCACATAAGTGATATCATACAATGTCTTTGTCTGACTTATTTCAGTTAGCTTAATACCTTCTAGGTTCATCCATGTTGTTGTAAATGGCAAAATTCCATTCTTTTTTATGACTGTGGTATATCTTCTTGATAAAGTTAATAGAAATTCTAGGAGTTATGCTAGCATGCAGCACTAAAGAAGATAAAGAAGATATAAAGAAGATATAAATAAAGAAAAATATATCTTCTTGATAAAGAAGATATATCACATCTTCTTTATCAATTCATCTGTTGATGGTCATTTAGGTTGCTTCCATATCTTGGCAATTGTAAATAATGCTGCTATGAATATTGGGGTGTATGTATCTTTTTACATTAGCATTTTTTGTTTTTGTTTTTGGATATATACACAGGAGTGGACTCACTGGGTCATACAGTAGTTCTGTTTTTAGTTTTTTGAGAAACTTCCATACTGTTTTCCTCAGTGGATGCACCAATTTACATTCCACCAACAGTTCATGAGGGTTCCCTTTTCTTCACAACCTCACCAACATTTGTTACCTGTGTTCTTTTTGATGACAGCCATTCTGACAGATGTGAGGTGATATTTCACTGTGGTTTTGATTTGCATTTCTCTGATAATTAACAACGTTGAGCATCTTTTCATGTTCCTGTTGGCCATCTGCATGTCCTCTTCAGAGGACAAAAAAATGTGTCTATTCAGGTCTTCTGTCCAGTTTTGAATTGGGTTGATTTTTTGATGTTGAGCTGTATGAGCTGTTTATATATCAGTCATATCATTTGCAAATATTTTCTCCCATTCAGTACGTGCTTTTTTCATTTTGTTGATGGTGTCCCTTGCTGTGCAAAAGATTTTAAGTTTAATTAGGTCCCATTTGTTTATTTTTGCTTTTATTTCCTTTGCTTTAGGAGACAGATCCAAAAATATACTGTTACAATTTATGTCAAAGAGTGTTCCACCTATGTTTTCTAGGAGTTTTGAGGTTTCTGGTCTTCCATTTAGGTCTTTAACCCATTTTAAGTTTACTTTTGTATCTGGTTAAAGAATGTTCTAATTTCATTATTTTACATGTAGCTGTCCAGTTTTCTTAGCACCACTTATTGGAGAAACTTTCTTTTATCCACTGTTTATTCTTCCTTCCTTTGTCATACATTAATTGAACGTAAGTGCCTGGGTTTATTTCTGGGCTCTCTATTCTGTTCAGTTGATCTATGTGTTTGTTTTTGTGCCAACACCATACTATTTTGATCACTGTAGCTTTGTAGTATAGTCTGAAGTCAAGCAGCCTGATTTCTCCAGCCCTGTTCTTCTTTCTCAAGATTCTTTTGGCTATTTGGGGTCTTCTGTGTTTCCATACAAATTTTAAAATTATTTGTTCTAGTTGTGTGAAAAATGCCATTGGTATTTTGATAGGGATTGCATTGAATCTGTAGATTGCCTTGGGTAGTATAGTCATTTTAAAAATATTAATTGTTCCAATCCATGAACGTGGTATATCTTTCCATCTGTTTGTGTCATCTTCAATTTCTTTCATCATCTTATAGTTTTCTGAGTATAGGTCTTTTACCTCCTTAGGTAGGTTTATTCCTAAGTATTTTGTTTTTTGGTTTTTGTTTTTTTTGATGCAATGGTAAATGGGATTGTTTTCTCAATTCCTGTTTCTGTTAGTTCATTAGGTGTAAGATTGGACAGGTTATCCAGACAGAAAATCGGTAAGGAAACACTGTCCTTAAATGACACATTAGACCTGATGGATTTTATATATATATATATGACATTCCAGCTAAAAGCAGCAGAATACACATTCTTTTCAAGTGTATATGGACCATTCTCAAGGATAGATCACATGCTAGGCCACAAAAAAAGCTTCAGTAAATTTAAGAAAATTGAAATCATATCAAGCACTTTTTCCAAACACAATGCTATGAAACTAGAAACCAAGAATAAAACTGCAAAAAACACAAACGTGTGGAGGCTAAACAATATGTTACAACACAATCAATGGGTCACTGAAGAAATCAAACAAGAAATTAAAGAATATGTGGAGACAAATGAAGACAAAAACATAACGATCCAAAACACATGGGACACAGCAAAGGCAGTTTTAAGAGGGAAGTTTATAGTGATACAAGCCTACTTCAGGAAACAAGAAAAATCTCAAAGAAGGATTCTTAGTAGAGTGCAAGCATAATTAATTCTAAAAATGTTAACTTGGAATTGAAAAGCTTAATTTAACCTTGTTTTTTCAAAACTGATGCATTTGTATTAAAAATGTAATCATATACCGTTTTAAGATTCTGTAGAGCTAAAAGTGAAATTTTTTTTAAGTCTGTTCTGATAATGTGGGCGCATCTTCACATTGGCCTAATGAAATTTGGGGAAGAATTTAAACATTACCAATAAAGGAAATATAAGGTCATCAAATTCTTTTAACAAATCAAATTAAAGAAAGAATGACTAGAAACAAATGTTGAACTATCTTCAAAAAAATGAAATTTTAATAGGTTCTTTCATGATTCATCTTGTGATAACATTTGTACTTGGTTAGTACACTTATGGCACATCAATAACAAATGTGAAATTCTTGGAAATCTTTCTCTTTGGAGATACCATACTTTTTCACTGAAAGAATCCTTGAAAATGAACACAAGCTTCCTGATTCCAGTCACTTTCAAATATTTTATCTAATTTTTTCACTATGCTTACTTTCTTGTCCATTTTTTGGTTCTTTCACTATTTCACCTTATTTTATAATTTCTCATTTATAAAAATATTCCTGACTTTGCCTTAAGTCCTTCTTGCCATTCCTTTGTAGTTCTATCTTCTCTCAATTCTCATCTAATTCATTTTCTTAAATGTATTGGATAAACATGTGGTGCAATAGCATTTATTGACTAATGGCCTAATTGTTTGCCCATACTTGTATGTTATTAAAAAGATGGAATATTGACCCAAAAAGTGGTTTATGAAAAGAAAAACTAGTAAGTCATTTCTATAAATGTTGAGACATTTTGCTCTTAGATACTTTCAATACCATAATGTTTTATACATTCATTAGTAAACCTAAATATTGTTCTTTAAATAATTTTTATTTTTATGAACTCCTTGTCATTTCATATTAAAGATGTAAGTTGTTCCAGATATAAATTCTTGCAATTTCTTCATTTTACATATGATGAAAATAAAGTTCAAAGCCATACTGTGTCTTGCTCACAATCACATAGATGGTTGGTACTCAAACCCCAAGCCTCCTAACTTCAAGATTATTCATTGGTTTCTCCTTATGGAAGAAACTTATGATTAAAGAAAATGAGTTCATATTTTCCTCTTCAGTTGATGGTAGCAAGAGGATGTAGGGAGATGGAGATATTGTGTCACTGGTTAGAAAACCAGGTTAGAATTTGGAAGTGGCTGAGGCTATATGATATGTACAGAAATTATTTTGCTGTTTATGTTGTAGTCACTGGTGTGTACAAATGTTCTCATTTACGTCCAATCAAATTATTTTTTAATGAGATGGAGCATGAATTTTCTATTTAAATATGAGTTTAATTGAACTCTTCCTTTGTGAAAGACCCAGTGCTTTTGTTTCTTAATGCATTTAAATATATATATATATATATTTCCAAAAATTGCTTTCCAAAAATCGCAGAGCTAACAAGAGTTAGGTTGATGACATAAGTATGTTATTTTACTCTATGTCTCATATTGTTCCCAGAATGTCATGTTGCCTGGTGACTTCAATGAGCTTGTTCACAGTAAGCCAGTAAGTTTATTGTCAGTGTTCTAATTATGCTAGACAAGAAGATGGAGGTTTAATAGTTTGATTTTACATCTTAAATAACTGAGCCATTAATTGTACTACATCTGTAGGCTATTGTGTTGTATTCTTTATCTCTCCCTTACCCTATCTTGGAACATTGAATATAGCACTGTAGTTAAGAGCCAAACTCTGTTGGATATTAACTACCTGAGTCAACTTGGTCTAGTCACTTAGCTTCGTGTAACTAGTTTCTTCATTTGGCAAATGGGAATAATACTGGTACATCTGTTGTAAGATTAGAAGAATAAGTTTTAATTTAATTAAAATACATGTTTAGATTAGTGCCTAACACATATTAAGTACTACATAGTGATATGTATTATTTTCACTCTCTCTTTCCTTCTTATTTTATTTCTACCCCCTACATCTGTCTCTATCTTTTTCGTTCATACACAAATATAGCTAGTAATGTCAGTGGGTGATTTTCTAGATTAAACATTCAAAAAAGTATTTTCATAAGAAAACTAAATAAAATTGGTTCAGAGTACATGCCCTAAAATTTGCCTCTTATTCTAATAGCACACCTCATGGAATGGATTAGTTAATTACAAAATAAAGAAATAAATACATATTTGTTTTAGACACACTCATCCAAAACTTTAAAGTTTGAATTATACCATTAGTTTTACAGATAAGCAAACACCAGAAACCTCAAAGAATGTTAGGAATGTACATAAAACTATATCAGCTGATAAATCTCAGTCGTATTTAGCAAGTACCCTACAGTCAACTTTAGTTTGAAATCATTTGAGCATGACGAGGAAACTTTAGAAAACCCCCTGGTACATAGTTATTGCTGTTTAAATTCAGGCACCTTCAGATAGAGAAGTAAAACTAAAGTGACGCTATTTGTTCTGTGTGTGATGATAATGGGAATATTTTCACAAGGACTAAAAATAAAATAGATTCTTTGCTCTATATACTTTAGGAAAAATGTTAAAGCACAAGTGCTCACAGAGGAGGGACAGTTTATTTATCCCTGAAGGATAAATAGCTCAAGCAGCAGAGGCCAAAATCCTGACAATTTGTCTACTAAATCACTCACCTGCTACATGTGGATAAATTGTTTTTTAGAATTTGCCATAGCCAAGGAAGTTTTATTCAAAAGTCAGAACCAATCTATGTATAGCAAACTATTTGTCAAATTTCTTTCAGAATTATGAGCTCTGAACATATGGAATAGTGTCAGACATAATAGAAAATTGAGACTGGCATGTTTCTACAAAAAAAATGCCTTTCTGTTAGAAGGCACTGGTTGCTATATTCATTCCTTAAAATAATCTTAAATGTCTGTTGCAAGAATTTCCACTATATATGTGGGTACCTTAAAAGTGTTGACTTTACACAGTGTTCCTTATATTAAAGTAGCACAATGTCATTAAGACACACTGGTTGCTTCAATTCCCCTTTGCAAGTGTCCTAGTTGACATTCAGTATTAGAATTTGAATTTTAAAATGTAATTATAATGTTTGCTCAGTAATCCACACCAACTTGCATGTAATACATCTGATTAGTTTGGGTCATTTATTGTACTTAATAAGGCCAATGTGTCATTTATTTAACATTTTTTTTATAAATGGGAAAAGTAAATTATATTTCAACGAAAATTAAATACTCAAAGGTAGATATCAAATTTTTTTCCTAACCTGAAATTTTTACAATACAGCCCTAATAATATTGGTTTAAGAATATAATACTTTGTTAAGTATATTTATATTGTCTGTAGTGGTCATACTTAATGATTTTCATGTAGTGATAGAAAGATGGCATGTAAAGAAACTGAAATTCAAAGTCAAGCAATCTGCATTTCTGCATTCAAGCACTAATTTCAATGCATATTACTAATGTTAAATTTTATTATTAAACATGTCAACCCATATGAACCTCAATTTCCACACTTATGGAATAACATTATTAATGATAGTTAAAATTTTGAATATGTCTTTTTGGTAGACAGAGCTCAGACATATGTATCTATTAACCATATAAGATAAATAGTCTTGATATCTTCATTTATTAAAATAAAGAACCAGGCTTAGATATGTTAGTAATTTGCATAAGGTCACAGAGCTCATGGTAGAGGCAGGATATGCACCCAGGAATTCTACTTACAGAGTTTAAAATCTTGACAAGTGGAGTGCCCTACCTGTAGTAGAATAATTACACTAACAGTTCCAAGTTTTCACTCCTCCTTATATTTATGTCCCTTGGTAAGTGAGGAATCTTACCTCAACTTGGCCATATGATCTGCTTTAGCCAATGTAGGGGTGAGGGTAGCAAATATGACACCAGCAGAGTTTTGAAAAGCAATTATATATGTGGGCTTGTGCTTCTGCCATCATCAAGAAAAAGACATGTCCCAGTCTAACCTGGTAGTCCCAAGAGAAGGTGAGAGACATGGGCACTGAGCTCAGTTGTCCCAGTTGTCTCAGGCAACGAGACGAGCTAAGCCCCAACGAGGTCAGCAGAATTTCACCCTTGTGATGCATGAATAATTATAAACTGTTGTATTACTATTGTGTTTGTGAATAGTTTGTTATAAATCAATAGGTGCATGATATATTGCCTTTCTAAATATAAATTGAGAATAATAATATCTATATCCTCGTTTTATGGACGGTCCTAAACTTTGAAAATATTTATATGTAGAAAAAGTATTAACAAATGTTTGTTATTTTTACTTACCCTGACCTACCTAACTTTCTAAAATGAGTTCCCATGGTGGGTATGGCTAAGGGTTAGGATTAGGGTATGGGTTAGGGTACGTGTTAGGGTTAGGGGACAGGGTAGGGTTAGGGTACCGGGTAGGGTTAGGTTACGGGTTAGGGTACCGGTTAGGGTTAGGGTAAAGGATAGGGTACAACTATGGGTTAGGGTTAGGGTATGGGTTAGGGTTAGGGTACAAGGTAGGGTTAGGGTTAGGGTACAGTTTAGTGTACGGCTACAAGTTATGGTTAGGGTATGGGTTAGGGTACAGGTTAGTGTTAGGATATGGGTTAGGATTAGTGTACGGGTTAGGGGTAGGGTTAGGGTTCGGGTAGGGGTTAGGTTACAGGTTACAGTATGGTTACGTGTTAGGGTTAGGGTATGCTTTAGGGTACGAGTTAAGGTTACGGTACATGTTAGGATTAGGGTACGGGGTAGGGTTGGGTTATGGGTTAGGGTTAGGATTAGGGTACCAGTTAGGGTTAGGGTACAGGATAGGGTACAGATTAGGGTATGGGATAGGGTTCAGGTTAAAGTACGGGTTAGGGTTAGGGTACGGGTTAGTGTACGGCTACAGGTTAGAGTTAGTGTACGGCTTAGGGTACGGGTTAGTGTTAGGATACAGCTTATGATTAGGGTACTGGTTAGGGTAAGGGTTAGGGTTAGGGTATGGGTGAGGGTACACGTTAGGGTAAGTGTACATGTTAGGGTTAGGGTACGTGTTAGGGTTAGGTTACAGGTTAAGGTTAGGGAACGGGGTAGGGTTAGGGTACGCGTTAGGGTTAAGGTTAGGGTTAGGGTACCGGTTAGTGTTAGGGTACAGGGTAGGGTAGAACTAAGTGTTATGCTTAGGGTACAGGTTAGGGTACGGCTTAGGGTTAGGGTACAGGGTAGGTTTAGGGTGAGGGTTAGGGTTAGGGTACGGGGTAGGGTTAGGGTACGGGTTAGGGTTAGGGTACAGTTTAGTGTACGGCTACGGTTAGGGTTAGGGTACAGTTTAGTGTACGGCTACGGGTTAGGATATGGATTAGTGTTAGGATTCGGGTTGGGATTAGGGTGCGTGTTAGGGTTAGGGTAAAGTATAGGGTACAGCTATGTGTTACAGTTAGGGTACAGGTTAGGGTATGGGTTAGGGTTGGGGTACGGGTTCGGGTATGAGTTAGGGTACAGGTTAAGTTACGGCTATAGGATAGGGTTAGGGTATGTGTTAGGGTATGTGTTAGGGTAAGGGTACGGGTTAGGGTTAGGGTACAGGTTAGGGTTAGGGTACAGGATAGGGTAGAGCTACGTGTTATGGTTAGGGTACATGTTAAGGTATGGGTTAGGGTTAGGGTATGGGTTAGGGTTAGGGTGGAGTTTAGTGTACGCTACGGGTTAGGTTTAGTGTACACGTTAGGGTATGGGTTAGTGTTAGGATACGGCTGAGGATTAGGGTACTGGTTAGGGTAAGGTTTAGGGTTAGGGTGAGTGTTCAGGTACGGGTTAGGGTACAGGTTAGGGTATGGCTATGGGTTAGGGTTAGGGTATGGGTTAGGGTACGTGTTAGGGTTAGGGTATGGATTAGGGTTAGGATACGGGGTAGGGTTATGTTACCGGTTAGGGTTAGGTTTAAGGTTAGGGTACAGTTTAGTGTACAGATAAGAGTTAGGGTTAGGTTACGGGTTAGGGTACGGGTTAGTTTTAGGATATGGGTTAGGATTAGGGTATGGTTTAGGGTTAGGGTTAGGGTTTGGGTAGGGGTTAGGGTACAGGTTAGGGTACAGTTATCTGTTAGGGTTAGGGTATGTTTTAGGTTACGTGTTAGGGTTAGGGTATGTGTTAGGGTTAGCATAGGTGGTAGAGATAGGGTACGGGTTAGGGTTAGGGTATGGTGTAGGGTTAGGGTTAGAGTTAGGGTATGGGTTAGGGTTAGCATACAGTTTAGTGTATGGCTACAAGTTAGGGTTAGGGTTAGGGTTAGGTTTTGGGTAGGGCTTAGGCTACAGATTAGGGTATGGTTACGTGTTAGGGTAAGGGTATGTTTTAGGGTACATGTTAGGGTTAGGGTACATGTTAGGATTAGGGTACAGGGT
Source organism: Globicephala melas (assembly GCF_963455315.2). Lineage (NCBI taxonomy): Eukaryota > Metazoa > Chordata > Mammalia > Artiodactyla > Delphinidae > Globicephala > Globicephala melas. The sequence continues at coordinate 52,778,367 of NC_083330.1, forward strand.
AAGGTTAGGGTACAGGTTAGAGTACGGGTTAGGGTTAGGGTTTGGATTACTGTTAGGGTACAGGTTAGGATTAGGGTACAGGATAGGTTTAGGGTACGTGTTAGGGTTAGGGCACAGGTTATGGTACGGGATAGGTTTAGGGTTAGGTTTAGGGTACCAGTGAGGGTTAGGGTACAGAGTAGGGTAGAGCTACGTGTTACTATTAGGGTACAGGTAAGGGGACGGGTTAGGGTGTGTGTATGTGTTAGGGTTACTGTATGGGTTAGCGTTAGGGTATGGTGCAGAGTTAGGGTACAGGTTAGGGTTAGGGTTAGGGCACGGATAGGGTTAGGGTACAGTTTAGGGTACAGCTACAAGTTAGGGTTAGTGTAATTGTTAGGGTATGGGTTAGTGTTAGGATATGGCTTAGGATTAGGGTACTGGTTAGGGTAAGGTTTAGGGTTAGGGTTAGGGTTCGGGTATGGGTTAGGGTACAGGTTAGGGTATGGCTACGAGTTAGGGTTCGGGTATGGGTTAGTGTTAGTGTTAGGGTTAGGATACAGATGAGGTTTAGGGTACGGGGTAGGGCTAGGGTATGGGTTAGTGTTAGTATATGGGTTAGGATTAGGGTACGGGTACAGGTTAGGTTTAGGTTTAGGCTTCAGGTAGAGGTTAGGGTACAGGTTAGGGTATGGTAATGTGTTAGGGTTAGGGTATGTATTAGGGTATGTGTTAGGGGTAGAGTACATGTTAGGGTTATGGTACGGGAAAGGGTGAGGGTACAGGTTAGGGTACAGGTTAGGGTTAGGGTACTGGTTAGGGTTAGGGTACAGGATAGGGTACAGCTATGTGTTACAGTTAGGGTACAGATTAGGGTACAGTTTAGGGTTGGGGTATGGATTAGGATTAGGGTACGGGTTAGTGTTAGGTTACAGGGTAGGGTAAGGGTTAGGGTTAGGGTTAGGGTACACGTTAGGGTTAGGGTACAGTTTAGTGTACGGCTACGGGTTAGGGTTAGTGTATGGTTTAGGGTACGGGTTAGTGTTAGGATACGGGCTAGGATTAGGGTACGGGTATGGGTACGGGTTAGCATAGGGTACCGGTTAGGTTTAGGATACCATATGGGGCATAGCTATGTGTTAAGGTTAGGGTACCGGTTAGGATTAGAGTACAGTATAGGGTAGAGCTACATGTTAGTGTTAGGGTACAGGTTAGGGGACGCGTTAGGCTTTGTGTATGGCTTAGGGTAATGGTACAGTTTAGCATTAGGGTACAGTGTAGGGTTTGGGTACAAGTTAGGGTTAGGGTTTGGGTTAGGGCATGGGTTAGGGTTAGGGTACAGTTTAGTGTACCTCTATGGGTTAGGGTTAGTGTACACGTTAGGGTATGGGTTAGTGTTAGGATATGGCTTAGTATTAGGGTACTGGTTAGGGTTAGGGTTAGTGTTAGGGTATGAGTTAGGGTACAGGTTAGGGTATGGCTATGGGTTAGGGTTCGGATATGGGTTAGGGTTAGTGTTAGGGTTAGGATATGGGTGAGGTTTAGGGTACGGGGTACGGTTACGGTACGGGTTATTGTTAGTATACAGGTTAGGATTAGGAGATGGGTTAGAGTACGGGTTAGTGTTAGGGTTAGGGTTTGGGTAGAGGTAAGGGTACAGGTTAGGGTACGATAACGTATTAGGGTATGTTTTAGGGTATATGTTAGGGTTAGAGTACGTGTTAGGGTTATGGTACGGGGAAGGGTATGGGTACGGGTTAGAGTTAGTTTAGGATTAGAGTACCGGTTAGGGTTGGGGTAGAGCTACGTGTTATGGTTAGGGTACACTTTTGGGTAGGGGTTAGGGTTGGGGTACAAATTAGGATTAGGATATGGGTTAGGTTTAGGTTACGGGGTACGGTACAGGGTAGGGTACGGGTTAGGGTTAGGGTACGGGTTAAGGTTAGGGTACAGTTTAGTGTACGGCTATGGGTTAGGGTTAATGTATGGGTTAGGGTATGGGTTAGTGTTAGTATACGGCTTAGGATTAGGGTACTCGTTAGGGTTAGGGTTAGGGTAGAGTTTTGTGTACGGATAAGAGTTAGGGTTAAGGTACATTTTAGGTTATGGGTTAGGGCTAGGATACAGCTTAGGATTAGGGTACTGGTTAGGGTAAGGGTTAGGGTTAGGGTTCGGTCACGGGTTAGGGTACAGGTTAGGGTACAGCTATGGGTTAGGGTTCAGGTATGGGTTAGGGTTAGGTTTAGGGTTAGGATACGGGTTAGGGTTAAGGCACGGGGTAGGGTTAGGGTATGGTTTAGTGTTAGGATACGTGTTAGGATTAGGGTATGCGTTAGGGTTAGGTTTAGGATAAGGGTTAGGCTTCAGGTACGGATTAGGGTACAGGTTAGGGTATGGTTACGTGTCATGGTTAGGGTATGTTTTAGGGTACATGTTAGGGTTAGAGTCTGTGTGTTAGGGAAAGGGTAAGGGTTAGGGTATGGGTTAGGGTGAGCGTTAGGGTTACAGTACCAGTTAGGGGTAAGATACAGGATAGGTTACAAGTACGTGCTATGGCTAGGTTACCTGTTAGGGTACGGGTTAAGGTTGGAGTACGGATTAGGGTACAGGCAGGGTACGGGTTAGGGTTAGGGTACAGTTTAGTATACGACTACGGGTTAGGGTTAGTGTACAGGTTAGAATATGGGTTAGTGTTAGGATACGGCTTAGGATTAGGATACTGTTTAGGGTTAGGGTTAGGGTTACGGATAGGCTTCAGGTATGGGTTAGGGTACAGGTTAGGGTATGACTAAGGATTAAGGTTGGGTGTGCGTTAGGGTTATGGTTTGGATTAGGGTTACAGTACGGGTTAGGGTTAGGGTACAGATAGGTTTAGGATACATGTTAGGGTTAGTGTATGGGTTAGGGTTAGGCTACAGTTTACTGTACGGCTACAAGTTAGTGTTACGTTACATGTTAGGGTATGGGTTAGTGTGAGGATACGGGGTAGGGTTGGGGTTAGGCTTTGGGTAGAGCTTAGGGTACAGGTTAGGGTACGTTTACATGTTAGGGTTAGGGTATGTTTTAGGATACATGTTAGAGTACGTGTTAGGGTTAGGGTGTGGGGAAGGGTTAGGGTACGGAATAGAGTATGGGTTAGGGTTAGAGTACAGGGCAGGGTTAGGGTATGGGTTAGGGTATGGGTTAGGGTACACTTTAGTGTATGGCTACGAATTAGGGTCAGGGTAAGTGTTAGGGTACTGGGTAAGTTAGGGTAAGTTAGGGTACTGGTAGTGTTAGGATACATGTTAGGGTTAGGGTATGGGTTAGGGTTAGGATAGGGTTTAGGGTTAGGCCTCGGGTAGGGATTAGGGTACAGGTTAGGGAATGGTTACTTGTTAGGGTTTGGGTCTGTTTTAGAGTACGTGTTAATGTTATGTTACGTGTTAGGATTAGGGTACATGGTAAGGTTAGGGTACGTGTTAGGGTACGGGTTAGGGTTATGGTTAGGTTTAGGGTACAGGTGAGGGTTAGGGTATAGGATAGGGTACAGCTACGTTTACTGTTAGGGTACAGGTTAGGGGATGGATAAGTATTTGGGTACGGGTTAGGGTTACGGTACGGGTTAGCATTAGGGTACGGTGCAGAGTTAGGGTACAGGTTAGGGTTAGGGTTAGGGTACAGTTTAGTGTACAGCTACAGGTTAGGGTTAGTGTATGTGTTAGGGTATGGGTTAGTGTTAGGATACATCTTAGGATTAGGGTACTGGTTAGGGTAAGGATTAGGGTTAGGGTTAGGGTTAAGTTATGGGTTAGGGTACAGGTTAGGCTACGGCTACGGGTTAGGGTTCGGGTCTGGTTTAGCGTTAGTGTTAGGGTTAGAATACGCATGAGGTTTAGGGTATGGGGTAGGGTTAGGGTATGGGTTAGTGTTAGTATATGGATTAGGATTAAGGTATGGGTACGGGCACGGGTACGGGTTAGGGTTAGGGTTCGGGTAGAGGTTAGGGTACAGGTTAGGGTACAGTAACGTGTTAGAGTTAGGGTATTTTTTAGGGTATGAGTTAATGTTAGAGTATGTGTTAGGGTTTGGGTACGGGAAAGGGTGAGGGTACGGGTTAGGGTACACGTTAGGGTTAGGGTACCGGTTAGGTTTAGGGTACAGGATAGGGTAGAGCTACTTGTTATGGTTAGGGTAAAGGTTAGGGTACAGTTTAGGGTTGGGGTACAGATTAGGATTAGAGTACGGGTTACGGTTAGTTTACGGGGTAGGGTTAGGGTTTGAGTTAGGGTACGCATTAGGGTTAGGGTACAGTTTAGTGTATGGCTATGGGTTAGGGTTAGTGTATGGGTTAGGATATATGTTAGTGTTGGGATATGGCTTAGGATTAGGGTACTGCTTAGGAAGTGTTAGGGATAGGGTTAGGGTTTGGGTATGGTTTAGGATACAAGGTAGGGTACGGCTAGGGGTTAGGTTTAGGGTATGCATTAGGGTTATGGATAGGTTTAGAATATGGGTGACGGTTAGCATACGGGTTAGGGTTAGGGTATGGGTTAGTGTTACATTTAGGGTTAGGGTATGGTTTAGGGATAGGATCCAGTTTAGCATACGGATACTAGTTAGGGTTAGGGTACATGTTTGGATATGGATTAGTGTTAGGATATGGGTTAGGATTAGGGTACGGCTACAGGTACGGGTTAGGGTTAGAGTACCGGTTAGGGTTAGGATTATGGCATGGGTTAGGGTTAGGGTATGGGATAGGGTTAGGGTACGGGTTAGTGTTAGGGTTCAGTTAGCGTAAGGGTTAGGGTTAGGGTACAGTTTAGGGTATGGCTATGAGTTAGGATTAGGATGCCGGTTAGGGTATGGGTTACTGTTAGGATACGGGTGAGGATTAGGGTACAGTTTAGGGTATGGGCTAGGGTTAGGGTTAGGCTTCGAGTATGGCTTAGGGTACAGGTTATGGTATGGTTACTTGTTAGGGTTAGGGTATGTTTTAGGGTTAGGATTAGGGTAAGCGTTAGGTTTAGGGTACCGTTTAGTGTATGACTATGGTTTAGGGTGAGTGTACGGGTTAGAGTATGGGTAAGTGTTAGGATTCGGCTTAGGATTAGGGTACAGGTTAGGGTTAGGGTTAGGGTAAGGTTAGGCTTCTGGTATGGGTTAGGGTACAGGTTGAGGTACAGCTAAGGATTAGGGTTAGGGTATGGGTTAGAGTATGTGTTAGGGTTAGCGTTCGGGTTAGGGTTAGTGTACTGGGTAGGGGTAGGGTACTGGCATGGGTTAGGGTTAGGGTTAGTGTACCAGTTAGTGTTCATTTACAGGATAGGGTATAGCTATGTGTTGAGTTTAGGGTACAGGTTCAGGTATGGGTTAGGTTTAGGGTTTGAATTAGGGTTAGGGTACAGGTTAGGTTTAGGGTGCGTGTTATGGTTATAGTTAGGGTTAGGGTATGGGTTAGTGTTAGGATACAGGTTAGGATCAGGTTACGGGATAGGGTTAGGATTAGGGTTCGAGTAGAGGTTAGGGTACAGATTAGGGTACAGATACATGTTAGGGTTAGGGCATGTTTTAGGTTACATTTTAGAGTTAGAGTACGTGTTACGGTTAGGGTATGAGGAAGGGTTTGGGTAAGGGTTAAGGTTAGGCTTAGGGTTATGGTACAGGTTAGGGTTAGGGTACTGGATAGGGTAGAGCTACGTGTTACGTTTAGGGTACAAGTTAGGGTACAGTTTAGGGTTAGTGTACGGATTAGGATAACTGTACGGGTTAGGGTTAGATTACAGGGTAGGGTATGGGTTAGGGTTAGGGTATGCATTAGGGTTAGGGTACAGTTTAGTGTATGGCTACGGGTTAGGATTAGTGTACAGTTTAGGTTATGGGTTAGTGTTAGGATACGGCTTATGTTTAGAGTACTGGTTATGGTAAGGGTTAGGGTTTGGGTATGGGTTAGGGTACAGGCTAGGGCACAGCTTCGGTTTAGGGTTAGGGTATGGGTTAGGGTTAGGTATAGGTTTATTATATGGTTTAGGTTTAGGGTATGGTGTACGGTTAGGGCATTATTTAGGGTTAGGTTTTGGGTTAGGTTATGGTTTAGGGTTAGGGTACATTTTAGCATATGGATACTAGTTAGGTTTAGGGTATGGGTTAGGGTATGGGTCAGTGTTAGGACACGGGTTAGGATGCAGGTTAGTGTATGGCTACGTGTTAGGGTTAAGGTATGGGTTAGGGTGCAGGTTAGTGTACGGCTACGTGTTAGGGTTAAGGTATGGGTTAGGGTACTGGTTAGTGTTAGGAAATGTGATAGGATTAGGGTACAGGTTAGGGTTAGGGTACAGGTGAGGGTTAGGCTTCAGGTAGGGGTTAGGGTACAGGTTAGGGAATGGTTACCTGTTAGGGTTAGGGTATGTTTTAGGATACGTGCTAGGAATAGGGTACATGTTAGGTTTATGGTACCTGGTAGGGTGAGGGTATGGGTTAGGGTTACGGTATTGGTTAGGGTTTGGGTAGAGCATAGGGTACAGCTATGTGTTATGGCTAGGGTACAGGTTAGGGTATGGGTTAAGGGTTAGGGTTAGGGTTAGGGTTTGGGCACAGGATAGGGTACAGGTTAGGGTACGGCTATGGGTTAGGGTTCAGGTATGGGTTAGGATATGGGTAAAGGTTAGGATATGGGGTAGGGTTAGGGTATGGGTTAGTGTTAGGATATGGGTTAGGATTAGGGTATGGGTTACTGGTAGGGGTAGGGTTAGGGTTAGGCTTCGGGTAGGGCTTAGGGTACAGATTAGGTTATGGTTACATGTTAGGGTTAGGGTACGTGTTAGATTTAGGGTACGTGTAGTGTTATGGTACGGGTTAGGGTATGGGTTAGGGTTAGGGTAGGGGTTTGCTTTAGCTTACGGGGTAGGGTTAGGGTTAGGTTTAGTGTACAGGATAGGGTACACCTATGTGTTAGTGTTAGGGTACAGGTTAGGGTACTGGTTAGGGTTAGGGTTAGGGTTAGGGTACAGGTTAGGATACGGTTTAGGGTTAGGGTACGGATTAGTGTTAGGGTACAGTTTATGTACGGCTATGAGTTAGGGTTAGGGTACGGGTTAGGGTATGGGTTAGTGTTAGGTTACATGTTAGGATTAGGGTATGGGTTAGGGTTAGGTTTAGAGTTAGGGTTAGGCTTTGGGTAGGGATTAGGGTATAGTTACGTGCTAGGATAAGGGTATGTTTTAGGGTATGTGTTAGGGTTAGCATTAGGGGTTAGGGTACAGGTTAGGGTATGGTTACATGTTAAGATTAGGGTATGTTTTAGGGTACGTGTTAAGGTTAGGGTACATGTTAGGGTTAGGGTACGTGCTAGGATTAGTGTATGGGGTAGGGTCAGGTTACGGGTTAGTGTTAGGGTTAGGGTTAGGGTACGGTATAGGGTTAGTGTTACGGTACTGGATAGGGTAAAGGTACAGGATAGGGTACAGCTACGTGTTATGGTTAGGTTACAGGTTAGGGTACGGTTTAATGATGGAGTACGAGTTAGGGTTAGGGAACAGGTAGGGTTAGGGTTAGGGTACGGGTCAGGTTACAGTTGAATGTACTACTACGGGTTAGGGCTAGTGTCCGGGTTTGAGTACGGGTTAGTGTTAGGATACGGCTTAGGATTAGGATACTGATTAGGGTTAGGGTTAGGTTTCAAGTATGGGTTAGGGTATAGGTTAGGATACGACTAAGGATTAGGGTTAGGGTAGGGGTTAGGGTACTTGTTAAGGTTAGCGTTCGGGTTAGGCTAAGGGTACCGGTTAGGTTTAGGGTACAGCTACGTGTTATTGTTCGGGTACAGGTTAGAGTACAGGTTAGGGTTAGGGTTTGGATTAGTGTTAGGGTACGGGTTAGGGTTAGGGGTACAGTTTAGTCTACGGGTATGAGTTAGCATTATGTTATGTGTTAGGGTACAGGTTAGTGTAAGAATACGGGTTAGGATAAGGGTACGTGTTAGGCTTAGAGTTAGGGTTAGGGTTCAGGTAGAGGTTAGGGTACAGGTTAGGGTACGGTTATGTATTAGGGTTAGGATATGTTTTAGGGTACATGTTGGAGTTAGAGTATGAGTTATGGTTAGGGTATGGGGAAGGTTAGGGTACGGGTTAGTGTACAGGTTAGGGTTAGGGTTAGGGTTAGTGTTAGGATACAGGATAGGTTATAGCTACTGCTTAGGGTTAGGGTACAGGTTAGGGTACTGTTTAGGGTTAGGGTACGGGTTAGGGTACAGAGTAGGTTTAGGGTATGGAGTAGGTTTAGGTTTAGTGTACAGGATAGGATACACCTACGTGTTAGGGTACAGGTTAGGGTATGGGTTAGGGTTGGAGTACGGGTTAGGTTTAGGGTATGGGTTAGGGATAGGGTACGGGGCAGGGTTAGGGTACGGGTTAGGGTACGGGTTCGGGTTAGGGTACGGGTGTGGGTTAGGGTACGATTTAGGGTTAGGGTACAGTTTAGTGTATGGCTACAAGTTAGGGTTAGGGTACAGATTAGGGTACTGGTTAGTGTTAGGATACATGTTAGGATTAGGGTACAGGTTAGGGTTAGGCTACGGTTTAGGATACAGTTTACAGAATGGTTACCTGTTAGGGTTAGGGTATGTTTTATGGTACGTGTTAGGGTTAAGGTATGTGTTAGGATTAGGGTACCTGGTAGGGTTAGTTTACAAGTTAGTGATAGGTTAGGGTTATGGCACTAATTAGAGTTAGGGTACAGGATAGGATACAGCTATGTGTTATGGTTAGGGTACAGATTAGGGTACAGGTTAAGGTTAGGGTTAGGGTTAGGCTTAGGGTTAGGGTTAGGTTTATGGTACTGCTGAGGGTTAGGGTACAGGATAGTGTAGAGGTATGTGTTACTGTTAGGGTACAGGTTAGGGGATGGGTTAGGGTTTGGGTATGGGTTATGTTTACGGTATGGGTTAGCATTAGATTAAGGTGCAAAGTTAGGGTATAGGTTAGGGTTAGGTTTAGGGTTTGGGCATGGGTAGGGTTAGGGTAGAGTTTAGTGTATGGCTACGGGTTAGGGTTAGTGTACGTGTTAGGGTATGGGTTAGTGTTAGGATATGGCTTAGGATTAGTTTACTGGTTAGGGTAAGGGTTAGGGTCAGGGTTAGGGTTTGGGTATGGGTTAGGGTACAGGTTAGGGTACGGCTACGGGTTAGGGTTCGCGTATGGGTTAGGGTTAGTGTTAGTGTTAGGGTTAGGGTTAGGGTACAGGTTAGTGTTAGTATACGGGTTAGGATTAGGGTACATGTACGGATACAGGTATGGGTTAGGATTAGGGTTCGGATAGAGGTTAGGGTACAGTTTAGGGTACGGTAACGTGTTAGGGTTAGGGTATGTTTTAGGGTTAGGGTTAGGGTTAGAGTATGTGTTAGGGTTAGGGTATGGGGAACGGTGAGGGTACAGGTTAGGGTACGGGCTAGGGTTAGGGTACCGGTTAGGGTTTTGGTACAAGATAGGGTAGAGCTATGTGTTACAGTTAGGGTACAGGTTAGGGTATGGTTTAGGGTTGTGGTATGGATTAGGATTAGGGTACGTGTTAGGGTTAGTTTAAGGGGTTAGGGTTAGGGTTAGGGTACGCTTTAGGTTTAAGGTACACGTTATGGTTAGGTTACAGTTCAGTGTATGGCTATGCGTTAGGGTAGTGTATGGGTTAGGGTATGGTTTAGTGTTAGGATACGGCTTAGATTAAGTACTAGTTAGTAAGGGATAGGGTTAGGGTTTGGGTATGGGTTAGGATACAGGTTAGGGTATGGCTACAGGTTAGGTTTAGGGTATGGGTTAGGGTTACGGCACGGGTTAGTGTTAGGGTATGGGTTAGGTTTAGGATTAGGGTATGGTTTAGGGTTAGGGTGCACTTTAGCGTACGGATACTAGTTAGGGTTAGGGTACGTGTTTGGGTACGGGTTAGTGTTAGGATATGGGTTAGGATTAGGGTATGGGTACGGGTATGGGTTAAGGTTAGAGTACCAGTTAGGGTTAGGATACAGTATTGGGTATAGCTAGGTGTTAGGGTTAGGGTACAGGTTAGGGTACGGGTTAGGATTAGGGTATGGGTTAGGGTTAGGGTACGGGTTAGGTTTAGTGTACGGGGTAGGGTTATGGTATGGGTTAGAGTTAGGTTTAGTGTACAGGATAGGATACAGCTATGTGTTAGGGTTAGGGTACAGGTTAGGGTACAGGTTCGGGTGGGAGTATGGGTTAGGTTTAGGGTATGGTTTAGGGTTAGCATACGGCGTAGGGTTAGGGTACGGGTTAGGGTATGGGTTAGGTTTAGGGTACGGGTTAGTGTTAGGGTTCAGTTTAATGTATGGCTACGATTTAGGGTTAGGGTATTGGTTAGTGTTAGGTTACGTGTTAGGATTAGGCTACGGGTTAGGGTTAGGTTTAGGATTAGGTTTAGGGTTAGAGTTAGGCTTTGGGTAGGGGTAGGGTACAGGTTAGGGTATGGTTACGTGTTAGGGTATGTTTTAGGGTATGTGTTTGGCTTAGGGTACGTGTTAGGATTAGGGTACAGGCTAGGGTCAGGTTATGGGTTAGTGTTAGGGTTAGAGTTAGGGTACAGGTTAGGGTTAGGGTTAACGTTATGTTACTGGTTAGGGTTAAGGTACAGGATAGGATACAGCTACGTGTTATGGTTAGGTTACAGGTATGGGTACAGGTTAAGGTGGGAGTACAGGTTAGGGTCAGGGTATGAGTAGGGCTAGGGTTAGGGTACGGGTTAGGGTGAGGGTACAGTTTAGTGTACGACTATGGGTTAGCGTTAACATACGGGTTTGAGTACGGGTTAGTGTTAGGATACAGCTTAGGATTAGGGTTAGGTTTAGGGTTAGTCTTCGGGTATAGGTTAGGGTACAGGTTAGGTTACAACTAAGGATTAGGGTTAGGGTATGGGTTAGGGTACATGTTAGGGTTAGCTTTCGGGTTAAGGTACTGGTTAGGGTTAGGGTACAGTATAGGGAACAGTTACGTGTTAGTGTTAGGGTACAGGTTAGAGTACAGCTTAGGGTTAGGGTTTGTATTAGTGTTAGGGTACGGGTTAGGGTTAGGGTACAGTTTACTGTACAGCTATGAGTTAGGGTTATGTTACGGGTCAGGGTACAGGTTAGTGTGAGGGTACGGATTCAGATAAGGGTATATGTTAGGGTTAGGGTTAGGTTTAGGGTTAGGATTCGGGTAGAGGTTAGGGTACAGGTTAGGATACAGTTACGTTTTAGGGTTAGGGTATGTTTTACAACACGTGTTAGAGTTAGAGTAAATGTTAGGGTTAGGGTATGGGGAAGGGTTAGGGTACGGGTTAAGGTTAGGATTAGGGTTAGTGTACTGGTTAGGGTTAGGGTACAGGATAGGGTAGAGCTAAGTGTTCCTGTTAGTGAACAGGTTAGGGTACGGGTACGGGTTAGGGTTAAGGTTAGCATTAGGTTACGAGTTAGGGTTAGGGTACAGGTTAGTGTTAGGGTTAGGGTTACAGCACGGGCTAGGGTTAGGGTATGGGATAGGGTTAGGGTACGGGTTAGGGTGAGGATTAGGGTTAGGGTACGGTTTAGGCTTAGTGTACAGTTTAGTGTACGGCTATGAGTTAGGATTAGGGTACGGGATAGTGTTAGGATATGGGTTAGGATTAGGGTATGGGTTAGGGTACGCCTTAGGGTTAAGTTTAGGCTTCAAGTATGGGTTAGGGTACAGGTTAGTGTATGGTTATGTGTTAGGGTTAGGATATGTTTTAGTGTACATGTTAGGGTTAGTATACGTGTTAGGATTATGGTACAGGGCAGGGTTAGGTTACCGGTTAGGGTTAGGGTTATGGTACCACTTAGGGTTAGGGTACAGGATAGGGTACAGCTACATGTTAAGGTTAGGGTACAGTTTACAGTATGGGTTAAAGTTGGAGTACAGGTTAGGGTTAGGGTATGAGTTAGGGTTAGGGTACCGTTTAGTGTACAACTATGGGTTAGAGTTAGTGTATGAGTTAGAGTATGGGTTAGTGTTACGATACGGCTTAGGATTAGGGTACAGGTTAGGGTTAGGGTTAGGGTAGGGTTATGCTTTGGGTATGAGATAGGGTACAGGTTAGGGTATGGCTAAGTATTAGGGTTAGGGTATGGGTTAGGATACGTGTTAGCGTTAGCGTTCGGGTTAGGGTTAGTTTACCAGGTAGGGTACCGTTAGAGGTACGGGTACGGGTATGGGTTAGGGTACCAGTTAGGGTTAGGGTACAGGATAGGGTACAGCTACATGTTACATTTAGGGTACAGGTTCGGGTATGGATTAGGGTTAGTGTTTAGATTAGGGTTAGGGTACGGGTTAGGTTTAGGGTACGTGTTAGGGTTAGTGTTAGGGTACATGTTAAGGTTAGGGTACAGTTTACTGTACAGCTGCAAGTTAGGGTTAGGTTATGGAATAGGGTAGAGGTTAGTCTTAGGATACGAGTTAGGATTAGGGTATGGGACAGGGTTAGGGTTAGAGTTAGGGAATGGGTACATTTTAGGGTACAGGCTAGGGTGCAACAATGGGTTAGGGTTAGGGTACGTGTTAAGGTATGGGTTGGTGTTAGTGTACGGGTTAGGGTTAGGGTTAGGGTTAGGTTTGGGTTAGGGTTAGGGTTAAAGAATGGGTACAGTTTAGGGTACATGTTAGGGTACAATAATGGGTTAGGGTTAGGGTATGTGTTAGGGTATGGGTTAGTGTTAGTGTATGTGTTAGGATTAGGATATGGGTTAGGGTAAGGGTTAGCATAAGGGTTAGGGAACGGGTATGGTTTAGGGTACAGGTTAGGGTATGACAATGGGTTAGGTTTAGGGTACATGTTAGGGTGCGGGTTAGTGTTAGTGTGTGGGTTAGGATTAGGGTACGGGTTAGGGTAAGGCTTAGGGTAAAGTTTAGGGTTAGGGTTAGGGTTAGGGCTTGGGTTAGGGAACGGGTATAGTTTAGGGTACAGGTTAGAGTATGGCAACGGGTTAGTGTTAGTGTAGGGGTTAGAGTTAGGGTATGGGTTAAGGTTCAGGTTAGGTTACGCGTTAGGGTTAGTGTACAGTTTAGTGTACGGCTGCAGGTTAGTGTTAGTGTATGGTTTAGGATACGGGTTAGTGTTAGGATATGGTTTAGAATTAGGGTACTGGTTCGTGTAAGGGTTAGGGTTAGGGTTTGGATATGGGTTAGGGTACAGGTTAGGGTACAGCTATGGGTTAGGTTTAGGGTATGGGTTAGTGTTAGGGATAGGGTTAGGATACCTTTTAAGGTTTGCGTACGTGGTAGGGTTAGGGTATGGGTTAGGGTTAGGTTTAGGGTTATGGTACGGTTTAGGGTTAGGGTACATTTTAGCGTACGGATACTAGTTAGGGTTAGGTTATGGGTTAGTGTTAAGATACGGGTTTGGATTATGGTACAGGTTAGGGTTAGGTTATAGTTCAGTGTACGGATACAAATTAGGGTTTGGGTACGTGTTAGGGTGTGGGTTAGTGTCAGGATATGGGTTAGAATTAGAGTATGGGTATGGGTACAGGTTAGGGTTAGGGTTACGGTATCTGTTAGGGTTAGGATACAGGTTAGGGTATAGCTACGTGTTACTGTTAGAATACAGGGTAGGGTACGGGTTAGGGTTAGGTTACGGGTTAGGGCTAGTGTGCGGGCTAGGGTTAGGGTACGGGTTAGGGTTAGTGTACAGAATAGGGTACAGCTAGGTGTTAGGGTTAGGGTACATGTTAGGTTATGGGTTAGGGTTGGAGTACGTGTTCTGTTTAGGGTATGGGTTAGGGATAGGGAATAGGGTAGTGTTAGGGGATGGGTTAGGTTTAATGTACGGGTTAAGTTTAGGGTGCAGTTTAGTGTACAGCTAAGAATTAGCATTAGGGTAGCTGTTAGCGTACAAGTTAGTGTTAGGATACGGTTCAGGATTAGGGTACGGGTTAGGGTATGGTTTAGGGTTAGGGTTAGACTTCAGGCAGGGAATAGGGTATAGGTTAGGGTATCGTTCCGTGTTAGGGTTAAGATATGTTTTAGGGTGCATGTTAGGGTTAGGCTATGTGTTAGGATTAGGTTACGGGGAAGGGTTACGGTACGGCTTAGAGTTTGGGTTAGGGTTATGGTACTGGTTAGTGTTAGGGTACAGGATAGGGTATAGCTACGTGTGATGGTTAGGGTACAGGTTAGGGTACGGTTTAAGGTTGGAGAACGTGTTAGATTTAGGGTATGGGTTAGGGTTAGGGTACGAGTTAGGGTTAGGGTACCATTTAATGTATGTTTAGTTAGGGTTAGTGTATGGGTTAAAGTACAGGTTAGTGTTAGGATACGGTTTAGGATTAGGGTAATGGTTAGGGTTAAGGTTAGGGTTAGTGTTAGGATTCGGGTATGAGTTAGGGTACAGGTTAGGGTATAGCTAAGGATTAGGGTTAGGGTATGGTTTAGGGTACGTGTTAGGGTTAGCATTGGGTTAGGGTTAGGGTACGGGGAACAGTACGGGTATGGGGTAGGTTTAGGGTTAGGGTTAGGGTTAGGTTTCGGGTAGAGTTTAGGGTACAGGTTAGGGTATGGTTTCGTGTTAGGGTTAGGGTATGTTTTAGGGTATGTGTTAGGGTTAGAGTACATGTTAGGGTTAGGTTACGGGGAAGAGTTAGGGTAGAGGTACAGGGTTGGCTTATGGTTAGGGTACCCATTAGGGTTAGTCTATAGGATAGTGTAAAGCTACGTGTTACTGTTAGGGTACAGGTTAGGATACGGGTTAGGGTTAGGGTATGGGCTAGGTTTACAGTACGGTTTAGCATTAGGGTATGGGGTAGGGTTAGGGTACATGTTAGGGTTAGGGTTAGGGCACAGGTTAGGGTTAGTGTGCAGTTTAGCGTATGGCTATGGGTTAGGGTTAATATATGTGTTAGGGTACAGGTTAGTATTAGGACATGGCTTAGGATTAGGGTACTGGTTAGGGTAAGGGTTAGGGCTAGGGTTTTTGTACGGGTTAGGGTACAGGTTAGGGTATGGCTATGGGTTAGGGTTAGCTTTAGGGTTAGGGTACGGTTTAGGGTTAGGGTACAGCTGAGCATACAGATACTAGTTAGGGTTAGGGTACGGTTTAGGGTATGGTTTAGTGTTAGGATACGTGTTAGGATTAGGGTACATTTTAGGGTTAGGGTCCAGTTCAGTGTATGGATACGAATTAGGGTTAGGGTACGTGTTTGGGTAAGGTTTAGTGTTAGGATATGGGTTAGGATTAGGGTACAGTTACGGGTACAGTTACGGGTATGGGTTAGTGTACCGGTTAGGGTTAGGATACAGGATAGGTTATAGCTATATGTTAGGGTTAGGGTACAGGTTAGTGTACGAGTTAGGGTTAGTGTTAGGGTATGGGGTAGTGTTAGGACACAGGTTAGTGTTAGGCTTAGTGTACAGGATAGGGTACAGCTATGTGTTAGGGTTAGGGTACAGGTTAGGGTATGTGTTAAGGTTGGAGTATGTGTTAGGGATAGTGTATAGGTTAGGGATAGGGTATGCGGTAGGGTTAGGGTACGGGTTAGGGTTAGGGTACGTGTCAGGGTACATGTAAGGGTACGGCTATGGGTTAGGGTTAGTGTTCGGGTAGAGGTTAGGGTACAGGTTAGGGTACGGTTACGTGTTAGGTTTAGGGTATGTTTTAGGGTACATGTTAGAGTTACAGTACATGTTAAGGTTAGGGTACAGGGAAGGGTTAGGGTATGGGTTAGGGTATGGGTATGGGTTAGGGTTAGGATACAGGTTAGGGTTAGATTATGGGATAGGGTTAGGGCACGGGTTAGTGTTAGGATACGGGTTATGATTAGGGTACGGGTTAGGGTTAGGATTAGGGTTAGGGTTAGCGTTTGGGTAGAGGTTAAGCTAGAGGTTAGGGTACGGTTACATATTAGGTTTAGGGTATGTTTTAGGGTACGTGTTAGGGTTAGAGTACGTGTTAGGTTTAGAGCACAGGGAAGGGTTAGGGTACTGCTTACGGTTAGGGTTATCGTTAGGGTATTGGATAGGGTTAGGGTACAGGTTAAGGTAGAGCTATGTGTTACAGTTAGGGTACAGGTTAGGGTACGGGTTAGGGTTGGGGTATGGTTTAGGGTTAGGCTACGTGTTAGGGTTAGGGTACAGGGTAGGGTTAGGATACAGGTTAGGGTTAGGGTTAGGTTTAGGATACAGGTTAGGGTACAGTTTATTGTACATCTACGAGTTAG
The DNA here is from genome assembly GCF_963455315.2 of Globicephala melas. Lineage (NCBI taxonomy): Eukaryota > Metazoa > Chordata > Mammalia > Artiodactyla > Delphinidae > Globicephala > Globicephala melas. The sequence continues at coordinate 52,794,535 of NC_083330.1, forward strand.
GGTTAGGGTATGTGTTAGTGTTAGGATATGGGTTAGGGTTATGGTATGGGTTAGGTTTAGGGTACGGGTTAGGGTTAGCGTTAGATTTTAGGTTAGGATTAGGGTATAGTTTAGTGTACGGCTATGGGTTAGGTTTAGGGTATGGATTAGGGTTAAGTTTAGGGTACGTGTTAGGGCTAGGGTACAGTTTAGGGTGCGGAGGAAGGGTGTCCTGAAGGGAGTGGCTTGGGGTCAGGAGGCAGTGGAGACTGTGTTTCGTGGGAGAGGCTTGCACACCTGTGACGTTTCGTCCTCGGGGTCAGCACGGCATCACGGATCCACCATCTGTCCATTTGTATGTTCCTTCTTCGCTCACTCATTCCCTGCTCATTCATTCATTCACCCTCTTGATCCGTGACTTGAGGAGTTATTAAGGGTGTACTCTCTGCAGCAAAACACACGACTCAGAGGGCCTGAGAGATCTGGCCATTAGTAAGACTCAGGCCTGCTCAGCGCGTCACTCACGGTGCACCCGGGAGTGAACTGTGCACCAGGGCGGGGGCTCCAGGGGGACAAGAAGACCATGGAACTGGGGTGCCGCCGCTTCCCGCCTGCTCTCCCTCAGGCTCCCTGGCCTTCCCTCATCCCTGTGGCACAGCTCTGTGTTTGGTCACCCTTTGTGTGGTAGAGGCCTGGAGGAGATGTTCAGCGTCCTCATGGGAGGATCCTGCTGCCACAGAGCACCTGGGACTCTGAATCCATGTTCACCAAGGGGAATACTCTGGAACTTTCTAACTCTCCAGGCCCCAAAACCTGGGAGCTTGGCTGGGCTCCTGTACCCACTTCTTATGCAGTCTCCCTGGATCCCCCATCCCATCACAGTGAAGATCCAGAAGGCCTTATGTGAGGCCCTTTCCAGTGTGGGCAGCACCAGGGCCCTGGGGTCTTCCAGGCTCAGAGCATCTCTGAGTGTGTTCCAGTGTAGTGAGAAATTGACAGTTTTCACACCGTGTAGAACAAGCCTGGCTGTTATTTATGGTTTGTGTTGTATGTGATTTTTCATGGTCTTGGAGAGTCCTGTCATTTTTTTGATGCATCAGCACATTTGCCCACAGCACATGCTTGAGTCCACAGGCTCAGGGGTATTCCTGGGTTCTCTGGTCAGGAAGGCCCAGTCAGACTGGAGGGGAGACTGACCACACCCAAGGCCTGGTCCTTGTCAGGCAGAGGGCAGGAGAGAGTGCAGTTGAGGCAGGATTGAGGCTCATTCCAGGAGGGTCATCCTGACTGTGGTCTAAAGAGATGCTGCTGCTTCTGAGCATATTTTTTTCTAGAGAAGAAAAACAGAGATGTTGTAGAGAGCATGACTTGGACTAACAGGCAAAGGCAAGTCAGTGCAGGCCTGCGAGAGGGGGATAATGTCTCCCAGATCTTTATGGACTGTAGACCTAGCACCTCCCCAATCAGCCCCAGGTGGAGCAGAATTAAGACATACAAGAAGTGGACTTGGGTCAGACTGCAGCTTTGTGATTGTGCACAGAGACGGCTGACTGTTTCCCAAATCCAGGGTTCTAGAACTGGGGCCTCTGGAAGGCATAGGCATTCAGGAATATGGTGAAGTGCTTATGGAAGAGTAGATAGCAAAATGTAAGCCTCAGCCCAGAGCAAGATACCATGCAAGATAACACAAGACCCCCAGTCCAGAAGTAGCACAGACATGACCTGCAACTGACACTCAGACTTGCTTCTCCCACGAGCGGCTGAGGCAGCAGAAGGCTCGGCTGAGGCAGCTGAGCAGGCTGGGTCTGTACCCCACGACTGGCAAGGCAGAGCGTGCTTGAGCCTTCAACTAGCCTCTGTGACAGATGCAGGGCCGTGACCATCTTTATTTCCCAGGGACCATCTGCTGTCTCCTCATTCTTGGGGAGGCTGAAACAAAAACAAACTTTATGAAATTACCTGAGCTTTTGTGTGTATGTGTGTGTATTACGTGAGTGTGCACAAGCATGTGCATGTTTGTGCTGTCTGCGCACAGGTCTGTGTACACCTGAGTGCATGTGAGTGTGTTTACGTGCAGGCAGGCACATATGTGTGTATGCACGTGTTTTTGCATGTGCAGCACGTGTGATTGTGTGCATGTGACTGCAGTGCATCTTTGCATGTGTGTGTGTACATGTGTGTGAATGCAGGTATGCTTGGGCATGTACGTGCACATGTGTGTGTACGCATTCATGCTGTGGGGGGATGAGGAAGGCATGGAGTTGTTGCTTTCTGGTGCCACCTTCCCCCACCCTCCCTTTTGCTGTTGCCTCAGTGCTGTGTGGTGAAGTGTAGAGACTCAAAAGGAGGATCACTACCCCCTACTGTGAGCGATCTGTCTGCTCATCCTCATGGTCACCCATCTGTCCAGTAAACATCTCTGAGCCTGTGTCATGTGCTGGGGCCTGCGGTCCACAGTGAAGCAGGCGTGTGCTCTCAGCTCTGCTCAGCCCAGCCGGGCATGGGGCAGAGGAGCTGCAGGCCAGGTGTGTCTGCGGAGGGAGAGGTTACCTCTGGCTGGTGAGTCAGCGGAGATGGCAGCTGAGCTGAACTGAAGGAGCGGGGTGGACGGAGCTCGCTCTAGAGGAGGGTGGGGGCAGGAGGCAGGGGAAGGGGCTGGGTGCCTGGCTTGCAGGGAGGACGCATCACAGAGGGGCTGCAAGGGTGGCCAAACAGCTAGCTTTGACTTCGTTTTATACACAGAGAGAACAGCTTTGGAACCAGAGTGACAGGATCAGGCCCACACTTTTCCTCTGGTGGCGGCTGAGGGGTTTGATGGCAGAAGAGAGAAGATGGGCTGAGGAACAGTGGTGATGGTAGGGGCTGTGCCTCTGCCAGGCTTCCAGCCTCTTTGTGGTGGTCCCTTGGGTCCACAAGGTTAGCAAGCACCTTGCGTGAGGCCGGAATGGGGCTTCCTCTTCATTCCCTCTTTCCCAGAAGTAAACGCCACACAGTTTGGAGTTGATGAGACTGAGGGGGCCATCTTGCGGGAAAGGCAAGCGTCAGCATTGGCTGGGGTGCCTGCCCGGGGACAAGGGGGACGCTGAGCCAGACTTGCAGACCCCAGGGAAGGACACAGTGTGCTCAGAGAGGCAGGGAGAGTCAGGAGAGCCAGGTGTGCAGAGAAGGCTCAGCCGAGGGGGCCCTGGGGGCTCAGGCACTCAGGGAGTGAGGGGAGGGGCGGCCAGACAGCCGTGAACGAGGCCCAGGGGTGCTGTGTGCAGGACGGACACACAGGGCCCGAGGCTATTCTGTAGGGAAGGTCTCCCAGCTGCAGTGGGCTCTGGAAATTGTCTGCGGGTTGCCGCGCCTCCTGGGTCTCTCCGGCCCAGGCCTCAGCCGGGAGCTGCCTGTCCAGCCTGCCCCGGCTCCACCTCCAGACTGCGCAAGGCTGGGCGGGTGGGACGGGCTCCTCGTGCCTCGGTTGCCATGACCTGTGACGTTTCCTTTCCAGTTGCCAGATTCATTAGAAGGTTATGTAGTTTGTTGCGTTGTATTGCGCCGCCCGTTGGCTTAGGGAAGAACTGCCCTTGTAGGTTGGCCTGCCAGGTGTGCTACTTCAGAGCCTCCATCTGACATACTCTTCCCGGCCCAAAATGCAAACACAGCACACACTCCCTGTCTGGTCTGGGAATGATGACACCTCACCTCTCGCCCCTCCTGCCCTGTCCTGCCCGCACTCCAACCTCCTGGACACTTCGGTTCCCCATCTAACTCCCGACCCCTCCAGCTGGCTGGGGACAGGCAGCCTCATGAGACAGTGCACACAAAGTTTTCTGGCCGGGCCTTGAGGACGGGGACCAGGTCCCACCTGTGCCAAGGAAGCAGGCGTCTCACCCAGATTTGCCTCCGGGCTCTTGAAGGTGGACTGAAGGTCAGACAGTCCAGAGGCCAAGGGCCCCAGAGGAGGAGGGTGTGGGCCCGGGTAGACCAGGAGCAGCTGCCCCTCTGGTCAGGAGAGTCCAACAGCCCAGGGTTTTCTTGTTCCTGGGGGGAGGAGAGGGCAGAGGCAGTGGGGACCCAAAGACAGGTCCTGCTTCACCTCTGGATGGATCCACTTAGCTGAGCCCAGGAGCCCTGGGTGGAGGGCCAGACCCTGGGGTGTATCCACCTGCCAGGAGAAGGCTGTCCCCCTTCTCTCTTCAGTGGCCTGAACCCGCCTGTGTCTCTGGGAGCCCAAGCAGGTCTCGTAGGCAGCCACCCCGGGGGTGGAGGTGAGGCTTCAGGACTGGTGGCCCATCTGCCTCGGAGGAGACACAGTCAACAACCCCTGGACACCTCCCTGAGTCTGGAGCCTTATCCCTTATGTTGGTCCCAGCCCTTCCTGGCGTGCTGTCAGGAGGGTACAAGAGTGGCACCAAGCCACATCTCACCCCAGCTGCCCCCCGCCCCCTCTTCAGTCTCCCATTTCCCACCCAGCCCTGACCCAGCAGCAGCCCTGCCCCGGGCCAGCCTCAGGTGTCTCTGGGCCTGGAGCTTGCCTTGCCCCTGTGGACTTCGTCTCTAGAGCCTCGGGGCTCCCTGCAGAACAGCGTGGCTCTCGCTCTAGTTTTCTGGCCTGCTTTAGACTTTTCTCCACTTTTTAAGCCTCTTGGCTAACTTGGAAGAAAATTGAGCATGAATTGGCTCATCAGGCAAGCTGATGTTTCTGCTGTGGATCTCCAGCCGGCCTTGTTGGTCAGTTAACTCTATCAGCTGCCCTGGCATGGTGAAACAGCTCTTTTCCAATTTGGCATTACCCATGGCTTCTGAAAGTGTAAAATCAGAGTTGACAACCCAAAGCCGCCCCGATGCAGCCTGTCATTCCCTCCATGTTCATTAGCTCAGATGCCCCCCGCCCGCTCCCTGCGTGGGACCAGAGTGTGGAGGTGAGGCTGGGGGCAAGGAGGGGATCGAGCCCAGCAGAGAAATCCCTCATTTTACCTGTTTTGACTTTTGGCGTTTAATCCGACACTGGTTAACTGGGTCTGTTTTCTTGTCTGCTTCCTCCCCCTTCCCTCCTGCTGCGCCCCTCCCGTGGACCCCACTCTGCCTCTGTCCTGTGGGCTGGGCCTCCAGTGGGCGCATCAGTTACAATGATATGTTTGAGATGCTGAAACACATGTCCCCGCCCCTGGGGCTGGGGAAGAAATGCCCTGCTCTAGTTGCATACGAGGTAGACCCCACGCCCACACCCTGCAGGCTGTCTGTGCTGCGGCCGGGCTCCTGTGTCTCTTCTGGGACTTGTCCATCTGTTTGTCTGCTGCTGTGCTGTCTCACTGTTTCTTTCTTTTCTCTGCCCCTACCATCTCTGCTTCCTTCCCAAACAAAGGGAAGCAGACACCACGAGGTGCCTCTGCACTGGCCCCTTGTCCCCCAGGGCTGCTCCTCTGAGCCCCCGGGGAGGCTCAGGAACATGGAGCAGGAGCCCACCATCTGCCTCTTCTCCTTCCCTTCTCTTCCCTAGAAAGGAGGGGACAGACCAGCTTTTTTGACAGAGCCTGTTTTTGTTCTGAGCTCAGGACCACACTCTGCTCCTCTGTCCCCTAAGCCCCTGATGTGGGTGGAGTTGTCTAGCCCTGAGGGTCTGACCCTGGGGGAGCAGCGGCCTGCAAGGCCTCTGCAGGGTGCACCTGAGGAGCCCGCCCCCAGCCCCACATGTGCAGAACTTCCCGGGCTGGGGAGGGAGTGTTTTCTCTAGGGCTTCATGGGTTCATGGAGCCTTAAGAAGGAAGGGTGCTGGAGAGAGGCATCCTGACTTCATTCCTGGGGCTCCAGAGGGCCCTGCAGGATGAGAACAGCCTCTGGGGACTGGGTGGTCCCATGTCCCTTCCACCCTGCTGCTGAGGGCCCAGCAGGCTGAGCTGCAAGGAGGGGGGTAAACTGAGGACACCGCCAGGCCTCTCTCCCGAGTGGGCGAGCAGGCCACATGGCCCCATCCGCAAGCCTGCTCCCACCTGCACCTGCATCCTCCGTCACCCGCTTGGTGAGTAAGCACCTTCCATCCCTCCAGCGCTCCACCCTCTCAAGAGCCCTCCTGCAGCCCTCAGTGCTCCCGAAACTCAGCCAGCATGTGTCTGGGGCCTGACTGCTGTCTGCCTCTCTGAGCAGGCTTCCCACCAGAGCTTTCATCTTTCTGATTCTGTTCACGCTGTCTGTCTCTGTGCTCCGATTCTGGGCTTGCATCTATCCCCTGGCTCAGCACAGCCTCTAGGAGCTAAGTGGCTCCTCCAGGCGATATGCAGACGTCTTCCTTGGTCCTCCCCTGCCCGACATGTGAGTCGAGCCTGCCTGGAGGCCCTGCATGAAAGGCTGTAGCTTCGTCCCCAAGGAGAGCTGTGTCCACACTGACACCTGGGGCCAGGGTGGGCAGCCAGGGCTGTGACGGGGTAGCCTTTGGAGTTCCTCCCCAGGTGTGCTGGCCAACTCCAAGGTTCTGGCAGTGAAGAGACCAGGTGAGGCCTCATGGTGGGTGGAAGTGGATGGGCTTGGTGAGCTGGGGAGGGTCCAGGAGATGCACAGAGCGCCATGTCCAAGAGGGTCTAGGCCCAGGCAGAGACTCCTGTCTGTTTGCCCTGGTCTTGCCCCTCTGCTGCTCCCTGAGATTCCTGGCTCTCTGGGGCCTGGGCAGGCAGAAGGGGTCTGGTAAAGGTGCCCCGGACGGAGCTCTCCTCTCTTGGAAAACACCTGCTTGCCCCTCCTTCCCGCTGGCCCCTGACTCCCTGACTCTCCCCTGGCGTGGAACCCCTCTGCCTCTCCCACTGCCATCGGTGCTGGTCTGCAGGGACACCATGCTCTGGGAAGCTGTGTGTGTCACACAGGTGACCAGCAAGGTCCTAGGACCATGATTGGAGGTACTAAGTGGGGCTTTGCCAGCATTAGGGGACAGAGTCTGGGCTCGTGTCTCTAGCCACCTGCCCTCCATCAGGCTGAAGACTGGATTTGGTGCCAGGATGCTGGGGGCAGGCCTGGGGGCAGAGTGGCCCTACCCAGAGAAGGGACAGAGAGGCTGCCCTGTCACAGGGTGCAGGCTTGGCAGAGGGCAGGCAGACCCCAGGGAGGGGCCCTGTGCCCCCACCTTTAGCTCCCATCCTGGATGGGAGAGGACAGGGGGCTCACGGTGCCCTGAGGGCTCTACTTGGCAGGTGAGGTGGCCCCCCGATGCTCAGGATGTTCCAGACACACCTGAGACCCTTTTCCTCCTGGAGATCGCATAAGTTCTCAGAGCCTCAGGGACACACCTGTCTCCAGCTGCTCTGTCCTGGAAAATGGAAGAGAGGAAAGGGGGCTGTTCTCTTGATGGGGAAACAGGGAGCAAGCTTGCAGGGCTCCCAGTCTGGTCCGAGCACTTGTGTTCCTGTGGGATGGCCCTGGGTCCCCAGGCAGCTGGCTGAGCCTGAGGCCCTGTTCAGTCACATCTGTTTGGGTCCTTCCCCTTGGAAGGAGCTGCTCTCTAAGGCTTCCCTTGCTGCCTTGGGCTGGTGGCATCAAGCATCTGTTCCTGGCCCCCTAGCTGGGTGGTGAGAGGCAGAGGCCTTCCCGGGGCTGCGGGTCTCCTCACTGGGAGCTGACCTCTGAGCCTGTGGTCTTGGCTGCCCCACCCCTCGTCCAATGCTCCTGTCTGTGGGCTGCCTCTGGCATCCTGCAGCCAGCTCAGACCCCTCTTCAGCCTAGGCCACACACTTGTTCTGTCATGGGCAGTGGGCAAGGGCCCCTCTGGCTGAGACATGCCTGTTTTTTCAGAGGGATCCAGGCTTATGGCCTGGCCCCATTGTACAAGATGTACCTGGACTTCTACTTTTCTGCAGCCAAGGGAACCCTCAGTTCAGATGAGGGTGGGGGTCCAGGGGTAGTGTGAATGCTGGCAAAACTCCCATCCATCCAACCTCTCTTGGTCCTGGGCACCTGCAGGAACCACCTCTGGGAGGCCAGCCCAGCCTCCAGGGCCCTCGAGCACTGTGTAGCCCTGTGGTGGGGGGACCCTGGGAGGCCTGCCCCTGACCTGCCCCCCTTGTCCCCAGCGCCTGGTTCATATGAACATGCCCATCTCCAACGAGGACATGACCGTCCACTTCACGTTCACGCTGATGGTCCTCATCCGGACCGCACTGGAGATCAAGCTGGCTCCAGGTGAGCAAGCCAGCCTTGAGGGAGGGCACAAAGCCAGGGCTGTGTGACCGCCCCAAGAGCCACCCCAGGCAGCTGTGCAGGGGTGGGAGGAGGGGCCTGTCTGGACTGGATGGAGAACAACTGCCCCTGGTACCTCTGTCAGACTGACCTTGTCCCCCGAAACCATCCTGCACGTTAGTGCTGCAGTGATCCCATTTTCACGTGAGGAAGCTGAGGTGGAGTGAAATTGAATGACTCCAGATTTCCCAGAGTTCTGCAGTGTTGGAGCCAGCGTCATATGAGCCAGTACCCCTTATGGGGTGAATAGTCTGCCCCTTCCCCATAGTGAGCCCAGTTCCCCCATCAGGCCCTCACCAGAGTTACTGGTAGAACGACACAGCCTGAGCCAAATCAAGAAGGAAATGAATCTCCCACTTCTCCCCTCCCCACCGCATGTGATGACAGCTTCCCCTTCGCAGAGAAAATGAGTCACCAGAGGGGCCTTCCCCCCACATGGCCTTCCTCCCTGCATCCATGCCCTTGAGCTCCGCCCTCTCTTGTGTAACAGATGAGGAGAGCCCAGTCCTCTCGCTTGCACACTCTGCCCTGTTTTCATCACCTACCCAAGGATGTCATGACAGAAATTCTGTATTCTATTTCTTGCCCTGTCAACTTTCTCTCTCTGCTGGATTATTTCTATCAATATGTAAATGTGCTGTTATTTTCCCTATTTTTAAAAAGTTTCTCTCTTCCCCCTCCATCGACTTCTCTCTTTTTCTTCTCTCCTTCTTAGCCACAGGAGACACAGGTCTGCATTGTCTCTGATTTCTCCTTTCCTAGTCTGCAGTCCACGTTTCACAGTGCAAAGCTTTGCTGGAACTGCTCTTGTCAAGCTCCGCAGGGACCTCCCCTTCTCAGCCCTTGCCTTAAGGACCTGTCCACAGCCTTTCTGCAGTTGTGACTCCCTTCTGTGTGACACCTCTTTTTCTGGCTTCTCCCAACCTCTGAAGGTCACTGTGTGCCTCAGGCATACATTCTCACCTTTTCCCATGGCTTTCAATGTTGTGAATTCCAATTTTGTATTTTTAGTTCAGACCTGCTCCTACACCCCAGGCTTATATACCCCACAAATTATTCACCGTCTGTACTTGGAGGCCCAGTGAGCATCCAGAGTTCACGTGCTGACCCTTCAGTTCCAGATACTCCCCAGATTCCTCCCTGTCTCCATCAGTGGAAACTGCTGTTAGAGTTGCTCATGCCAAAACTTTTGCAGTCATTTTTATGTTCTACTTTTTTTTCTTACCCTACTTCTGATCCATATCTGAACCCTTGTAATATCTTCTGACTCCACCTTCAAAATACACTCAGAATATGATCACTTGTCTAACCTTTCCTACTGCCACCTCCTGGTCCAAGTCACTCTTGTTCTTCTTGACTGCATTGTTGCAGTAACCTTCTAACTGGTCTGCTTCTGCCCTTGCCTCTTTCAGTCTACCTTCAACACAACAGCCAGAATGATCACGTTAAAAATCAAACCAGTAAAATTATTAAACCTCTAGCTAGCCTGATCGTGAAAAATAGATAAAAATAACCAATATAAGGAACGAAAGAGGGAATATCACTGTAGATCCTGCTGACATTAAATGGATAACAAGGAAATTTTGTAAACAACTTTATGTCAATAACTTCAGTAACTTAAATGAAATGGAAAAATTCCTTGACATAAACTATGAGGCTCATTCAAAAATAGATAACCTGAAAAAAAAGGAAATAGACAACCTTAGTAATACTGTATATATTAAATAAATTAAATTCATAGTTAAAAATCTTCCAACAAAGAAAATCATGGGCCCGATTTGTTCCGTTGATGAAGTCAACCAAACGTTTAAGCAGGAAATAATTCTATACAAAGTCCTCTAGACAGTAGAAAAAGAGAAGGTGTTTCCCAATTTATTTTACGAGGCCAGCATTACTCTGATACCAAAACTAGACAGAGACATTACAAGCAAAAAAATTACAGACCAACATTCCTCATGAATACGAACAATAAAATTTTCAACACAACTTTAGCAAACTGAACATGGTGATTAAAGTAGGGTTTATCCCAGGAATGAAAAATGCAAGGTGGGTTCGAGTTTAAAAATCAATCAAGGGCTTCCCTGGTGGCGCAGTGGTTGAAAGTCCACCTGCTGATGCAGGGGACATGGGTTCGTGCCCCAGTCCGGGAAGATCCTGCAGGCCGCGGAGCGGCTGGGCCCGTGAGCCATGGCCGCTGAGCCTGAGCGTCTGGAGCCTGTGCTCCGCAACGGGAGAGGCCACAACAGTGAGAGGACCACGTACTGCAAAATAAAATAAAATAAAATAAAAAATCAATCAATAGAACAATATATAAAGGAGGAAAAACTATATGATTATCTCAATAGATGCAGAAAAATCTTTGACAAAATTCAACATCCATTTATGATACATAAATTCTATATAAACTAAAAATTAAAGCAAACTTCCTCAATCTGATCAAGGATATCTATGATAAACCTACAGCTAATGACATGCTTAACAAAGAAAGCCTGGCTCCTTTCCCCCTAAGATCAGTAACAAGGCAAGGATGTCTCCTGTCACCATTTTTGTTCAATATCATACTTGAGGTTCTAGCCATTGTAACAAATCAAGAAAAAGAAATAAGAGGTGTACCAATTGGAAATAAATAAATAAAATTGTCTCTATTCATGATTGACATGATTATCTGTACAAAGAATCTTAAAGAATCAAATAAAAAGTTAATAAAACCAAAGCATCTACAAGCCTAGGAATACCAATGATTGCTGGGAACCACCAGAAGCTAGGAAGAGACAAGAAGCATTCTTCATTAGAGCCTTTCAAGGGATCACAACCTTGTCAATACCTTGATTTTGAGCTTCTGGCCTCCAGAACTGAGACAATATATTTCTGCTGTTTAAAGGTGTAAGAAGAAGTTACTAAAACTAATACCTGAGTATAGCAAGGTCAGTATATGAAAAGCAAATGTATTTCTACAGATTAGCAATTAACAATTGAAATTGAAAAAGTTCCATTAAAATTGCACCAAAAAAATCAAATAACTGGCTAACTCTAAAAATATATATGCTAGAGTGTATGCTGCAAATTTCAGAATATTGACCAAGGAATCTTCCTTAATAAATAAACCAAGCACTGTATCATGTTCATGCATTGGAAGACTCAATATTGTTAGTTCTCCTCATATTGATCAATAGACTCAGTGTTATGCCAATCAAAATCCCAACAGGATTTCTGGGTTGAAATTTATAAACTGATGCTAAAATATACGTAGAAAAGCACACAAACTTGAGTAACAAAAACAATTTTGCAAAAAGAATAAAGTATTTTAGCCATTTAAAGAATGGCAATATTAATATTAATATTAATATTACTGATGAGAATGCAGAAAACTCGAATTCTCGTTTTCCTAGTGTGGATACAGTGGTACTGCCGCTTTGGAAAACAGTTTCACCATTCTTGATCATGTGGCCCAGGCATCCCACTCCTAAGGGAGATGACATGAAAGCATACACGCACACAAAAACCTATACGCTAAAGTTTGTGGCTTTATTCATAATCGCGCCAAACTGTAAACAACTCAACCATCAGCCAAATGGTGACGGATAATCAAGCTGTGGTGTGTCTGTGCGATGAGACGGTTCTCACTCAGCAACAGAGAAACAGGCTACCAATGTGCTTGACGTGGGTGGGGCTCAGATGCATCGTGCTGGGTGAAAAGTCAGACTTGACAGCATGTTGTGTGAAGCCATTTGTATGACATTCTGAGAAGATGAAACAGTTGAGACAGAAAACACATCGTTGATGCCAGGGCCCTGGGAGAGGGCGAAGGGGTGGACCACAAAGGGTACGGAGGGAGCTTGGCAGGGGTGCCGAGCTCCTGCCTGGATTGTGATGGTGGATCCACGGTCATATGCATTTACCAAAGTTCACAGAGTGGAAGAACTAACAAAGTGAATGTTTATGTACGTAAATCACACTTTAATAAACACGATGTTTAAAAAAAGATGGATCAGAGTACTTTATTCCTCAGCTTGGACCCTCTGCTGCTTCCTGTCTCAGCGGCCCCCACCTGCACATCCTCTCCCTCTGCTCCAGCCTCGCCCTCCTGGCTCCCTGCCCCCCTTCAGGGCCCTGTGAGCCCTTTCCTGACCGTTCTGTCCAAACTGCAGCCCTCCTGATAGTTCCTGTCCCTCCCCTCTTGGTTTTTCCTGTATCCAACATACTGGATTTTTAACTTACTGCTACTTTATTGTAGATTAAAATCATGTAACTCCACATGGGCAGTTTCTTTTGATTTTGTTCCATCACCTAGAACAACACCTAGTGTTCGGTGGGCGCTCAGTAACTTTTATGGAATGATTGGTGAATGGTTGGAACACTGCCATGTCCCTTCCCAATCCCATCGCCACCCACGCCTACACGCCCTTGCACCCTCGCCACTGGGCGGGTCAGCTCCCACACCTCTTTAGACAGGTTCTGGTGGGGAGCTGTGTGACCAGCCTCCAAGGCAGTGTTTCTCCCCCGTGCACCTTTCCTCCAGCATGGGGTCTCTCCCCGCCCACCCCAGCTCTGCCTGTTCCTCCAAGGGGGCTGTGGGATGGCTCCTAACATCTCTTCTCCCTTTCCACCCTTATCCTGCCCCAGCTGGCACAAAGTAGCATCAGTGTGACGCAGAGTTGAGGAAGGGCATTTCCTCTGTGTGGGCCAATTTGCCCCAGAAGACCCTGGATTTACTGGTGCCACCCCATAAACGTAAGTAGGGTGAGAAACTCCCCCTGTCCACCCCTCTTCTGTCGCACCCAGAGGCAGAGCAGGGAGTCCTGGGTGAGGGCAATTGTTGAGTCACCTTAGAGAGGAGAGCTCACGTCCTGGATAGCCCAGAGCACTCGTCTCCAAGGTGGGTGCCAGGGGCTGTGGGAGGAGATGTCTGGGCCGTATTCCATTGGGCAGAGTCACCCACACTCCTAGTGTAGGGAATTCCCTTCAGAAAATCCAGAGAAAAGGTAGGGAGATGCCTACAGTTGGAGCTGGCAGAAGGATGAGGTGTCTGGGGTTAAACTGAGCTGTGCTGTGTTGGGTGGAGCCCAGCGGGGCCTAGGAAAGAGTCAGTGGAGCTCCAGGTGGGCCAAGCCCCACGGTCCTGCCCGTGGGTCCAGGAGTCCTCATGGTGGGTGCTGGCTCCTCACCCCAGCTCACCCTGCATGTCCCCTTTCTCTTGTATTCCCTCCCTTGCCTGCCGTGCTCTCCAGCCAATGAGATGACAGTGGGGAAAGTGTACGCAGCTCTCATGATATTCGACTTCTATAAACAGAACAAAACCACCAGAGACCAGATTCACCAAGCTCCCGGAGGCCTGTCCCAAGTACCAGGTTCCAGGAGTTCCAGGAAATAACCCCGAGACTCTGCCACCTTCCACTGTTTGGCAGCAGAGGGGACCCAGCCCCTTCTTGAAGAAGGTGCAGTGGGAAAAGGAAGATGAGAGGTTCTTGCGGCCACCTCTCTGGCTCACAGAGTCAGAAACCCCATATAGCCTGTGCTTCCGTTAGTAGGAGGTGCACACAGGCAGGGCCCAAAGAGGTTCAAACCGACTGCCCAGGGTCATGATGTGTCCCACTCATGCCTCTGGCTGGGATAGTTTGGAGGACTTTCTTCCAGAGGTCATCCTTCAAAGATGATGACTTCACCACACAGCCAAAACCTTTGGTGACCGTGTGTATACTCTCATCTATAAAATTGTCCTATGTCCAGCACTCAGGACATTCACCCCCAGGGTGCGAAGTGTCTGCTGTCCACACTCCAGCCCTGAAATCTCCTCCAAATTCTGCTCAACCTGGGACTCTGGCAGCCTCTACCAATCAATCCAAGTTGATAATGAGATGAAATCTTGTTGCCATTTGTAATCAGATCCAGTCCCCAAATTGTGTAGGAAGGGAAACTGAGGCTCCAACAAATGAAATGACTGTCCTGAAGTCACTTACAGGCCAGACTGGGAATGGGCTTCTGATGGGCAAAGGGCAGGCCCAGGGATCCCCATCCTGCCCTGGGGGTTCCAGACAGGTGGCCGAGCACCTCGGTGCCCAGGATCCATGGGGCGTCCCCGGCCTCAGAGACCCTCCTCCTGGCGCCCCTTCTGCAGATGGGCCCCGGGTCCCTGTTCCACCCTCTGAAGGCCACGCTGGAGCAGACGCAGCCGGCCGTGCTCCGCAGAGCCTGGGTTTTCCTTCGGCAGAAGAGCTCCGCCTCCCTCAGCAATGGCGGGGCAGTTGTGAGTACCACCGGGCAGGGTGTGGGGCCTTGGCGGGAGGAGGGCAGGGGTCCCCCCAGGGCTCCCGTGGGCAGTGCCCCAGGACAGGGAGCCCTCGGGTCTCACCGCCACCCAGCCACACCCACCTCCACCCAGACGCTTCGCGGTGGGTCCAGCTGGTCCAGTCTGCCGCCGGAGCCGGTTGTGTGGTGCATCTGAGGCTAATTCCTGTAACAGTAGACAGGTGCTCTGACGGCACTGGGGTCACCTGATTTAGACAGTCTGTTATTCCATCCCATGCCTCCCACTGTGGGAGCCTGTTTCTCTCTCAGGTGAGGGCTCCCCCCTGCTTCCTCGCTGGCCTTCGGTGCCTGCAGACCATTAAGAAGGTATCTGTTTCCACCTCAGCTTCTCACCGCTTTTTGTTAACGGCCTGTTAGTGTTCTCATCTTCCTTTAAGACACTTTCCCTCTCAGATCTCCATTTTGATATTGATGTCTGTTTTGTAGACAAATTAGCAAGGTCTTTCCCTATCACGTAACTCTTGGTAACAACCCCAAAACCAAGTGATCCAGAATAGGCATCCCTGTGGCACTCTGAGGGGTGGTAGCTGGTGCCAGGCTGAGCCGCACTGGAGGGCAGAACCCTCTCAGCCACCTCCCGCAGTTAGAGGGGCGTGTCTCACATCTGCTAACATCCCGTTGGCCAAAGCAACTCATTGGTTGAGCCCAAAGCAGGAACGTGCGCTCTGTCTCACCGGCAGGGGCTGAGGGTGGGCCTCGCAACCACTTGCCATCCTGGAGAACCACAAGGCCAGGCAGCAAGCATGGCTAGGGCTCCCGGTTTCTTTCTCTCCTGTGCATGTTCTGGACACTCTTTTTGAAGCCTGGTTTTGGGTCATGGACTGTGGATCAGATAGCTGCCATACTTGGGCAGCCAGCCCTAAGTGCTTTGGCAGTGCTTTGGGCCTGGGCCTGGGCCCGGGCCAGCTCCTGTGGGACCGGTGGGCCCAGGACAGCATATTCTCACCTCCTGTGTCCGGGCTTGTCGTGTGGGGAGGCCGGAGAACAGCCCGAGGGGAAGGGTTAGGGTGCAGGCGTTCAGGCCTCTCTTTGTGCCCCATTGGCCAAAGCAAGTCACCTCCCTAGCCCGAGCTCATGTGACAGGAGTTGACACTGTGACGGCACAAGTCCAGAGGTGGAGAGGCCACAGGACACCGGGAGAACCTAAGCACAACTGGTAACGCTCCCGTGCGAAAACCGCACTCTTGAGTGCGTGCAGGCCCTGAGGGCTGGCCTCCCGGCGCCTGGGAGCCCCCGTGTTCCCATACTCTCCTTTCTCCATGCTGATTATGATCCCATTTGTGCATTTAAAGTTAAACAGTGGATTCTGAGTGTCCATGTGTGTGTTGGAGGAGATGGGGTGGGGAGGTGTCTTTGTGGACTGATCTGAGCCAGGCTTTTGGTTCAGGAAAATGAACGTCGCTTATTTCCAGGGTTATAATTTCTACACAAATCAGTTACCACCCTTTTTTGTTGCATGTGAGAGAGGGCCCAATCTACTGGGGCCAGGCAGTGGGGGCATTTACTGAGCCTTCTGATGGCTGGTGTAAGTGCCCACCCGGCCTCGGCATGATGTGACCTCAGAGGTGACCAGGCCTTGGGGTCAACATCCGTCCTCCTGGCCATGCTTCCTCTCAGGGTCAGCCTTTCCTGAGGCTAGAGCAGCTCCAGACAGCACAGTGCAGGGGAGATGCTTGCAACTTGAGAAGATGAAGGATGTTCTCAGAAACCCCAGTGATGGTGGGTCTGGTCATCAGCGTGGCCAGCTTAGGCCATCCGGCTTCACCTCTGAGCTCAGTGTGATTGTTGCCACTCAACCTGGGTGATGGAGAATGTATGTGATGCCTCATTGTACACGAGAACGAGCAGAAACACAGGCAAATGCTGGGCTGTTTTGGTGCCCCTTGGGTGACACAATAACAAAGACAAACACTGACAAGGAGAGGGTAGGCGGTTAGGTTGCGTGTGGTGGGGAAGGCCTCCAAAAGTGGTCTCACCAAAGGTGACACTTGTGCCTAGACCTCAGGGCAGGAAGGCCTCCGTGGCTGGGGTCAGGGGGGCTGGTGAGTAGCCGTGGGCCATCAGGGCTGATGGAGCAGCTGCGCAGGCTGGGTGCCTCACCCGTGTGCATGTGTGTGGCCTTGTCCCACCGCACATGTGAGCCCCTGTCTAGGCCAGATGTCCCCAGACTAGGGTCCCCTCTCTGCCCATCAACTCTGAGTGGGCACGACCATTGCTGTACCTCAACTGGAGAGTGGCCACATTCAAGGGGCCTCCTTCCAGCCCAGAACAGGGTCGGGGTGGAGGTTTCTGGCAGGTGGGAGCCAGGTTCTGTGGCCCATGGACCTCCAGGCCCACAGGACAATCCTCTCTCCTCCACACACATACCCAAGAGGGTGGCATCAAGGAGTTGGTCTCCTGGGCACTCAGAGGACCCAGGAGGTGCCCTGCGAGGTGACGACGCCCCTGGAGCGTGGCCACTTCACGGAGATCCCAGTGGTGCAGACAGGAAAACCGGTGAGGGCTCCCAGGGCTGGGGGCCGAGTGGGGGGTGGGGTGAGAGTGGGAGGGTGAGGGCGAGAGCAGGATTGGGGGAGGCTGGCATGGGAGAGAAGGTGAAAGTGGGATGGGGGAGGGTGTGACTGGGGGGCTGCTGTCCCCCCAGGCTGTGGTTGTCCAGATGCAGAGCATGGCCCTGAGAGGCTCTGACGGGGAGCCCCAACCCGGGCTGGAGAGCCAGGGCCTAGTGGCCTCCATGCCCTACCTGGCAGCGGAGACTCAGGTGGGTGGTCTGGGAGGGTTGGGGTCATGGGAGGGGGGTTGGGGGTGAGGAGACTTGGCATGGGGGAGCTTGTGTCCCACACGCGGGCTTTGCTGGGGTGGAGCCTCCCTGAATGCACTGTAGCCTGGACACCACCGGCCCTGTTTGGAACCCTCAGAACACGATGCTGGCCTCGAGAGGTGTGGCCAGGCCAGGAAGAGTCCCCACTGCCTCGTGTCACTGACCCAGCCCTTCCCTGTTTCTGGGACACGCCTCTCCCATTCCAGCTCTTCACTCCCCCAGAAATCACACACAGGGCCTCCTCAAGCCACCCTTTTCCCTCATGTCCTCTCGGAGGCCCTGGGGGTGACCCTGCTCCCTCTCTGGACACTGGACGTTCTTTCTCTGGGACTCGCTTGACCACCTGGCAGGAAGCCCCTGGCCAGGGGGCTGCAGCACTGTTTCCCAGGCTCAGTCCCTGGGTTGAGCATTCCTCTTCCAACCCCTCACTCCCCCGTCTCTGCCCACTGCGCCTGGTGCCCTCCTGGCCTCGCCACGTCCCTTCGGTGCCATGCTGGCGCCTCTTCTCCCTCCTTGACGCTTGAGCCCGAGCAGTGGCTCTGGGTGAGCCCATTTCCGTGGGTTGTGCTTTCAGCCCTGGGGGAGCAGCCTCACGGTGCTGGATGGACGGAAGGGCTGGCACAGTGGTCTCACCATGGCTGCCAGGGCAGCTCTGGGCCCCACCCAGGATCCTTCCAGCCAGGCCAATAGCCTCCCTCTTCCTGGCACCCTCCGTGTCCTGTAGGGATGCTGAGGCCAAGAGGCCTCCTGGGCCCCGCCCGGCCTGGGAGAGACAGACAGGCACACAAACAGCATTTTGTGCAAAGAGTGCTTCTGAAGAAGCGGTGGGTCTCGGGTGGGCAAGAGCAGTCCAGGGAGAGGGAAGGGCTTGGTGGTCCCTGAACCCCAGCCCCGCAGTGGGCCTCCCCAGGGACCCTGCCAGACCTCAGGCAAGGCCCTCCGGGGTGCCATGCTCCCTCCTGCCCCCCAGCTCCCTGGGGCACAGCCTCCCTAGTCTGGGGAGATGCCCCAACTTCAGGGATAGAGTCCCAGGCCCATTCTTCCCCATGGGATGAGTCCTGTGGTCTGCCCAGCCCCCGTGTCATGGTGGCTTCCCCACCGCCCTGGGCCTCCCTGGACCCCACTCTTCAGGCCGTGCGCCCACCCGTGTCCCCACCTGCAGCCGACCCCAGACGCCAGCCCCATGAAGCGCTCCATCTCCACTCTGGCGCCCCAGCGCCCCACCCCCGTGGCTCGTCTCTGCAACGCCGCCCTGGACCACGCTCCGGCCAGCCAGGCCGCCCCCCACCATCACCACCGCTGCTATCGCCGCAGGGACAGGAAGCTGAGGTCCCTGGAGAAGGGGCCCAGCCTGTCCACAGACACAGATGGCAGTGCGTGTGAGAGGTCTGTCGAGGGGCGGTGGCTCGAGTTGGGGGTTCAAGAGCACATGGGAACCCTCTTCCTTTCTGCACCTCACAACCCCACAGCCAGCCCTGAGCCTGAGACCAGGCAGGAGCACCCCCCAGCTCTTCCCTGGGACCCTCTGCTGGCACTGGGGGGCCAGGCCGGGGTGGGGTCTGTCTCGCTGCCGGCTTGGCTGTGCTGACTTCTCCTCTCCCCCGCGCCAGCACCTAACAGCGCCGCGGGGCCAGGGCCGCCCCCGGGGGGACGGGCCAGCAGGCTGCCGGTGGGAGCGCAGGCAGGAGCGGGGCCGGTCCCAGGAGCGAAGGCAGCCCTCCTCCTCCTCCGAGAAGCAGCGCTTCTACTCCTGCGACCGCTTTGGGGGCCGTGAGCCTCCACAGCCCCAGCTCCCCCCCTCAGCAGTCACCCCCCGCCGTCGCCAGCCGCTGGGCAGGAGCCAGGACCCCCGAGACAGGTACGTGGGCCTCAGGACACCGCCTCGCCCGCGCTCGCTGGGGTCCGGGAGGTAGCCCCTTCCCGTCCTTGTTCCTAGGCCCAAGCCTGCGCTCCTTGCTTCCCGGGCCCGTCCGTCCCGCCGGGCGGAGCCCTGGCCCTCCCGCTGTCCAATCCCTTCTTTGCTTTCCTTCTGACAGAGGTGGGCTGGGCTGTGGTCTCCTGGTCCCTGGCCCTGTGCCTATCCCTTGCTGTCACCACCATCCCCAGACTGCCATCCCACCCTCCTGGGGCCGCCCCGGGTCCATCCCAGCTGCCCGCCCCCGCCCCCCGCCGTAGCTCTCCCTGTGCTGTGCTCTGTTCTCCCTGTCCTTTGACTGGGGTTTGCTGTGTTCCCGTTTCCTGCAAGGCAGTGCTTCAGCGAACGGGAGCCCCCTGCTGCCAACATCTGGTGCTAGCACCCGTGGCCGCGGCGGGCGGAGGCAGCTGCCCCAGACCCTGCTGACCCCCCGTCCCAGCATCGCCTATAAGACGGCCAACTCCTCGCCCGTCCACTTTGCTGGGGCTTATACCAGCCTCCCTGCCTTCTCCCCAGGCCGGCTTAGCCGTGGCCTTTCAGAACACAACGCGCTGCTCCAGAGAGACCCCCCTCAGCCAGGCCCTGGCCCCCAGCACTCGGATTGGCTCCGACCCGTACCTGGGGCGGCGTCTGGACAGCGAGGCTGCTGCCCACACCCAGCCTGAGGACACGCTTACCTTCGAGGAGGCCGTGGCCACCAACTCGGGCCGCTTCTCCCGGACTTCCTATGTGTCCTCCCTGACCTCCCAGTCCCACCCCCTCTGCCGGGTGCCCAACGGCTACCACTGCACTCTGGGGCTCAGCTCTGGCGGGAGCGGCCGGGGCGGCACAGCTACCACCACCCCGACCAAGACCACTGGTGCTAGCCGCACCGCGACCGGCGGGCGCGTCCCAGGTGATGAGTTTTATCATCCGCGCTGGGCTCCGGGGGCGCTCGGGCGCTGAGGCGGGGGCAGCAGCCCCGGGAGGAGAGCCTCGCCCCTGTGTCTCCTCCCTCACGCTGGGTGGAGCGGTTTGTAGAGGGATGTGGCTCCCCCTCTACCTCTCTCGCGCTGCCTCCCTGGGTCTCACAGCTCAGAGCCTACACAGGACGCGGCTGTGTGTGCTGAGCGGCACTGAGTGAAGGACCCACAACCGAGGTGTGTGCTGGGAACGTTTTGCAGGAGGTCTGAATCTTGTGCGGATCATCCTTCATCCAAACGTGTGGTGCAGAGGAGCGGGCGAGACCTCAGGACAGAGTCGGTGGTAAACTGAGCAGGTCTCGTCAGCCCCCGCACACCAACAATCCGGTGGCGCCCTTCGTACCTAAAATGGCAAATAGGCACTAGAAACACACGCCGATGCTCTGTCCTCTCCCAGACACAGTCAGCCCTGACAGGGACCAAATCTGGACAACGTTCTTGCTGTTGGTTTTGATTTTTATTCACGACACCCTTCACTCGTTTGTTGACTCTATATACTTGATCAGAAAATAAAAATAAAAAGAACAGAATAACGGGGAAGGGAATGTTAACATGACTGTAAAACATCAAACCTATAGGAGGATCTCAGCCTCTCAGGATGCGTGTTCTCGGCTTGCTCGAGGAGATGCTCTGTGTCCAGTCCAGGCGGCCAACCAGACCACCCCGGCTCCCGTGGCTCTCGACCAAGTGCCTGACCTCCTAGCGCCTCGCGCAGGCTCCCGGGGGCGGGATGGGAGACCTGTGTGAACTGCGAGTGGGCTTTGTGGAAACTATTCCAAACAACAACTGAGTAGAAAGCGGATGTAATTGAGAACATGCAGAAAACATCCAGTAGGTCCGTCGTAGTTGGAATGAAGTGGCCGTTTGCCCTTTTTCCTCGAACCAGTAGAGGCTGCAGGGCATGTGTAGCATGGCCCGCGTGGGCCGGTCAGTCTTTCTACACCCGATTCTCAGGGACGGGGTGCCTGAGAGGCAGGGCGCAATCTCTGTAGTTGTGCAAATTTCTTTTCACAGAAGACTCATCAGGGAGAGGCTGGGGGGAAGTGGGGGAGATTGGATGGGGTGGGGGCAGGAGGAGTGCCTGCATCTGAGTAGGTGAGGGCAGCTGGGAACCAAATGGAAATGAGGCCGGAGTTCGGAGGAAGGAGCAGCTCAGCTGCAGCTGCTGAGCTGGGCATCTGAGCCCACACTCTTTCTGGCACAAGAGGTGGGAAAGCAGGCAGCCAAACAAAGTGTTGCTTCAAGGCCACATTCAAAAGAGAAAGACCACTGTTAGGATGTGGTGCATAAAACACTTTGTTTTGTGAACAAAAGGAGCATTTAGATGAGTAGATTCTGGTGTGTCCTCCATATTTTGAAATGTGAGATGATCTCTTTGCTGGATCATTTGAATGTTCCCATTGGCTTTTACCCCATGATTCTCCTAAAGAAACTTGGAGTGTGATGTGTGTGTGTGCGTGTCTGTGTGTCCCCATAAGTGGATGCCGTTAACCCATAGGGCTATGCAACAAGACACACGTTTAATATTAGAAATAAAACACACAAGACCGCCACCTGTTCTAGGGTTTGAGCATGATTGTGACCAAACCATTTTATAGAATTTCCTTACTCGAAGGCAAAACACTCTGAAACTTTAAAATAACAGAGTATTTTACTCAAATAAGATATAATTAAAATCGGAATCTTGGACTGTGCATGTCATCCCTGGCTCCTGTTGCAGAGCAGAAGGATGTGTATTTTGGTACTGATGTTTTGTCTCTGGTCCCCCAGCCCATATTATTTTGAGTGTATTCATTCTGTGCAGAACCACAGCTGCTTCCCCAGGCCATGTTGGGCAGAGAATCCACTTTTCCGGACCCACACAGCCATGCTGGCTTGTCTGGATTCTTCTAGACACTGGAATTGGTGAAAATTACAGAGAGCGGGGGATATACTGTCTTGTTTTCCCGACTCTGCGTTTTTGTTTCTGTACTGTCTCTTCTCAGCTGTCACGTTTCCCCCAAAATCTCACAGTGAGTTGCCAGATTTGAAGTGCATCAACCAGTTGTCTGCATCTGGAACCAGTCAAGCAGTGGCTGTAGTTTGAATAAGTTATGTGTGCATGTAAAATATATACATATGTACATATATTCAAGTATGTGCATGACATGTACATCTTCATACTTTTTGATAAAATGTATTCATTTGTTAATTTTTAATTATATTTGATATAAATCAAGGGTTTGTTGCAAAACTTTATATTTAAGAACAGTGTTTAAAAAAAACAAAAACAAAAAGGGAAGTCCCAACTATGCAACACAACTGGGACTTGCTTTAAAAAAAAATTCTGTGATTGACTAGTTTGCTGCCTGAGTAATATTTATCAGCCAAACTTTGGATTCTGCTATTGTTTCTACAATTACATTTTGTATGAAGCAAAGTCCTTGGATTAAAATAAAACTTAGCAAAACATCAAAAACAAAACCCCACCATGCTGCTGGGTGATATATGCAAGGGGTGCGAATCCAGGCGGATGAGCCATCTCTGTGGGTATGGGGCACGGGGGCAGAGTGCACAGGGCTCAGAAGAAGGTGAGAACCTCTTCAACTTGCTCTGCGACTGATAGGATGCAAGGGTGGATTAGACCCAGCTTCATGGTGAGGATCAGGGTAGGCTTGTGGCTGGAGGAGCCAGGATAAGGACTCACGGGGGATGTGGTTGTGTTTTAGGGTTAGGAATATAGTTTGGGAGTTGAGCAGGCATTGGCTGAGGTTTGGGGTGGCTGTGTTGGGTGGGTTAGTGGTTAGAGGTTAGAGTTAGGTTTGGGGTTGAGGTTGGGGTGTAAGTTAGAGTTGGGGTTAGGAATTAGAGGTTAGGGTTAGGTTACAGGCAAAGGATTTGTCTATATAACCACTAACAGTGTAGGATTATGTGGGTATAATAATTAAGGTTTTGTTTAGTTTACTGTACATTCGAGTTCATTTAGAAAAGGCATAATTGAACAGGCTTAGGTTTCAGACAACAATGAAAATTGTGGTTCTAATTACACTGGGAAAAGGGATTGGAGTAGGGTTCAAATTTTTAGTCTGTTCTGATATGGGCCTATATTTGGATTAGGGTTAAGGGTGGTGTAGGATCATGGTCAGGCTCAGAGGTTAGGGTTAGGGAGTAGAGTAAGGTTCAGAGTTAGAGGGTCAGGAGTAAGGATAGAAATTCAGGCTCAGGGCTCAGGGTTAGAATGTAGGGTCAGGGTCAGGGATAGAGGATCAGGGACAGAATTAAAGGGTACATTAAGAGGATGAGGGGCTTCCCTGGTGGCGCAGTGGATAGAACTCTGTGCTTCCAGTGCAGGGGGCCTGGGTCTGATCTCTGGTCAGGGCCCTAGATCCCACATTCATGCCGCAACTAAGAGTTCGCATGCCACAACTAGGGACCCCGCATACCACAACTAAGGAGTTGGCAAGCTGCAACTAAGGAGCCCACAAGCCATGACTAAGGAGCCCTGGAGCCACATCTTAGGAGCCTGCCTGCTGCAAACTAAGACCAGGTGCAACCAAATAATAATAATAAAAAAAAGAGGATGAGGTTTTGAGGGATTAGAGTTAAAGGATGCAGGCTAGAGGGTCAAGGTTAGAGGGTTAGGTTAGATGGTCTGAGTCAGGGTCAGGGTAAGGGTTAGGAGTTTACAGGTCAAGGTTGAGTATCTAGGGGATAGGGGTTAGGAGTATTAGGGTTTCGGTTTACAGATGAGGAGGTTAGGGTTAGGGAGTTAACAGTAGAGATTTGGGCATTAGGGTTAGTGGGTTAGTGTTAAGCATAACTGGCCCATGACCCCCCTAACCCCACACCTCTGAGTCCTCTAGGATGGACAGGACTTGCCCTGGGTCACTCATGAGTGTGGGCTTCACCTGGACCGCTGGTTATCTACCTCCCATCCTGGAACCTAATAGCAGAAGAATGAAATGTCTGCTCTGGTCACTGACTGTTTCAGATCCAACTCAACCTCAGTCAACAGTTGTTAGGGCCTCAGAAGGCCACAGGGTTTCCTCCTACCATCTGAACTGGAAAGAGTAGTGCTGGCCCCACTTGGCCTGGGCAGCCCTGGTCCAGCACAGGCCTGACTGAGGTCATTCCATGGTCATGTTATGAATTTATACAGAACTTGGTGCAGCGACCTTCCAGCCCCCAGGTGCTGCCTCCTGAGGGCTGGTGAGGCCCTCCTGGGACTGCAGGCATCCTTTGTCCCATCTGAGTGGGCATCAATAGACATCAAGTCTCAGGACAGCCCTTGACCTCTGACCATCCAGGCAGTCATCTGTGGTCCTCCAGCTCAGGCCAGTCTGGTCCCTGTCAAGCCTCTGTGGCCAATTACTGAGTTGACCATGCTTCTGGGCAATTGAACAGCTACCTGGGCAGCACAGACAGCCCTTTGGGATGTTTCAGTTACTAACATCCATGTGGTTGAGAAAAGGGCCTCCCCCTCACAGGCTCATAGCCTGCCAAGAGAGGTAATAACCATCTAAATATTTGAGTGTGTCCCTGACACAACAACCATACAGCAGACCATGGCCTTGCAATCCTTTGGGCTTCCAGCTGTAACAAACTTTTGATTTTCATACTCATTAAGTGTCAAAGATACGGGAGCAACTGGGCCACCCAATGGACAGTTGCACACTGAGGCTGCATGGTCTTGGAGAGCCATGTGCACCCATGTGGGCTCTGAAAGCTGTCAATTATGGATTCTATGATATGGAATAATCCTTGAGCCTTCCACTGCTTCATTGAGCAAGAATTTCCTAACCACCATAGCATTTAGTCTCTGCTCTTTGTAAAAGAGGGAGGACACTGGATAAATGAGCAATATTGTTCTTGGGGGATGGGTGAGTAATGTGGCCAGGGGGCAGGTGTGACTCCTGGGCTCCCACCACCAGAGACATCAATGAGGGCTGTGCCTTTTGCAAGAGGAAGAGGTTCTTGCTGTTGTGGGAGCAAGAGCACTGGGTGGGTGGCTGCAGCTCCTGACCCTAAATCAACCACTTCCTTTCTTGGCCTTCAGACCCCACAGCTGTGCAGTGGGCTGTCAGTGATGTGGAATCTGCCGCTTTCCCCAAGCCAGCTTCTGTTCTCATGCCAAAGTCCAGAACCTCAGCTTTCCTTTGGGAACTTCTTACCTGTTTCCAGTCCAAACAGTTCCAGAGGGCTGATGCTACATTCCATCCACCTTGAAGATGGGCATACGATCCACATCTAGCCAATCCCATGTTCCATCCTATGGGTGCTCTGATGGGTTCAAGGACAATGCTATGACCCAAACCAGCCCAATGACGTTTATTTTATTTTATTTTTTGTCCATGCTGTGCACGCGGGATTTTAGTTCCCCGACCAAGGATCGAACCTGTGCCCCCTACATTGGGAGCGCAGATTCTTAACCACTGGACCACCAGGGAAGTCCCATCCCCTCATTTTCAAAACTGCTATGGATTTAAAGCACACAAGATGATTGTGGTATGAGTGGCCTTTTCAGTATGACTTCTTTGACTTATAATGTTTTCAATGTTTATCCATGTTGTAACATGTATTATCAGTGCTTCATTCATTTTTAAAATTGTGGTTAAAAATACATAACATGGGGATGGGGGGCAAGTGGAGGGAACGGCCCAGATGCACATCATTCACGGACCCTCTGGACTGGAGGGACTCGTGACAGCCGGAGCCCAGAAATCCGGGGATGGATAAGACACAGCGTCCCCTCCAATTCCTGTAAGCACCCCTTGCTCCATCCTGCGCCCAAATACCTCAGCTAGGCCCTCTCCCCACTCTACACTCCAAACTCAGCCGGGACAGACCTCTGCAGCCGCAGCTCCCCACCCTGCAGGAGCAGCTCAGAGGTCCTGTCCCCCTTTCCTCTGAGGGCCTCTTTTGGGTGTCCACAAAAGTATTTGATCGCTCAGGACAAAGCTGGTAGAGGACAGCGGGATGGCTGAGCCGGGCGCGCCGCGCTTCCTCCTGACCTTCGACTTTGACGAGACTATCGTGGACGAAAACAGCGACGACTCCGTCGTGCGCGCGCCGCGGCGGGCCAGCGGCTGCCTGAGAACCTGCGTGCCACCTAGCGCGAGGGCTTCTACAACGAGTACAGGCAGCGTGTCTTCCAGTACCTGGGCGAGTAGGGCGTGCGGCCGCGGGACCTGCGCGCCATCTACGAGGCCATCCCCCTGTCGTCCGGCATGGATGAGCTGCTGCAGTTTGTGGCCTAGCAGGGCGCCTGCTTTGAGGTTATTCTCATCTCAGACGCCAACACCTTTGACATGGAGAGTGCGCTGCGCGCCGCCGGCCACCACGGCCTGTTCCGCCGCATCTTCAGCAACCCGTCGGCGCCCGACCCTTGGGGGCTGCTGGCGCTGCGGCCCTTCCACGCGCACAGCTGCGCTCGCTGCCCCGACAACATGTGCAAGCACAAGGTGCTCAGCGACTACCTGCGCGAGCGGGCCCACGACGGCGTGAACTTCGAGCGACTTTTCTACGTGAGCGACGGCGCCAACGACTTCTGCCCCATGGGGCTGCTGGCAGGCGGCGACGTGGCCTTCCCGCGCTGCCGCTACCCCATGCACCGCCTTATGCAGGAGGCGCAGAAGGCCGAGACCAGCTCCTTCCGCGCCAGGGTGGTGCCCTGGGAAACCTCCACCGAAGTGCGCCTACACCTGCAGCAGGTGCTGAGGACGTGCTGAGGACGTGGCCTGCCCGGGCCCGGGCAGGGTGGGGGTGGGGCGGTGGGGGTCGGGAAAGAGAAAGCTAATTTTATTACTCCCTTTCCCTTTCGTTTTGGTATATCCCTCCGGGATTTCCCGGAATCCCAGGTTGGTCCATTTGGGGACTGGAGGAGGGAGTTGGGAGCTATCCCTATCTGTGCAGTTAACCCAGCTCGGCTGCCTCCCTCAGTTCCACTGCAAGCGAATTCCGGAGTCTGGCCCCACCAGGGTGGCACGCATATCTGAGCAGGCAGCAGTGTTTCCAAAAAACTTGTCCTCCCAGCTGGGAGGACGGGGTTTCCTGTCAGGGTAGAGAAGGAACACGTCCCGCCGCGTTGCGGTTAACTGTTGCCTTGGGCTGCATGGCCTCCCTCCTCCAGTCTTCTGTCCAGGGGACCCAGGCCCTAGAATGTCCCACCCCCGACCTCCCCCGCACCGGACTCCCCGCGGAGAGGGGTGGCGCTCCTTGCCGACGGTCCCAGGTCTAGATCTTGCTTTACCTGCTGTGACCCTACACTACACTCCTTGCCCACAACCCCCACCCTGTCAGCATCCCCACAGGAAAAAAAGCTGGAGGGAACAGTCACCTGCTGCTGGTGGAAAGAGGTAGCACACTGTCCCGGGGCTCGTGTCTGGCCAGCCAGGGACCTCACAGAGCCCGAAGAGAAGATGTCTCCTTGCACCCCAGCCTCGTCTATGCAGCAAGAAACCAGGGACTTAACCAAAGTCCTCCCACTGACTGGGCCCTCTGAGTCCCCCTCCTCCCGTATGGAACAGAAAGCCATGATGCTTTAAAGCAGAGCCAGTGGAAACCCAAGGCCCACCTCCCTCTTTTGGTGTTTCAGAGCTGTAAAGGAGGTGAAGGCGCAGAGGTGTGCGAGATCTCTCACGCTGCAGTCTGAGGGATGAGGGCGAGGTGATCTCTGTTCTCAGAGAGCCCCACTTAAGTGAGGGACCTGGTCCCCACTCTTGGAGGAGTGCCCAGCTTGGGGAACCAAGACTGAATACTTAACAAAGCAGGCAACAGGCAAAAGAGCAGGGTGAATCCCACCTTCGCAGAGGGGCACAGGGGTCTAGTGTGGAGGGCTCCATGAGCACCGAGGAGATGGGAGATACTGCTGCTTAGGGCAGGCAGAGGAGGCTCAATTAGCAGGAGCCGTAAAGTTGGTTGCCTTTCAGTCCCTCGGCCCGCTAGCCTTGCAGGGCAATCATCAGGAGGTCATCAGAATTTTATTCAAAGTTGGCACTTGCAGCTGGAGACCCTGTCTTGCATGGCGTAAGGGTCCCTTGTGGATAAGGTCACCAAACTCCTTGGCTTCCAGTTCTTTCCTGTCTCCAGCAGGCCTCTGGGTACCTCCTCTGTCTTTACCAGGACCCATTCCCACTGCAATGGGGGGAAGGAACAGACACAGCTCACAGCCCAGGAGGTGTGCAGGACTGGTCCAGTCTTGACTGGAGCAGGCTTTGGTGTGGCAGTCAAGAGGCTCACTCAAGGCGGTGCTTGGGTCAGCATCCCAGAGATCCCAGGCTGTCAGCAGCTGGGCTGCACATAGTTCCCGGGGAAGAATCCAGACCCCTCTGAGCCAATGCCCTCACACCAGCCATCAGAGTAGTGGCGGGTGATGCAGATAATGGTGCCCTCAGAGAAGGAGAGTTCGTTGTACTTCTGGCGGGTGTATGGGTTCAGTGTCACCACTGCAGGGCGGGAGGAGAGGGGTGCCATGAGATGTGCCTCCTGCCCCGCCACAGGGATGCTTGTGCCCACGTACTGGACTCTAGGGGGCAATGTGGAGAGTGGGGCAGGAGATGCCTTCTTCAAAGCCCCAGGACTCCTCCCCAGCTGAGCTAATATTCAGTATCAGGCCAGCTGCTTCCCTCCTCTGTGGCGGTGCGGTGGGGTGGAATAAAAGGCTCCACAAGTGTGACACAGGCCATCCCCTCCACTCCAAGAAACTTCAGTGTTTGAGAGCAGGGCTTTCAGCCCCCGTTCACCCTGGTCCTCCCACAATGTCTCTAGCAGGTGCTGGAGGTATTGCTCAGTAGGTGCTCTAGTAGGTGCTCAGTAAATACAGTAACATTGAACAGTGTAGACTTGGCCGAGTGAGCCTTGGGCAAGTCACTTAGTTTAACCTCTCAGGCTCAGCTTCATCTGCTAAATGGGAGTGTGAAGATCCTAGGAGGTTAAGTAAAAGTGAGAAAATGGATGAAAAGCTTTGACTCTGGGGTCTGGTATAAAGCAGTGGCTAAATTATGTTAACCCCCCCCTCCGCATATAACATAACATTTACCATTTAAATCATTTTGAGCATACAGTTCTATGGCATTAACTACATTCACGTTGTTGTACAAATATTCTCAGCATCCACCTCCAGAACTTATTCATTTTCCCTATGGGAAATTCTGTATCAATTTCTCTAAATTTTTGCCAACACTTGTTATTTTTAGCTTTCTTGATTATAGGACTTTTAGTGTGTGGAGGGGTATGGCGTTGTGGTATTAACTTGCATTTCATCATGACTAATGATGACTAACATCTTTTCATGTGCTTGTTGACCATTTGTATGTCTTATTTGGAGAAGGGTCTTTTCAAGTCCTTTTTCCATTTAAAACATTGGGTTGTTTGCCGAGTCCCGCCAAGCGCTCCTCCTGGCGACGTTGGTGTCGGTGAGCCCAGCCTGGAGCGGTCTCCGCGCCGCAGGGGCCCGCGCCCCGGGGCATCGCTAGCGGCCTCTCAGGGGCGCCGCTTCCTTTCTCGAGCTCGTAGGAGAGGAGACGCCCGGCCCCCGGCGCCCGTGCCCGGAGCGCCGAGATCGTGCTGTGCCGCGCGGACGTGGCGCCGCAGGGGCGGGTTTTGTTCGGCATTGGCTGCGGCGGTCTGCGCACCTCTCCCGGAAGTGGGCGTCCCGACCAGAGTGCACCTGGCGCGGGGCGTCCTCGGGGCTCTTCGCCGTCGGCGCCGCTAGAGCCGGCGGGGGTCTAAGGAGCCAGCGCGCGGCGGCTGGGAACGACCCGTCCCGTGGGTCCCTGGCACCCCAGTGGCATTCGAGCGCGGAGCGGAGGGCCGCGGACCACAGGTAAGGGGACAGGGGTTGGTGGGGGTGGGTGGAGGAAGGAACGACGAATTACACCAGAGCTGTTCGGTACAGTCGCGGAGCTCCCTAACTTGGCGGCAGCAGGAAGGGCTCGCCTTTGGAGTAAAGGCTTTGAGGACGAGCCCGAGCCTACCCACTCCCGTTTTACAGAACATCTGCAGGTGTAAAGCTCCCTCGTGCGCGGTTTTCCTAAGCAGCCAAGTGCCCCTCCCCCGCGATGTCTCTGCAAGCAGAACCTGAGAGGGGCCGGGTGCCTCGAGAGACTCGCCCTTGGCCCATGGGAAGTCCAAGGGATTTATCCTGCATGGTGATTTCACCTGCTGGGACCCCCCCCCCCCCGCCCCCCGCCAACCCGCCAACCCCCACTCTGGCCAGCTGGCCCAGCCCTGGTTACTGCACTTCTGCAGCCCAGGCCGGCCCTTGGCCACCTGCTGGGATGGGAAAGGGAAGGGTGTCAGAATTTCACCTTAGAAACTTGCCAGGGGGTGTGGATTTAAACACATAGTGGTCACTCTGGCAGAAGAGAAGGGAGGAGGGCACCTTGTTGCCCTTTCTTGTGGAATCGGTGGCGCTTCCGCTGAGAGGGACCTCGCCAGTGTTTGGTGTATTGGAACTGAATAATTAGAACTTGTACAATTTTCAAATTATGTGGTACTTGAATTTAAAAGCAAAACCCCTAGAACCTCTAAGTGTTTTAAAATTGAGGTCTAAAAATTGAAGGTCTGTTTTGCTTCCACTATGACATTATATTAAGAAATGTGCATATATTGAGAAGAGAGTCAGAAAAGGGAAGCAAACAAAAATCTCACTGCGGAGGCCATGGGAGTTAAGTTGTAAATGCTGCTGGCTTTCAGTAGCCTGCAGCCATTCTCTTCCTGTAGCTGATGGGATACAAAACTCTACTGGATTGTTCTTTGCACGGGATAGTCTTGTTTTGCAGAAATTCAGCTCAGAGCCATCTTTTGATGTATAAGAATTTCCCAGATTAGGCCCCCAGGCAGATCCTGGAGGGCCAGGGGGATTCCTTGCTTCATTATACCTGTCTGTTGGAGTGGAAAACAGCAATGACATAGGTTTCTTTAAATCTGCTTTTTGGTCTATCATCCAGAGCTTAGAGTAGCTACTTCCTCTCTCCCTCAATAGGGTTGTATTCCTGGAATGAATTATAGTCAGATGACCTTGTTTTTACAGGTGAGGGTCAGGGTCAGGGTCAGGGGTCGGGGGTTGGGGGCTGGGGTTAGGGTTAGGGTTTACGTTTAGAGTTAGGGTGGGAGTTAGGGGTTAGGAGTTAGGGTTAGGGTTAGGGGTAAGGGGTTAGGGGTGAAGGGTTTAGGGTTAGGGTTAGGGTAAGGTTTAGGATACGGCCACGGGTTAGGGTATGGGTACGGGTTAGGGTACGGGTTGGGGTACGCTTTAGGGTTAGGGTATGTATTAAACCTCTCCCACTCTCCAGATATCACTTAGCATGTAAAGGAATATTATTTGGGGTACAGCTATGGAGAAGACTTTAGACACTAGGATAAGACAAAGAACACACACATTATGAATAAATCACATTAGGATTTTGTTTTTAACCTGTACTTTAAAACACTAGTGCTTAGGAAATCTAATGGAGGCAGAAGCAGTAAAGGGTAGTTTTATGGGAATAACATCACAGATTTTGTGTAGAATACACAGATTTTGACTGGTTATAAAGTCAAGTAGGAATGCTTTTGTTCTGAAGATATAAACCCTCTTCTAAATTGAGCTGTTATTGGAAGTTAGAAATTTTTTGTTGCTGTTGTATTGCTTTGTGTTTTCATGATTATTCTGCTTGCATCTCCCTTGTGAAACCTTTGATTTGGGGAAGAGTGCCATTACTGGAAATGAGTTTACGGAATTATTCTCAAAAACAGAAGGAAATGGTTCTCACCTAAATATTAAGAAATGATCTCTATACTGGTGTACTAACAGAATTATGATTCAGGGATAATTCTATGAAATGTAATTAAACACTATATATTTTTTTCTTTTAAATTTCCATTGTTACTTTTTAAAAGTACAATTATAATTCAACTTCTTTGTAACAAGTGAAATTTAAAAAGATTAAAGGAAAAGATAATATTTTACCATGTGCCATCCTTTCCCACTCCCTGAAACGACCAGCATAATATGTAGCATTCTCATTTTATCCAGGGGTTCCTTACATCTGGAACATCATGTTTCTCACTGTAGAAAAACATATTTAGCTCTCACACTTTTTATAGGCTACATAACAGTCCATAGAACAGAAGTACCAAGTATTTCAGACTTAGATTTTGGAGGGACACTCAGGTTACTTTCTGTTTTATTTTGTTGTTCTGCTAATTTGTTTTAACCCCAGAAAAATATTTTTTTAAAGTACAAAAAAAAATTAAGTTAGGGGTAAGGATTAGGGTTTAGGGTACGGGTTAGAGTTAAGGTACAGGTTAGGATTAGGATACAGGTTAGGGTTAGGGTTTGGGTTAGCTTTAGGGTTAAGGTACAGGTTAGGGTACAGGTTAGGGTATGGCTATGGGTTAGGGTTAGGGTATGGGTTAGGGTACGGGTTCGGGTTAGGGTATCGGTTAGGGTTAGGGTACAGGTTAGGGTTAGGGTACGTGTTAGGGTACAGGTTAGGGTATGGCTTCGGGTTAGGGTTGGGGTATGGGTTAGGGTTAGGATATGGGTTAGGGTACGGTTTAGGGTTAGGGTACAGGTTAGGGTTAGGGTACAGTATAGGGTATGGCTATGGGCTAGAGGTAGGGTATGGGTTAGGTTACAGGTTAGTGTTAGGGTATGGGTTAGGATTAGGGTATGGGTTAGGGTACGGTTTAGGGTACGGGTTAGGGTTAGGATACATGTTAGGGTACATGTTAGTGTGAGGGTATGGGTTAGGATTAGGGTACGGCTTAGGGTACGTGTTAGTTTTAGGGTTATGGTTAGGGTACAGTTTAGGGTATGGCTACAGTTTATGGTTAGGGTACGGGTTAGGGTACTGGTTAGTGTTCGGGTATGGGTTAGGATTAGGGTACGAGTTAGGGTACGGTTTAGGGTTAGGGTTAGGGTACAGATTTGGGTATGGCTATGGGTTAGGGTTAGGGTATGGGTTAGGGTATGGGTACGGTTTAGGGTACACGTTAGGGTACAGCTACAGGTTAGGGTTAGGGTACGGTTTAGGGTATGGCTTAGGGTTTGGGTTTGGGTTAGGGTAAGGGTTAGAGTTAGGTTACAGTTTAGGGAATGGCTACAGGTTAGGGTTAGAGTACGCGTTAGGGTACAGGTTAGTGTTAGTGTACGTGTTAGGATTAGGGTACGATTTAGGGTTAGGGTGAGGGTACGGGTATGGTTTAGGCTGCCTGTTAGGGTACGGCGACGGATTAGGGTTAGGGTACGGGTTAGGGTATGGGTTACTGTTAGGGTCCGGTTTAGGATTAGGGTAGGTGTCCGGGTATTGTTTAAGGTTAGGGTTAGGGTTAGGGTACAGTTTAGGGTTAGGGTTAGGGCATGGTTTAGGGGACAGGTTAGCATACGGCTATGGGTTAGGGTACGGGTTAGGGTACGCTTTAGGGTTAGGATATTTATTAAACTTCTCTCACTCTCCAGATATCACTTAGAACGTAAAGCAATATTATTTGGGATCCAGACAAGAAGAAGACTTTAGACACTAGGATAAGACAAAGAATACACACATTATAAATAAATCTCATTAAGATTTTGATTTTAACCTGTACATTAAAACACTAGTGCTTCAGAAATCTAATGGAGGCAGAAGCAGTAAAGGGTAGTTTTATGGGAATAACATCACAGATTTTCTGTAGAATACACAGATTTTAACAGCTTAGAAAGTCAAGGAGGAATGCTTTTGTTCTGAATATATAAACCCTCTTCTAAATTGAGCTGTAATAGGATGTTAGAAATATTTTGTTGCTGTTCTATTGCTTTGTGTGTTCAGGATTATTCCTCTTGCATCCCCCTTGTTAAGCCTTTGATTTGGGGAAGAGTGCCATTACTGGAAATGAGTTTACAGAATTATTCTCAAAAGCAGAAGGAAATGGTTCTCACCTAAATATTAAGAAATAATCTCTATACTGGTGTACTAACAGAATTATGATTCAGGGATAATAATTCTATGAAATGTAATAAAATACACAATATATATTTCTTCTTTTAAATTACCATTGTTACTTTTTTAAAGTACAATTATAATTCAAATTCTTTGTAACAAGTGAAATTTAGAAAGATTAAAGGAAAAGATAATATTTTACCACGTGCCATCCTTTCCCACTCCCTGAAACGACCAGCATAATGTGTAGCATTCTCATTTTATCCAGGGGTTCCTTACATCTGGAACATCATGTTTCTCACTGTAGAAAAACATATTTAGCTCTCACACTTTTTATAGGCTACATAACAGTCCATTGAACAGAAGTACCAAGTATTTTAGACTTAGCTCTTTGAGGGACAATGAGGGTACATGCTGTTTTATTTTGCTTTTCTGCTAATTTGTTTTAACCCCAGAAAAATATTTTTTTAAATACAAAAAAAAATTAAGTTAGGGGTAAGGATTAGGGTTTAGGATATGGGTTAGGGTAAGGGTTAGGGTTAGGGTACAGGTTAGGATTAGGGTACAGGTTAGGGTTAGGCTTAGGGTTAGGGTACGGGCTATGGTACAGGTAAGGGTATGGCTACGGGTTAGGGTTAGGGTATGGGTTAGGGTACGGGTTAGGGTTAGGGTACAGTTTAGGGTATGGCTATGGGTTAGGGTTAGGGTTACAGTCAGGGTACGGGTTAGGCTTAGGGTATGAGTTAGGATTAGGGTAAGGGTACGGGTTAGGATTAGGTTATGCTTTAGGGTTAGGGTATGTACTAAACCTCTCCCACTCTTCAGATATCACTTAGCACATAAAGGAATATTATTTGGGGTCCAGCCATGGAGAAGACTTTAGACACTAGAATAAGACAGAACACACACATTATAAATAAATCATATTAGGATTTTTTTGTAACCTGTACATTAAAACACTAGTGCTTAGGAAATCTAATGGAGGCAGAAGCAGTAAAGGGTAGATTTATGGGATTAACATCACAGATTTTGTGTAGAATACCCAGATTTTGACTGGTTAGAAAGTCAAGTAGGAATGCTTTTGTTCTGAAGTTATAAACCCTCTTCTAAATTGAGCTGTTATTGGAAGTTAGAAATTTTTGTTGCTGTTGTATTGCTGTGTGTTTTCATGATTTTTCTGCTTGCATCTCCCTTGTGAAACCTTTGATTTGGGGAAGAGTGCCATTACTGGAAATGAGTTTACAGAATTATTCTCAAAAACAGAAGGAAATAGTTCTCACCTAAATATCAAGAAATAATCTCTATTCTGATGTACTAACAGAATAATGATTCAGGGATAACAATTCTATGAAATGTAATTAAACACAATATATATGTGTTTCCTTTAAATTTCCATTGTTACTTTTTTGAAGTACAATTATAATTCAAGTTCTTTGTAACAAGTGAAATTTTAAAAGATTAAAGAAAAAGATAATATTTTATCACATGCCAACCTTTCCCACTCGCTGAAACGACCAGCATAATGTGTAGTTTTCTCATTTTATCCAGGTGTTCCTTACATCTGGAACACCATGTTTCTCCCTGTAGAAAACCAGAATTAGCTCTCAGATATTTTATAGGCTACAAAGCCGTCCATAGAACAGAAGTACCAAATATTTCAGACTTAGCTTTTCGAGGGACACTCAGGTTACTTTCTGTTTTATTTCGTTGTTCTGCTCATTTGTATTAACCCCAGAAAAATATTTTTTAAAATACAAAAGAAAAAAAATTAAGTTAGGGGTGATAATTAGGGTTTAGAGTTCAGTTAGGGCATTGGTTAGGGTACAGGTTAGGGTTAGGGTACAGGTTAGGATTAGAGTACAGATTACGGTTAGGGTTAGGATATGGGTTAGGGTTAGGGTACGTGTTAGGGTACAGGTTACATTATAGCTACGGGTTATGGTTAGGGTATGGGTTAGGGTACGGGTTGGGTTTAGGGTACGGCTTAGCGATACGGTATGGATGAGGGTTAGGGCATGGGTTAGGGTTAGGGTACAGTTTAGTGTACTAGTTAGGGAATGGCTACAAGTTAGGGTTAGGGTTAGTGTGCATGTTAGCGTGGGGGTATGGGTAAGGATTAGGGTACAGGTTAGGGTACGTTTTAGGGTTAGGGTACAGTATAGGGTATGGCTACGGCTTAGGGTTAGGGTACGGGTTAAGGTACTGGTGAGGGTTAGGGTATGGGTTAGGATTAGGGTACGGGTTAGGGTATGGTTTAGGGTTATGGTTAGGTTAAGGGTACAAACTAGGGTTAGGGTACAGTTTAGGGTATGGCAACGGGTTCGGGTTAGGGTACAGGTTAGGGTAGGGGTTAGGGTTAGTTTACGGTTTACGGTACACGTTAAGGTATGGCTACGGGATAGGGTTAGGGTACCGGTTAGGGTACGGGTTTGGGATAGGTTACGGGTTAGGATTATGGTACACTTTAGGGTATGGCTACGGGTTAGGGTTAGGGTATGTGTTAGGGTACAGATTAGTGTTAGAGTACGGGTTAGGATTACAGTACGGGTAAGGGTAGGGGTTAGGGTATGGGTTAGGGTTAGGGTATGGGTTAGTATTAGGATACGGGTTAGGATTACGGTATGGTTAGGGCAAGGGTTAGGGTTAGGGGTAGGGTTTGGATATGGGTTAGGGTACAGAACAGGGTACGGCTACGGGTTACAATTAGGGTATGTGTTAGGGTATGTGTTAGGGTTAGGGTACGTTTTAGGGTTAGGGTACGGGGAAGGGTTAGGTTACAGGTTAGTGTTAGGGATAGGCTTAGGGTTAGGAATAGGGTTAGGGTTAGGGTACAGGTTAGGTTAGGGCTATGGGTTAGGGTTAGGGTATGGGTTACGGTAAGAGTTAGGGTAAGGGTTAGGGTTATGGTAAGGGTTAGGGTTAGGGTTAGGGAAGGGGTACGGTTAAGGGTACATGTTAGGGTACGACAATGGGTTAGGGTTAGGGTACGTGTTAGGGTACGTGTTAGTGTTAGTGTACGGGTTGTGATTAGGGGACGGGTTAGGGTAAGGCTTCGGGTAAGGGTTAGGGTTCGGGTTATGGTTAGTGTTGGGGCATGGGGATGGTTTAGAGTACAGGTTAGGGTACGACAATGGTTTAGGCTTAGCGTACGTGTTAGGGTATGGGTTAGTGTTAGCGTACGGGTTAGGATTAGGGGATGGGTTAGGGTAAGGCTTCGGGTAAGGGTTAGGGTTAGGGGACGGGGACGGGGACGGGGACGGTTTAGGGTACAGGTTAGGGTACGACAACGGTTTAGGGTGAACATACGTGTTAGGGTAAGGGTTAGTGTTAGCGTACGGGTTAGGATTAGGGGACAGCTTAGGGTAAGGCTTCGGGTAAGTGTTAGGGTTAAGGTTAGGGTTAGGGTTAGGGAACGGGGACGGTTTACGGTACAGGTTAGGGTACGACAACAGTTTAGGGTGAGCGTACGTGTTATGGTACGGGTTAGTGTTAGCGTATGGTTTAGGATTATGGGACGTGTTAGGGCAAGGTTTCGGGTAAGTGTTAGGGTTAGGTTTAGGTTTAGGGTTAGGGTTAGGGGATGCAGACGGTTTACGGCACTGGTTAGGGTATGACACGGTTTAGGGTGAGCGTACGTGTTAGGGTACGGGTTACTGTTAGCGTACGGGTTAGGATTAGGGGACGGGTTAGGGTAAGGCTTCGGGTAAGGGTTAGGGTTAGGGTTAGGGAGAGGGGAGAGGGATGGTTTAGGGTACAGGTTAGGGTATGACAATGGTTTAAGCTGAGCGTATGTGTTAGGGTATGGGTTATTGTTAGCGTACGGGTTAGGATTAGGGGACGGGTTAGGGTAAGGCTTCGGGTAAGGCTAAGGGTTAGGGAATGGGGACAGTTTAGGGTACAGGTTAAGGTACGACAAAGTTTTAGTGTGAGCGTACGTTTTAGGGTACTGGTTAATGTTAGCGTACGGGGTAGGATTAGGCGACGGGTTTGGGTAAGGCTTCGGGCAAGGGTTAGGGATAGGTTTAGGGTTAGGGTTAGGGGACGGGGACGGTTTAGGGTACAGGTTAGGATACGACAACGGTTTAGGGTGAGTGTACGTGTGAGGGCACGGGTTAGTGTTAGCGTACGGGTTAGGATTAGGGGACGGGTTAGGGTAAGGCTTCGGGTAAGGGTTAGGGTTAGGGGACGGGGACGTTTTAGGGTACAGGTTAGGGTACGACAACGGTTTAGGGTGAGCGTACGTGTTAGGGTACGGTTTAGTGTTAGCGTACGGGTTAGGATTAGGGGAGGGGTTAGTGTAAGGCTTCGGTTAAGAGTTAGGGTTAGGGTTAGGATTAGGGTTATGGTTAGGGTTGTCGTTTTTGGTTCAAGGTAGATTTTATTCCTCTTTTTTTATTTAAAGATATAATCATGGAAATTATTTATTCATAAAAATACATGTATATGAAGGGAAGAATTTTTTAATTTTGAATTTTATTTTATTTTTTTATACAGCAGTTTGTTATCGGTTATCTATTTTATACATGTAAATGTATACATGCCAATCCCAATCTCTCAACTCCTCCCACTACCACCACCCCAACAGCTTTCCCCCCTTGGTGTCCATACGTTTGTTGTCTACATCTGTTGCTCTATTTCTGCCTTGCAAAACGGTTCATCTGTACAAGTTTTCTAGGTTCCACATATATGCATTAATATACAAGATTTGTTTTTGTCTTTCTGACTTACTTCACTCTGTATGGCAGTCTCTAGATCCATCAACGTCTGTACAAGTGATCCAATTTCATTCCTTTTTATGGTTTAGTAATATTCCATTTTATATATGTACCACATCTTTATGCATTCGTCTGTCTGTGGGCATTTAGGTTGCTTCCATTACCTGGATATTGTAAATAGTGATGCAATGAACATTGCGGTGAATGTCTCTTTTTGATTTATGGTTTTGTCTGGGTGTATGCCCAGTAGTGGGATTGCTGTATCATATGGTAATTCTATTGTTAGGTTTTTAAGAAACTCCATATTGTTCTCCATAGGGACTGTATCAATTTACATTCCCAAAAATAGTGGAAGAGGGTTCCTTTCCTCCACACCCTTTTCAGCATTTGTTGTTTGTAGATTTTCTGATGATGCCCATTCTAACAGGTGTGAGGTGATACCTCATTGTTGAGTCTGTTTCGTTGAGCAAGGAGTAGGTATTGTCTATTACATATTTGGCTTATGGAACGGTATCTGTGCTAATTTCAATCTCTGGTTTTATACAGCACCGCAACTCAACTGTCCCCTTAAACAAGCATGTTTTTTATCTAAATGTGAGACTCTGTTTGGTTTTGTAATTCAGTTCATGTGTAGCCAAGTTTACACTCCCTCTATTAGTGGTATCTTATGATAACTTTCTTTCTCTGTGTGACATATTTCTCTTAGAATCATCGTACTTAAATCCACTCAGTTTGCTGCTACAGGCCTGATGACATTGATTTCATTGCTGAGTGACATTCCATTGTATGTCAGTAGCACAATTTCTTTATCCATTTTTTTCTTTCTGGGATATTTAAGTTGTACTGGACTCGAGGTTCTTGGAAACACAGCAGCCCTAAATTTTGGGTTGGCTGTGTCTTGTTGATTTTAATTTTCCTAAGCTATAGGGCCATAAGTGGAAGTGCCCTAGGCTCTGTAGCTTTGTTTTTTAGATGTTTCAGGAACCACCATACACTTCTCCAGAGTGGCTCTCGGCAGTTCACACACCACCCATCAGCGTATAAAGGCTCCCTGTTCTCCATGGCCTGTCCTGCATTCCTGGTTTTTACAATTTTTCAGATGGCCCTTTTGACCGGTGGGAAATGAGACTTCTTTGTTGTGCACATTTGCATTGTTGCTTGCTTGGTTGCCCATAAAGTGCGTATGCATTTTTTCCTGAATATATTCAGGAAAAAACGCATATGCCCTTTTTGGCCAACTGCATCATTGTTGAAATTCTGCCGCTTTTCATGTGCTTTAAAGACGAGTCCAATCTATCTCTTGAAATCTGTTTCTTGCAATTCTGTCTTGCATTCAGATCCTCTTCTTTGCCTTACCTCAACATATTTTTGGACGTTGGTTTTCATTTATAACTCTGCAGGTTTGTGAATTGCAGTGACCCTGAGCTCCATTTTTTAAGTTGCTCTTTTGTGAGCTGGCCTCAAAACCGCATGATTGCTTCAGGCCCTATTTTGGCTCCGGCGTGGCGGGCTGAGCCTTTTTTAAATTCTTATTCTTAATGGGAAATTAGAGTGACATGTGCCCGTCCAAACCCCTACAACTATTCTCTCATTGGTTCCCCCTCTTCCCATTCATCCTCCTCACAATTTGCAAAATGTGCGAAACAGAAGTTTAAATGTGCTGATTCTCCAAGTGGGGAGATTCTAAGTAACGTGGCTGGAATGGTGAACAGGAGCACCAGGAGAGGATAAATGAGGTGCATTTTAGACACATCTCCCGATCACATGGTGTACAGTCCTCTGGGTTTTCCATGCATGTTTTAGCTGTAGGAAGATCCCTTGAACCTGCAGATTTGGGACCCATTGAATGGGTACCAGGTAGTATTACTTTAAAGGGTGTGCATTTCCTCATCCAACCTCACATTTCTCTTAGCACGAACAGTTTCCAGCCTTATGTCTCATCTTGCTGTGGGTCTAGATGTGTTCAATCCATGTTGCATCACCGTCCCTGAGGAAAAGTTGTAAGAGGTTTTCTCTGTCTCTCTGTCGTTTATTTTTTTCAATTTATTATTATATTGGTTACAGCTGATTTTCAAAGCTCTGTTTCTTGCTGCTCTACATCCACTTGATTCACGTACAGAGAGACATCAATAAATTCTTTTTCGGATTCTTACCAGTCGTATATATTCTTTTCCAGTGACTTGAGTGTGCTGAGTGCAGTTCTTTTAGCTACCGTGTAGGCCTTGTTGATTATCAATTTGGTATTTGGAATGGTATCTTTGCTAATTTCAACCTCCTGGATAATGCCTCACCCCTCCCTACCTTTCCTGTTTAGCAGCCTTATGCGTGTTTTCTACATATTTGACTATGTTTTTGTTTTGTAATTTATTTCATGTGTAGCCATTTTGGATTCCACCTTTAAGTGATATCTTATGATATGTGTCTTTTTCTTTTTGAATTATGTCACTTAGAATGATCATACGTAACTCCTCCGGAGTTGTTACAACTGGCCATATTTCATTGATTTCCAGGCTGAGTAATATTCCACTCTACCTAAGTACCACATCTCTATCCATTTTTTCCCTCCAGAGACATTTAAGTTATATCCTAGTCGAGGATCTTTTAAACAGAGAGGCGGTAAACATTGGGGTGCCTGTGTCCTCTCGATTTTTGTTTTTCCCAAGATATACGCCCATGAGTGCAAGTGCCCTATGCTCTGTAGCTCATTTTTTAGATGCTTTAGTAAACACAATACACTTCTCCAGAGTGGCCGTTGGCAATATACATTTCCACTATAAGCCTCACAGGGCTCCCTTTTCTCCTTGCCCTGTCCTGCATTTCTGGTGTTTACAGTTTATGAGGATGGCTCTTCTGACTGATGCGAAGTGATATCTTTTGTAGTATTGATTTCCAGTGCCCACCTGTTTGGTTGGCTAAAAAAGTGTATGCTCTTTTCTTGAATATATACAGAAAAAACGCATACACCCTTTTTGGCCAACTGCAATGTTGGCAATGTTCAGCCCCTTTTCTTGTGCTTAATGGCGAGTCCTTTCTACCTCCTCAAATCCCTTTCCTGCCATTCTCCCTTGCTTACAAGTCCTTTTCTCTGATTTTCTTCAAGACATTTTTCAGTGATAGATATTTTCAACTCTTCAGTTTCATGAATTTTACTGCCCCTGAGTTCCATTGTTCAACTTGTGTTTATGGGAACTGGCCACAAAGCAGCGGGATTTCCTCAAGCCCTATACTGTTTCCATGGGCAACCCTAGCCTTTGGTCAATTCGTCTTCCTGATTGGAAATTAGAGTGACATGTGCCTGTCCGAACACCGAGGACTTGTCTCTCATTGTTCCTCATCCTTCCGCTTCATCCTCTGGACAAATTCCAAACTGTATGCAACAGGATGTTGACAGTGCTGACATTTCCAAGTGGGGAGACTGTTAGTAAAGACGCTGGAGGGGTGAACCCGAGAACCAGGAGATGAGGAGATGAGACGCCTTTTCCACACTCTTCCCGATCAGACGGTATACCATCCTCTGGGTGTGACAGGCATGTTTTAGCAGTAGGAAGGGTCCCATTCATGTAAGGAGAACACCAGGGCTTTTTCAAAATCAGTGTCTCCCCGAAACCCAAACTGGGGAATTTTTTAGGCTACGGCTACACATATGTTCATTAAGGGCCTTGGGAAGTAGGCAGAGTCCAAACTTTAGATGATTGAAGTCTTCAGGGTCAGAAGCACTCACCACCGGCTTCCCTTAGGTTACATTTTAACTGTCATTGATAGATGATGTCAATAAAAATATCTATTCTTTTTCAGATTATTTCCCCTTATAGGTTATTGCAAAATATTGAGTGTAGTTCCCTGTGCTATATAGTAGTTCCTTGTTGATGATCTATTTTATACATAGCAGTGTGTATGTGTTAATCCCAAACTGTTAATTTATCCCTCCTCCCACCTTTCCCCTTTGGTAATAATAAATTATAAGATTTTATACTTCTCAGAAATGGGGGAGCTGAAAGAGAGGTATCATTTTCAATGGAAAAGCATTTAAAACAAGATTGAAGCTTTAACCAAGATTATTAGATGTACATCCTTGTAAAGAAATCACTTCGTTTCTCTAATATTGACCTGACAAATAAGACAAACCTTTTCACTGAACTTGCTTATAATAAAGTGATGGAAATATCAAATGGAAGTGTTAGAAACATCTTATTTTACCCGTGCCTTATACACTGTTCTATGTTAATTACAGTTTGGCTCACACATCTGTTCATTGAAGTTACAATGTTCTCAAATTCTGTTACTGATCCTCCAGAGTGGACCCCAACAAGTGTCCCCCTGCCCAGTGTCATTGGAGCCAACAGATCGAGACTGAGTTTGGTTCAGAAGCAAAGGAAACTTTATATTTTGATCAGAGAATGGAGAGGTGAGAGCATGCGCTACCCCGCGGGCTGTGGGCTGGGCTGCTGTGTAGAGATCCTGTCAGAGTCAGTGGGAGGGAGGGGGCGGAGCTCTCGAGGGCCGGGTTGGCTGCAGCTCAGGCTCTATATCGCGGAGTCTGCACTGGGCCCCAGGAGCTGAGGTGTCGACCCAGCCATTCTGCACTAGGAAATCTGGTCCGAAGTGCCGGGTGTGGAACCTCTGCATGCGGGACCCTAGGAGCACATGAAATTAGACAAAGCACAAAGGATAAAAAAAGGTTAGACTTTATTTTATTGCCCAGATTCTATTTTTATCTCCCAGGGATTTTTAATGGGCTTTGCTGGGGACAAACCCCTCCTCTGCCTTTTGTCCCGTTCCTCATTCTTGGAGTGCTGAGGGTGCAGACCCTTTTTCTGTAACTGCTGAGTTGGGAGCCCTCATACCCAGGGGCGAGGGTCAGAACTTCTCCCCAGCAGCCTCCAGGTGACGTTGATTGTCCCCAGGCCTCCTGCCTCCCTGCTCGTCTGCCTGAGCACCAGCATTGGAAGTGTTATAGATTCTAATGACCTTTAAGGGTCCAGGAAAGAGATGTGCAGAGACGCTGTGGGGGCCGGTTTCACCCCGCCTCACATTTGTTCGGCCAACTTAGGCTGACCGTTTCTGCCAGCCTAGATGCTCTGACCAGTAGTCTGTGCTTTCTTCAATTAGGCCCCTGAATTAACGTAAAAACAGCACCAGGTGTCAGAGCCCTGCCCGCTCAGCTCCCAGACAGTCCAGGGTCAGTGGTGATCAAGGACCATGATGGCCACTGAGTCAACAGCCTTTTGAAGTAAACAGGAGTCCAGCCGGTCTTATTGGCCACCATCATCACGGTGTCTGTAGGCTTTTCTATGGTGACAGCATGATATACGGTTCCCCCGCCAAGATTATTAGCTCCCCTCTGGGTGCAGTAAGTCCTGCAAGCAGTAGTCTACTCTTTTGGGACACACTCTTGTTGTTTTATGAGAGAAACTCCAGGTCAAGTGATGGTCACACGAGTCGTCATGGTGCCCCGTTGCCCCCGGTTATCTCTCTGGATGTTGGAGTTGGAGGGCCTCCTCACTCGAGGTCGGTGTGCCCACAGAGCGAACCCTGCAACTTCAGGGCATGGTTGGTGGTTAGGATCACCACGTGGGGTCCTTTTCCCTTAGGAGGGAGGTGGCCTTTTGGGCTGCTGATTTCAGGTTTTTAGATACCGCCAGTATCTTGGCCAGATGTGGCAGTGGGCCAAGCCCCTTGGTGACCGTAGTTTATCCTACCTGGATGGCATTCTTGCATTTTTCCATTTCAAGTGG
Organism: Globicephala melas; assembly: GCF_963455315.2. Lineage (NCBI taxonomy): Eukaryota > Metazoa > Chordata > Mammalia > Artiodactyla > Delphinidae > Globicephala > Globicephala melas. The sequence continues at coordinate 52,839,056 of NC_083330.1, forward strand.
TCCCAGTTTTTGCACTAATGCTCCAATGGCGATTCACCTTTCACCGGGAATGTAAAGGTCAAAGAGTTTAGCTCAATTAGGGAGTTCCAGGGCAAGGGTCTGAATTGACTGCTCTTTCCATTCTTGAAAGGCCCCTTCTGGATTCTATTCAAAAGGATCATCATCTTTTCCTTTCAGTGTTTCATATAGAGGCCCAGCTAGTAGACTGTAGTTAGGGATCCAGAAGCAGCAAACCCTGGCCTCCCCAGGAACCCCTAAGCTGTCTTCTAGTTTTAGAAAGGGGTAAGGCTGCAAATGGTTTCTTCCCTTTCCTGGGATGGGCTTCTCCGACCTTCTGTGAGAATGAAGCCCAGGCAGGTCACCGTAGTCTGTGATATTTGAGCTTTTTCTTGGACAACTTCTATCCTTTATTGGCTTGGTAGTTCAGAGGCCTCCTTAGTAGGGCTGGCGATCAGAATGTCGTCTGCATATTGAAGGAGGGTTTCCTTTTCCAGAGGTAGAACTTTTAGGTCTTTAGCTAAGCTTTCCCCAAAGATGGTGTGGGAATTTTTGAACCCTTGGGGCAAGACGGACCGGAAGTATTGTTTTAGTTGTGTGTTGAGTCCTGCCACTCACAAGCCAAAATTTCTTGTGACTCTGGGACTAATGGAATACAAAAGAAGGCATCATTGAAGACTAATACAGAATACCATGTCCTGGTGGTTGGTAGAATGACCAGCAGGGTGTAGGAATTAGGAACTACTGGAGGTATATCCTCGGTGGCTTCACTGACTGTCCTGACATCCTTTATCAGGTCTCCAGCAGCCCATGGGGCTCTCGTGGTCAGGCCAATCCCAGGATATGGAGCTCACCTGGGCAGGTACCCCACTCCCACCCCAGCCCACGGGGCTCTCGTGGTCAGGCCCCTCCCAGGATACAGAGCTACCTTTGCAGGTACCATGGCAGGGCTGGGCACACAGGAACCGTGCACATAGCCCTCATTGCAGAGCACCCCCAGCTCACCTGTCGCTCAGAGCTGACACAGAGCACCTCAGAGCAGGACTTGAACTAACAAACAGCAGCTCCAACAGGTCTGTGACCCTGGGCATCACTCTGTGAGGCCTCCCTCCACCTGGTCTTCCAGAGACTTCCACTGCACCCGGGGCACCAGGCCTCTGTCTCCACCCACCACCCACCCCTCCTCTCCCTGACTCCTGGGTTCCTCTCATTAGGAGAGGGTTTTCTGGAAGTTGTCTCCCACTCATGGGCCAGATAAAATGATTAGAAAACAAGCCAGAGCTGCAGCCCCTTGTCTATGCTGACTCTCAGGAGCCCACACCTGTTCCTTGGACCTGGCTGGTTCAGCAAGTTCCACTTTCTGCAACTGTGAGCCCCTGAGGGGTGATGATTGGCTGACCTGGGCAGCCTGACCGTGCCGGCCAGCCCTTCCCAGGTGTGCCTGAGTTGAGATCAATATAAACACCGCTCCAGGCAGCAAGAGCCCTTGCAGCTGTGCCTGACGCCATTTTCTCTGCCCTGTCAGCAGTCTCGGAGCTGGGCTGGTGGGAGGGGGTGAGAGGCCACGGCTTTGTGGGTGGCCCAGTGTGAGTGGAGGGGGCTCTGCTGGACTTTCTGCAGCAGTTGCCAGGCTGCCACCTGCTAAAGAAGAGGATGTGTCACCCATACCTGCCGCTGGAATTTCTCCCAGGGCAGAGGTGAGGCAGGAAAAAAGCAGTGGGGGCCGGGACAGGAGGGGTATCACAGGCAGGGAAATGGAAATCTTCCAGAAGAGCACCAAGGGCCAGGACCATCCTGGCTGGCCTGCAGACACCAAGTCGGCCAGCATGCTGTTGCTTGTGTGGCTCCATGGCCCTTCCTCTAGGCTTTCAAGTCCTTGTACATATTCAGGTGTTTTACCTGGGAAGGGTGGGAACAGTTCAACAGCAGCTGGCCTGGGGCTCAGCTCACGTTTACTCGCAGATGCCTCGGCACGGTCCCCCAGCTTAGCAATGAGGACGCTGTTGCATGGGGGCTGCTGGCTGAATGGGAGACGATTCCCCACCACTGACCAACTTCAGAATTGTTTACAACTGGAGCAAGTGCCCTGATACGGTTTCCTTCTGTGTAACTGGTGGGTTCTGTTTTTTTTTTTCTTTTTTTCATTTTTGGTTCAAGGTAGATTTTATTCCTCTTTTTTGTATTTACAGATATAAGCAAGGAAATAATTTATTGATATAAATACATGTATGTGAAGGGAAGAAATTTTTTGTTTTACTATTTTAAATTTTATTTTTTTTAATTTTGAATTTTATTTTATTATTTTATACAGCAGGTTCTTATTGGTTATCTATTTTATACATGTAAATGTATACATGCCAATCCCAATCTCTCAACTCCTCCCACCACCACCACCCCAACAGCTTTCCCCCCTTGGTGTCCATACTTTTGTCTACATCTGTTGCTCTATTTCTGCCTTGCAAAACGGTTCATCTGTACAAGTTTTCTAGGCTCCACATATATGCATTAATATACAAGATTTGTTTTTCTCTTTCTGACTTACTTCACTCTGTATGACAGTCTCTAGATCCATCGACGTCTCTACAAATGACCCAATTTCATTCCTTTTTATGGCTTAGTAATATTCCATTTTATATATGTACCACATCTTTATGCGTTCGTCTGTCTGTGGGCATTTAGGTTGCTTCCATTACCTGGATATTGTAAATAGTGATGCAATGAACATTGCGGTGAATGTCTCTTTTTGATTTATGGTTTTGTCTGGGTGTATGCCCAATAGTGGGATTGCTGTATCATATGATAATTCTATTGTTAGGTTTTTAAGGAACTCCATATTGTTCTCCATAGTGACTGTATCAGTTTACATTCCCAACAATAATGGAATAGGGTTCCTTTTCTCCACACCCTTCCCAGCATTTGTTGTTTGTAGATTTTCTGATGATGCCCATTCTAACAGGTGTGAGGAGATGCCTCATTGATGAGTCTATTTCGTTGAGCAAGGAGTAGGTATTGTCTATTACATATTTGGCTTATGGAACGGTATCTGTGCTAATTTCAATCTCTGGTTTTATACAGCACCCCAACTCAACTTTCCCCTTAAGCAAGCATAAGTTTTTTATCTAAATGTGAGACTCTGTTCGGCTTTGCAGTTCAGTTCATGTGTAGCCAAGTTTACACTCCCTCTATTAGTGATATCTTATGATAACTTTCTTTCTCTATGTGACATATTTCTCTTAGAATCATCGTACTTAAATCCACTCAATTTGCTGCTACAGGCCTGATGACATTGATTTCATTGCTGAGTGATATTCCATTGTACGTAAGTAACACAACTTCTTTATCCATTTTTTTTCTTTCTGGGATATTTAAGTTGTACTGCACTCGAGGTTCTTGTAAACACAGCAGCCCTAAATTTTGGGTTGGCTGTGTCTTGTTGATTTTAATTTTCCTAAGCTATAGGGCCATAAGTGGAAGTGCCCTAGGCTCTGTAGCTTTGTTTTTTAGATGTTTCAGGATACACCATACACTTCTCCAGAGTGGCTGTTGGCGATTGACATCCAGCCAATCAGCATAACAAAGCTCCCTGTTCTCCATGGCCTGTCAAGCTTTTCTGGTTTTTACACTTTATTCAGAAGGCCCTTTTGACCGATGGGAAATGAGAGTTCATTGTAGTGCGGATTTCCATTGCTCGATTGCTTGGTTGGCCAAAAAGGGCGTATGCGTTTTTTCCTGAATATATTCAGGAAAAAACGCATACGCCCATTTTGGCCAAGTGCATCATTGTCGACGTTCTGCCTCTTTTCATATGCTTTAAATGCAATTCCAATCTACCTCCTGAAATCTGATTCCTGCAATTCTGCCTCGCATTCAAGTCCTCTTGGCAGCCTTACTTCAATATATTTTTGGACGATAGCTGTCATTTATAACTGCAGGTTTGTGAATTACACTGCCCCTGAGCTCCTTTCCTCAACTCGCTTTCTTGTGAGCTGGCCGAAAAACCACAGGATTGCTTCAGGCCCTAATCTGGTTCCGGGACGGCACGCTGAGCCTTTGGTGAATTCCTCCTTCTGGTGGGAAATTAGAGTTAAATGTGCCCGTCCAGACACCTACAGCTAGTCTCTCATTGGTTCTCCCTATTCCCTTTCATCTTCCGCAGAAATTGCAAACAGTGCCAAACAGGAGGTTAAAGGCACTGACTCTCCAAGTGGGGAGAGTGTTAGTAAAGCGTCTGGAATAGCGAACCCGAGTACCAGGGGACGAAAACTGAGATGCGTTTATAAACGTTTCCCGATCACACGGTGGACCATACTCTGGGTTCCCCATGCATGTTTTAGCTGAAGGAAGAATCCCTTAAACCTGGAGAGTTGGGACCCATGGAGTGGGTACCATGCAGTATTACTTCAAAGGGTCTGCATTTGCTCACCGAACCTCACCAATCCTATCAGCCCCAAGTGTCCAGCCTTATGTCTCACCCAGCTGTGGGTGTAGATGTGGTAAATCCAGGATTCATCACAAGCCCTGAATGAATTATTTAAGAATTGCTCTCTATTTCACTGTGATTGTGTTCTGTTTTTGAAATTTATTTTTATAATGGGATTTAGCTGATTTTCACTGCTGCATTTATGCCGCTGTACACACACTTGATTCTCTTACGGAGACATATAAATACATAGGTTTTAAGATTCTTACTAGTCAGGTATATTCCTAGGCGTTGAACATGGGGTGGTGAGTCCATTTCGTTGAGCAAGGAGTAGGTCTTTGTCTATTACATATTTGGCTTATGGAACGGTATCTGTGCTAATTTCAATCTCTGGTTTTATGCAGCACCCCAACTCACATTTCGCCTTAAGCAAGCATAAGTTGGTTTTCTAAATTTGAGACTCTGTTTTGTAATTCAGTTCATGTGTAGCCAAGTTTACATTCCGTGTATTAGTGATATCTTATGATGTTTCTTTTTCTGTGTGACTTATATCACTTAGAATCATCTTACGTGAATCCACTCCTTATGTTGCTATGGGCCTGAGGACATAGATTTCATTGCTGAGTGATATTCCATTGTATGTAAGTACCACAACTTCTTTATCCATTTTTCGCTTTCTGGGATATTTAACTTGTACCGTGGACGAGGTTCTTGTAAACAGAGCCGTCCCAAACTTTGGGGTGGCCGTGTCTTTTTGATTTTAATTTCCCTAAGCTATAGGACCATAAGTGGAAGTGCCCTAGGCTCTGTAGCTTTGTTTTTTAGATGTTTCAGGAAACACCATACACTTCTCCAGAGTGGCTGTTGGCAATTTACAGCCCGCCCATCTGCATAACAAAGCTCCCTGTTCTCCATGGCCTGGCCTGCCTTTCTGGGTTTTACACTTTTTTCAGATGGCCCTTTTGACCGTGGGGAAGTGAGACTTCCTTGTAGTACGGATTTCCATTGCACGCTTGCTTGGTTGGCCAAAAAGGGCGTATGCGTTTTTTCCTGAATATATTCAGGAAAAAACGCATACGCCCTTTTTGGCCAAGTGCATCATTGTCGACGTTCTGCCTCTTTTCATATGCTTTAAATGCAATTCCAGTCTACCTCCTGAAATCGGTTTCCTGCAATTCTGCCCCGCATTCAAGTCCTCTTCTTTGCCTTACTTCAATATATTTTTGGACGATAGCTGTCATTTATAACTGTGCAGGTTGTGAATTACAGTGCCCCTGAGCTCCTTTCTTCAACTCGCTTTCTTTTGAGCTGGCCGCAAAACCGCAGGATTGCTTCAGACCGTAATCTTGTTCCGGCACGGCTCGCTGAGCCTTTGGTGAATTCCTCTTTCTGGTGGGAAATTAGAGTTAAATGTGCCCGTCCAGACGCCTACAGCTAGTCTCTCATTGGTTCTCCCTATTCCTGTTCATCTTGCGCAGAAATTGCAAACTGTGGCAAACAGGAGGTTAAAGGCACTGACTCTCCAAGTGGGGAGAGTGTTAGTAAAGCGTCTGGAATGGTGAACCCGAGTACCAGGGGACAAAAACTGAGATGCATTTAAAAACGTTTCCCGATCACACGGTGGACCATACTCTGGGTTCCCCATGCATGTTTTAGCTGAAGGAAGAATCCCTTAAACCTGGAGAGTTGGGACCCGTGGAGTGGGTACCATGCAGTATTACTTCAAAGGGTCTGCATTTGCTCACCGAACCTCACCGATCCTATCAGCCCCAAGTGTCCAGCCTTATGTCTCACCCAGCTGTGGGTGTAGATGTGGTAAATCCAGGATTCATCACAAGCCCTGAATGAATTATTTAAGAATTGCTCTCTATTTCACTGTGATTGTGTTCTGTTTTTGAAATTTATTTTTATAATGGGATTTAGCTGATTTTCACTGCTGCATTTATGCCGCTGTACACACACTTGATTCTCTTACGGAGACATATAAATACATAGGTTTTAAGATTCTTACTAGTCAGGTATATTCCTAGGCGTTGAATATGGGGTGTTGAGTCCATTTCGTTGAGCAAGGAGTAGGTCTTGTCTATTACATATTTGGCTTATGGTGCTAATTTCAACCTCTGGTTTTATGCAGCACCCCAACTCACCTTTCCCCTTAAGCAAGCATAAGTTGGTTTTCTAAATTTGAGACCCTTTTCTGTTTTGTAATTCAGTTAATGTGTAGGGAAGGATACATTCTGAGTATTAGTGATATCTTATGATGTTTCTTGTTGTGTGTGACTTATTTCACTTAGAATCATCGTACATGAATCCACTCATTATGCTGCTAAGGGCATGATGACATAGACTTCATTGCTGAGTGATAATCCATTGTACGTAAGTACCACATCTTCTATATCCATTTTTCGCTATCTGGGATATTTAACGTGTATCATACGTGTTAGGGTATGGGTTAGTGTGAGCGTACGGGTTAGGATTAGGTGACGGGTTAGGGTAAGGCTTCAGGTAAGGGTTAGTTTTAGGGTTCGGGTTAGGGGACGGGGACTGTTTACGGTACAGTTTAGGGTACGACAACGGTTTAGGGTGAGCGTACGTGTTAGGGTATGGGTTAGTGTTAGCATACGGGTTAGGATTTGGGGATGGCTTAGGGTAAGGCTTCGGGTAAGGGTTAGGGTTAGGGCTAGGGCTAGGGTTAGGGTTATGGGATGGGGACGGTTTAGGGTACAGGTTAGGGTATGACAATGGTTTAGGGTGAGCGTACATGTTAGGGTATGGATTAGTGTTAGCGTATGGGTTAGGATTATGGGACGGGTTAGGGTAAGGCTTCGGGTAATGGTTAGGGTTAGGGTCAGGGCTAGGGTTAGGGTTAGGGGACGGGGACAATTTAGGGTACAGGGTAGGGTACGACAACGGTTTAGGGTGAGCGTACGTGTTAGGGTACGGGTTAGCGTTAGCGTACGGGATAGGATTAGGGGACGGGTGAGGGTAAGGCTTCGGGTAAGGGGTAGGATTAGGGTTAGGGCTAGGGTTAGGGTTAGGGGACGGGGACGGTTTGCGGTACAGGTTAGGGTATGACAATGGTTTAGGGTGACCGTACGTGTTAGGGTATGGTTTAGTGTTAGCGTATGGGTTAGGATTAGGGGACGGGTTAGGATAAGGCTTCGGGTAATGGTTAGGGTTAGGGTTAGGGCTAGGGTTAGAGTTAGGGGACGGGGACCGTTTAGGATACAGGTTAGGGTACGACAACGGTTTAGGGTGAGCGTACGTGTTAGGGTATGGGTTAGTGTTAGCGTACGGGTTAGGATTTCGGGATGGCTTAGGGTAAGGCTTCGGGTAAGGGTTAGGGTTAGGGTTAGGGCAAGGGTTAGGGTTAGGGGATGGGGACAGTTTAGGGTACAGGTTAGTGTATGACAATAGTTTAGGGTGAGCGTACGTGTTAGGGTATGGTTTAGTGTTAGCGTATGGGTTAGGATTATGGGACGGGTTAGGGTAAAGCTTCGGGTAAGGGTTAGGGTTAGGGCTAGGGTTAGGGTTAGGGGACGGGGACAGTTTAGGGTACAGGTTAGGGTACGACAACAGTTTAGGGTGAGTGTACGTGTTAGGGTATGGGTAAGTGTTAGCGTACGGGTTAGGATTAGGGGACGGGTTAGGGTAAGTTTTCGGGTAAGGGGTAGGGTTAGGGTTAGGGCTAGGGTTAGGATTATGGGATGGGGACGGTTTAGAGCAAAGGTGAGGGTACGACAACGATTTAGGGTGAGTGTACGTGTTAGGGTACAGATAGGTGTTAGCATACGGGTTAGGATAAGGGGACCGGCTGGGTAAGGCTTTGGGTAAGGTTTAGAGTTAGGGTTAGGGCTAGGGTTAGGGTTAGGGTACGGGGACAGTTTAGGTTACGCGTTAGGGTATGACAACGGTTTAGGGTGAGAGTACGTGTTAGGGTATGGGTTAGTATTAGCGTACGGGTTAGGATTTGGGGATGGCTTAGGTTAAGGCTTCGGGTAAGGGTTAGAGTTAGGGTTAGGGCTAGGGTTAGGGTTAGGGGATGGGGTCGGTTTACGGTACAGGTTAGGGTATGACAGTGGTTTAGGGTGAGCGTACGTGTTAGGGTATGGTTTAGTGTTAGCGTATGGGTTAGGATTAGGGTACGGGTTAGGGTAAGGCTCTGGTAATGGTTAGGGTTAGGGTTAGGGCTAGGGTTAGGGTTAGGGGATGGGGACATTTTAGGGTACAGGTTAGGGTACGACAACGGTTTAGGGTGAGCGTATGTGTTAGGGTACAGGTTAGTGTTAGCGTACGTGTTAGGATTAGGGGACGGGTTATGGTAAGGCTTCGGGTAAGGGGTAGGGTTAGGGTTAGGGCTAGGGTTAGGGATAGGGGATGGGGACGGTTTAGGGCAAAGGTGAGTGTACGACAACGGTTTAGGGTGAGCGTATGTGTTAGGGTACAGATAGGCGTTAGCATACGGGTTAGGATAAGGGGACCGTTTAGGGTAAGGCTTCGTGTAAGGTTTAGGGTTACGGTTACGGCTAGGTTTAGGGTTAGGGGATGGGGACGGTTTAGGATACAGGTTAGGGTATGACAGTGGTTTAGGGTGAGCGTACGTGTTAGGGTATGGTTTAGTGTTAGCGTATGGGTTAGGATTAGGGGACGGGTTAGGGTAAGGCTTCGGGTAATGGTTAGGGTTAGGGTTAGGGCTAACGTTAGAGTTGGGGACGGGGACAGTTTAGGGTACAGGTTAGTGTACGACAAGAGTTTAGGGTGAGCGTAGGTGTTAGGGTTTGGGTTAGTGTTAGCATACGGGTTAGGATTTGGGGATGGCTTAGGGTAAGGCTTCGGGTAAGGGTTAGGGTTAGGGATACGGCTAGGGTTATGTTTAGGGGATGGGGACGGTTTACGGTTCAGGTTCGGGTATGACAATGGTTTACAGTGAGCGTACGTGTTAGGGTATGATTTAGTGTTAGCGTGTGGGTTAGGATTAGGGGACGGGTTAGGGTAAGGATTCGGGTAATGGTTAGGGATAGGGTTAGGGCTAGGGTTAGGGAACGGGGACAGTTTAGGGTACAGGGTAGGGTACGACAATGGTTTAGGGTGAGCTTACGTGTTAGAGTACGGGTTAGCGTTAGCATACGGGTTATTTTTAGGGGACGTGTTAGGGTAAGGCTTCGGGTAAGGGGTAGGATTAGGGTTAGGGCTAGGGGATGGGGACGGTTTAGGGCAACGGTGAGGGTACGAAAACGGTTTAGGGTGACCGTACGTGTTATGGTACAGATAGGTGTTAGCATACGCGTTAGGATAAGGGTACGGTTTAGGGTAAGGCTTCGGGTAATTGTTAGGGTTAGGGATAGGGGATGGGGACGGTTTAGGGTACAGGTTAGGGTATGACAACGGTTTAGGGTGAGCGTAGGTGATAGGGTATGGTTTAGTGTTAGCGTACGGGTTCGGATTAGGTTACGGGTTAGGGTAAGGCTTTGGGGAAGGGTTAGGGTTAGGGTTCGGGCTAGGGTTAGGGTTAGGGGACGGTTTAGGGTCCAGGTGAGGGTATGAAAACGCTTTAGGTTGAGCGTACGTGTGAGGGCACAGGTTAGTGTTAGCGTACGGGTTAGCATTAGGGGACGGGTGAGGGTAAGGCTTCGGGGAAGGGTTAGGGTTAGGGTTCGGGCTAGGGTTAGGGTTAGGGGACGGGGACGGTTTAGGGTCCAGGTGAGGGTACGACAACGCTTTAGGGTGACCGTACGTGTGAGGGCGCGGGTTAGTGTTAGCGTATGGGTTAGGATTTGGGGACGGGTGAGGGTAAGGCTTCGAGGAAGTGTTAGGGTTAGGGTTCGGGCTAGGGTTAGGGGACGGGGACGGTTTAGGGTCCAGGTGAGGGTACGACAACGCTTTAGGGTGAGCGTACGTGTGAGGGCGCGGTTTAGTGTTAGCATACGGGTTAGGAATAGGGGACGGGTGAGGGTAAGGCTTCGGGGAAGGGTTAGCGTTAGGGTTAGGGCTAGGGTTAGGGTTAGGGGACGGGGACGGTTTAGGGTCCAGGTTAGGGTACGAAAACGCTTTAGGGTGAGCGTACGTGTGAGGGCATGGGTTAGTGTTAGCGTACGGGTTAGGATTAGGGGACGGGTGAGGGTAAGGCTTCGGGGAAGGGTTAGGGTTAGGGTTCGGGCTAGGGTTAGGGTTAGGGGACGGGGACGGTTTAGGGTCCAGGTGAGGGTACGACAATGCTTTAGGGTGAGCGTACGTGTGAGGGCACGGTTTAGTGTTAGCATAGGGGTTAGGATTAGGGGACGGGTGAGGGTAAGGCTTCGGGAAGGGTTAGGATTAGGGTTCGGGCTAGGGTTAGGGTTAGGGTTAGGAGACGGTTTAGGGTCCAGATGAGGGTACGACACGCTTTAGGGTGAGCCTACGTGTGAGGGCTCAGGTTAGTGTTAGCGTACGGGTCAGGCTTAGGGGTCGGGTGAGGGTAAGGCTTCGGGGAAGGGTTAGGGTTAGGGTTCCGGCTAGGTTTAGGGTTAGGGGACGGGGACGGTTTAGGATCCAGGTGAGGGTAGGACAACGCTTTAGGGTGAGCGTACGTGTGAGGACGCCGGTTAGTGTTAGTGTACGGGTTAGGATTACGGGACGGGTGAGGGTAAGGGTTCGGGGAATTGTTAGGGTTAGGGTTCGGGCTAGGGATAGGGTTAGGGGACGGGTACGGTTTAGGGTCCAGGTGAGGGTACGACAATGCTTTAGGGTGAGCGTACGTGTGAGGGCACGGGATAGTGTTAGCGTACGGGTTAGGATTAGGCGACTGGTGAGGCTAAGGCTTTGGGGAAGGGTTAGGCTTAGGCTTCGGGCTAGGGTTAGGGTTAGGGGACGGGGACGGTTTAGGGTCAGGGTGAGGGTACGACAACTCTTTAGGGTGAGCGTAAGTGTGAGGGCGTGGGTTAGTGTTAGCGTATGGGTTAGGATAAGGGGACGGGTGAGGGTAAGGCTTCAGGGAAGGGTTAGGGTTAGGGTTCAGGCTAGGGTTAGGTTTAGGGGAGGGGGACGCTTTAGGGTCCAGGTGAGGGTACGACAACGCTTTAGGGGGAGCGTACGTGTGAGGGCGCGGGTTAGTGTTAGCGTACGGGTTAGGATTTGGGGACGGGTAAGGGTCAGGCTTCGGGAAGGTTTAGGGTTAGGGTTCGGGCTAGGGTTAGGGTTAGGGGACGGGGACGGTTTAGGGTCCAGGTGAGGGTACGACAACGCTTTAGGGGGAGCGTACGTGTGAGGGCGTGGGTTAGTGTCAGCGTACGGGTTAGGATTAGGGGACGGGTGAGGGTCAGGCTTCGGGGAAGGGTTAGGGTTAGGGTTCGGGCTAGGGTTAGGGTTAGGGGACGGGGACGGTTTAGGGTCCAGGTGAGGGTACGACAACGCTTTAGGGGGAGCGTACATGTGAGGGCGCGGTTTAGTGTCAGCGTACGGGTTAGGATTAGGGGACGGGTGAGGGTCAGGCTTCGCGGAAGGGTTAGGGTTAGGGTTCGGGCTAGGGTTAGGGTTAGGGGACGGGGATGGTTTAGGGTCCAGGTGAGGGTACGACAACGCTTTAGGAGGAGCGTACGTGTGAGGGCGCGGGTTAGTGTCAGCGTACGGGTTAGGATTAGGGGACGGGTGAGGGTCAGGCTTCGGGGAAGGGTTAGGGTTAGGGTTCGGGCTAGGGTTAGGGTTAGGGGACGGGGACGGTTTAGGGTCCAGGTGAGGGTACGACAACGCTTTAGGGGGAGCGTACGTGTGAGGGCGCGGGTTAGTGTTAGCGTACGGGTTAGGATTAGGGGACGGGTGAGGGTCAGGCTTCGGGGAAGTGTTAGGGTTAGGGTTCGTGCTAGTGTTAGGGTTAGGGGACGGGGACGGTTTAGGGTCCAGGTGAGGGTACGACAACGCTTTAGGGGGAGTGTACGTGTGAGGGCGCGGGTTAGTGTTAGCGTACGGGTTAGGATTAGGGGACGGGTGAGGGTCAGGCTTCGCGGAAGGTTTAGGGTTAGGGTTTGGGCTAGGGTTAGGGTTAGTGGACGGGGATGGTTTAGGGTCCAGGTGAGGGTACGAAAACGCTTTAGGGGGAGCGTACGTGTGAGGGCGCGGGTTAGTGTTAGCGTACGGGTTAGGATTAGGGGACAGGTGAGGGTCAGGCTTCGGGGAAGTGTTAGGGTTAGGGTTCGGGCTAGGGTTAGGTTTAGGGGACTCGGACGGTTTAGGGTCCACGTGAGGGTACGACAACGCTTTAGGGGGAGCGTACGTGTGAGGGCGCAGGTTAGTGTTAGCGTACGGGTTAGGATTAGGGGACGGGTGAGCGTCAGGCTTCGGGGAAGTGTAAGGGTTAGGGTTCGGGCTAGGGTTAGGGTTAGGGGACGGGGACGGTTTAGGGTCCAGGTGAGGGTACGACAACGCTTTAGGGGGAGCGTACGTGTGAGGGCGTGGGTTAGTGTCAGCGTACGGGTTAGGATTAGGGGACGGGTGAGGGTCAGGCTTCGGGGAAGGGTTAGGGTTAGGGTTCGGGCTAGGGTTAGGGTTAGGGGACGGGGACCGTTTGGGGTCCAGGTGAGGGTACGACAACGCTTTAGGGGGAGCATACGTGTGAGGGCGCGGGTTAGTGTCAGCGTACGGGTTAGGATTAGGGGACGGGTGAGGGTCAGGCTTCGGGGAAGGGTTAGGGTTAGGGTTCGGGCTAGGGTTAGGGTTAGGGGACGGGGACGGTTTAGGGTCCAGGTGAGGGTACGACAACGCTTTAGGGGGAGCGTACATGTGAGGGCGCGGTTTACTGTCAGCGTACGGGTTAGGATTAGGGGACGGGTGAGGGTCAGGCTTCACGGAAGGGTTAGGGTTAGGGTTCGGGCTAGGGTTAGGGTTAGGGGACGGGGATGGTTTAGGGTCCAGGTGAGGGTACGACAACGCTTTAGGGGGAGCGTACGTGTGAGGGCGCGGGTTAGTGTCAGCGTACGGGTTAGGATTAGGGGACGGGTGAGGGTCAGGCTTCGGGGAAGGGTTAGGGTTAGGGTTCGGGCTAGGGTTAGGGTTAGGGGACGGGGACGGTTTAGGGTCCAGGTGAGGGTACGGCAACGCTTTAGGGGGAGCGTACGTGTGAGGGCGCGGGTTAGTGTCAGTGTACGGTTTAGGATTAGGGGACGGGTGAGGGTCAGGCTTCGGGGAAGGGTTAGGGCTGGGTTCGGGCTAGGGTTAGGGTTAGGGGACGGGGACGGTTTCGGTTCCAGGTGAGGGAACGACAACGCTTTAGGGGGAGCGTACGTGTGAGGGCGCGGCTTATTGTTAGCGTACGGGTTAGGATTAGGGGACGGGTGAGGGTCAGGCTTCGGGGAAGGGTTAGGGTTAGGGTTCGGGCTAGGGTTAGGGTTAGGGGACATGGACGGTTTAGGGTCCAGGTGAGGGTACGACAACGCTTTTGGGGGAGCGTACGTGTGAGGGCGCGGGTTAGTGTCAGCGTACGGGTTAGGATTAGGGGACGGGTGAGGGTCAGGCTGCGTGGAAGGGTTAGGGTTAGGGTTCGGGCTAGGGTTAGGGTTAGGGGATGGGGACGGTTTAGGGTCCAGGTGAGGGTACGACAACGCTTTAGGGGGAGCGTACGTGTGAGGGCGCGGGTTAGTGTTAGCGTACGGGTTAGGATTATGGGACGCGTGAGGGTCAGGCTTCGGGGAAGTGTTAGGGTTAGGGTTCGTGCTAGTGTTAGGGTTAGTGGACGGGGACGGTTTAGGGTCCAGGTGAGGGTACGACAACGCTTTAGGGGGAGTGTACGTGTGAGGGCGCAGGTTAGTGTTAGCGTACGGGTTAGGATTAGGGGACGGGTGAGGGTCAGGCTTCGCGGAAGGTTTAGGGTTAGGGTTTGGGCTAGGGTTAGGGTTAGGGGACGGGGACGGTTTAGGGTCCAGGTGAGGGTACGAAAACGCTTTAGGGGGAGCGTACGTGTGAGGGCGCGGGTTAGTGTTAGCGTACGGGTTAGGATTAGGGGACAGGTGAGGGTCAGGCTTCGGGGAAGTGTTAGGGTTAGGGTTCGGGCTAGGGTTAGGTTTAGGGGACTCGGACGGTTTAGGGTCCACGTGAGGGTTCGACAACGCTTTAGGGGGAGCGTACGTGTGAGGGCGCAGGTTAGTGTTAGCGTACGGGTTAAGATTAGGGGACGGGTGAGCGTCAGGCTTCGGGGAAGTGTAAGGGTTAGGGTTCGGGCTAGGGTTAGGGTTAGGGGACAGGGACGGTTTAGGGTCCAGGTGAGGGTACGACAACGCTTTAGGGGGAGCGTACGTGTGAGGGCGCGGGTTAGTGTCAGCGTACGGGTTAGGATTAGGGGACGGGTGAGGGTCAGGCTTCGGGGAAGGGTTAGGGTTAGGGTTCGGGCTAGGGTAAGGGTTAGGGGACGGGGACCGTTTGGGGTCCAGGTGAGGGTACGACAACGCTTTAGGGGGAGCATACGTGTGAGGGCGCGGGTTAGTGTCAGCGTACGGGTTAGGATTAGGAGACGGGTGAGGGTCAGGCTTCAGGGAAGGGTTAGGGTTAGGGTTCGGGCTAGGGTTAGGGTTAGGGGACGGGGACGGCTTAGGGTCCAGGTGAGTGTACGACAACGCTTTTGGGGGAGCATACGTGTGAGGGAGCGTGTTAGTGTCAGCGTACGGGTTAGGATTAGGGGACGGGTGAGGGTCAGGCTTCGGGGAAGAGTTAGGGTTAGGGTTCGGGCTAGGGTTAGGGTTAGGGGACGCGGTCGGTTTAGGGTCCCGGTGAGGGTACGACAACGCTTTAGGGGGAGTGTATGTGTGAGGGCGCGGGTTAGTGTCAGCGTACGGGTTAGGATTAGGGGACGGGTGAGGGTCAGGCTTCGTGGAAGGGTTAGGGTTAGGGTTCGGGCTAGGGTTAGGGTTAGGGGATGGGGATGGTTTAGGGTCCAGGTGAGGGTACGACAACGCTTTAGGGGGAGCGTACGTGTGAGGGCGCGGGTTAGTGTTAGCGTACAGGTTAGGATTAGGGGACAGGTGAGGGTCAGGCTTCGGGGAAGTGTTAGGGTTAGGGCTCGGGCTAGGGTTAGTTTTAGGGGACGCGGACGGTTTAGGGTCCACGTGAGGGTACGACAACGCTTTAGGGGGAGCGTACGTGTGAGGGCGCGGGTTAGTGTTAGCGTACGGGTTAGGATTAGGGGACGGGTGAGGGTCAGGCTTCGGGGAAGTGTAAGGGTTAGGGTTCGGGCTAGGGTTAGGGTTAGGGGACGTGGACGGTTTAGGGTCCAGGTGAGGGTACGACAACGCTTTAGGGGGAGCGTACGTGTGAGGGCGCGGGTTAGTGTCAGCGTACGGGTTAGGATTAGGAGACGGGTGAGGGTCAGGCTTCAGGGAAGGGTTAGGGTTAGGGTTCGGGCTAGGGTTAGCGTTAGGGGACGGGGACGGCTTAGGGTCCAGGTGAGGGTACGACAACGCTTTAGGGGGAGCGTACGTGTGAGGGCGCGTGTTAGTGTCAGCGTACGGGTTAGGATTAGGGGACGGGTGAGGGTCAGGCTTCGGGGAAGGGTTAGGGTTAGGGTTCGGGCTAGGGTTAGGGTTAGGGGATGGGGACGGTTTAGGGTCCAGGTGAGGGTACGACAACGCTTTAGGGGAACGTATGTGTGAGGGCGCGGGTTAGTGTCAGCGTACGGGTTAGGATTAGGGGACGGGTGAGGGTCAGGCTTCGGGGAAGGGTTAGGGTTAGGGTTCGGGCTAGGGTTAGGGTTAGGGGACGGGGACGGTTTAGGGTCCAGGTGAGGGTACGACAACGCTTTAGTGGGAGCGTACGTTTGAGGGCGCGGGTTAGTGTTAGCGTACGGGTTAGGATTAGGGGACGGGTGAGGGTCAGGTATCGGGGAAGGGTTAGGGTTAGGGTTCGGGCTAGGGTTAGGGTTATGGGACGGGGACGGTTTAGGGTCCAGGTTAGGGTACGACAACGCTTTAGGGGGAGCGTACGTGTGAGGGCGCGGGTTAGTGTTAGCGTACGGGTTAGGATTAGGGGACGGGTGAGGGTCAGGAATCGGGGAAGGGTTAGGGTTAGGGGACGGGGACGGTTTAGGCTCCAGGTGAGGTTACAACAACGCTTTAGGGGGAGCGTACGTGTGAGGGCGCGGGTTAGTGTTAGCGTACGGGTTAGGATTAGGGGACGGGTGAGCGTCAGGCTTCTGGGAAGGGTTAGGGTTCGGGTTCGGGCTAGGGTTAGGGTTAGTGGACGTGGACAGTTTAGGGTACAGGTGAGGGTACGACAACGCTTTAGGGGGAGCGTACGTGTGAGGTCGCGGGTTAGTGTCAGCGTACGGTTTAGGATTAGGGGACGGGTGAGGGTTAGGCTTCGGGAAAGGGTTAGGGTTAGGGTTCCGGCTAG
Source organism: Globicephala melas (assembly GCF_963455315.2). Lineage (NCBI taxonomy): Eukaryota > Metazoa > Chordata > Mammalia > Artiodactyla > Delphinidae > Globicephala > Globicephala melas. The sequence continues at coordinate 52,855,821 of NC_083330.1, forward strand.
GGTTAGGGTTAGGGGACGGGGACGGTTTAGGGTCCAGGTTAGGGTACGACAACGCTTTAGGGGGAGCGTACGTGTGAGGGCTCGGGTTAGTGTTAGCGTACGGGCTGGGATTAGGGGACGGGTGAGGGTTACGCTTCGGGGAAGGGTTAGGGTTAGGGTTCGGGCTAGGGTTAGGGTTAGGGGACGGGGACAGTTTAGGGTCCAGGTGAGGGTACGACAACGCTTTAGGAGGAGCGTACGTGTGAGGGCGCGGGTTAGTGTCAGCGTACGGGTTAGGATTAGGGGACGGGTGAGGGTCAGGCTTCGGGGAAGTGTTAGGGTTAGGGTTCGTGCTAGGGTTAGGGTTGGGGACGGGGACGGTTTAGGGTCCAGGTGAGGGTACAACAACGCTTTTGGGGGAGTGTACGTGTGAGGGCGCGGGTTAGTGTTAGCATACGGGTTAGGATTATGGGACGGGTGAGGGTCAGGCTTCGCGGAAGGTTTAGGGTTAGGGTTTGGGCTAGCGTTAGGGTTAGCGGACGGGGACGGTTTAGGGTCCAGGTGAGGGTACGACAACGCTTTAGGGGGAGCGTACGTGTGAGGGCGCGGGTTAGTGTTAGCGTACGGGTTAGGATTAGGGGACGGGTGAGGGTCAGGCTTCGGGGAAGTGTTAGGGTTAGGGTTCGGGCTAGGGTTAGGTTTAGGGGACGCGGACGGTTTAGGGTCCACGTGAGGGTACGACAATGCTTTAGGGGGAGCGTACGTGTGAGGGCGCGGGTTAATGTTAGCGTACGGGTTAGGATTAGGGGACGGGTGAGCGTCAGGCTTCGGGGAAGTGTAAGGGTTAGGGTTCGGGCTAGGGTTAGGGTTAGGGAACGGGGACGGTTTAGGGTCCACGTGAGGGTACGACAATGCTTTAGGGGGAGCGTACGTGTGAGGGCGCGGGTTAGTGTCAGCGTACGGGTTAGGATTAGGGGACGGGTGAGGGTCAGGCTTCGGGGAAGGGTTAGGGTTAGGGTTCGGGCTAGGGTTAGGGTTAGGGGACGGGGACGGTTTAGGGTCCAGGTTAGGGTACGACAACGCTTTAGGGGGAGCGTACGTTTGAGGGCGCGGGTTAGTGTTAGCGTACGGGTTAGGATTAGGGGACGGGTGAGGGTCAGGTATCGGGGAAGGGTTAGGGTTAGGGTTCGGGCTAGGGTTAGGGTTAGGGGACGGGGACGGTTTAGGGTCCAGGTTAGGGTACGACAACGCTTTAGGGGGAGCGTACGTGTGAGGGCGCGGGTTAGTGTTAGCGTACGGGTTAGGATTAGGGGACGGGTGAGCGTCAGGCTTCTGGGAAGGGTTAGGGTTCGGGTTCGGGCTAGGGTTAGGGTTAGGGGACGTGGACGGTTTAGGGTACAGGTGAGGGTACAACAACGCTTTAGGGGGAGCGTATGTGTGAGGTCGCGGGTTAGTGTCAGCGTACGGTTTAGGATTAGGGGACGGGTGAGGGTCAAGCTTCGGGAAAGGGTTAGGGTTAGGGTTCCGGCTAGGGTTAGGGTTAGGGGACGGGGACGGTTTAGGGTCCAGGTTAGGGTACGACAACGCTTTAGGGGGAGAGTACGTGTGAGGGCTCGGGTTAGTGTTAGCGTACGGGTTGGGATTAGGGGACGGGTGAGGGTTACGCTTCGGGGAAGTGTTAGGGTTAGGGTTCGGGCTAGGGTTAGGGTTAGGGGACGGGGACGGTTTAGGGTCCAGGTCAGGGTACGACAACGCTTTAGGAGGAGCGTACGTGTGAGGGCGCGGGTTAGTGTCAGCGTACGGGTTAGGATTAGGGGACGGGTGAGGGTCAGGCTTCGTTGAAGGGTTAGGGCTGGGTTCGGGCTAGGGTTAGGGTTAGGGGACGGGGACGGTTTCGGGTCCAGGTGAGGGTACAACAACGCTTTAGGGGGAGCGTACGTGTGAGGGCGCGGGTTAGTGTCAGCGTACGGGTTAGGATTAGGGGACGGGTGAGGGTCAGGCTTCGGGGAAGGGTTAGGGTTAGGGTTCGAGCTAGGGTGAGGGTTAGGGGACGGGGATGGTTTAGGGTCCAGGTGAGGGTACGACAACGCGTTAGGGGGAGCGTACGTGTTAGGGCGCGGGTTAGTGTCAGTGAACGGGTTAGGATTAGGGGACGGGTGAGGGTCAGGCTTCGGGGAAGGGTTAGGGTCAGGGTTCGGGCTAGGGTTAGGGTTAGGGGACGGGGACGGTTTAGGGTCCAGGTGAGGGTACGACAACGCTTTAGGGGGAGCGTATGTGTGAGGGCGCGGGTTAGTGTCAGCGTACGGATTAGGATTAGGGGACGGGTGAGGGTCAGGCTTCGGGGAAGGTTTAGGGTTAGTGTTCGGGATAGGATTAGGGTTAGGGGACGGGAACGGTTTAGGGTCCACGTGAGGGTACGACAACACTTTAGGGGGAGCGTACGTGTGAGGGCACAGGTTAGTGTCAGCGTACGGGTTAGGATTAGGGGACGGGTGAGGGTCAGCCTTCGTGGAAGGGTTAGGGTTAGGGTTCGGGCCAGGGTTAGGGTTAGGGGATAGGGACGGTTTAGGGTCCAGATGAGGGTAAGACAACGCTTTAGGGGGAGCGTACGTGTGAGGGCGCGGGTTAGTGTTAGCGTACGGGTTAGGATTAGGGGACGGGTGAGGGTCAGGCTTCGGGGAAGTGTTAGGGTTAGGGTTCGTGCTAGGGTTAGGGTTGGGGACGGGGACGGTTTAGGGTCCAGGTGAGGGTACGACAACGCTTTTGGTGGAGTGTACGTGTGAGGGCGCGGGTTAGTGTTAGTGTACGGGTTAGGATTAGGGGACGGGTGAGGGTCAGGCTTCGCGGAAGGTTTACGGTTAGGGTTTGGGCTAGCGTTAGGGTTAGGGGACGGGGACGGTTTCGGGTCCAGGTGAGGGTACAACAACGCTTTAGGGGGAGCGTACGTGTGAGGGCGCGGGTTAGTGTCAGCGTACGGGTTAGGATTAGGGGACGGGTGAGGGTCAGGCTTCGGGGAAGGGTTAGGGTTAGGGTTCGAGCTAGGGTTAGGGTTAGGGGACGGGGATGGTTTAGGGTCCAGGTGAGGGTACGACAACGCGTTAGGGGGAGCGTACGTGTTAGGGCGCGGGTTAGTGTCAGTGAACGGGTTAGGATTAGGGGACGGGTGAGGGTCAGGCTTCGGGGAAGGGTTAGGGTCAGGGTTCGGGCTAGGGTTAGGGTTAGGGGACGGGGACGGTTTAGGGTCCAGGTGAGGGTACGACAACGCTTTAGGGGGAGCGTATGTGTGAGGGCGCGGGTTAGTGTCAGCGTACGGATTAGGATTAGGGGACGGGTGAGGGTCAGGCTTCGGGGAAGGTTTAGGGTTAGTGTTCGGGCTAGGATTAGGGTTAGGGGACGGGAACGGTTTAGGGTCCACGTGAGGGTACGACAACGCTTTAGGGGGAGCGTACGTGTGAGGGCACAGGTTAGTGTCAGCGTACGGGTTAGGATTAGGGGACGGGTGAGGGTCAGCCTTCGTGGAAGGGTTAGGGTTAGGGTTCGGGCTAGGGTTAGGGTTAGGGGATAGGGACGGTTTAGGGTCCAGATGAGGGTAAGACAACGCTTTAGGGGGAGCGTACGTGTGAGGGCGCGGGTTAGTGTTAGCGTACGGGTTAGGATTAGGGGACGGGTGAGGGTCAGGCTTCGGGGAAGTGTTAGGGTTAGGGTTCGTGCTAGGGTTAGGGTTGGGGACGGGGACGGTTTAGGGTCCAGGTGAGGGTACGACAACGCTTTTGGGGGAGTGTACGTGTGAGGGCGCGGGTTAGTGTTAGTGTACGGGTTAGGATTAGGGGACGGGTGAGGGTCAGGCTTCGCGGAAGGTTTACGGTTAGGGTTTGGGCTAGCGTTAGGGTTAGTGGACGGGGACGGTTTAGGGTCCAGGTGAGGGTACGACAACGCTTTAGGGGGAGCGTACGTGTGAGGGCGCGGGTTAGTGTTAGCGTACGGGTTAGGATTAGGGGACGGGTGAGGGTCAGGCTTCGGGGAAGTGTTAGGGTTAGGGTTCGGGCTAGGGTTAGGTTTAGGGGACGCGGACGGTTTAGGGTCCACGTGAGGGTACGACAATGCTTTAGGGGGAGCGTACGTGTGAGGGCGCGGGTTAGTGTTAGCGTACGGGTTAGGATTAGGGGACGGGTGAGCGTCAGGCTTCGGGGACGTGTAAGTGTTAGGGTTCGGGCTAGGGTTAGGGTTAGGGGACGAGGACGGTTTAGGGTCCAGGTGAGGGTACGACAACGCTTTAGGGGGAGCGTACGTGTGAGGGCGCGGGTTAGTGTCAGCGTACGGGTTAGGATTAGGGGACGGGTGAGGGTCAGGCATCGGGGAAGGGTTAGGGTTAGGGTTCGGGCTAGGGTTGGGGTTAGGGGACGGGGACGGTTTGGGGTCCAGGTGAGGGTACGACAACGCTTTAGGGGGAGCGTACGTGTGAGGGCGCGGGTTAGTGTCAGCGTACGGGTTAGGATTAGGAGACGGGTGAGGGTCAGGCTTCTGGGAAGGGTTAGGGTTAGGGTTCGGGCTAGGGTTAGGGTTAGGGGACGGGGACGGCTTAGGGTCCAGGTGAGGTTACGCCAACGCTTTAGGGGGAGCATACGTGTGAGGGAGCGTGTTAGTGTCAGCGTACGGGTTAGGATTAGGGGACGGGTGAGGGTCAGGCTTCGGGGAAGGTTTAGGGTTAGGGTTCGGGCTAGGGTTAGGGTTAGGGGACGGGGTTGGTTTAGGGTCCAGGTGAGGGTACGACAACGCTTTAGGGGGAGCGTACGTGTGAGGGCGCGGGTTAGTGTCAGCGTACGGGTTAGGATTAGGGGACGGATGAGGGTCAGGCTTCGTGGAAGGGTTAGGGTTAGGGTTCGGGCTAGGGTTAGGGTTAGGGGATGGGGATGGTTTAGGGTCCAGGTGAGGGTACGACAACGCTTTAGGGGGAGCGTACGTGTGAGGGCGCGGGTTAGTGTTAGCGTACAGGTTAGGATTAGGGGATAGGTGAGGGTCAGGCTTCGGGGAAGTGTTAGGGTTAGGGTTCGGGCTAGGGTTAGGTTTAGGGGACGCGGACGGTTTAGGGTCCACGTGAGGGTACGACAACGCTTTAGGGGGAGCGTACGTGTGAGGGCGCGGGTTTGTGTTAGCGTACGGGTTAGGATTAGGGGACGGGTGAGGGTCAGGCTTCGGGGAAGTGTAAGGGTTAGGGTTCGGGCTAGGGTTAGGGTTAGGGGACGTGGACGGTTTAGGGTCCAGGTGAGGGTACGACAACGCTTTAGGGGGAGCGTACGTGTGAGGGCGCGGTTAGTGTCAGCGTACGGGTTAGGATTAGGGGACGGGTGAGGGTCAGGCTTCGGGGAAGGGTTAGGGTTAGGGTTCGGGCTAGGGTTAGGGTTAGGGGACGGGGACGGTTTGGGGTCCAGGTGAGGGTACGACAACGCTTTAGGGGGAGCGTACGTGTGAGGGCGCGGGTTAGTGTCAGCGTACGGGTTAGGATTAGGAGACGGGTGAGGGTCAGGCTTCGTGGAAGATTTAGGGTTAGGGTTCGGGCTAGGGTTAGGGTTAGGGGATGGGGACGGTTTAGGGTCCAGGTGAGGGTACGACAACGCTTTAGGGGGAGCGTACGTGTGAGGGCGCGGGTTAGTGTTAGCGTACGGGTTAGGATTAGGGGACGGGTGAGGGTCAGGCTTCGGGGAAGTGTTAGGGTTCGGGCTAGGGTTAGGGTTAGGGGACGTGGACCGTTTAGGGTCCAGGTGAGGGTACGACAACGCTTTAGGGGGAGCGTACGTGTGAGGGCGCGGGTTAGTGTCAGCGTACAGGTTAGGATTAGGAGACGGGTGAGGGTCAGGCTTCAGGGAAGGGTTAGGGTTAGGGTTCGGGCTAGGGTTAGGGTTAGGGGACGGGGACGGCTTAGGGTCCAGGTGAGGGTACGACAACGCTTTAGGGGGAGCGTACGTGTGAGGGCGCGTGTTAGTGTCAGCGTACGGGTTAGGATTATGGGACGGGTGAGGGTCAGGCTTCGGGGAAGGGTTAGGGTTAGGGTTCGGGCTAGGGTTACGGTTAGGGGACGGGGACGGTTTAGGGTCCAGGTGAGGGTACGACAACGCTTTAGGGGGAGCGTATGTGTGAGGGCGCGGGTTAGTGTCAGCGTACGGGTTAGGATTAGGGGACGGGTGAGGGTCAGGCTTCGTGGAAGGGTTAGGGTAAGGGTTCGGGCTAGGGTTAGGGTTAGGGGACCGGGACGGTTTAGGGTCCAGGTGAGGGTACGACAACGCTTTAGTGGGAGCGTACGTGTGAGGGCGCGGGTTAGTCTTAGCGTACGGGTTAGGATCAGGGGACGGGTGAGGGTTACGCTTCGGGGAACGGTTAGGGTTAGGGTTCGGGCTAGGGTTAGGGTTAGGGGACGGGGACGGTTTAGGGTCCAGGTGAGGGTACAACAACGCTTTAGGGGGATCGTACGTGTGAGGGCGCGGGTTAGTGTCAGCGTACGGGTTAGGATTAGGGGACGGGTGAGGGTCAGGCTTCGCGGAAGGTTTAGGGTTAGGGTTTGGGCTAGGGTTAGGGTTAGCGGACGGGGATGGTTTAGGGTCCAGGTGAGGGTACGACAACGCTTTAGGGGGAGCGTACGTGTGAGGGCGCGGGTTAGTGTTAGCGTACGGGTTAGGATTAGGGGACGGGTGAGGGTCAGGCTACGGGGAAGTGTTAGGGTTAGGGTTCGGGCTAGGGTTAGGTTTAGGGGACGCGGACGGTTTAGGGTCTACGTGAGGGTACGACAACGCTTTAGGGGGAGCGTACGTGTGAGGGCGCGGGTTAGTGTCAGCGTACGGGTTAGGATTAGGGGACGGGTGAGGGTCAGGCTTCGGGGAAGGGTTAGGGCTTGGTTCGGGCTAGGGTTAGGGTTAGGGGACGGGAACGGTTTCGGGTCCAGGTGAGGGTACGACAACGCTTTAGGGGGAGCGTACGTGTGAGGGCGTGGGTTAGTGTTAGCGTACGGATTATGATTAGGGGACGGGTGAGGGTCAGGATTCGGGGAAGTGTTAGGGTTAGGGTTCGGGCTAGGGTTAGGGTTAGGGGACGGGGACGGTTTAGGGTCCAGGTGAGTGTTCGACAACGCTTTAGGGGGAGCGTACGTGTGAGGGCGTGGGTTAGTGTCAGCGATCGGGTTAGGATTAGGGGACGGGTGAGGGTCAGGCTTCGGGGAAGGGTTAGGGTTAGGGTTCGGGCTAGGGTTAGGGGACGGGGACGGTTTAGGGTCCAGGTGAGGGTACGACAACGCTTTAGGGGGAGCGTACGTGTGAGGGCACGGGTTAGTGTTAGCGTACGGGCTAGGATTAGGGGACGTGTGAGAGTCAGGCTTCGGGGAAGAGTTAGGGTTAGGGTTCGGGCTAGGGTTAGGGGACGGGGAAGGTTTAGGGTCCACGTGATGGTACGACAACGCTTTAGGGGGAGCGTACGTGTGAGGGCGCGGGTTAGTGTTAGCGTACGGGTTAGGATTAGGGGACGGGTGAGGGTCAGGCTTCGGGGAAGGCTTAGGGTTAGTATTCGGGCTAGGGTTAGGGTTAGGGGACGGGGACGGTTTAGGGTCCAGGTGAGGGTACGACAACGCTTTAAGGAGAGCATACGTGTGAGGGCGCGGGTTAGTGTCAGCGTTCGGGCTAGGATTAGGGGACGTTTGAGAGTCAGGCTTCGGGGAAGTGTTAGGGTTAGGGTTCGGGCTAGGATTAGGGTTCGGGGACGGGGACGGTTTAGGGTCCACGTGAGGGTACGACAACACTTTAGGGGGAGCGTACGTGTGAGGGCGCGGGTTAGTGTCAGTGTACGGGTTAGGATTAGGGGACGGGTGAGGGTCAGGAATCGGGGAAGTGTTAGGGTTAGGGTTCGGGCTAGGGTTAGGGTTAGGGGACGGGGACGGTTTAGGGTCCAGGTGAGGGTACGACAACGCTTTAGGGGGAGCGTACCTGTGAGGGCGCGGGTTAGTGTTAGCGTACGGGTTAGGATTAGGGGACGGGTGAGGGTCAGGCTTCTGGGAAGGGTTAGGGTTCGGGTTCGGGCTAGGGTTAGGGTTAGGGGACGTGGACAGTTTAGGGTCCAGGTGAGGGTACGACAACGCTTTAGGGGGAGCGTACGTGTGAGGGCGCGGGTTAGTGTCAGCGTACGGGTTAGGATTAGGGGACGGGTGAGGGTCAGGCTTCGGGAAAGGGTTAGGGTTAGGGTTCGGGCTAGGGTTAGGGTTAGGGGACGGGGACGGTTTAGGGTCCAGGTTAGGGTACGACAATGCTTTAGGGGGAGAGTACGTGTGAGGGCTCGGGTTAGTGTTATTGTACGGTTTGGGATCAGGGGACGGGTGAGGGTTAGGCTTCGGGGAAGGGTTAGGGTTAGGGTTCGGGCTAGGGTTAGGGTTAGGGGACGGGAACGGTTTAAGGTCCAGGTGAGGGTACGACAACGCTTTAGGAGGAGCGTACGTGTGAGGGCGCGGGTTAGTGTTAGCGTACGGGTTAGGATTAGGGGAGGGGTGAGGGTCAGGCTTCGGGGAAGGGTTAGGGCTGGGTTCAGGCTAGGGTTAGGGTTAGGGGACGGGGACGGTTTCGGGTCCAGGTGAGGGTACGACAACGCTTTTGGGGGAGCGTACGTGTGAGGGCGTGGGTTAGTGTCAGCGTACGGGCTAGGATTAGGGGATGTGTGAGAGTCAGGCTTCGGGGAGGGGTTAGGGTTAGGGTTCGGGCTAGGGTTAGGGTTAGGGGACGGGGAAGGTTTAGGGTCCAGGTGAGGGTACGACAACGCTTTAGGGGGAGCATACGTGTGAGGGCGCGTGTTAGTGTCAGCGTACGGGTTAGGATTAGGGGACGGGTGAGGGTCAGGCTTCGGGGAAGGTTTAGGGTGAGGGTTCGGGCTAGGGTTAGGGTTAGGGGATGGGGACGGTTTAGCGTCCAGGTGAGGGTACGACAACGCTTTAGGGGGAGCGTACGTGTGAGGGCGCGGGTTAGTGTTAGCGTACGGGTTAGGATTAGGGGACGGGTGAGGGTCAGGCTTCGGGGAAGTGTTAGGGTTCGGGCTAGGGTTAGGGTTAGGGGACGTGGACCGTTTAGGGTCTAGGTGAGGGTACGACAACGCTTTAGGGGGAGCGTACGTGTGAGGGCGCGGGTTAGTGTCAGCGTACGGGTTAGGATTCGGAGACGGGTGAGGGTCAGGCTTCAGGGAAGGGTTAGGGTTTGGGTTCGGGCTAGGGTTAGGGTTAGGGGACGGGAACGGCTTAGGTTCCAGGTGGGGGTACGACAACGCTTTAGGGGGAGCGTACGTGTGAGGGCACGTGTTAGTGTCAGCGTACGGGTTAGCATTAGGGGACGGGTGAGGGTCAGGCTTCGGGGAAGGGTTAGGGTTAGGGTTCGGGCTAGGGTTAGGGTTAGGGGACGGGGACGGTTTAGGGTCCAGGTGAGGGTACGACAACGCTTTGGGGGAGCGTACGTGTGAGGGCGCGGGTTAGTGTTAGCGTACGGGTTAGGATTAGGGGACGGGTGAGGGTCAGGCTTCGGGGAAGGGTTAGGGTAAGGGTTCGGGCTAGGGTTAGGGTTAGGGGACGGGGACGGTTTAGGGTCCAGGTGAGGGTACGACAACGCTTTTGGGGGAGCGTACGTGTGAGGGCGTGGGTTAGTGTTAGCGTACGGGCTAGGATTAGGGGACGTGTGAGAGCCAGGCTTCGGGGAAGGGTTAGGGTTAGGGTTCGGGCTAGGGTTAGGGTTAGGGGACGGGGAAGGTTTAGGGTCCACGTGATGGTACGACAACGCTTTAGGGGGAGCGTATGTGTGAGGGCGCTGGTTAGTGTCAGCGTACGGGTTAGGATTAGGGGACCGGTGAGGGTCAGGCTTCGGGGAAGGCTTAGGGTTAGTGTTCGGGGTAGGGTTAGGGTTAGGGTACAGGGACGGTTTAGGGTCCAGGTGAGGGTACGACAAAGCTTTAGGGGGAGCGTACGTGTGAGGGCGCGGGTTAGTGTTAGCGTACGGGTTAGGATTAGGGGATGGGTGAGGTTCAGGCTTCGGGGAAGTGTTAGGGTTAGGATTCGGGCTAGTGTTAGGGTTAGGGGACGGGGACGGTTTAGGGTCCACGTGAGGGTACGACAACACTTTAGGGGGAGCGTACGTGTGAGGGCGCGGGTTAGTGTCAGTGTACGGTTTAGGATTAGGGGACGGGTGAGGGTCAGGCTTCGTGGAAGATTTAGGGTTAGGGTTCGGGCTAGGGTTAGGGTTAGGGGATGGGGACGGTTTAAGGTCCAGGTGAGGGTACGACAACGCTTTAGGGGGAGCGTACGTGTGAGGGCGCGGGTTAGTGTTAGCGTACGGGTTAGGATTAGGGGACGGGTGAGGGTCAGGCTTCGGGGAAGGGTTAGGGTTAGGTTTCGGGCTAGGGTTAGGGTTAGGGGACGGGGACGGTTTAGGGTCCAGGTGAGGGTACGACAACGCTTTAGGGGGAGCGTATGTGTGAGGGAGCGGGTTAGTGTCAGCGTACGGGTTAGGATTAGGGGACGGGTGAGGGTCAGGCTTCGTGGAAGGGTTAGGGTAAGGGTTCGGGCTAGGTTTAGGGTTAGGGGACGGGGACGGTTTAGGGTCCAGGTGAGGGTACGACAACGCTTTAGTGGGAGCGTATGTGTGAGGGCACGGGTTAGTGTCAGCGTACGGGTTAGGATTAGGGGACGGGTGAGGGTCAGGAATCGGGGAAGGGTTAGGGTTAGGGTTCAGGCTAGGGTTAGGGTTAGGGGACGGGGACGGTTTAGGGTCCAGGTTAGGGTACGACAACGCTTTAGGGGGAGCATACGTGTGAGGGCGTGGGTTAGTGTCAGCGTACGGGTTAGGATTAGGGGACGGGTGAGGGTCAGGAATCGGGGAAGGGTTAGGGTTAGGGTTCGGGGTAGGGTTAGGGTTAGGGGACGGGGACGGTTTAGGGTCCAGGTGAGGGTACAACAACGCTGTAGGGGGAGCGTACGTGTGAGGGCGCGGGTTAGTGTCAGCGTACGGGTTAGGATTAGGGGACGGGTGAGGGTCAGGCTTCGCGGAAGGTTTAGGGTTAGGGTTTGGGCTAGGGTTAGGGTTAGCGGACGGGGACGGTTTATGGTCCAGGTGAGGGTACGACAACGCTTTAGGGGGAGCGTACGTGTGAGGGCGCGGGTTAGTGTTAGCGTACGGGTTAGGATTAGGGGATGGGTGAGGGTCAGGCTACGGGGAAGTGTTAGGGTTAGGGTTCGGGCTAGGGTTAGGTTTAGGGGACGCGGACGGTTTAGGGTCCACGTGAGGGTACGACAACGCTTTAGGGGGAGCGTACGTGTGAGCGCGCGGGTTAGTGTTAGCGTACGGGTTAGGATTAGTGGACGGGTGAGCGTCAGGCTTCGGGGAAGTGTAAGGGTTAGGGTTCGGGCTAGGGTTAGGGTTAGGGGACGGGGACGGTTTAGGGTCCAGGTGAGGGTACGACAACGCTTTAGGGGGAGCGTACGTGTGAGGGCGCGGGTTAGTGTCAGCGTACGGGTTAGGATTAGGGGACGGGTGAGGGTCAGGCTTCGGGGAAGGGTTAGGGTTAGGGTTCGGGTTAGGGTTAGGGGACGGGGACGGTTTCGGGTCCAGGTGAGGGTACGACAACGCTTTAGGGGGAGCGTATGTGTGAGGGCGCGGGTTAGTGTCAGCGTACGGGTTAGGATTAGGGGACGGGTGAGGGTCAGGCTTCAGGAAAGGGTAGCGTAAGGGTTCGGGCTAGGGTTACGGTTAGGGGACGGGGACGGTTTAGGGTCCAGGTGGGGGTACGACAACGCTTTAGGGGGAGCGTACGTGTGAGGGCGCGGGTTAGTGTCAGCGTACGGGTTAGGATTAGGGGACGGGTGAGGTTCAGGCTTCGGGGAAGTGTTAGCGTTAGGGTTCAGGCTAGTGTTAGGATTAGGGGACGGGGACGGTTTAGGGTCCAGGTGAGGGTACGACAACGCTTTAAGGAGAGCGTACGTGTGAGGGCGCGGGTTAGTGTCAGCGTACGGGCTAGGATTAGGGGACGTGTGAGAGTCAGGCTTCGGGGAAGGGTTAGGGTTAGGGTTCGGGCTAGGATTAGGGTTAGGGGACGGGGACGGTTTAGGGTCCACGTGAGGGTACGACAACACTTTAGGGGGAGCGTACGTGTGAGGGCGCGGGTTAGTGTCAGTGTACGCGTTAGGATTAGGGGACGGGTGAGGGTCAGGCTTCAGGGAAGGGTTAGGGTAAGGGTTCGGGCTAGGGTTAGGGTTAGGGGACGGGGACGGTTTAGGGTCCAGGTGAGGGTACGACAACGCTTTAGGGGGAGCGTACGTGTGAGGCCGTGGGTTAGTGTCAGCGTACGGGTTAGGATTAGGGGACGGGTGAGTGTCAGGCTTCGGGGAAAGGTTAGGGTTAGGGTTCAGGCTAGGGTTAGGGTTAGGGGACGGGGACGGTTTAGGGTCCAGGTGAGGGTACGACAACACTTCAGGGGGAGCGTACGTGTGAGGGCGCGGCTTAGTGTCAGCGTACGGGTTAGGATTAGGGGACGGGTGAGGGTCAGGCTTCGGGGAAGGGTTAGGGTTAGGGTTCGGGCTAGGGTTAGGGTTAGGGGACGGGGACGGTTTAGGGTCCAGGTGATGGTACGACAACGCTTTAGGGGGAGCGTACGTGTGAGGGCGCGGCTTAGTGTCAGCGTACGGGTTAGGATTAGGGGACGGGTGAGGGTCAGGCTTCGGGGAAGGGTTAGGGTTATGGTTCGGGCTAGGGTTAGGGTTAGGACACGGGGACGGTTTAGGGTCCAGGTGAGGGTACGACAACGCTTTAGGGGGAGCGTACGTGTGAGGGCGCGGGTTAGTGTCAGCGTACGGGTTAGGATTAGGGGACGGGTGAGGGTCAGGCTTCGGGGAAGGGTTAGGTTTAGGGTTCGGGCTAGGGTTAGGGTTAGGGGACGGGGACGGTTTAGGGTCCAGGTGAGGGTACGACAACGCTTTAGGGGGAGCGTACGTGTCAGGGCGCGGGTTAGTGTCAGCGTACGGGTTAGGATTAGGGGACGGGTGAGGGTCAGGCTTCGGGGAAGGGTTAGGGTTAGGGTTCGGGCTAGGGTTAGGGTTAGGGGACGGGGACGGTTTAGGGTCCAGGTGAGGGTACGACAACGCTTTAGGGGGAGCGTACGTGTGAGGGCGCGGGTTAGTGTCAGCGTACGGGTTAGGATTAGGGGACGGGTGAGGGTCAGGCTTCGGGGAAGGGTTAGGGTTAGAGTTCGGCTAGGGTTAGGGTTAGGGGATGGGGACGGTTTAGGGTCCAGGTGAGGGTACGACAACGCTTTAGGGGGAGCGTACGTGTGAGGGCGCGGGTTAGTGTCAGCGTACGGGTTAGGATTAGGGGACGGGTGAGGGTCAGGCTTCGGGGAAGGGTTAGGGTTAGGGTTCGGGCTAGGGTTAGGGTTAGGGGATGGGGACGGTTTAGGGTCCAGGTGAGTGTACGACAACGCTTTAGGGGGAGCGTACGTGTGAGGGTGCGGGTTAGTGTCAGCGTACGGGTTAGGATTAGGGGACGGGTGAGGGTCAGTCTTCGGGGAAGGGTTAGGGTTAGGGTTCGGGTTAGGGGACGGGGACGGGGACGGTTTAGGGTCCAGGTGAGGGTACGACAACGCTTTAGGGGGAGCGTACGTGTGAGGGCGCGGGTTAGTGTCAGCGTACGGGTTAGGATTAGGGGACGGGTGAGGGTCAGGCTTCGGGGAAGGGTTAGGGTTAGGGTTCGGGCTAGGGTTAGGGTTAGGGGACGGGGACGGTTTAGGGTCCAGGTGAGGGTACGACAACGCTTTAGGGGGAGCGTACGTGTGAGGGCGCGGGTTAGTGTCAGCGTACGGGTTAGGATTAGGGGACGGGTGAGGGTCAGGCTTCGGGGAAGGGTTAGAGTTAGGGTTCGGGCTAGGGTTAGGGTTAGGGGACGGGGACGGTTTAGGGTCCAGGTGAGGGTACGACAACGCTTTAGGGGGAGCGTACGTGTGAGGGCGCGGGATGGTGTCAGCGTACGCGTTAGGATTAGGGGACGGGGGAGGGTCAGGCTTCGGGGAAGTGTTAGGGTTAGGGTTCGGGCTAGGGTTAGGGTTAGGGGACGGGGACTGTTTAGGGTCCAGGTGAGGGTACGACAACGCTTTAGGGGGAGCGTACGTGTGAAGGCGCGGGTTAGTGTCAGCGTACGGGTTAGGATTAGGGGACGGGTGAGGGTCAGGCTTCGGGGAAGGGTTAGGGTTAGGGTTCGGGCTAGGGTTAGTGTTAGGGGACGGGGAAGGTTTAGGGTCCAGGTGAGGGTACGACAACGCTTTAGGGGGAGCGTACGTGTGAGGGCGCGGGTTATTGTCCGCGTACGCCTTAGGATTAGGGGACGGGGGAGGGTCAGGCTTCGGGGAAGGGTTAGGGTTAGGTTTCGGGCTAGGGTTAGGGTTAGGGGACGGGGACGGTTTAGGGTCCAGGTGAGGGTACGACAACGCTTTAGGGGGAGCGTACGTGCGAGGGCGCGGGTTAGTGTCATCGTACGGGTTAGCATTAGGGGACGGGTGAGGGTCAGGGTTCGGGGAAGGGTTAGGGTTCGGGCTAGGGTTAGGGTTAGGGGACGGGGACGGTTTAGGGTCCAGGTGAGGGTACGACAACGCTGTAGGGGCAGCGTACGTGTGAGGGCGCGGGTTAGTGTCAGCGTACGGGTTAGGATTAGGGGACGGGTGAGGGTCAGGCTTCGGGGAAGGGTTAGGGTTAGGGTTCGGGCTAGGGTTAGGGTTAGGGGACGGGGACGGTTTAGGGTCCAGGTGAGGGTACGACAACGCTTTCGGGGGAGCGTACGTGTGAGGGCGCGGGTTAGTGTGAGCGTACGGGTTAGGATTAGGGGACGGGTGAGGGTCAGGCTTCGGGGAAGGGTTAGGGTTAGGGTTCGGGCTAGGGTTAGGGTTAGGGGACGGAGACGGTTTAGGGTCCAGGTGAGGGTACGACAACGCTTTAGGGGGAGCGTACGTGTGAGGGCGCGGGTTAGTGTCAGCGTACGGGTTAGGATTAGGGGACGGGTGAGGGTCAGGCTTCGGGGAAGGGTTAGGGTTAGGGTTCGGGCTAGGGTTAGGGTTAGGGGACGGGGACGGTTTAGGGTCCAGGTGAGGGTACGACAACGCTTTAGGGGGAGCGTACGTGTGAGGGCGCGGGTTAGTGTCAGCGTACGGGTTAGGATTAGGGGATGGGTGAGGGTCAGGCTTCGGGGAAGTGTTAGGGTTAGGGTTCGGGCTAGGGTTAGGGTTAGGGGACGGGGACGGTTTAGGGTCCAGGTGAGGGTACGACAACGCTTCAGGGGGAGCGTACGTGTGAGGGCGCGGCTTAGTGTCAGCGTACGGGTTAGGATTAGGGGACGGGTGAGGGTCAGGCTTCGGGGAAGGGTTAGGGTTAGGGTTCGGGCTAGGGTTAGGGTTAGGGGACGGGGACGGTTTAGGGTCCAGGTGAGGGTACGACAACGCTTTAGGGGGAGCGTACGTGTGAGGGCGCGGGTTAGTGTCAGCGTACGGGTTAGGATTAGGGGACGGGTGAGGGTCAGGCTTCGGGGAAGGGTTAGGGTTAGGGTTCGGGCTACGGTTAGGGTTAGGGGACGGGGACGGTTTAGGGTCCAGGTGAGGGTACGACAACACTTTCGGGGGAGCGTACGTGTGAGGGCGCGGGTTAGTGTCAGCGTACGGGTTAGGATTAGGGGACGGGTGAGGGTCAGGCTTCGGGGAAGGGTTAGGGTTAGGGTTCGGGCTAGGGTTAGGGTTAGGGGACGGGGACGGTTTAGGGTCCAGGTGAGGGTACGACAACGCTTTAGGGGGAGCGTACGTGTGAGGGCGCGGGTTAGTGTCAGCGTACGGGTTAGGATTAGGGGACGGGTGAGGGTCAGGCTTCGGGGAAGGGTTAGGGTTAGGGTTCGGGCTAGGGTTAGGGTTAGGGGACGGGGACGGTTTAGGGTCCAGGTGAGGATACGACAATGCTTTAGGGGGAGCGTACGTGTGAGGGCGCGGCTTAGTGTCAGCGTACGGGTTAGGATTAGGGGACGGGTGAGGGTCAGGCTTCGGGGAAGGGTTAGGGTTAGGGGACGGGGACGGTTTAGGGTCCAGGTGAGGGTACGACAACGCTTTAGGGGGAGCGTACGTGTGAGGGCGCGGGTTAGTGTCAGCGTACGGGTTAGGATTAGGGGACGGGTGAGGGTCAGGCTTCGGGGAAGGGTTAGGGTTAGGGTTCGGGCTAGGGTTAGGGTTAGGGGACGGGGACGGTTTAGGGTCCAGGAGAGGGTACGACAACGCTTTAGGGGGAGCGTACGTGTGAGGGCGCGGGTTAGTGTCAGCGTACGGGTTAGGATTAGGGGACGGGTGAGGGTCAGGGTTCGGGGAAGGGTTAGGGTTAGGGTTCGGGCTAGGGTTAGGGTTAGGGGACGGGGACGGTTTAGGGTCCAGGTGACGGTACGACAACGCTGTAGGGGCAGCGTAGGTGTGAGGGCGCGGGTTAGTGTCAGCGTACGGGTTAGGATTAGGGGACGGGTGAGGGTCAGGCTTCGGGGAAGGGTTAGGGTTAGGGTTCGGGCTAGGGTTAGGGTTAGGGGACGGGGACGGTTTAGGGTCCAGGTGAGGGTACGACAACGCTTTAGGGGGAGCGTACGTGTGAGGGCGCGGGTTAGTGTCAGCGTACGGGTTAGGATTAGGGGACGGGTGAGGGTCAGGCTTCGGGGAAGGGTTAGGGTTAGGGTTCGGGCTAGGGTTAGGGGACGGGGACGGTTTAGGGTCCAGGTGAGGGTACGACAACGCTTTAGGGGGAGCGTACGTGTGAGGGCGCGGCTTAGTGTCAGCGTACGGTTTAGGATTAGGGGACGGGTGAGGGTCAGGCTTCGGGGAAGGGTTAGGGTTAGGGTTCGGGCTAGGGTTAGGGTTAGGGGACGGGGACGGTTTAGGGTCCAGGTGAGGGTACGACAACGCTTCAGGGGGACCGTACGTGTGAGGGCGCGGGTTAGTGTCAGCGTACGGGTTAGGATTAGGGGACGGGTGAGGGTCAGGCTTCGGGGAAGGGTTAGGGTTAGGGTTCGGGCTAGGGTTAGGGTTAGGGGACGGGGACGGTTTAGGGTCCAGGTGAGGGTACGACAACGCTTTAGGGGGAGCGTACGTGTGAGGGCGCAGGTTAGTGTCAGCGTACGGGTTAGGATTAGGGGACGGGTGAGGGTCAGGCTTCGGGGAAGGGTTAGGGTTAGGGTTCGGGCTAGGGTTAGGGTTAGGGGACGGGGACGGTTTAGGGTCCAGGTGAGGGTACGACAACGCTTCAGGGGGACCGTACGTGTGAGGGCGCGGGTTAGTGTCAGCGTACGGGTTAGGATTAGGGGACGGGTGAGGGTCAGGCTTCGGGGAAGGGTTAGGGTTAGGGTTCGGGCTAGGGTTAGGGTTAGGGGACGGGGACGGTTTAGGGTCCAGGTGAGGGTACGACAACGCTTTAGGGGGAGCGTACGTGTGAGGGCGCGGGTTAGTGTCAGCGTACGGGTTAGGATTAGGGGACGGGTGAGGGTCAGGCTTCGGGGAAGGGTTAGGGTTAGGGTTCGGGCTAGGGTTAGGGTTAGGGGACGGGGACGGTTTAGGGTCCAGGTGAGGGTACGACAACGCTTTAGGGGGAGCGTACGTGTGAGGGCGCGGGTTAGTGTCAGCGTACGGGTTAGGATTAGGGGACGGGTGAGGGTCAGGCTTCGGGGAAGGGTTAGGGTTAGGGTTCGGGCTAGGGTTAGGGTTAGGGGACGGGGACGGTTTAGGGTCCAGGTGAGGGTACGACAACGCTTTAGGGGGAGCGTACGTGTGAGGGCGCGGCTTAGTGTCAGCGTTCGGGTTAGGATTAGGGGACGGGTGAGGTTCAGGCTTCGGGGAAGGGTTAGGGTTAGGGTTCGGGCTAGGGTTAGGGTTAGGACACGGGGACGGTTTAGGGTCCAGGTGAGGGTACGACAACGCTTTAGGGGGAGCGTACGTGTGAGGGCGCGGGTTAGTGTCAGCGTACGGGTTAGGATTAGGGGACGGGTGAGGGTCAGGCTTCGGGGAAGGGTTAGGGTTAGGGTTCGGGCTAGGGTTAGGGTTAGGGGACGGGGACGGTTTAGGGTCCAGGTGAGGATACGACAATGCTTTAGGGGGAGCGTACGTGTGAGGGCGCGGCTTAGTGTCAGCGTACGGGTTAGGATTAGGGGACGGGTGAGGGTCAGGCTTCGGGGAAGGGTTAGGGTTAGGGTTCGGGCTAGGGTTAGGGTTAGGGGACGGGGACGGTTTAGGGTCCAGGTGAGGGTACGACAACGCTTTAGGGGGAGCGTACGTGTGAGGGCGCGGGTTAGTGTCAGCGTACGGGTTAGGATTAGGGGACGGGTGAGGGTCAGGCTTCGGGGAAGGGTTAGGTTTAGGGTTCGGGCTAGGGTTAGGGTTAGGGGACGGGGACGGTTTAGGGTCCAGGTGAGGGTACGACAACGCTTCAGGGGGAGCGTACGTGTGAGGGCGCGGCTTAGTGTCAGCGTACGGGTTAGGATTAGGGGACGGGTGAGGGTCAGGCTTCGGGGAAGGGTTAGGGTTAGGGTTCGGGCTAGGGTTAGGGTTAGGGGACGGGGACGGTTTAGGGTCCAGGTGAGGGTACGACAACGCTTCAGGGGGAGCGTACGTGTGAGGGCGCGGGTTAGTGTCAGCGTACGGGTTAGGATTAGGGGACGGGTGAGGGTCAGGCTTCGGGGAAGGGTTAGGGTTAGGGTTCGGGCTAGGGTTAGGGTTAGGGGACGGGGACGGTTTAGGGTCCAGGTGACGGTACGACAACGCTGTAGGGGCAGCGTACGTGTGAGGGCACGGGTTAGTGTCAGCGTACGGGTTAGGATTAGGGGACGGGTGAGGGTCAGGCTTCGGGGAAGGGTTAGGGTTAGGGTTCGGGCTAGGGTTAGGGTTAGGGGACGGGGACAGTTTAGGGTCCAGGTGAGGGTACGACAACGCTTTAGGGGGAGCGTACGTGTGAGGGCGTGGGTTAGTGTCAGCGTACGGGTTAGGATTAGGGGACGGGTGAGGGTCAGGCTTCGGGGAAGGGTTAGGGTTAGGGTTCGGGCTAGGGTTAGGGTTAGGGGACGGGGACGGTTTAAGGTCCAGGTGAGGGTACGACAACGCTTCAGGGGGAGCGTACGTGTGAGGGCGCGGGTTAGTGTCAGCGTACGGGTTAGGATTAGGGGACGGGTGAGGGTCAGGCTTCGGGGAAGGGTTAGGGTTAGGGTTCGGGCTAGGGTTAGGGTTAGGGGACGGGGACGGTTTAGGGTCCAGGTGACGGTACGACAACGCTGTAGGGGCAGCGTACGTGTGAGGGCACGGGTTAGTGTCAGCGTACGGGTTAGGATTAGGGGACGGGTGAGGGTCAGGCTTCGGGGAAGGGTTAGGGTTAGGGTTCGGGCTAGGGTTAGGGTTAGGGGACGGGGACGGTTTAGGGTCCAGGTGAGGGTACGACAACGCTTTAGGGGGAGCGTACGTGTGAGGGCGCGGGTTAGTGTCAGCGTACGGGTTAGGATTAGGGGACGGGTGAGGGTCAGGCTTCGGGGAAGGGTTAGGGTTAGGGTTCGGGCTAGGGTTAGGGTTAGGGGACGGGGACGGTTTAGGGTCCAGGTGAGGGTACGACAACGCTTTAGGGGGAGCGTACGTGTGAGGGCGCAGGTTAGTGTCAGCGTACGGGTTAGGATTAGGGGACGGGTGAGGGTCAGGCTTCGGGGAAGGGTTAGGGTTAGGGTTCGGGCTAGGGTTAGGGTTAGGGGACGGGGACGGTTTAGGGTCCAGGTGAGGGTACGACAACGCTTCAGGGGGACCGTACGTGTGAGGGCGCGGGTTAGTGTCAGTGTACGGGTTAGGATTAGGGGACGGGTGAGGGTCAGGCTTCGGGGAAGGGTTAGGTTTAGGGTTCGGGCTAGGGTTAGGGTTAGGGGACGGGGACGGTTTAGGGTCCAGGTGAGGGTACGACAACGCTTCAGGGGGAGCGTACGTGTGAGGGCGCGGCTTAGTGTCAGCGTACGGGTTAGGATTAGGGGACGGGTGAGGGTCAGGCTTCGGGGAAGGGTTAGGGTTAGGGTTCGGGCTAGGGTTAGGGTTAGGGGACGGGGACGGTTTAGGGTCCAGGTGAGGGTACGACAACGCTTCAGGGGGAGCGTACGTGTGAGGGCGCGGGTTAGTGTCAGCGTACGGGTTAGGATTAGGGGACGGGTGAGGGTCAGGCTTCGGGGAAGGGTTAGGGTTAGGGTTCGGGCTAGGGTTAGGGTTAGGGGACGGGGACGGTTTAGGGTCCAGGTGACGGTACGACAACGCTGTAGGGGCAGCGTACGTGTGAGGGCGCGGGTTAGTGTCAGCGTACGGGTTAGGATTAGGGGACGGGTGAGGGTCAGGCTTCGGGGAAGGGTTAGGGTTAGGGTTCGGGCTAGGGTTAGGGTTAGGGGACGGGGACGGTTTAGGGTCCAGGTGAGGGTACGACAACGCTTTAGGGGGAGCTTACGTGTGAGGGCGCGGGTTAGTGTCAGCGTACGGGTTAGGATTAGGGGACGGGTGAGGGTCAGGCTTCGGGGAAGGGTTAGGGTTAGGGTTCGGGCTAGAGTTAGGGTTAGGGGACGGGGACGGTTTAGGGTCCAGGTGAGGGTACGACAACGCTTTAGGGGGAGCGTACGTGTGAGGGCGCGGGTTAGTGTCAGCGTACGGGTTAGGATTAGGGGACGGGTGAGGGTCAGGCTTCAGGGAAGGGTTAGGGTTAGGGTTCGGGCTAGGGTTAGGGTTAGGGGACGGGGACGGTTTAGGGTCCAGGTGAGGGTACGACAACGCTTCAGGGGGACCGTACGTGTGAGGGCGCGGGTTAGTGTCAGCGTACGGGTTAGGATTAGGGGACGGGTGAGGGTCAGGCTTCGGGGAAGGGTTAGGGTTAGGGTTCGGGCTAGGGTTAGGGTTAGGGGACGGGGACGGTTTAGGGTCCAGGTGAGGGTACGACAACGCTTTAGGGGGAGCGTACGTGTGAGGGCGCGGGTTAGTGTCAGCGTACGGGTTAGGATTAGGGGACGGGTGAGGGTCAGGCTTCGGGGAAGGGTTAGGGTTAGGGTTCGGGCTAGGGTTAGGGTTAGGGGACGGGGACGGTTTAGGGTCCAGGTGAGGGTACGATAACGCTTTAGGGGGAGCGTACGTGTGAGGGCGCGGGTCAGTGTCAGCGTACGGGTTAGGATAAGGGGACGGGTGAGGGTCAGGCTTCGGGGAAGGGTTAGGGTTAGGGTTCGGGCTAGGGTTAGGGGACGGGGACGGTTTAGGGTCCAGGTGAGGGTACGACAACGCTTTAGGGGGAGCGTACGTGTGAGGGCGCGGGTTAGTGTCAGCGTACGGGTTAGGATTAGGGGACGGGTGAGGGTCAGGCTTCGGGGAAGGGTTAGGGTTAGGGTTCGGGCTAGGGTTAGGGTTAGGGGACGGGGACGGTTTAGGGTCCAGGTGAGGGTACGACAACGCTTTAGGGGGAGCGTACGTGTGAGGGCGCGGGTTAGTGTCAGCGTACGGGTTAGGATTAGGGGACGGGTGAGGGTCAGGCTTCGGGGAAGGGTTAGGGTTAGGGTTCGGGCTAGGGTTAGGGTTAGGGGACGGGGACGGTTTAGGGTCCAGGTGATGGTACGACAACGCTTTAGGGGGAGCGTACGTGTGAGGGCGCGGCTTAGTGTCAGCGTACGGGTTAGGATTAGGGGACGGGTGAGGGTCAGGCTTCGGGGAAGGGTTAGGGTTATGGTTCGGGCTAGGGTTAGGGTTAGGACACGGGGACGGTTTAGGGTCCAGGTGAGGGTACGACAACGCTTTAGGGGGAGCGTACGTGTGAGGGCGCGGGTTAGTGTCAGCGTACGGGTTAGGATTAGGGGACGGGTGAGGGTCAGGCTTCGGGGAAGGGTTAGGGTTAGGGTTCGGGCTAGGGTTAGGGTTAGGGGACGGGGACGGTTTAGGGTCCAGGTGAGGGTACGACAACGCTTTAGGGGGAGCGTACGTGTGAGGGTGCGGGTTAGTGTCAGCGTACGGGTTAGGATTAGGGGACGGGTGAAGGTCAGGCTTCGGGGAAGGGTTAGGGTTAGGGTTCGGGTTAGGGTTAGGGGACGGGGACGGTTTAGGGTCCAGGTGAGGGTACAACAACGCTTTAGGGGGAGCGAACGTGTGAGGGCGCGGGTTAGTGTCAGCGTACGGGTTAGGATTAGGGGACGGGTGAGGGTCAGGCTTCGGGGAAGGGTTAGGGTTATGGTTCGGGCTAGGGTTAGGGTTAGGGGACGGGGACGGTTTAGGGTCCAGGTGAGGGTATGACAACGCTTTAGGGGGAGCGTACGTGTGAGGGCGCGGGTTAGTGTCAGCGTACGGGTTAGGATTAGGGGACGGGTGAGGGTCAGGCTTCGGGGAAGGGTTAGGGTTAGGGTTCGGGCTAGGGTTAGGGTTAGGGGACGGGGACGGTTTAGGGTCCAGGTGAGGGTACGACAACGCTTTAGGGGGAGCGTACGTGTGAGGGCGCGGGTTAGTGTCAGCGTACGGGTTAGGATTAGGGGACGGGTGAGGGTCAGGCTTCGGGGAAGGGTTAGGGTTAGGGTTCGGGCTAGGGTTAGGGTTAGGGGACGGGGACGGTTTAGGGTCCAGGTGAGGGTACGACAACGCTTTAGGGGGAGCGTACGTGTGAGGGCGCGGGTTAGTGTCAGCGTACGGGTTAGGATTAGGGGACGTGTGAGTGTAAGGCTTCGGGGAAGGGTTAGGGTTAGGGTTCGGGCTAGGGTTAGGGTTAGGGGACGGGGACGGTTTAGGGTCCAGGTGAGGGTACGACAACGCTTTAGGGGGAGCGTACGTGTGAGGGCGCGGCTTAGTGTCAGCGTAGAGTTTAGGATTAGGGGACGGGTGAGGGTCAGGCTTCGGGGAAGTGTTAGGGTTAGGGTTCGGGCTAGGGTTAGGGTTAGGGGACGGGGACGGTTTAGGGTCCAGGTGAGGGTACGACAACGGTTTAGGGGGAGCGTACGTGTGAGGGCGCGGGTTAGTGTCAGCGTACGGGTTAGGATTAGGGGACGGGTGAGGGTCAGGCTTCGGGGAAGTGTTAGGGTTAGGGTTCGGGCTAGGGTTAGGGTTAGGGGACGGGGACGGTTTAGGGTCCAGGTGAGGGTACGACAACGCTTTAGGGGGAGCGTACGTGTGAGGGCGCGGGTTAGTGTCAACGTACGGGTTAGGATTAGGGGACGGGTGAGGGTCAGGCTTCGGGGAAGGGTTAGGGTTAGGGTTCGGGCTAGGGTTAGGGTTAGGGGACGGGGACGGTTTAGGGTCCAGGTGAGGGTACGACAACGCTTTAGGGGGAGCGTACGTGTGAGGGCGCGGGTTAGTGTCAGCGTACGGGTTAGGATTAGGGGACGGGTGAGGGTCAGGCTTCGGGGAAGGGTTAGGGTTAGGGTTCGGGCTAGGGTTAGGGTTAGGGGACGGGGACGGTTTAGGGTCCAGGTGAGGGTACGACAACGCTTTAGGGGGAGCGTACGTGTGAGGGCGTGGGTTAGTGTCAGCGTACGGGTTAGGATTAGGGGACGGGTGAGGGTCAGGCTTCGGGGAAGGGTTAGGGTTAGGGTTCGGGCTAGGGTTAGGGTTAGGGGACGGGGACGGTTTAGGGTCCAGGTGAGGGTACGACAACGCTTTAGGGGGAGCGTACGTGTGAGGGCGCGGGTTAGTGTCAGCGTACGGGTTAGGATTAGGGGACGGATGAGGGTCAGGCTTCGGGGAAGGGTTAGGTTTAGGGTTCGGGCTAGGGTTAGGGTTAGGGGACGGGGACGGTTTAGGGTCCAGGTGAGGGTACGACAACGCTTTAGGGGGAGCGTACGTGTGAGGGCACGGGTTAGTGTCAGCGTACGGGTTAGGATTAGGGGACGGGTGAGGGTCAGGCTTCGGGGAAGGGTTAGGGTTAGGGTTCGGGCTAGGGTTAGGGTTAGGGGACGGGGACGGTTTAGGGTCCAGGTGAGGGTACGACAACGCTTTAGGGGGAGCGTACATGTGAGGGCGCGGGTTAGTGTCAGCGTACGGGTTAGGATTAGGGGACGGGTGAGGGTCAGGCTTCGGGGAAGGGTTAGGGTTAGGGTTCGGGCTAGGGTTAGGGTTAGGGGACGGGGACGGTTTAGGGTCCAGGTGAGGGTACGACAACGCTTTAGGGGGAGCGTACGTGTGAGGGCGCGGGTTAGTGTCAGCGTACGGGTTAGGATTAGGGGACGGGTGAGGGTCAGGCTTCGGGGAAGGGTTAGGGTTAGGGTTCGGGCTAGGGTTAGGGTTAGGGGACGGGGACGGTTTAGGGTCCAGGTGAGGGTACGACAACGCTTTAGGGGGAGCGTACGTGTGAGGGCGCGGGTTAGTGTCAGCGTACGGGTTAGGATTAGGGGACGGGTGAGGGTCAGGCTTCGGGGAAGGGTTAGGGTTAGGGTTCGGGCTAGGGTTAGGGTTAGGGGACGGGGACGGTTTAGGGTCCAGGTGAGGGTACGACAACGCTTTAGGGGGAGCGTACGTGTGAGGACGCGGGTTAGTGTCAGCGTACGGGTTAGGATTAGGGGACGGGTGAGGGTCAGGCTTCGGGGAAGGGTTAGGGTTAGGGTTCGGGCTAGGGTTAGGGTTAGGGGACGGGGACGGTTTAGGGTCCAGGTGAGGGTACGACAACGCTTTAGGGGGAGCGTACGTGTGAGGGCGCGGGTTAGTGTCAGCGTACGGGTTAGGATTAGGGAACGGGTGAGTGTCAGGCTTCGGGGAAGGGTTAGGGTTAGGGTTCGGGCTAGGGTTAGGGTTAGGGGACGGGGACGGTTTAGGGTCCAGGTGAGGGTACGACAACGCTTTAGGGGGAGCGTACGTGTGAGGGCGCGGCTTAGTGTCAGCGTACGGTTTAGGATTAGGGGACGGGTGAGGGTCAGGCTTCGGGGAAGTGTAAGGGTTAGGGTTCGGGCTAGGGTTAGGGTTAGGGGACGGGGAGGGTTTAGGGTCCAGGTGAGGGTACGACAACGGTTTAGGGGGAGCGTACGTGTGAGGGCGCGGGTTAGTGTCAGCGTACGGGTTAGGATTAGGGGAAGGGTGAGGGTCAGGCTTCGGGGAAGGGTTAGGGTTAGGGTTCGGGCTAGGGTTAGGGTTAGGAGACGGGGACGGTTTAGGGTCCAGGTGAGGGTACGACAACGCTTTAGGGGGAGCGTACGTGTGAGGGCGCGGGTTAGTGTCAACGTACGGGTTAGGATTAGGGGACGGGTGAGGGTCAGGCTTCGGGGAAGGGTTAGGGTTAGGGTTCGGGCTAGGGTTAGGGTTAGGGGACGGGGACGGTTTAGGGTCCAGGTGAGGGTACGACAACGCTTTAGGGGGAGCGTACGTGTGAGGGCGCGGGTTAGTGTCAGCGTACGGGTTAGGATTAGGGGACGGGTGAGGGTCAGGCTTCGGGGAAGGGTTAGGGTTAGGGTTCGGGCTAGGGTTAGGGTTAGGGGACGGGGACGGTTTAGGGTCCAGGTGAGGGTACGACAACGCTTTAGGGGGAGCGTACGTGTGAGGGCGTGGGTTAGTGTCAGCGTACGGGTTAGGATTAGGGGACGGGTGAGGGTCAGGCTTCGGGGAAGGGTTAGGGTTAGGGTTCGGGCTAGGGTTAGGGTTAGGGGACGGGGACGGTTTAGGGTCCAGGTGAGGGTACGACAATGCTTTAGGGGGAGCGTACGTGTGAGGGCGCGGGTTAGTGTCAGCGTACGGGTTAGGATTAGGGGACGGATGAGGGTCAGGCTTCGGGGAAGGGTTAGGTTTAGGGTTCGGGCTATGGTTAGGGTTAGGGGACGGGGACGGTTTAGGGTCCAGGTGAGGGTACGACAACGCTTTAGGGGGAGCGTACGTGTGAGGGCACGGGTTAGTGTCAGCGTACGGGTTAGGATTAGGGGACGGGTGAGGGTCAGGCTTCGGGGAAGGGTTAGGGTTAGGGTTCGGGCTAGGGTTAGGATTAGGGGACGGGGACGGTTTAGGGTCCAGGTGAGGGTACGACAACGCTTTAGGGGGAGCGTACGTGTGAGGGCGCGGGTTAGTGTCAGCGTACGGGTTAGGATTAGGGGACGGGTGAGGGTCAGGCTTCGGGGAAGGGTTAGGGTTAGGGTTCGGGCTAGGGTTAGGGTTAGGGGACGGGGACGGTTTAGGGTCCAGGTGAGGGTACGACAACGCTTTAGGGGGAGCGTACGTGTGAGGGCGCGGGTTAGTGTCAGCGTACGGTTTAGGTTTAGGAGACGGGTGAGGGTCAGGCTTCAGGGAAGGGTTAGTGTTAGGGTTCGGGCTAGGGTTAGGGTTAGGGGACGGGGACGGCTTAGGGTCCAGGTGAGGGTACGGCAACGCTTTAGGGGGAGCGTACGTGTGAGGGCGCGTGTTAGTGTCAGCGTATGGGTTAGGATTAGGGGACGGGTGAGGGTCAGGCTTCGGGGAAGTGTTAGGGTTAGGGTTCGGGCTAGGGTTAGGGTTAGGGGATGGGGACGGTTTAGGGTCCAGGTGAGGGTACGACAACGCTTTAGGGGAACGTATATGTGAGGGCGCGGGTTAGTGTTAGCGTACGGGTTAGGATTAGGGGACGGGTGAGGGTCAGGCTTCGGGGAAGGGTTAGGGTAAGGGTTCGGGCTAGGGTTAGGGTTAGGGGACGGGGACGGTTTAGGGTCCAGGTGAGGGTACGACAACGCTTTAGTGGGAGCGTACGTGTGAGGGCGCGGGTTAGTATTAGCGTACGGGTTAGGATTAGGGGACGGGTGAGGGTCAGGTATCGGGGAAGGGTTAGGGTTAGGGTTCGGGCTAGGGTTAGGGTTAGGGGACGGGGACGGTTTAGGCTCCAGGTGAGGTTACAACAACGCTTTAGGGGGAGCGTACGTGTGAGGGCGCTGGTTAGTGTTAGCGTACGGGTTAGGATTAGGGGACGGGTGAGCGTCAGGCTTCTGGGAAGGGTTAGGGTTCGGGTTCGGGCTAGGGTTAGGGTTAGAGGACGTGGACTGTTTAGGGTACAGGTGAGGGTACGACAACGATTTAGGGGGAGCGTACGTGTGAGGGCGCGGGTTAGTGTCAGCGTACGGGTTAGGATTAGGGGACGGGTGAGGGTCAGGCTTCGGGGAAGGGTTAGGGTTAGGGTTCGGGCTAGGGTTAGGGTTAGGGGACGGGGACGGTTAAGGGTCCAGGTGAGAGTACAACAACGCTTTAGGGGGAGCGTACGTGTGAGGGCGCGGGTTAGTGTCAGCGTACGGGTTAGGATTAGGGGACGGGTGAGGGTCAGGCTTCGGGGAAGGGTTAGGGTTAGGGTTCGGGCTAGGGTTAGGGTTAGGGGACGGGGACGGTTTAGGGTCCAGGTGAGGGTACGACAACGCTTTAGGGGGAGCGTACGTGTGAGGGCGTGGGTTAGTGTCAGCGTACGGGTTAGGATTTGGGGACGGGTGAGCGTCAGGCTTCGGGAAGGGTTAGGGTTAGGGTTCGGGCTAGGGTTAGGGTTAGGGGACGGGGACGGTTTAGGGTCCAGGTGAGGGTACGACAACGCTTTAGGGGGAGCGTACGTGTGAGGGCGCGGGTTAGTGTCAGCGTACGGGCTAGAATTAGGGGACGTTTGAGAGTCAGGCTTCGGGGAAGGGTTAGGGTTAGGGTTCGGGCTAGGGTTAGGGTTTGGGGACGGGGAAGGTTTAGGGTCCACGTCAGGGTACGACAACGCTTTAGGGGGAGCGTACGTGTGAGGTCGCGGTTAGTGTCAGCGTACGGGTTAGGATTAGGGGACGGGTGAGGGTCAGGCTTCGTGGAAGGGTTAGGGTTCGGGCTAGGGTTAAGGTTAGGGGACGGGGACGGTTTAGGGTCCAGGTGAGGGTACGGCAACGCTTTAGGGGGAGCGTACGTGTGAGGGCACGGGTTAGTGTCAGTGTACGGGTTAGGATTAGGGGATGGGTGAGGGTCAGGCTTCGGGGAAGGGTTAGGGCTGGGTTCGGGCTAGGGTTAGGGTTAGGGGACGGGGACGGTTTCGGTTCCAGGTGAGGGAACGACAACGCTTTAGGGGGAGCGTACGTGTGAGGGCGCGGGTTATTGTTAGCGTACGGGTTAGGATTAGGGGACGGGTGAGGGTCAGGCTTCGGGGAAGGGTTAGGGTTAGGGTTCGGGCTAGGGTTAGGGTTAGGGGACATGGACGGTTTAGGGTCCACGTGAGGGTACGACAACGCTTTAGGGGGAGCGTACATGTGAGGGCGTAGGTTAGTGTTAGCGTACGGGTTAGGATTAGGGGACGGGTGAGCGTCAGGCTTCGGGGAATTGTAAGGGTTAGGGTTCGGGCTAGGGTTAGGGTTAGGGGACGGGGACGGTTTAGGGTCCAGGTGAGGGTACGACAACGCTTTAGGGGGAGCGTACGTGTGAGGGCGTGGGTTAGTGTCAGCGTATGGGTTAGGATTAGGGGACGGGTGAGGGTCAGGCTTCGGGGAAGGGTTAGGGTTAGGGTTCGGGCTAGGGTTAGGGTTAGGGGACGGGGACCGTTTGGGGTCCAGGTGAGGGTACGACAACGCTTTAGGGGGAGCATACGTGTGAGGGCGCGGGTTAGTGTCAGCGTACGGGTTAGGATTAGGGGACGGGTGAGGGTCAGGCTTCGGGGAAGGGTTAGGGTTAGGGTTCGGGCTAGGGTTAGGGTTAGGGGACGGGGACGGTTTAGGGTCCAGGTGAGGGTACGACAACGCTTTAGGGGGAGCGTACATGTGAGGGCGCGGTTTACTGTCAGCGTACGGGTTAGGATTAGGGGACGGGTGAGGGTCAGGCTTCACGGAAGGGTTAGGGTTAGGGTTCGGGCCAGGGTTAGGGTTAGGGGACGGGGATGGTTTAGGGTCCAGGTGAGGGTACGACAACGCTTTAGGGGGAGCGTACGTGTGAGGGCACGTGTTAGTGTCAGCGTACGGGTTAGGATTAGGGGACGGGTGAGGGTCAGGCTTCGGGGAAGGGTTAGGGTTAGGGTTCGGGCTAGGGTTATGGTTAGGGGACGGGGATGGTTTAGGGTCCAGGTGAGGGTACGACAACGCTTTAGGGGGAGCATACGTGTGAGGGCGCGGGTTAATGTCAGCGTTCGGGTTAGGATTAGGGGACGGGTGAGGGTCAGGCTTCGGGGAAGGGTTAGGGTTAGGGTTCGGGCTAGGGTTAGGGTTAGGGGACGGGGACGGTTTAGGGTCCAGGTGAGGGTACGACAACGCTTTAGGGGGAGCGTACATGTGAGGGCGCGGTTTAGTGTTAGCGTACGGGTTAGGATTAGGGGACGGGTAAGGGTCAGGCTTCGGGAAGGTTTAGGGTTAGGGTTCGGGCTAGGGTTAGGGTTAGGGGACGGGGACGGTTTAGGGTCCAGGTGAGGGTACGACAATGCTTTAGGGGGAGCGTACGTGTGAGGCCGTGGGTTAGTGTCAGCGTACGGGTTAGGATTAGGGGATGGGTGAGGGTCAGGCTTCGGGGAAGGGTTAGGGTTAGGGTTCGGGCTAGGGTTAGGGTTAGGGGACGGGGACGGTTTAGGGTCCAGGTGAGGGTACGACAACGCTTTAGGGGGAGCGTACATGTGAGGGCGCGGTTTAGTGTCAGCGTACGGGTTAGGATTAGGGGACGGGTGAGGGTCAGGCTTCGCGGAAGGGTTAGGGATAGGGTTCGGGCTAGGGTTAGGGTTAGGGGACGGGGATGGTTTAGGGTCCAGGTGAGGGTATGACAACGCTTTAGGGGGAGCGTACGTGTGAGGGCGCGGGTTAGTGTCAGCGTACGGGTTAGGATTAGGGGACGGGTGAGGGTCAGGCTTCGGGGAAGGGTTAGGGTTAGGGTTCGGGCTAGGGTTAGGGTTAGGGGACGGGGACGGTTAAGGGTCCAGGTGAGGGTACAACAACGCTTTAGGGGGAGCGTACCTGTGAGGGCGCGGTTTAGTGTCAGCGTACGGGTTAGGATTAGGGGACGGGTGAGGGTCAGGCTTCGGGGAAGGGTTAGGGTTAGGGTTCGGGCTAGGGTTAGGGTTAGGGGACGGGGACGGTTTAGGGTCCAGGTGAGGGTACGGCAACGCTTTAGGGGGAGCGTACGTGTGAGGGCGCGGGTTAGTGTCAGTGTACGGGTTAGGATTAGGGGACGGGTGAGGGTCAGGCTTCGGGGAAGGGTTAGGGCTGGGTTCGGGCTAGGGTTAGGGTTAGGGGACGGGGACGGTTTCGGTTCCAGGTGAGGGAACGACAACGCTTTAGGGGGAGCGTACGTGTGAGGGCGTGGGTTATTGTTAGCGTACGGGTTAGGATTAGGGGACGGGTGAGGGTCAGGCTTCGGGGAAGGGTTAGGGTTAGGGTTCGGGCTAGGGTTAGGGTTAGGGGACATGGACGGTTTAGGGTCCAGGTGAGGGTACGACAACGCTTTTGGGGGAGCGTACGTGTGAGGGCGCGGGTTAGTGTCAGCGTACGGGTTAGGATTAGGGGACGGGTGAGGGTCAGGCTGCGTGGAAGGGTTAGGGTTAGGGTTCGGGCTAGGGTTAGGGTTAGGGGATGGGGACGGTTTAGGGTCCAGGTGAGGGTATGACAACGCTTTAGGGGGAGCGTACGTGTGAGGGCGCGGGTTAGTGTCAGCGTACGGGTTAGGATTATGGGACGGGTGAGGGTCAGGCTTCGGGGAAGTGTTAGGGTTAGGGTTCGTGCTAGTGTTAGGGTTAGTGGACGGGGACGGTTTAGGGTCCAGGTGAGGGTACGACAACGCTTTAGGGGGAGTGTACGTGTGAGGGCGCGGGTTAGTGTTAGCGTACGGGTTAGAATTAGGGGACGGGTGAGGGTCAGGCTTCGGGGAAGTGTAAGGGTTAGGGTTCGGGCTAGGGTTAGGGTTAGGGGACGGGGACGGTTTAGGGTCCAGGTGAGGGTACGACAACGCTTTAGGGGGAGCGTACGTGTGAGGGCGCGGGTTAGTGTCAGCGTACGGGTTAGGATTAGGGGACGGGTGAGGGTCAGGCTTCGGGGAAGGGTTAGGGTTAGGGTTCGGGCTAGGGTAAGGGTTAGGGGACGGGGACCGTTTGGGGTCCAGGTGAGGGTACGACAACGCTTTAGGGGGAGCATACGTGTGAGGGCGCGGGTTAGTGTCAGCGTACGGGTTAGGATTAGGAGACGGGTGAGGGTCAGGCTTCAGGGAAGGGTTAGGGTTAGGGTTCGGGCTAGGGTTAGGGTTAGGGGACGGGGACGGCTTAGGGTCCAGGTGAGTGTACGACAACGCTTTTGGGGGAGCATACGTGTGAGGGAGCGTGTTAGTGTCAGCATACGGGTTAGGATTAGGGGACGGGTGAGGGTCAGGCTTCGGGGAAGAGTTAGGGTTAGGGTTCGGGCTAGGGTTAGGGTTAGGGGACGCGGTCGGTTTAGGGTCCCGGTGAGGGTACGACAACGCTTTAGGGGGAGTGTATGTGTGAGGGCGCGGGTTAGTGTCAGCGTACGGGTTAGGATTAGGGGACGGGTGAGGGTCAGGCTTCGTGGAAGGGTTAGGGTTAGGGTTCGGGCTAGGGTTAGGGTTAGGGGATGGGGATGGTTTAGGGTCCAGGTGAGGGTACGACAACGCTTTAGGGGGAGCGTACGTGTGAGGGCGCGGGTTAGTGTTAGCGTACAGGTTAGGATTAGGGGACAGGTGAGGGTCAGGCTTCGGGGAAGTGTTAGGGTTAGGGCTCGGGCTAGGGTTAGTTTTAGGGGACGCGGACGGTTTAGGGTCCACGTGAGGGTACGACAACGCTTTAGGGGGAGCGTACGTGTGAGGGCGCGGGTTAGTGTTAGCGTACGGGTTAGGATTAGGGGACGGGTGAGGGTCAGGCTTCGGGGAAGTGTAAGGGTTAGGGTTCGGGCTAGGGTTAGGGTTAGGGGACGTGGACGGTTTAGGGTCCAGGTGAGGGTACGACAACGCTTTAGGGGGAGCGTACATGTGAGGGCGCGGGTTAGTGTCAGCGTACGGGTTAGGATTAGGGGACGGGTGAGGGTCAGGCTTCGGGGAAGGGTTAGGGTTAGGGTTCGGGCTAGGGTTAGGGTTAGGGGACGGGGACGGTTTGAGGTCCAGGTGAGGGTACGACAACGCTTTAGGGGGAGCGTACGTGTGAGGGCGCGGGTTAGTGTCAGCGTACGGGTTAGGATTAGGAGACGGGTGAGGGTCAGGCTTCAGGGAAGGGTTAGGGTTAGGGTTCGGGCTAGGGTTAGCGTTAGGGGACGGGGACGGCTTAGGGTCCAGGTGAGTGTACGACAACGCTTTAGGGGGAGCGTACGTGTGAGGGCGCGTGTTAGTGTCAGCGTACGGGTTACGATTAGGGGACGGGTGAGGGTCAGGCTTCGGGGAAGGGTTAGGGTTAGGGTTCGGGCTAGGGTTAGGGTTAGGGGATGGGGACGGTTTAGGGTCCAGGTGAGGGTACGACAACGCTTTAGGGGAACGTATGTGTGAGGGCGCGGGTTAGTGTCAGCGTACGGGTTAGGATTAGGGGACGGGTGAGGGTCAGGCTTCGGGGAAGGGTTAGGGTTAGGGTTCGGGCTAGGGTTAGGGTTAGGGGACGGGGACGGTTTAGGGTCCAGGTGAGGGTACGACAACGCTTTAGGGGGAGCGTACGTGTGAGGGCGCGGGTTAGTGTTAGCGTACGGGTTAGGATTAGGGGACGGGTGAGGGTCAGGAATCGGGGAAGGGTTAGGGTTAGGTTTCGGGCTAGGGTTAGGGTTAGGGGACGGGGACGGTTTAGGCTCCAGGTGAGGTTACAACAACGCTTTAGGGGGAGCGTACGTGTGAGGGCGCGGGTTAGTGTTAGCGTACGGGTTAGGATTAGGGGACGGGTGAGCGTCAGGCTTCTGGGAAGTGTTAGGGTTCGGGTTCGGGCTAGGGTTAGGGTTAGTGGACGTGGACGGTTTAGGGTACAGGTGAGGGTACGACAACGCTTTAGGGGGAGCGTACGTGTGAGGTCGCGGGTTAGTGTCAGCGTACGGTTTAGGATTAGGGGACGGGTGAGGGTCAGGCTTCGGGAAAGGGTTAGGGTTAGGGTTCCGGCTAGGGTTAGGGTTAGGGGACGGGGACGGTTTAGGGTCCAGGTTAGGGTACGACAACGCTTTAGGGGGAGCGTACGTGTGAGGGCTCGGGTTAGTGTTAGCGTACGGGCTGGGATTAGGGGACGGGTGAGGGTTACGCTTCGGGGAAGGGTTAGGGTTAGGGTTCGGGCTAGGGTTAGGGTTAGGGGACGGGGACAGTTTAGGGTCCAGGTGAGGGTACGACAACGCTTTAGGAGGAGCGTACGTGTGAGGGCGCGGGTTAGTGTCAGCGTACGGGTTAGGATTAGGGGACGGGTGAGCGTCAGGCTTCTGGGAAGGGTTAGGGTTCGGGTTCGGGCTAGGGTTAGGGTTAGGGGACGGGGACGGTTTAGGGTCCAGGTTAGGGTACGACAACGCTTTAGGGGGAGCGCACGTGTGAGGTCGCGGGTTAGTGTCAGCGTACGGTTTAGGATTAGGGGACGGGTGAGGGTCAAGCTTCGGGAAAGGGTTAGGGTTAGGGTTCCGGCTAGGGTTAGGGTTAGGGGACGGGGACGGTTTAGGGTCCAGGTTAGGGTACGACAACGCTTTAGGGGTAGAGTACGTGTGAGGGCTCGGGTTAGTGTTAGCGTACGGGTTGGGATTAGGGGACGGGTGAGGGTTACGCTTCGGGGAAGGGTTAGGGTTAGGGTTCGGGCTAGGGTTAGGGTTAGGGGACGGGGACGGTTTAGGGTCCAGGTCAGGGTACGACAACGCTTTAGGAGGAGCGTACGTGTGAGGGCGCGGGTTAGTGTCAGCGTACGGGTTAGGATTAGGGGACGGGTGAGGGTCAGGCTTCGGTGAAGGGTTAGGGCTGGGTTTGGGCTAGGGTTAGGGTTAGGGGACGGGGACGGTTTCGGGTCCAGGTGAGGGTACAACAATGCTTTAGGGGGAGCGTACGTGTGAGGGCGCGGGTTAGTGTCAGCGTACGGGTTAGGATTAGGGGACGGGTGAGGGTCAGGCTTCGGGGAAGGGTTAGGGTTAGGGTTCGGTCTAGGGTTAGGGTTAGGGGACGGGGACGGTTTAGGGTCCAGGTGAGGGTACGACAACGCGTTAGGGGGAGCGTACGTGTTAGGGCGCGGGTTAGTGTCTGTGAACGGGTTAGGATTAGGGGACGGGTGAGGGTCAGGCTTCGGGGAAGGGTTAGGGTCAGGGTTCGGGCTAGGGTTAGGGTTAGGGGACGGGGACGGTTTAGGGTCCAGGTGAGGGTACGACAACGCTTTAGGTGGAGCGTATGTGTGAGGGCGCGGGTTAGTGTCAGCGTACGGATTAGGATTAGGGGACGGGTGAGGGTCAGGCTTCGGGGAAGGGTTAGGGTTAGTGTTCGGGCTAGGATTAGGGTTAGGGGACGGGAACGGTTTAGGGGCCACGTGAGGGTACGACAACGCTTTAGGGGGAGCGTACGTGTGAGGGCACGGGTTAGTGTCAGCGTACGGGTTAGGATTAGGGGACGGGTGAGGGTCAGCCTTCGTGGAAGGGTTAGGGTTAGGGTTCGGGCTAGGGTTAGGGTTAGGGGATAGGGACGGTTTAGGGTCCAGATGAGGGTAAGACAACGCTTTAGGGGGAGCGTACGTGTGAGGGCGCGGGTTAGTGTTAGCGTACGGGTTAGGATTAGGGGACCTGTGAGGGTCAGGCTTCGGGGAAGTGTTAGGGTTAGGGTTCGTGCTAGGGTTAGGGTTGGGGACGGGGACGGTTTAGGGTCCAGGTGAGAGTACGACAACGCTTTTGGGGGAGTGTACGTGTGAGGGCGTGGGTTAGTGTTAGCGTACGGGTTAGGATTAGGGGACGGGTGAGGGTCAGGCTTCGCGGAAGGTTTAGGGTTAGGGTTTGGGCTAGCGTTAGGGTTAGTGGACGGGGACGGTTTAGGGTCCAGGTGAGGGTACGACAACGCTTTAGGGGGAGCGTACGTGTGAGGGCGCGGGTTAGTGTTAGCGTACGGGTTAGTATTAGGGGACGGGTGAGGGTCAGGCTTCGGGGAAGTGTTAGGGTTAGGGTTCGGGCTAGGGTTAGGTTTAGGGGACGTGGACGGTTTAGGGTCCACGTGAGGGTACGACAATGCTTTAGGGGGAGCGTACGTGTGAGGGCGCGGGTTAGTGTTAGCGTACGGGTTAGGATTAGGTGACTGGTGAGCGTCAGGCTTCGGGGAAGTGTAAGTGTTAGGGTTCGGGCTAGGGTTAGGGTTAGGGGACGGGGACGGTTTAGGGTCCAGGTGAGGGTACGACAACGCTTTAGGGGGAGCGTACGTGTGAGGGCGCGGGTTAGTGTCAGCGTACGGGTTAGGATTAGGGGACGGGTGAGGGTCAGGCATCGGAGAAGGGTTAGGGTTAGGGTTCGGGCTAGGGTTGGGGTTAGGGGACTGGGACGGTTTGGGGTCCAGGTGAGGGTACGACAACGCTTTAGGGGGAGCGTACGTGTGAGGGCGCGGGTTAGTGTCAGCGTACGGGTTAGGATTAGGAGACGGGTGAGGGTCAGGCTTCTGGGAAGGGTTAGGGTTAGGGTTCGGGCTAGGGTTAGGGTTAGGGGACGGGGACGGCTTAGGGTCCAGGTGAGGGTACGCCAACGCTTTAGGGGGAGCATACGTGTGAGGGAGCGTGTTAGTGTCAGCGTACGGGTTAGGATTAGGGGACGGGTGAGGGTCAGGCTTCGGGGAAGGGTTAGGGTTAGGGTTCGGGCTAGGGTTAGGGTTAGGGGACGGGGACGGTTTAGGGTCCAGGTGAGGGTACGACAACGCTTTAGTGGGAGCGTACGTTTGAGGGCGCGGGTTAGTGTTAGCGTACGGGTTAGGATTAGGGGACGGGTGAGGGTCAGGTATCGGGGAAGGGTTAGGGTTAGGGTTCGGGCTAGGGTTAGGGTTATGGGACGGGGACGGTTTAGGGTCCAGGTTAGGGTACGACAACGCTTTAGGGGGAGCGTACGTGTGAGGGCGCGGGTTAGTGTTAGCGTACGGGTTAGGATTAGGGGACGGGTGAGGGTCAGGAATCGGGGAAGGGTTAGGGTTAGGTTTCGGGCTAGGGTTAGGGTTAGGGGACGGGGACGGTTTAGGCTCCAGGTGAGGTTACAACAACGCTTTAGGGGGAGCGTACGTGTGAGGGCGTGGGTTAGTGTTAGCGTACGGGTTAGGATTAGGGGACGGGTGAGCGTCAGGCTTCTGGGAAGGGTTAGGGTTCGGGTTCGGGCTAGGGTTAGGGTTAGTGGACGTGGACGGTTTAGGGTACAGGTGAGGGTACGACAACGCTTTAGGGGGAGCGTACGTGTGAGGTCGCGGGTTAGTGTCAGCGTACGGTTTAGGATTAGGGGACGGGTGAGTGTCAGGCTTCGGGAAAGGGTTAGGGTTAGGGTTCCGGCTAGGGTTAGGGTTAGGGGACGGGGACGGTTTAGGGTCCAGGTTAGGGTACGACAACGCTTTAGGGGGAGCGTACGTGTGAGGGCTCGGGTTAGTGTTAGCGTACGGGCTGGGATTAGGGGACGGGTGAGGGTTACGCTTCGGGGAAGGGTTAGGGTTAGGGTTCGGGCTAGGGTTAGGGTTAGGGGACGGGGACAGTTTAGGGTCCAGGTGAGGGTACGACAACGCTTTAGGAGGAGCGTACGTGTGAGGGCGCGGGTTAGTGTCAGCGTACGGGTTAGGATTAGGGGACGGGTGAGGGTCAGGCTTCGGGGAAGTGTTAGGGTTAGGGTTCGTGCTAGGGTTAGGGTTGGGGACGGGGACGGTTTAGGATCCAGGTGAGGGTACAACAACGCTTTTGGGGGAGTGTACGTGTGAGGGCGCGGGTTAGTGTTAGCGTACGGGTTAGGATTAGGGGACGGGTGAGGGTCAGGCTTCGCGGAAGGTTTAGGGTTAGGGTGTGGGCTAGCGTTAGGGTTAGCGGACGGGGACGGTTTAGGGTCCAGGTGAGGGTACGACAACGCTTTAGGGGGAGCGTACGTGTGAGGGCGCGGGTTAGTGTTAGCGTACGGGTTAGGATTAGGGGACGGGTGAGCGTCAGGCTTCTGGGAAGGGTTAGGGTTCGGGTTCGGGCTAGGGTTAGGGTTAGGGGACGGGGACGGTTTAGGGTCCAGGTTAGGGTACGACAACGCTTTAGGGGGAGCGTACGTGTGAGGTCGCGGGTTAGTGTCAGCGTACGGTTTAGGATTAGGGGACGGGTGAGGGTCAAGCTTCGGGAAAGGGTTAGGGTTAGGGTTCCGGCTAGGGTTAGGGTTAGGGGACGGGGACGGTTTAGGGTCCAGGTTAGGGTACGACAACGCTTTAGGGGGAGAGTACGTGTGAGGGCTCGGGTTAGTGTTAGCGTACGGGTTGGGATTAGGGGACGGGTGAGGGTTACGCTTCGGGGAAGGGTTAGGGTTAGGGTTCGGGCTAGGGTTAGGGTTAGGGGACGGGGACGGTTTAGGGTCCAGGTCAGGGTACGACAACGCTTTAGGAGGAGCGTACGTGTGAGGGCGCGGGTTAGTGTCAGCGTACGGGTTAGGATTAGGGGACGGGTGAGGGTCAGGCTTCGGTGAAGGGTTAGGGCTGGGTTCGGGCTAGGGTTAGGGTTAGGGGACGGGGACGGTTTCGGGTCCAGGTGAGGGTACAACAATGCTTTAGGGGGAGCGTACGTGTGAGGACGCTGGTTAGTGTTAGCGTACGGGTTAGGATTAGGGGACGGGTGAGCGTCAGGCTTCTGGGAAGGGTTAGGGTTCGGGTTCGGGCTAGGGTTAGGGTTAGAGGACGTGGACTGTTTAGGGTACAGGTGAGGGTACGACAACGATTTAGGGGGAGCGTACGTGTGAGGGCGCGGGTTAGTGTCAGCGTACTGTTTAGGATTAGGGGACAGGTGAGGGTCAGGCTTCGGGAAAGGGTTAGGGTTAGGGTTCCGGCTAGGGTTAGGGTTAGGGGATGGGGACGGTTTAGGGTCCAGGTTAGGGTACGACAACGCTTTAGGAGGAGCGTACGTGTGAGGGCGCGGGTTAGTGTCAGTGAACGGGTTAGGATTAGGGGACGGGTGAGGGCCAGGCTTCGGGGAAGGGTTAGGGCTGGGTTCGGGCTAGGGTTAGGGTTAGGGGACGGGGACGGTTTTGGGTCCAGGTGAGGGTACGACAACGCTTTAGGGGGAGCTTACGTGTGAGGGCGCGGGTTATTCTTAGCGTACGGGTTAGGATTAGGGGACGGGTGAGGGTCAGGCTTCGGGGAAGGGTTAGGGTTAGGGTTCGGGCTAGGGTTAGGGTTAGGGGACGGGGACGGTTTAGGGTCCAGGTGAGGGTACGACAACGCTTTAGGGGGAGCGTATGTGTGAGGGCGCGGGTTAGTGTCAGCGTACGGGCTAGGATTAGGGGACGGGTGAGGGTCAGGCTTCTGGGATGGGTTAGGGTTCGGGTTCGGGCTAGGGTTAGGGTTAGGGGACGTGGACAGTTTAGGTTCCAGGTGAGGGTACGACAACGCTTTAGGAGGAGCGTACGTGTGAGGGCGCGGGTTAGTGTCAGCGTACGGGTTAGGATTAGGGGACGGGTGAGCGTCAGGTTTCGGGGAAGTGTAAGGGTTAGGGTTCGGGCTAGGGTTAGGGTCAGGGGACGGGGACGGTTAGGGTCCAGGTGAGGGTACGACAACGCTTTAGGGGGAGCGTACGTGTGAGGGCGCGGGTTAGTGTTAGCGTACGGGTTAGGATTAGGGGACGGGTGAGGGTCAGGCTTCGGGGAAGGGTTAGGGTTAGGGTTCGGACTAGGGTTAGGGTTAGGGGACGGGGACGGTTTAGGGTCCAGGTGAGGGTACGACAACGCTTTAGGGGGAGCGTATGTGTGAGGGCGTGGGTTAGTGTCAGCGTACGGGTTAGGATTAGGGGACGGGTGAGGGTCAGGTTTCGGGGAAGGGTTAGGGCTGAGTTCGGGCTAGGGTTAGGGTTAGGGGACAGGGACGGTTTCGGGTCCAGGTGAGGGTACGACAACACTTTAGGGGGAGCGTACGTGTGAGGGCGCGGGTTATTGTTAGCGTACGGGTTAGGATTAGGGGACGGGTGAGGGTTAGGCTTCGGGGAAGTGTTAGGGTTAGGGTTTGGCCTAGTGTTAGGGTTAGGGGACGGGGACGGTTTAGGGTCCACGTGAGGGTACGACAACACTTTAGGGGGAGCGTACGTGTGAGGGCGCGGGTTAGTGTCAGCGTACGGGTTAGGATTAGGAGACGGGTGAGGGTCAGGCTTCGTGGAAGATTTAGGGTTAGGGTTCGGGCTAGGGTTAGGGTTAGGGGATGGGGACGGTTTAGGGTCCAGGTGAGGGTACGACAACGCTTTAGGGGGAGCGTACGTGTTAGGGCGCGGGTTAGTGTTAGCGTACGGGTTAGGATTAGGGGACGGGTGAGGGTCAGGCTTCGGGGAAGTGTTAGGGTTCGGGCTAGGGTTAGGGTTAGGGGACGTGGACCGTTTAGGGTCCAGGTGAGGGTACGACAACGCTTTAGGGGGAGCGTACGTGTGAGGGCGCGGGTTAGTGTCAGCGTACAGGTTAGGATTAGGAGACGGGTGAGGGTCAGGCTTCAGGGAAGGGTTAGGGTTAGGGTTCGGGCTAGGGTTAGGGTTAGGGGACGGGGACGGCTTAGGGTCCAGGTGAGGGTACGACAACGCTTTAGGGGGAGCGTACGTGTGAGGGCGCGTGTTAGTGTCAGCGTACGGGTTAGGATTATGGGACGGGTGAGGGTCAGGCTTCGGGGAAGGGTTAGGGTTAGGGTTCGGGCTAGGGTTACGGTTAGGGGACGGGGACGGTTTAGGGTCCAGGTGAGGGTACGACAACGCTTTAGGGGGAGCGTATGTGTGAGGGCGCGGGTTAGTGTCAGCGTACGGGTTAGGATTAGGGGACGGGTGAGGGTCAGGCTTCGTGGAAGGGTTAGGGTAAGGGTTCGGGCTAGGGTTAGGGTTAGGGGACGGGGACGGTTTAGGGTCCAGGTGAGGGTACGACAACGCTTTAGGGGGAGCGTACGTGTGAGGGCGCGGGTTAGTGTTAGCGTACGGGTTAGGATTAGGGGACAGGTGAGGGTCAGGCTTCGGGGAAGGGTTAGGGTTAGGGTTCGGACTAGGGTTAGGGTTAGGGGACGGGGACGGTTTGGGGTCCAGGTGAGGATACGACAACGCTTTAGGGGGAGCGTACGTGTGAGGGCGCGTGTTAGTGTCAGCTTACGGGTTAGGAGTAGGGGACGGGTGAGGGTCAGGCTTCGGGGAAGGGTTAGGGTTAGGGTTCGGGCTAGGGTTAGGGTTAGGGGACGGGGACGGTTTAGGGTCCAGGTGAGGGTACGACAACGCTTTAGGGGGAGCGTATGTGTGAGGGGGTGGGTTAGTGTCAGCGTACGGGTTAGGATTAGGGGACGGGTGAGGGTCAGGCTTCGGGGAAGGGTTAGGGTAAGGGTTCGGGCTAGGGTTAGGGTTAGGGGACGGGGACGGTTTAGGGTCCAGGTGAGGGTACGACAACGCTTTAGTGGGAGCGTACGTGTGAGGGCGCCGGTTAATGTTAGCGTAC
Organism: Globicephala melas; assembly: GCF_963455315.2. Lineage (NCBI taxonomy): Eukaryota > Metazoa > Chordata > Mammalia > Artiodactyla > Delphinidae > Globicephala > Globicephala melas. The sequence continues at coordinate 52,896,290 of NC_083330.1, forward strand.
GGGTTAGGATTAGGGGACGGGTGAGGGTCAGGCTTCGGGGAAGGGTTAGGGTTCGGGCTAGGGTTAGGGTTAGGGGACGGGGATGGTTTAGGGTCCAGGTTAGGGTACGACAACGGTTTAGGGGGAGAGTACGTGTGAGGGCTCGGGTTAGTGTTAGCGTACGGGTTGGGATTAGGGGAAGGGTGAGAGTTACACTTCGGGGAAGGGTTAGGGTTAGGGTTCGGGCTAGGGTTAGGGTTAGGGGACGGGGACGGTTTAGGGTCCAGGTGAGGGTACGACAACGCTTTAGGGGGAGCGTACGTGTGAGGGCGCGTGTTAGTGTCAGCGTACGGGTTAGGATTATGGGACGGGTGAGGGTCAGGCTTCGGGGAAGGGTTAGGGTTAGGGTTCGGGCTAGGGTTACGGTTAGGGGACGGGGACGGTTTAGGGTCCAGGTGAGGGTACGACAACGCTTTAGGGGGAGCGTATGTGTGAGGGCGCGGGTTAGTGTCAGCGTACGGGTTAGGATTAGGGGACGGGTGAGGGTCAGGCTTCGTGGAAGGGTTAGGGTAAGGGTTCGGGCTAGGGTTAGGGTTAGGGGACGGGGACGGTTTAGGGTCCAGGTGAGGGTACGACAACGCTTTAGTGGGAGCGTACGTGTGAGGGCGCGGGTTAGTCTTAGCGTACGGGTTAGGATTAGGGGACGGGTGAGGGTTACGCTTCGGGGAACGGTTAGGGTTAGGGTTCGGGCTAGGGTTAGGGTTAGGGGACGGGGACGGTTTAGGGTCCAGGTGAGGGTACGACAACGCTTTAGGAGGAGCGTACGTGTGAGGGCGCGGGTTAGTGTCAGCGTACGGTTTAGGATTAGGGAACGGGTGAGCGTCAGGTTTCGGGGAAGTGTAAGGGTTAGGGTTCGGGCTAGGGTTAGGGTCAGGGGACGGGGACGGTTTAGGGTCCAGGTGAGGGTACGACAACGCTTTAGGGGGAGCGTACGTGTGAGGGCGCTGGTTAGTGTTAGCGTACGGGTTAGGATTAGGGGACGGGTGAGGGTCAGGCTTCGGGGAAGGGTTAGGGTTAGGGTTCGGACTAGGGTTAGGGTTAGGGGACGGGGACGGTTTGGGGTCCAGGTGAGGATACGACAACGCTTTAGGGGGAGCGTACGTGTGAGGGCGCGTGTTAGTGTCAGTTTACGGGTTAGGATTAGGGGACGGGTGAGGGTCAGGCTTCGGGGAAGGGTTAGGGTTAGGGTTCGGGCTAGTGTTAGGGTTAGGGGACGGGGACGGTTTAGGGTCCACGTGAGGGTACGACAACACTTTAGGGGGAGCGTACGTGTGAGGGCGCGGGTTAGTGTCAGCGTACGGGTTAGGATTAGGAGACGGGTGAGGGTCAGGCTTCGTGGAAGGGTTAGGGTTAGGGTTCGGGCTAGGGTTAGGGTTAGGGGATGGGGACGGTTTAGGGTCCAGGTGAGGGTACGACAACGCTTTAAGGGGAGCATACGTGTGAGGGCGCGGGTTAGTGTTAGCGTACGGATTAGGATTAGGGGACGGGTGAGGGTCAGGCTTCGGGGAAGTGTTACGGTTCAGGCTAGGGTTAGGGTTAGGGGACGTGGACCGTTTAGGTTCCAGGTGAGGGTACGACAACGCTTTAGGGGGAGCGTATGTGTGAGGGCGCGGGTTAGTGTCAGCGTTCGGGTTAGGATTAGGGGACGGGTGAGGGTCAGGCTTCGTGGAAGGGTTAGGGTAAGGGTTCGGGCTAGGGTTAGGATTAGGGGACGGGGACGGTTTAGGGTCCAGGTGAGGGTACGACAACGCTTTAGTGGGAGCGTACGTGTGAGGGCGCGGGTTAGTGTTAGCTTACGGGTTAGGATTAGGGGACGGGTGAGGGTCAGGAATCTGGGAAGGGTTAGGTTTAGGGTTCAGGCTAGGGTTAGGGTTAGGGGACGGGGACGGTTTAGGGTCCAGGTTAGGGTACGACAACCTTTAGGGGGAGCGTACGTGTGAGGGCGCGGGTTAGTGTTAGCGTACGGGTTAGGATTAGGGGACGGGTGAGAGTCAGGAATCGGGGAAGGGTTAGGGTTAGGGTTCGGGCTAGGGTTAGGGTTAGGGGACGTGGACGGTTTAGGGTCCAGGTGAGGGTACAACAACGCTTTAGGGGGATCGTACGTGTGAGGGCGCGGGTTAGTGTCAGCGTACGGGTTAGGATTAGGGGACGGGTGAGGGTCAGGCTTCGGGGAAGGGTTAGGGTTAGGGTTTCGGCTAGGGTCAGGGTTAGCGGACGGGGACGGTTTAGGGTCCAGGTGAGGGTACGACAACGCTTTAGGGGGAGCGTACGTGTGAGGGCGCGGGTTAGTGTTAGCGTACGGGTTAGGATTAGGGGACGGGTGAGGGTCAGGCTACGGGGAAGTGTTAGGGTTAGGGTTCGGGCTAGGGTTAGGTTTAGGGGATGCGGACGGTTTAGGGTCCACGTGAGGGTACGACAACGCTTTAGGGGGAGCGTACGTGTGAGCGCGCGGGTTAGTGTTAGCGTACGGGTTAGGATTAGGGGACGGGTGAGCGTCAGGCTTCGGGGAAGTGTAAGGGTTAGGGTTCGGGCTAGGGTTAGGGTTAGGGGACGGGGACGGTTTAGGGTCCAGGTGAGGGTACGACAACGCTTTAGGGAGAGCGTACGTGTGAGGGCGCGGGTTAGTGTCAGCGTACGGGTTAGGATTAGGGGACGGGTGAGGTTCAGGCTTCGGGGAAGGGTTAGGGCTTGGTTCGGGCTAGGGTTAGGGTTAGGGGACGGGAACTGTTTCGGGTCCAGGTGAGGGTACAACAACGCTTTAGGGGGAGCGTACGTGTGAGGGCGCGGGTTAGTGTTAGCGTACGGGTTATGATTAGGGGACGGGTGAGGGTCAGGCTTCGGGGAAGTGTTAGGGTTAGGGTTCGGGCTAGGGTTCGGGTTAGGGGACGGGGACGGTTTAGGTTCCAGGTTAGGGTACGACAACCTTTAGGGGGAGCGTACGTGTGAGGGCGCGGGTTAGTGTTAGCGTACGGGTTAGGATTAGGGGACGGGTGAGGGTCAGGAATCGGGGAAGGGTTAGGGTTAGGGTTCGGGCTAGGGTTAGGGTTAGGGGACGGGGACGGTTTAGGGTCCAGGTGAGGGTACAACAACGCTTTAGGGGGATCGTACGTGTGAGGGCGCGGGTTAGTGTCAGCGTACGGGTTAGGATTAGGGGACAGGTGAGGGTCAGGCTTCGGGGAAGGGTTAGGGTTAGGGTTCGGACTAGGGTTAGGGTTAGGGGACGGGGACGGTTTGGGGTCCAGGTGAGGATACGACAACGCTTTAGGGGGAGCGTACGTGTGAGGGCGCGTGTTAGTGTCAGCTTACGGGTTAGGAGTAGGGGACGGGTGAGGGTCAGGCTTCGGGGAAGGGTTAGGGTTAGGGTTCGGGCTAGGGTTAGGGTTAGGGGACGGGGACGGTTTAGGGTCCAGGTGAGGGTACGACAACGCTTTAGGGGGAGCGTATGTGTGAGGGGGTGGGTTAGTGTCAGCGTACGGGTTAGGATTAGGGGACGGGTGAGGGTCAGGCTTCGGGGAAGGGTTAGGGTAAGGGTTCGGGCTAGGGTTAGGGTTAGGGGACGGGGACGGTTTAGGGTCCAGGTGAGGGTACGACAACGCTTTAGTGGGAGCGTACGTGTGAGGGCGCCGGTTAATGTTAGCGTACGGGTTAGGATTAGGGGACGGGTGAGGGTCAGGCTTCGGGGAAGGGTTAGGGTTCGGGCTAGGGTTAGGGTTAGGGGACGGGGATGGTTTAGGGTCCAGGTTAGGGTACGACAACGGTTTAGGGGGAGAGTACGTGTGAGGGCTCGGGTTAGTGTTAGCGTACGGGTTGGGATTAGGGGAAGGGTGAGAGTTACACTTCGGGGAAGGGTTAGGGTTAGGGTTCGGGCTAGGGTTAGGGTTAGGGGACGGGGACGGTTTAGGGTCCAGGTGAGGGTACGACAACGCTTTAGGGGGAGCGTACGTGTGAGGGCGCGTGTTAGTGTCAGCGTACGGGTTAGGATTATGGGACGGGTGAGGGTCAGGCTTCGGGGAAGGGTTAGGGTTAGGGTTCGGGCTAGGGTTACGGTTAGGGGACGGGGACGGTTTAGGGTCCAGGTGAGGGTACGACAACGCTTTAGGGGGAGCGTATGTGTGAGGGCGCGGGTTAGTGTCAGCGTACGGGTTAGGATTAGGGGACGGGTGAGGGTCAGGCTTCGTGGAAGGGTTAGGGTAAGGGTTCGGGCTAGGGTTAGGGTTAGGGGACGGGGACGGTTTAGGGTCCAGGTGAGGGTACGACAACGCTTTAGTGGGAGCGTACGTGTGAGGGCGCGGGTTAGTCTTAGCGTACGGGTTAGGATTAGGGGACGGGTGAGGGTTACGCTTCGGGGAACGGTTAGGGTTAGGGTTCGGGCTAGGGTTAGGGTTAGGGGACGGGGACGGTTTAGGGTCCAGGTGAGGGTACGACAACGCTTTAGGAGGAGCGTACGTGTGAGGGCGCGGGTTAGTGTCAGCGTACGGTTTAGGATTAGGGAACGGGTGAGCGTCAGGTTTCGGGGAAGTGTAAGGGTTAGGGTTCGGGCTAGGGTTAGGGTCAGGGGACGGGGACGGTTTAGGGTCCAGGTGAGGGTACGACAACGCTTTAGGGGGAGCGTACGTGTGAGGGCGCTGGTTAGTGTTAGCGTACGGGTTAGGATTAGGGGACGGGTGAGGGTCAGGCTTCGGGGAAGGGTTAGGGTTAGGGTTCGGACTAGGGTTAGGGTTAGGGGACGGGGACGGTTTGGGGTCCAGGTGAGGATACGACAACGCTTTAGGGGGAGCGTACGTGTGAGGGCGCGTGTTAGTGTCAGTTTACGGGTTAGGATTAGGGGACGGGTGAGGGTCAGGCTTCGGGGAAGGGTTAGGGTTAGGGTTCGGGCTAGTGTTAGGGTTAGGGGACGGGGACGGTTTAGGGTCCACGTGAGGGTACGACAACACTTTAGGGGGAGCGTACGTGTGAGGGCGCGGGTTAGTGTCAGCGTACGGGTTAGGATTAGGAGACGGGTGAGGGTCAGGCTTCGTGGAAGGGTTAGGGTTAGGGTTCGGGCTAGGGTTAGGGTTAGGGGATGGGGACGGTTTAGGGTCCAGGTGAGGGTACGACAACGCTTTAAGGGGAGCATACGTGTGAGGGCGCGGGTTAGTGTTAGCGTACGGATTAGGATTAGGGGACGGGTGAGGGTCAGGCTTCGGGGAAGTGTTACGGTTCAGGCTAGGGTTAGGGTTAGGGGACGTGGACCGTTTAGGTTCCAGGTGAGGGTACGACAACGCTTTAGGGGGAGCGTATGTGTGAGGGCGCGGGTTAGTGTCAGCGTTCGGGTTAGGATTAGGGGACGGGTGAGGGTCAGGCTTCGTGGAAGGGTTAGGGTAAGGGTTCGGGCTAGGGTTAGGATTAGGGGACGGGGACGGTTTAGGGTCCAGGTGAGGGTACGACAACGCTTTAGTGGGAGCGTACGTGTGAGGGCGCGGGTTAGTGTTAGCTTACGGGTTAGGATTAGGGGACGGGTGAGGGTCAGGAATCTGGGAAGGGTTAGGTTTAGGGTTCAGGCTAGGGTTAGGGTTAGGGGACGGGGACGGTTTAGGGTCCAGGTTAGGGTACGACAACCTTTAGGGGGAGCGTACGTGTGAGGGCGCGGGTTAGTGTTAGCGTACGGGTTAGGATTAGGGGACGGGTGAGAGTCAGGAATCGGGGAAGGGTTAGGGTTAGGGTTCGGGCTAGGGTTAGGGTTAGGGGACGTGGACGGTTTAGGGTCCAGGTGAGGGTACAACAACGCTTTAGGGGGATCGTACGTGTGAGGGCGCGGGTTAGTGTCAGCGTACGGGTTAGGATTAGGGGACGGGTGAGGGTCAGGCTTCGGGGAAGGGTTAGGGTTAGGGTTTCGGCTAGGGTCAGGGTTAGCGGACGGGGACGGTTTAGGGTCCAGGTGAGGGTACGACAACGCTTTAGGGGGAGCGTACGTGTGAGGGCGCGGGTTAGTGTTAGCGTACGGGTTAGGATTAGGGGACGGGTGAGGGTCAGGCTACGGGGAAGTGTTAGGGTTAGGGTTCGGGCTAGGGTTAGGTTTAGGGGATGCGGACGGTTTAGGGTCCACGTGAGGGTACGACAACGCTTTAGGGGGAGCGTACGTGTGAGCGCGCGGGTTAGTGTTAGCGTACGGGTTAGGATTAGGGGACGGGTGAGCGTCAGGCTTCGGGGAAGTGTAAGGGTTAGGGTTCGGGCTAGGGTTAGGGTTAGGGGACGGGGACGGTTTAGGGTCCAGGTGAGGGTACGACAACGCTTTAGGGAGAGCGTACGTGTGAGGGCGCGGGTTAGTGTCAGCGTACGGGTTAGGATTAGGGGACGGGTGAGGTTCAGGCTTCGGGGAAGGGTTAGGGCTTGGTTCGGGCTAGGGTTAGGGTTAGGGGACGGGAACTGTTTCGGGTCCAGGTGAGGGTACAACAACGCTTTAGGGGGAGCGTACGTGTGAGGGCGCGGGTTAGTGTTAGCGTACGGGTTATGATTAGGGGACGGGTGAGGGTCAGGCTTCGGGGAAGTGTTAGGGTTAGGGTTCGGGCTAGGGTTCGGGTTAGGGGACGGGGACGGTTTAGGTTCCAGGTTAGGGTACGACAACCTTTAGGGGGAGCGTACGTGTGAGGGCGCGGGTTAGTGTTAGCGTACGGGTTAGGATTAGGGGACGGGTGAGGGTCAGGAATCGGGGAAGGGTTAGGGTTAGGGTTCGGGCTAGGGTTAGGGTTAGGGGACGAGGACGGTTTAGGGTCCAGGTGAGGGTACAACAACGCTTTAGGGGGATCGTACGTGTGACGGCGCGGGTTAGTGTCAGCGTACGGGTTAGGATTAGGGGACGGGTGAGGGTCAGGCTTCGCGGAAGGTTTAGGGTTAGGGTTTCGGCTAGGGTCAGGGTTAGCGGACGGGGACGGTTTAGGGTCCAGGTGAGGGTACGACAACGCTTTAGGGGGAGCGTACGTGTGAGGGCGCGGGTTAGTGTTAGCGTACGGGTTAGGATTAGGGGACGGGTGAGGGTCAGGCTACGGGGAAGTGTTAGGGTTAGGGTTCGGGCTAGGGTTAGGTTTAGGGGATGCGGACGGTTTAGGGTCCACGTGAGGGTACGACAACGCTTTAGGGGGAGCGTACGTGTGAGCGCGCGGGTTAGTGTTAGCGTACGGGTTAGGATTAGGGGACGGGTGAGCGTCAGGCTTCGGGGAAGTGTAAGGGTTAGGGTTCGGGCTAGGGTTAGGGTTAGGGGACGGGGACGGTTTAGGGTCCAGGTGAGGGTACGACAACGCTTTAGGGAGAGCGTACGTGTGAGGGCGCGGGTTAGTGTCAGCGTACGGGTTAGGATTAGGGGACGGGTGAGGTTCAGGCTTCGGGGAAGGGTTAGGGCTTGGTTCGGGCTAGGGTTAGGGTTAGGGGACGGGAACTGTTTCGGGTCCAGGTGAGGGTACAACAACGCTTTAGGGGGAGCGTACGTGTGAGGGCGCGGGTTAGTGTTAGCGTACGGGTTATGATTAGGGGACGGGTGAGGGTCAGGCTTCGGGGAAGTGTTAGGGTTAGGGTTCGGGCTAGGGTTCGGGTTAGGGGACGGGGACGGTTTAGGTTCCAGGTTAGGGTACGACAACCTTTAGGGGGAGCGTACGTGTGAGGGCGCGGGTTAGTGTTAGCGTACGGGTTAGGATTAGGGGACGGGTGAGGGTCAGGAATCGGGGAAGGGTTAGGGTTAGGGTTCGGGCTAGGGTTAGGGTTAGGGGACGGGGACGGTTTAGGGTCCAGGTGAGGGTACAACAACGCTTTAGGGGGATCGTACGTGTGAGGGCGCGGGTTAGTGTCAGCGTACGGGTTAGGATTAGGGGACAGGTGAGGGTCAGGCTTCGGGGAAGGGTTAGGGTTAGGGTTCGGACTAGGGTTAGGGTTAGGGGACGGGGACGGTTTGGGGTCCAGGTGAGGATACGACAACGCTTTAGGGGGAGCGTACGTGTGAGGGCGCGTGTTAGTGTCAGCTTACGGGTTAGGAGTAGGGGACGGGTGAGGGTCAGGCTTCGGGGAAGGGTTAGGGTTAGGGTTCGGGCTAGGGTTAGGGTTAGGGGACGGGGACGGTTTAGGGTCCAGGTGAGGGTACGACAACGCTTTAGGGGGAGCGTATGTGTGAGGGGGTGGGTTAGTGTCAGCGTACGGGTTAGGATTAGGGGACGGGTGAGGGTCAGGCTTCGGGGAAGGGTTAGGGTAAGGGTTCGGGCTAGGGTTAGGGTTAGGGGACGGGGACGGTTTAGGGTCCAGGTGAGGGTACGACAACGCTTTAGTGGGAGCGTACGTGTGAGGGCGCCGGTTAATGTTAGCGTACGGGTTAGGATTAGGGGACGGGTGAGGGTCAGGCTTCGGGGAAGGGTTAGGGTTCGGGCTAGGGTTAGGGTTAGGGGACGGGGATGGTTTAGGGTCCAGGTTAGGGTACGACAACGGTTTAGGGGGAGAGTACGTGTGAGGGCTCGGGTTAGTGTTAGCGTACGGGTTGGGATTAGGGGAAGGGTGAGAGTTACACTTCGGGGAAGGGTTAGGGTTAGGGTTCGGGCTAGGGTTAGGGTTAGGGGACGGGGACGGTTTAGGGTCCAGGTGAGGGTACGACAACGCTTTAGGGGGAGCGTACGTGTGAGGGCGCGTGTTAGTGTCAGCGTACGGGTTAGGATTATGGGACGGGTGAGGGTCAGGCTTCGGGGAAGGGTTAGGGTTAGGGTTCGGGCTAGGGTTACGGTTAGGGGACGGGGACGGTTTAGGGTCCAGGTGAGGGTACGACAACGCTTTAGGGGGAGCGTATGTGTGAGGGCGCGGGTTAGTGTCAGCGTACGGGTTAGGATTAGGGGACGGGTGAGGGTCAGGCTTCGTGGAAGGGTTAGGGTAAGGGTTCGGGCTAGGGTTAGGGTTAGGGGACGGGGACGGTTTAGGGTCCAGGTGAGGGTACGACAACGCTTTAGTGGGAGCGTACGTGTGAGGGCGCGGGTTAGTCTTAGCGTACGGGTTAGGATTAGGGGACGGGTGAGGGTTACGCTTCGGGGAACGGTTAGGGTTAGGGTTCGGGCTAGGGTTAGGGTTAGGGGACGGGGACGGTTTAGGGTCCAGGTGAGGGTACGACAACGCTTTAGGAGGAGCGTACGTGTGAGGGCGCGGGTTAGTGTCAGCGTACGGTTTAGGATTAGGGAACGGGTGAGCGTCAGGTTTCGGGGAAGTGTAAGGGTTAGGGTTCGGGCTAGGGTTAGGGTCAGGGGACGGGGACGGTTTAGGGTCCAGGTGAGGGTACGACAACGCTTTAGGGGGAGCGTACGTGTGAGGGCGCTGGTTAGTGTTAGCGTACGGGTTAGGATTAGGGGACGGGTGAGGGTCAGGCTTCGGGGAAGGGTTAGGGTTAGGGTTCGGACTAGGGTTAGGGTTAGGGGACGGGGACGGTTTGGGGTCCAGGTGAGGATACGACAACGCTTTAGGGGGAGCGTACGTGTGAGGGCGCGTGTTAGTGTCAGTTTACGGGTTAGGATTAGGGGACGGGTGAGGGTCAGGCTTCGGGGAAGGGTTAGGGTTAGGGTTCGGGCTAGTGTTAGGGTTAGGGGACGGGGACGGTTTAGGGTCCACGTGAGGGTACGACAACACTTTAGGGGGAGCGTACGTGTGAGGGCGCGGGTTAGTGTCAGCGTACGGGTTAGGATTAGGAGACGGGTGAGGGTCAGGCTTCGTGGAAGGGTTAGGGTTAGGGTTCGGGCTAGGGTTAGGGTTAGGGGATGGGGACGGTTTAGGGTCCAGGTGAGGGTACGACAACGCTTTAAGGGGAGCATACGTGTGAGGGCGCGGGTTAGTGTTAGCGTACGGATTAGGATTAGGGGACGGGTGAGGGTCAGGCTTCGGGGAAGTGTTACGGTTCAGGCTAGGGTTAGGGTTAGGGGACGTGGACCGTTTAGGTTCCAGGTGAGGGTACGACAACGCTTTAGGGGGAGCGTATGTGTGAGGGCGCGGGTTAGTGTCAGCGTTCGGGTTAGGATTAGGGGACGGGTGAGGGTCAGGCTTCGTGGAAGGGTTAGGGTAAGGGTTCGGGCTAGGGTTAGGATTAGGGGACGGGGACGGTTTAGGGTCCAGGTGAGGGTACGACAACGCTTTAGTGGGAGCGTACGTGTGAGGGCGCGGGTTAGTGTTAGCTTACGGGTTAGGATTAGGGGACGGGTGAGGGTCAGGAATCTGGGAAGGGTTAGGTTTAGGGTTCAGGCTAGGGTTAGGGTTAGGGGACGGGGACGGTTTAGGGTCCAGGTTAGGGTACGACAACCTTTAGGGGGAGCGTACGTGTGAGGGCGCGGGTTAGTGTTAGCGTACGGGTTAGGATTAGGGGACGGGTGAGAGTCAGGAATCGGGGAAGGGTTAGGGTTAGGGTTCGGGCTAGGGTTAGGGTTAGGGGACGTGGACGGTTTAGGGTCCAGGTGAGGGTACAACAACGCTTTAGGGGGATCGTACGTGTGAGGGCGCGGGTTAGTGTCAGCGTACGGGTTAGGATTAGGGGACGGGTGAGGGTCAGGCTTCGGGGAAGGGTTAGGGTTAGGGTTTCGGCTAGGGTCAGGGTTAGCGGACGGGGACGGTTTAGGGTCCAGGTGAGGGTACGACAACGCTTTAGGGGGAGCGTACGTGTGAGGGCGCGGGTTAGTGTTAGCGTACGGGTTAGGATTAGGGGACGGGTGAGGGTCAGGCTACGGGGAAGTGTTAGGGTTAGGGTTCGGGCTAGGGTTAGGTTTAGGGGATGCGGACGGTTTAGGGTCCACGTGAGGGTACGACAACGCTTTAGGGGGAGCGTACGTGTGAGCGCGCGGGTTAGTGTTAGCGTACGGGTTAGGATTAGGGGACGGGTGAGCGTCAGGCTTCGGGGAAGTGTAAGGGTTAGGGTTCGGGCTAGGGTTAGGGTTAGGGGACGGGGACGGTTTAGGGTCCAGGTGAGGGTACGACAACGCTTTAGGGAGAGCGTACGTGTGAGGGCGCGGGTTAGTGTCAGCGTACGGGTTAGGATTAGGGGACGGGTGAGGTTCAGGCTTCGGGGAAGGGTTAGGGCTTGGTTCGGGCTAGGGTTAGGGTTAGGGGACGGGAACTGTTTCGGGTCCAGGTGAGGGTACAACAACGCTTTAGGGGGAGCGTACGTGTGAGGGCGCGGGTTAGTGTTAGCGTACGGGTTATGATTAGGGGACGGGTGAGGGTCAGGCTTCGGGGAAGTGTTAGGGTTAGGGTTCGGGCTAGGGTTCGGGTTAGGGGACGGGGACGGTTTAGGTTCCAGGTTAGGGTACGACAACCTTTAGGGGGAGCGTACGTGTGAGGGCGCGGGTTAGTGTTAGCGTACGGGTTAGGATTAGGGGACGGGTGAGGGTCAGGAATCGGGGAAGGGTTAGGGTTAGGGTTCGGGCTAGGGTTAGGGTTAGGGGACGAGGACGGTTTAGGGTCCAGGTGAGGGTACAACAACGCTTTAGGGGGATCGTACGTGTGACGGCGCGGGTTAGTGTCAGCGTACGGGTTAGGATTAGGGGACGGGTGAGGGTCAGGCTTCGCGGAAGGTTTAGGGTTAGGTTTTGGGCTAGGGTTAGGGTTAGTGGACGGGGATGGTTTAGGGTCCAGGTGAGGGTACGACAACGCTTTAGGGGGAGCGTACGTGTGAGGGCGCGGGTTAGTGTTAGCGTACGGGTTAGGATTAGGGGACGGGTGAAGGTCAGGCTACGGGGAAGTGTTAGGGTTAGGGTTCGGGCTAGGGTTAGGTTTAGGGGACGCGGACGGTTTAGGGTCCAGGTGAGGGTACGACAACGCTTTAGGGGGAGCGTACGTGTGAGGGCGCGGGTTAGTGTCAGCGTACGGGTTAGGATTAGGGGACGGGTGAGGGTCAGGCTTCGGGGAAGGGTTAGGGCTTGGTTCGGGCTAGGGTTAGGGTTAGGGGACGGGAACGGTTTCGGGTCCAGGTGAGGGTACGACAACGCTTTAGGGGGAGCGTACGTGTGAGGGCGTGGGTTAGTGTTAGCGTACGGATTATGATTAGGGGACGGGTGAGGGTCAGGATTCGGGGAAGTGTTAGGGTTAGGGTTCGGGCTAGGGTTAGGGTTAGGGGACGGGGACGGTTTAGGGTCCAGGTGAGTGTTCGACAACGCTTTAGGGGGAGCGTACGTGTGAGGGCGTGGGTTAGTGTCAGCGATCGGGTTAGGATTAGGGGACGGGTGAGGGTCAGGCTTCGGGGAAGGGTTAGGGTTAGGGTTCGGGCTAGGGTTAGGGGACGGGGACGGTTTAGGGTCCAGGTGAGGGTACGACAACGCTTTAGGGGGAGCGTACGTGTGAGGGCACGGGTTAGTGTTAGCGTACGGGCTAGGATTAGGGGACGTGTGAGAGTCAGGCTTCGGGGAAGAGTTAGGGTTAGGGTTCGGGCTAGGGTTAGGGGACGGGGAAGGTTTAGGGTCCACGTGATGGTACGACAACGCTTTAGGGGGAGCGTACGTGTGAGGGCGCGGGTTAGTGTCAGCGTACGGGTTAGGATTAGGGGACGGGTGAGGGTCAGGCTTCGGGGAAGGCTTAGGGTTAGTATTCGGGCTAGGGTTAGGGTTAGGGGACGGGGACGGCTTAGGGTCCAGGTGAGGGTACGACAACGCTTTAAGGAGAGCATACGTGTGAGGGCGCGGGTTAGTGTCAGCGTTCGGGCTAGGATTAGGGGACGTTTGAGAGTCAGGCTTCGGGGAAGGGTTAGGGTTAGGGTTCGGGCTAGGATTAGGGTTAGGGGACGGGGACGGTTTAGGGTCCACGTGAGGGTACGACAACACTTTAGGGGGAGCGTACGTGTGAGGGCGCGGGTTAGTGTCAGTGTACGGGTTAGGATTAGGGGACGGGTGAGGGTCAGGCTTCGTGGAAGGTTTAGGATTAGGGTTCGGGCTAGGGTTAGGGTTAGGGGATGGGGACGGTTTAGGGTCCAGGTGAGGGTACGACAAGGCTTTAGGGGGAGCGTACGTGTGAGGGCGCGGGTTAGTGTTAGCGTACGGGTTAGGATTAGGGGACGGGTGAGGGTCAGGCTTCGGGGAAGGGTTAGGGTAAGGGTTCGGGCTAGTGTTAGGGTTAGGGGACGGGGACGGTTTAGGGTCCAGGTGAGGGTACGACAACGCTTTAGTGGGAGCGTACGTGTGAGGGCGCGGGTTAGTGTTAGCGTAAGGGTTAGTATTAGGGGACGGGTGAGGGTAGGAATCGGGGAAGGGTTAGGGTTAGGGTTCGGGCTAGGGTTAGGGTTAGGGGACGGGGACGGTTTAGGGTCCAGGTTAGGGTACGACAACGCTTTAGGGGGAGCGTACGTGTGAGGGCGCGGGTTAGTGTTAGCGTACGGGTTAGGATTAGGGGACGGGTGAGGGTCAGGAATCGGGGAAGTGTTAGGGTTAGGGTTCGGGCTAGGGTTAGGGTTAGGGGACGGGGACGGTTTAGGGTCCAGGTGAGGGTACGACAACGCTTTAGGGGGAGCGTACGTGTGAGGGCGCGGGTTAGTGTCAGCGTACGGGTTAGGATTAGGGGACGGGTGAGGGTCAGGCTTCGGGAAAGGGTTATTGTTAGGGTTCGGGCTAGGGTTAGGGTTAGGGGACGGGGACGGTTTAGGGTCCAGGTTAGGGTACGACAATGCTTTAGGGGGAGACTACGTGTGAGGCCTCGGGTTAGTGTTATTGTACGGGTTGGGATCAGGGGACGGGTGAGGGTTAGGCTTCGGGGAAGGGTTAGGGTTAGCGTTCGGGCTAGGGTTAGGGTTAGGGGACGGGGACGGTTTAAGGTCCAGGTGAGGGTACGACAACGCTTTAGGAGGAGCGTACGTGTGAGGGCGCGGGTTAGTGTTAGCGTACGGGTTAGGATTAGGGGACGGGTGAGGGTCAGGCTTCGGGGAAGGGTTAGGGCTGGGTTCAGGCTAGGGTTAGGGTTAGGGGACGGGGACGGTTTCGGGTCCAGGTGAGGGTACGACAACGCTTTAGGGGGAGCCTACGTGTGAGGGCGTGGGTTAGTGTTAGCGTACGGGTTATGATTAGGGGACGGGTGAGGGTCAGGCTTCGGGGAAGTGTTAGGGTTAGGGTTCGGGCTAGGGTTAGGATTAGGGGACGGGGACGGTTTAGGGTCCAGGTGAGGGTTCGACAACGCTTTAGGGGGAGCGTACGTGTGAGGGCGTGGGTTAGTGCCAGCTATCGGGTTAGGATTAGGGGACGGGTGAGGGTCAGGCTTCGGGGAAGGGTTAGGGTTAGGGTTCGGGCTAGGTTTAGTGTTAGGGGACGGGGACGGTTTAGGGTCCAGGTGATAGTACGACAACGCTTTTGGGGGAGCGTACGTGTGAGGGCGCGGGTTAGTGTCAGCGTACGGGCTAGGATTAGGGGACGTGTGAGAGTCAGGCTTCGGGGAGGGGTTAGGGTTAGGGTTCGGGCTAGGGTTAGGGTTAGGGGACGGGGAAGGTTTAGGGTCCAGGTGAGGGTACGACAACGCTTTAGGGGGAGCGTACGTGTGAGGGCGCGTGTTAGTGTCAGCGTACGGGTTAGGATTAGGGGACGGGTGAGGGTCAGGCTTTGGGGAAGGTTTAGGGTGAGGGTTCGGGCTAGGGTTAGGGTTAGGGGATGGGGACGGTTTAGGGTCCAGGTGAGGGTACGACAACGCTTTAGGGGGAGCGTACGTGTGAGGGCGCGGATTAGTGTTAGCGTACGGGTTAGGATTAGGGGACGGGTGAGGGTCAGGCTTCGGGGAAGTGTTAGGGTTCGGGCTAGGGTTAGGGTTAGGGGACGTGGACCGTTTAGGGTCTAGGTGAGGGTACGACAACGCTTTTGGGGGAGCGTACGTGTGAGGGCGCGGGTTAGTGTTAGCGTACGGGCTAGGATTAGGGGACGTGTGAGAGCCAGGCTTCGGGGAAGGGTTAGGGTTAGGGTTCGGGCTAGGGTTAGGGTTAGGGGACGGGGAAGGTTTAGGGTCCACGTGATGGTACGACAACGCTTTAGGGGGAGCGTATGTGTGAGGGCGCTGGTTAGTGTCAGCGTCCGGGTTAGGATTAGGGGACCGGTGAGGGTCAGGCTTCGGGGAAGGCTTAGGGTTAGTGTTCGGCGTAGGGTTAGGGTTAGGGTACAGGGACGGTTTAGGGTCCAGGTGAGGGTACGACAAAGCTTTAGGGGGAGCGTACGTGTGAGGGCGCGGGTTAGTGTTAGCGTACGGGTTAGGATTAGGGGATGGGTGAGGTTCAGGCTTCGGGGAAGTGTTAGGGTTAGGATTCGGGCTAGTGTTAGGGTTAGGGGACGGGGACGGTTTAGGGTCCACGTGAGGGTACGACAACACTTTAGGGGGAGCGTACGTGTGAGGGCGCGGGTTAGTGTCAGTGTACGGTTTAGGATTAGGGGACGGGTGAGGGTCAGGCTTCGTGGAAGATTTAGGGTTAGGGTTCGGGCTAGGGTTAGGGTTAGGGGATGGGGACGGTTTAAGGTCCAGGTGAGGGTACGACAACGCTTTAGGGGGAGCGTACGTGTGAGGGCGCGTGTTAGTGTCAGCGTACGGGTTAGGATTAGGGGACGGGTGAGGGTCAGGCTTCGGGGAAGGGTTAGGGTTAGGTTTCGGGCTAGGGTTAGGGTTAGGGGACGGGGACGGTTTAGGGTCCAGGTGAGGGTACGACAACGCTTTAGGGGGAGCGTATGTGTGAGGGAGCGGGTTAGTGTCAGCGTACGGGTTAGGATTAGGGGACGGGTGAGGGTCAGGCTTCGTGGAAGGGTTAGGGTAAGGGTTCGGGCTAGGTTTAGGGTTAGGGGACGGGGACGGTTTAGGGTCCAGGTGAGGGTACGACAACGCTTTAGTGGGAGCGTATGTGTGAGGGCACGGGTTAGTGTCAGCGTACGGGTTAGGATTAGGGGACGGGTGAGGGTCAGGAATCGGGGAAGGGTTAGTGTTAGGGTTCAGGCTAGGGTTAGGGTTAGGGGACGGGGACGGTTTAGGGTCCAGGTTAGGGTACGACAACGCTTTAGGGGGAGCATACGTGTGAGGGCGTGGGTTAGTGTCAGCGTACGGGTTAGGATTAGGGGACGGGTGAGGGTCAGGAATCGGGGAAGGGTTAGGGTTAGGGTTCGGGGTAGGGTTAGGGTTAGGGGACGGGGACGGTTTAGGGTCCAGGTGAGGGTACAACAACGCTGTAGGGGGAGCGTACGTGTGAGGGCGCGGGTTAGTGTCAGCGTACGGGTTAGGATTAGGGGACGGGTGAGGGTCAGGCTTCGCGGAAGGTTTAGGGTTAGGGTTTGGGCTAGGGTTAGGGTTAGCGGACGGGGACGGTTTATGGTCCAGGTGAGGGTACGACAACGCTTTAGGGGGAGCGTACGTGTGAGGGCGCGGGTTAGTGTTAGCGTACGGGTTAGGATTAGTGGACGCGTGAGCGTCAAGCTTCGGGGAAGTGTAAGGGTTAGGGTTCGGGCTAGGGTTAGGGTTAGGGGACGGGGATGGTTTAGGGTCCAGGTTAGGGTACGACAACGGTTTAGGGGGAGAGTACGTGTGAGGGCTCGGGTTAGTGTTAGCGTACGGGTTGGGATTAGGGGAAGGGTGAGAGTTACACTTCGGGGAAGGGTTAGGGTTAGGGTTCGGGCTAGGGTTAGGGTTAGGGGACGGGGACGGTTTAGGGTCCAGGTGAGGGTACGACAACGCTTTAGGGGGAGCGTACGTGTGAGGGCGCGTGTTAGTGTCAGCGTACGGGTTAGGATTATGGGACGGGTGAGGGTCAGGCTTCGGGGAAGGGTTAGGGTTAGGGTTCGGGCTAGGGTTACGGTTAGGGGACGGGGACGGTTTAGGGTCCAGGTGAGGGTACGACAACGCTTTAGGGGGAGCGTATGTGTGAGGGCGCGGGTTAGTGTCAGCGTACGGGTTAGGATTAGGGGACGGGTGAGGGTCAGGCTTCGTGGAAGGGTTAGGGTAAGGGTTCGGGCTAGGGTTAGGGTTAGGGGACGGGGACGGTTTAGGGTCCAGGTGAGGGTACGACAACGCTTTAGTGGGAGCGTACGTGTGAGGGCGCGGGTTAGTCTTAGCGTACGGGTTAGGATTAGGGGACGGGTGAGGGTTACGCTTCGGGGAACGGTTAGGGTTAGGGTTCGGGCTAGGGTTAGGGTTAGGGGACGGGGACGGTTTAGGGTCCAGGTGAGGGTACGACAACGCTTTAGGAGGAGCGTACGTGTGAGGGCGCGGGTTAGTGTCAGCGTACGGTTTAGGATTAGGGAACGGGTGAGCGTCAGGTTTCGGGGAAGTGTAAGGGTTAGGGTTCGGGCTAGGGTTAGGGTCAGGGGACGGGGACGGTTTAGGGTCCAGGTGAGGGTACGACAACGCTTTAGGGGGAGCGTACGTGTGAGGGCGCTGGTTAGTGTTAGCGTACGGGTTAGGATTAGGGGACGGGTGAGGGTCAGGCTTCGGGGAAGGGTTAGGGTTAGGGTTCGGACTAGGGTTAGGGTTAGGGGACGGGGACGGTTTGGGGTCCAGGTGAGGATACGACAACGCTTTAGGGGGAGCGTACGTGTGAGGGCGCGTGTTAGTGTCAGTTTACGGGTTAGGATTAGGGGACGGGTGAGGGTCAGGCTTCGGGGAAGGGTTAGGGTTAGGGTTCGGGCTAGTGTTAGGGTTAGGGGACGGGGACGGTTTAGGGTCCACGTGAGGGTACGACAACACTTTAGGGGGAGCGTACGTGTGAGGGCGCGGGTTAGTGTCAGCGTACGGGTTAGGATTAGGAGACGGGTGAGGGTCAGGCTTCGTGGAAGGGTTAGGGTTAGGGTTCGGGCTAGGGTTAGGGTTAGGGGATGGGGACGGTTTAGGGTCCAGGTGAGGGTACGACAACGCTTTAAGGGGAGCATACGTGTGAGGGCGCGGGTTAGTGTTAGCGTACGGATTAGGATTAGGGGACGGGTGAGGGTCAGGCTTCGGGGAAGTGTTACGGTTCAGGCTAGGGTTAGGGTTAGGGGACGTGGACCGTTTAGGTTCCAGGTGAGGGTACGACAACGCTTTAGGGGGAGCGTATGTGTGAGGGCGCGGGTTAGTGTCAGCGTTCGGGTTAGGATTAGGGGACGGGTGAGGGTCAGGCTTCGTGGAAGGGTTAGGGTAAGGGTTCGGGCTAGGGTTAGGATTAGGGGACGGGGACGGTTTAGGGTCCAGGTGAGGGTACGACAACGCTTTAGTGGGAGCGTACGTGTGAGGGCGCGGGTTAGTGTTAGCTTACGGGTTAGGATTAGGGGACGGGTGAGGGTCAGGAATCTGGGAAGGGTTAGGTTTAGGGTTCAGGCTAGGGTTAGGGTTAGGGGACGGGGACGGTTTAGGGTCCAGGTTAGGGTACGACAACCTTTAGGGGGAGCGTACGTGTGAGGGCGCGGGTTAGTGTTAGCGTACGGGTTAGGATTAGGGGACGGGTGAGAGTCAGGAATCGGGGAAGGGTTAGGGTTAGGGTTCGGGCTAGGGTTAGGGTTAGGGGACGTGGACGGTTTAGGGTCCAGGTGAGGGTACAACAACGCTTTAGGGGGATCGTACGTGTGAGGGCGCGGGTTAGTGTCAGCGTACGGGTTAGGATTAGGGGACGGGTGAGGGTCAGGCTTCGGGGAAGGGTTAGGGTTAGGGTTTCGGCTAGGGTCAGGGTTAGCGGACGGGGACGGTTTAGGGTCCAGGTGAGGGTACGACAACGCTTTAGGGGGAGCGTACGTGTGAGGGCGCGGGTTAGTGTTAGCGTACGGGTTAGGATTAGGGGACGGGTGAGGGTCAGGCTACGGGGAAGTGTTAGGGTTAGGGTTCGGGCTAGGGTTAGGTTTAGGGGATGCGGACGGTTTAGGGTCCACGTGAGGGTACGACAACGCTTTAGGGGGAGCGTACGTGTGAGCGCGCGGGTTAGTGTTAGCGTACGGGTTAGGATTAGGGGACGGGTGAGCGTCAGGCTTCGGGGAAGTGTAAGGGTTAGGGTTCGGGCTAGGGTTAGGGTTAGGGGACGGGGACGGTTTAGGGTCCAGGTGAGGGTACGACAACGCTTTAGGGAGAGCGTACGTGTGAGGGCGCGGGTTAGTGTCAGCGTACGGGTTAGGATTAGGGGACGGGTGAGGTTCAGGCTTCGGGGAAGGGTTAGGGCTTGGTTCGGGCTAGGGTTAGGGTTAGGGGACGGGAACTGTTTCGGGTCCAGGTGAGGGTACAACAACGCTTTAGGGGGAGCGTACGTGTGAGGGCGCGGGTTAGTGTTAGCGTACGGGTTATGATTAGGGGACGGGTGAGGGTCAGGCTTCGGGGAAGTGTTAGGGTTAGGGTTCGGGCTAGGGTTCGGGTTAGGGGACGGGGACGGTTTAGGTTCCAGGTTAGGGTACGACAACCTTTAGGGGGAGCGTACGTGTGAGGGCGCGGGTTAGTGTTAGCGTACGGGTTAGGATTAGGGGACGGGTGAGGGTCAGGAATCGGGGAAGGGTTAGGGTTAGGGTTCGGGCTAGGGTTAGGGTTAGGGGACGGGGACGGTTTAGGGTCCAGGTGAGGGTACAAAAACGCTTTAGGGGGATCGTACGTGTGAGGGCGCGGGTTAGTGTCAGCGTACGGGTTAGGATTAGGGGACGGGTGAGGGTCAGGCTTCGCGGAAGGTTTAGGGTTAGGGTTTGGGCTAGGGTTAGGGTTAGTGGACGGGGATGGTTTAGGGTCCAGGTGAGGGTACGACAACGCTTTAGGGGGAGTGTACGTGTGAGGGCGCGGGTTAGTGTTAGCGTACGGGTTAGGATTAGGGGACGGGTGAAGGTCAGGCTACGGGGAAGTGTTAGGGTTAGGGTTCGGGCTAGGGTTAGGTTTAGGGGACGCGGACGGTTTAGGGTCCACGTGAGGGTACGACAACGCTTTAGGGGGAGCGTACGTGTGAGGGCGCGGGTTAGTGTCAGCGTACGGGTTAGGATTAGGGGACGGGTGAGGGTCAGGCTTCGGGGAAGTGTTAGGGCTTGGTTCGGGCTAGGGTTAGGGTTAGGGGACGGGAACGGTTTCGGGTCCAGGTGAGGGTACGACAACGCTTTAGGGGGAGCGTACGTGTGAGGGCGTGGGTTAGTGTTAGCGTACGGATTATGATTAGGGGACGGGTGAGGGTCAGGATTCGGGGAAGTGTTAGGGTTAGGGTTCGGGCTAGGGTTAGGGTTAGGGGACGGGGACGGTTTAGGGTCCAGGTGAGTGTTCGACAACGCTTTAGGGGGAGCGTACGTGTGAGGGCGTGGGTTAGTGTCAGCGATCGGGTTAGGATTAGGGGACGGGTGAGGGTCAGGCTTCGGGGAAGGGTTAGGGTTAGGGTTCGGGCTAGGGTTAGGGGACAGGGACGGTTTAGGGTCCAGGTGAGGGTACGACAACGCTTTAGGGGGAGCGTACGTGTGAGGGCACGGGTTAGTGTTAGCGTACGGGCTAGGATTAGGGGACGTGTGAGAGTCAGGCTTCGGGGAAGAGTTAGGGTTAGGGTTCGGGCTAGGGTTAGGGGACGGGGAAGGTTTAGGGTCCACGTGATGGTACGACAACGCTTTAGGGGGAGCGTACGTGTGAGGGCGCGGGTTAGTGTCAGCGTACGGGTTAGGATTAGGGGACGGGTGAGGGTCAGGCTTCGGGGAAGGCTTAGGGTTAGTATTCGGGCTAGGGTTAGGGTTAGGGGACGGGGACGGTTTAGGGTCCAGGTGAGGGTACGACAACGCTTTAAGGAGAGCATACGTGTGAGGGCGCGGGTTAGTGTCAGCGTTCGGGCTAGGATTAGGGGACGTTTGAGAGTCAGGCTTCGGGGAAGGGTTAGGGTTAGGGTTCGGGCTAGGATTAGGGTTAGGGGACGGGGACGGTTTAGGGTCCACGTGAGGGTACGACAACACTTTAGGGGGAGCGTACGTGTGAGGGCGCGGGTTAGTGTCAGTGTACGGGTTAGGATTAGGGGACGGGTGAGGGTCAGGCTTCGTGGAAGGTTTAGGATTAGGGTTCGGGCTAGGGTTAGGGTTAGGGGATGGGGACGGTTTAGGGTCCAGGTGAGGGTACGACAACGCTTTAGGGGGAGCGTACGTGTGAGGGCACGGGTTAGTGTTAGCGTACGGGTTAGGATTAGGGGACGGGTGAGGGTCAGGCTTCGGGGAAGGGTTAGGGTAAGGGTTCGGGCTAGTGTTAGGGTTAGGGGACGGGGACGGTTTAGGGTCCAGGTGAGGGTACGACAACGCTTTAGTGGGAGCGTACGTGTGAGGGCGCGGGTTAGTGTTAGCGTAAGGGTTAGTATTAGGGGACGGGTGAGGGTAGGAATCGGGGAAGGGTTAGGGTTAGGGTTCGGGCTAGGGTTAGGGTTAGGGGACGGGGACGGTTTAGGGTCCAGGTTAGGGTACGACAACGCTTTAGGGGGAGCGTACGTGTGAGGGCGCGGGTTAGTGTTAGCGTACGGGTTAGGATTAGGGGACGGGTGAGGGTCAGGAATCGGGGAAGTGTTAGGGTTAGGGTTCGGGCTAGGGTTAGGGTTAGGGGACGGGGACGGTTTAGGGTCCAGGTGAGGGTACGACAACGCTTTAGGGGGAGCGTACGTGTGAGGGCGCGGGTTAGTGTTAGCGTACGGGTTAGGATTAGGGGACGGGTGAGGGTCAGGCTTCTGGGAAGGGTTAGGGTTCGGGTTCGGGCTAGGGTTAGGGTTAGGGGACGTGGACAGTTTAGGGTCCAGGTGAGGGTACGACAACGCTTTAGGGGGAGCGTACGTGTGAGGGCGCGGGTTAGTGTCAGCGTACGGGTTAGGATTAGGGGACGGGTGAGGGTCAGGCTTCGGGAAAGGGTTATTGTTAGGGTTCGGGCTAGGGTTAGGGTTAGGGGACGGGGACGGTTTAGGGTCCAGGTTAGGGTACGACAATGCTTTAGGGGGAGAGTACGTGTGAGGGCTCGGGTTAGTGTTATTGTACGGGTTGGGATCAGGGGACGGGTGAGGGTTAGGCTTCGGGGAAGGGTTAGGGTTAGCGTTCGGGCTAGGGTTAGGGTTAGGGGACGGGGACGGTTTAAGGTCCAGGTGAGGGTACGACAACGCTTTAGGAGGAGCGTACGTGTGAGGGCGCGGGTTAGTGTTAGCGTACGGGTTAGGATTAGGGGACGGGTGAGGGTCAGGCTTCGGGGAAGGGTTAGGGCTGGGTTCAGGCTAGGGTTAGGGTTAGGGGACGGGGACGGTTTCGGGTCCAGGTGAGGGTACGACAACGCTTTAGGGGGAGCCTACGTGTGAGGGCGTGGGTGTTAGCGTACGGGTTATGATTAGGGGACGGGTGAGGGTCAGGCTTCGGGGAAGTGTTAGGGTTAGGGTTCGGGCTAGGGTTAGGGTTAGGGGACGGGGACGGTTTAGGGTCCAGGTGAGGGTTCGACAACGCTTTAGGGGGAGCGTACGTGTGAGGGCGTGGGTTAGTGCCAGCTATCGGGTTAGGATTAGGGGACGGGTGAGGGTCAGGCTTCGGGGAAGGGTTAGGGTTAGGGTTCGGGCTAGGTTTAGTGTTAGGGGACGGGGACGGTTTAGGGTCCAGGTGATAGTACGACAACGCTTTTGGGGGAGCGTACGTGTGAGGGCGCGGGTTAGTGTCAGCGTACGGGCTAGGATTAGGGGACGTGTGAGAGTCAGGCTTCGGGGAGGGGTTAGGGTTAGGGTTCGGGCTAGGGTTAGGGTTAGGGGACGGGGAAGGTTTAGGGTCCAGGTGAGGGTACGACAACGCTTTAGGGGGAGCGTACGTGTGAGGGCGCGTGTTAGTGTCAGCGTACGGGTTAGGATTAGGGGACGGGTGAGGGTCAGGCTTTGGGGAAGGTTTAGGGTGAGGGTTCGGGCTAGGGTTAGGGTTAGGGGATGGGGACGGTTTAGGGTCCAGGTGAGGGTACGACAACGCTTTAGGGGGAGCGTACGTGTGAGGGCGCGGATTAGTGTTAGCGTACGGGTTAGGATTAGGGGACGGGTGAGGGTCAGGCTTCGGGGAAGTGTTAGGGTTCGGGCTAGGGTTAGGGTTAGGGGACGTGGACCGTTTAGGGTCTAGGTGAGGGTACGACAACGCTTTTGGGGGAGCGTACGTGTGAGGGCGCGGGTTAGTGTTAGCGTACGGGCTAGGATTAGGGGACGTGTGAGAGCCAGGCTTCGGGGAAGGGTTAGGGTTAGGGTTCGGGCTAGGGTTAGGGTTAGGGGACGGGGAAGGTTTAGGGTCCACGTGATGGTACGACAACGCTTTAGGGGGAGCGTATGTGTGAGGGCGCTGGTTAGTGTCAGCGTCCGGGTTAGGATTAGGGGACCGGTGAGGGTCAGGCTTCGGGGAAGGCTTAGGGTTAGTGTTCGGCGTAGGGTTAGGGTTAGGGTACAGGGACGGTTTAGGGTCCAGGTGAGGGTACGACAAAGCTTTAGGGGGAGCGTACGTGTGAGGGCGCGGGTTAGTGTTAGCGTACGGGTTAGGATTAGGGGATGGGTGAGGTTCAGGCTTCGGGGAAGTGTTAGGGTTAGGATTCGGGCTAGTGTTAGGGTTAGGGGACGGGGACGGTTTAGGGTCCACGTGAGGGTACGACAACACTTTAGGGGGAGCGTACGTGTGAGGGCGCGGGTTAGTGTCAGTGTACGGTTTAGGATTAGGGGACGGGTGAGGGTCAGGCTTCGTGGAAGATTTAGGGTTAGGGTTCGGGCTAGGGTTAGGGTTAGGGGATGGGGACGGTTTAAGGTCCAGGTGAGGGTACGACAACGCTTTAGGGGGAGCGTACGTGTGAGGGCGCGTGTTAGTGTCAGCGTACGGGTTAGGATTAGGGGACGGGTGAGGGTCAGGCTTCGGGGAAGGGTTAGGGTTAGGTTTCGGGCTAGGGTTAGGGTTAGGGGACGGGGACGGTTTAGGGTCCAGGTGAGGGTACGACAACGCTTTAGGGGGAGCGTATGTGTGAGGGAGCGGGTTAGTGTCAGCGTACGGGTTAGGATTAGGGGACGGGTGAGGGTCAGGCTTCGTGGAAGGGTTAGGGTAAGGGTTCGGGCTAGGTTTAGGGTTAGGGGACGGGGACGGTTTAGGGTCCAGGTGAGGGTACGACAACGCTTTAGTGGGAGCGTATGTGTGAGGGCACGGGTTAGTGTCAGCGTACGGGTTAGGATTAGGGGACGGGTGAGGGTCAGGAATCGGGGAAGGGGTAGTGTTAGGGTTCAGGCTAGGGTTAGGGTTAGGGGACGGGGACGGTTTAGGGTCCAGGTTAGGGTACGACAACGCTTTAGGGGGAGCATACGTGTGAGGGCGTGGGTTAGTGTCAGCGTACGGGTTAGGATTAGGGGACGGGTGAGGGTCAGGAATCGGGGAAGGGTTAGGGTTAGGGTTCGGGGTAGGGTTAGGGTTAGGGGACGGGGACGGTTTAGGGTCCAGGTGAGGGTACAACAACGCTGTAGGGGGAGCGTACGTGTGAGGGCGCGGGTTAGTGTCAGCGTACGGGTTAGGATTAGGGGACGGGTGAGGGTCAGGCTTCGCGGAAGTTTTAGGGTTAGGGTTTGGGCTAGGGTTAGGGTTAGCGGATGGGGACGGTTTATGGTCCAGGTGAGGGTACGACAACGCTTTAGGGGGAGCGTACGTGTGAGGGCGCGGGTTAGTGTTAGCGTACGGGTTAGGATTAGTGGACGCGTGAGCGTCAGGCTTCGGGGAAGTGTAAGGGTTAGGGTTCGGGCTAGGGTTAGGGTTAGGGGACGGGGACGGTTTAGGGTCCAGGTGAGGGTACGACAACGCTTTAGGGGGAGCGTACGTGTGAGGGCGCGGGTTAGTGTCAGCGTACGGGTTAGGATTAGGGGACGGGTGAGGGTCAGGCTTCGGGGAAGGGTTAGGGTTAGGGTTCGGGTTAGGGTTAGTGGACGGGGACGGTTTCGGGTCCAGGTGAGGGTACGACAACGCTTTAGGGGGAGCGTATGTGTGAGGGCGCGGGTTAGTGTCAGCGTACGGGTTAGGATTAGGGGACGGGTGAGGGTCAGGCTTCAGGAAAGGGTAGCGTAAGGGTTCGGGCTAGGGTTAGGGTTAGGGGACGGGGACGGTTTAGGGTCCAGGTGGGGGTACGACAACGCTTTAGGGTGAGCGTACGTGTGAGGGCGCGGGTTAGTGTCAGTGTACGGGTTAGGATTAGGGGACGGGTGAGGGTCAGGCTTCGTGGAAGGTTTAGGGTTAGGATTCGGGCTAGGGTTAGGGTTAGGGGATGGGGACGGTTTAGGGTCCAGGTGAGGGTACGACAACGCTTTAGGGGGAGCGTACGTGTGAGGGCGTGGGTTAGGGTTAGCGTACGGGTTAGGATTAGGGGACGGGTGAGGGTCAGGCTTCGGGGAAGTGTTAGGGTTAGGGTTCAGGCTAGGGTTAGGGTTAGGGGACGGGGACGGTTTAGGGTCCAGGTGAGGGTACGACAACGCTTCAGGGGGAGCGTACGTGTGAGGGCGCGGGTTACTGTCAGCGTACGGGTTAGGATTAGGGGACGGGTGAGGGTCAGGCTTCGGGGAAGGGTTAGGGTTAGGGTTCGGGCTAGGGTTATGGTTAGGGGACGGGGACGGTTTAGGGGCCAGGTGAGGGTACGACAACGCTTTAGGGGGAGTGTACGTGTGAGGGCGCGGGTTAGTGTCAGCGTACGGGTTAGGATTAGGGGACGGGTGAGGGTCAGGCTTCGGGGAAGGGTTAGGGTTAGGGTTCGGGCTAGGGTTAGGGGACGGGGACGGTTTAGGGTCCAGGTGAGGGTACGACAACGCTTTAGGGGGAGCGTACGTGTGAGGGCGCGGGTTAGTGTCAGCGTACGGGTTAGGATTAGGGTACGGGTGAAGGTCAGGCTTCGGGGAAGGGTTAGGGTTAGGGTTCGGGCTAGGGTTAGGGTTAGGGGACGGGGACGGTTTAGGGTCCAGGTGAGGGTACGACAACGCTTTAGGGGGAGCGTACGTGTGAGGGCGCGGGTTAGTGTCAGCGTACGGGTTAGGATTAGGGGACGGGTGAGGGTCAGGCTTCGGGGAAGGGTTAGGGTTAGGGTTCGGGCTAGGGTTAGGGTTAGGGGACGGGGACGGTTTAGGGTCCAGGTGATGGTACGACAACGCTTTAGGGGGAGCGTACGTGTGAGGGCGCGGCTTAGTGTCAGCGTACGGGTTAGGATTAGGGGACGGGTGAGGGTCAGGCTTCGGGGAAGGGTTAGGGTTATGGTTCGGGCTAGGGTTAGGGTTAGGACACGGGGACGGTTTAGGGTCTAGTTGAGGGTACGACAACGGTTTAGGGGGAGCGTACGTGTGAGGACGCGGGTTAGTGTCAGCGTACGGGTTAGGATTAGGGGACGGGTGAGGGTCAGGCTTCGGGGAAGGGTTAGGTTTAGGGTTCGGGCTAGGGTTAGGGTTAGGGGACGGGGACGGTTTAGGGTCCAGGTGAGGGTACGACAACGCTTTAGGGGGAGCGTACGTGTCAGGGCGCGGGTTAGTGTCAGCGTACGGGTTAGGATTAGGGGACGGGTGAGGGTCAGGCTTCGGGGAAGGGTTAGGGTTAGGGTTCGGGCTAGGGTTAGGGTTAGGGGACGGGGACGGTTTAGGGTCCAGGTGAGGGTACGACAACGCTTTAGGGGGAGCGTACGTGTGAGGGCGCGGGTTAGTGTCAGCGTACGGGTTAGGATTAGGGGACGGGTGAGGGTCAGGCTTCGGGGAAGGGTTAGGGTTAGAGTTCGGCTAGGGTTAGGGTTAGGGGATGGGGACGGTTTAGGGTCCAGGTGAGGGTACGATAACGCTTTAGGGGGAGCGTACGTGTGAGGGCGCGGGTTAGTGTCAGCGTACGGGTTAGGATTAGGGGACGGGTGAGGGTCAGGCTTCGGGGAAGGGTTAGGGTTAGGGTTCGGGCTAGGGTTAGGGTTAGGGGACGGGGACGGTTTAGGGTCCAGGTGAGTGTATGACAACGCTTTAGGGGGAGCGTACGTGTGAGGGTGCGGGTTAGTGTCAGCGTACGGGTTAGGATTAGGGGACGGGTGAGGGTCAGTCTTCGGGGAAGGGTTAGGGTTAGGGTTCGGGTTAGGGTTAGCGGACGGGGACGGTTTAGGGTCCAGGTGAGGGTACAACAACGCTTTAGGGGGAGCGTACGTGTGAGGGCGCGGGTTAGTGTCAGCGTACGGGTTAGGATTAGGGGACGGGTGAGGGTCAGGCTTCGGGGAAGGGTTAGGGTTAGGGTTCGGGCTAGGGTTAGGGTTAGGGGACGGGGACGGTTTAGGGTCCAGGTGAGGGTACGACAACGCTTTAGGGGGAGCGTACGTGTGAGGGCGCGGGTTAGTGTCAGCGTACGGGTTAGGATTAGGGGACGGGTGAGGGTCAGGCTTCGGGGAAGGGTTAGGGTTAGGGTTTGGGCTAGGGTTAGGGTTAGGGGACGGGGACGGTTTAGGGTCCAGGTGAGGGTACGACAACGCTTTAGGGGGAGCGTACGTGTGAGGGCGCGGGTTAGTGTCAGCGTACGGGTTAGGATTAGGGGACGGGTGAGGGTCAGGCTTCGGGGAAGTGTTAGGGTTGTGGTTCGTGCTAGGGTTAGGGTTAGGGGACGGGGACGGTTTAGGGTCCAGGTGAGGGTACGACAACGATTTAGGGGGAGCGTACGTGTGAGGGCGCGGGTTAGTGTCAGCGTACGGGTTAGGATTAGGGGACGGGTGAGGTTCAGGCTTCGGGGAAGTGTTAGCGTTAGGGTTCAGGCTAGTGTTAGGGTTAGGGGACGGGGACGGTTTAGGGTCCAGGTGAGGGTACGACAACGCTTTAAGGAGAGCGTACGTGTGAGGGCGCGGGTTAGTGTCAGCGTACGGGCTAGGATTAGGGGACGTGTGAGAGTCAGGCTTCGGGGAAGGGTTAGGGTTAGGGTTCGGGCTAGGATTAGGGTTAGGGGACGGGGACGGTTTAGGGTCCACGTGAGGGTACGACAACACTTTAGGGGGAGCGTACGTGTGAGGGCGCGGGATAGTGTCAGTGTACGCGTTAGGATTAGGGGACGGGTGAGGGTCAGGCTTCAGGGAAGGGTTAGGGTAAGGGTTCGGGCTAGGGTTAGGGTTAGGGGACGGGGACGGTTTAGGGTCCAGGTGAGGGTACGACAACGCTTTAGGGGGAGCGTACGTGTGAGGCCGCGGGTTAGTGTCAGCGTACGGGTTAGGATTAGGGGACGGGTGAGTGTCAGGCTTCGGGGAAGTGTTAGGGTTAGGGTTCAGGCTAGGGTTAGGGTTAGGGGACGGGGACGGTTTAGGGTCCAGGTGAGGGTACGACAACACTTCAGGGGGAGCGTACGTGTGAGGGCGCGGCTTAGTGTCAGCGTACGGGTTAGGATTAGGGGACGGGTGAGGGTCAGGCTTCGGGGAAGGGTTAGGGTTAGGGTTCGGGCTAGGGTTAGGGTTAGGGGACGGGGACGGTTTAGGGTCCAGGTGAGGGTACGACAACGCTTCAGGGGGAGAGTACGTGTGAGGGCGCGGGTTAGTGTCAGCGTACGGGTTAGGATTAGGGGACGGGTGAGGGTCAGGCTTCGGGGAAGGGTTAGGGTTAGGGTTCGGGCTAGGGTTAGGGTTAGGGGACGGGGACGGTTTAGGGTCCAGGTGAGGGTACGACAACGCTTCAGGGGGAGCGTACGTGTGAGGGCGCGGGTTACTGTCAGCGTACGGGTTAGGATTAGGGGACGGGTGAGGGTCAGGCTTCGGGGAAGGGTTAGGGTTAGGGTTCGGGCTAGGGTTATGGTTAGGGGACGGGGACGGTTTAGGGTCCAGGTGAGGGTACGACAACGCTTTAGGGGGAGTGTACGTGTGAGGGCGCGGGTTAGTGTCAGCGTACGGGTTAGGATTAGGGGACGGGTGAGGGTCAGGCTTCGGGGAAGGGTTAGGGTTAGGGTTCGGGCTAGGGTTAGGGTTAGGGGACGGGGACGGTTTAGGGTCCAGGTGAGGGTACGATAACGCTTTAGGGGGAGCGTACGTGTGAGGGCGCGGGTCAGTGTCAGCGTACGGGTTAGGATAAGGGGACGGGTGAGGGTCAGGCTTCGGGGAAGGGTTAGGGTTAGGGTTCGGGCTAGGGTTAGGGGACGGGGACGGTTTAGGGTCCAGGTGAGGGTACGACAACGCTTTAGGGGGAGCGTACGTGTGAGGGCGCGGGTTAGTGTCAGCGTACGGGTTAGGATTAGGGTACGGGTGAAGGTCAGGCTTCGGGGAAGGGTTAGGGTTAGGGTTCGGGCTAGGGTTAGGGTTAGGGGACGGGGACGGTTTAGGGTCCAGGTGAGGGTACGACAACGCTTTAGGGGGAGCGTACGTGTGAGGGCGCGGGTTAGTGTCAGCGTACGGGTTAGGATTAGGGGACGGGTGAGGGTCAGGCTTCGGGGAAGGGTTAGGGTTAGGGTTCGGGCTAGGGTTAGGGTTAGGGGACGGGGACGGTTTAGGGTCCAGGTGATGGTACGACAACGCTTTAGGGGGAGCGTACGTGTGAGGGCGCGGCTTAGTGTCAGCGTACGGGTTAGGATTAGGGGACGGGTGAGGGTCAGGCTTCGGGGAAGGGTTAGGGTTATGGTTCGGGCTAGGGTTAGGGTTAGGACACGGGGACGGTTTAGGGTCTAGGTGAGGGTACGACAACGCTTTAGGGGGAGCGTACGTGTGAGGACGCGGGTTAGTGTCAGCGTACGGGTTAGGATTAGGGGACGGGTGAGGGTCAGGCTTCGGGGAAGGGTTAGGTTTAGGGTTCGGGCTAGGGTTAGGGTTAGGAGACGGGGACGGTTTAGGGTCCAGGTGAGGGTACGACAACGCTTTAGGGGGAGCGTACGTGTGAGGGCGCGGGTTAGTGTCAGCGTACGGGTTAGGATTAGGGGACGGGTGAGGGTCAGGCTTCGGGGAAGGGTTAGGGTTAGGGTTCGGGCTAGGGTTAGGGTTAGGGGACGGGGACGGTTTAGGGTCCAGGTGAGGGTACGACAACGCTTTAGGGGGAGCGTACGTGTGAGGGCGCGGGTTAGTGTCAGCGTACGGGTTAGGATTAGGGGACGGGTGAGGGTCAGGCTTCGGGGAAGGGTTAGGGTTAGAGTTCGGCTAGGGTTAGGGTTAGGGGATGGGGACGGTTTAGGGTCCAGGTGAGGGTACGATAACGCTTTAGGGGGAGCGTACGTGTGAGGGCGCGGGTTAGTGTCAGCGTACGGGTTAGGATTAGGGGACGGGTGAGGGTCAGGCTTCGGGGAAGGGTTAGGGTTAGGGTTCGGGCTAGGGTTAGGGTTAGGGGACGGGGACGGTTTAGGGTCCAGGTGAGTGTATGACAACGCTTTAGGGGGAGCGTACGTGTGAGGGTGCGGGTTAGTGTCAGCGTACGGGTTAGGATTAGGGGACGGGTGAGGGTCAGTCTTCGGGGAAGGGTTAGGGTTAGGGTTCGGGTTAGGGTTAGGGGACGGGGACGGTTTAGGGTCCAGGTGAGGGTACAACAACGCTTTAGGGGGAGCGTACGTGTGAGGGCGCGGGTTAGTGTCAGCGTACGGGTTAGGATTAGGGGACGGGTGAGGGTCAGGCTTCGGGGAAGGGTTAGGGTTAGGGTTCGGGCTAGGGTTAGGGTTACGGGACGGGGACGGTTTAGGGTCCAGGTGAGGGTACGACAACGCTTTAGGGGGAGCGTACGTGTGAGGGCGCGGGTTAGTGTCAGCGTACGGGTTAGGATTAGGGGACGGGTGAGGGTCAGGCTTCGGGGAAGGGTTAGGGTTAGGGTTCGGGCTAGGGTTAGGGTTAGGGGACGGGGACGGTTTAGGGTCCAGGTGAGGGTACGACAACGCTTTAGGGGGAGCGTACGTGTGAGGGCGCGGGTTAGTGTCAGCGTACGGGTTAGGATTAGGGGACGGGTGAGGGTCAGGCTTCGGGGAAGGGTTAGGGTTAGAGTTCGGCTAGGGTTAGGGTTAGGGGACGGGGACGGTTTAGGGTCCAGGTGAGGGTACGACAACGCTTTAGGGGGAGCGTACGTGTGAGGGCGCGGGTTAGTGTCAGCGTACGGGTTAGGATTAGGGGACGGGTGAGGGTCAGGCTTCGGGGAAGGGTTAGGGTTAGGGTTCGGGCTAGGGTTAGGGTTAGGGGACGGGGACGGTTTAGGGTCCAGGTGAGGGTACGACAACGCTTTAGGGGGAGCGTACGTGTGAGGGTGCGGGTTAGTGTCAGCGTACGGGTTAGGATTAGGGGACGGGTGAGGGTCAGGCTTCGGGGAAGGGTTAGGGTTAGGGTTCGGGTTAGGGTTAGGGGACGGGGACGGTTTAGGGTCCAGGTGAGGGTACAACAACGCTTTAGGGGGAGCGTACGTGTGAGGGCGCGGGTTAGTGTCAGCGTACGGGTTAGGATTAGGGGACGGGTGAGGGTCAGGCTTCGGGGAAGGGTTAGGGTTGTGGTTCGTGCTAGGGTTAGGGTTAGGGGACGGGGACGGTTTAGGGTCCAGGTGAGGGTACGACAACGATTTAGGGGGAGCGTACGTGTGAGGGCGCGGGTTAGTGTCAGCGTACGGGTTAGGATTAGGGGACGGGTGAGGTTCAGGCTTCGGGGAAGTGTTAGCGTTAGGGTTCAGGCTAGTGTTAGGGTTAGGGGACGGGGACGGTTTAGGGTCCAGGTGAGGGTACGACAACGCTTTAAGGAG
Source organism: Globicephala melas (assembly GCF_963455315.2). Classification (NCBI taxonomy): domain Eukaryota; kingdom Metazoa; phylum Chordata; class Mammalia; order Artiodactyla; family Delphinidae; genus Globicephala; species Globicephala melas. The sequence continues at coordinate 52,927,863 of NC_083330.1, forward strand.
AGCGTACGTGTGAGGGCGCGGGTTAGTGTCAGCGTACGGGCTAGGATTAGGGGACGTGTGAGAGTCAGGCTTCGGGGAAGGGTTAGGGTTAGGGTTCGGGCTAGGATTAGGGTTAGGGGACGGGGACGGTTTAGGGTCCACGTGAGGGTACGACAACACTTTAGGGGGAGCGTACGTGTGAGGGCGCGGGATAGTGTCAGTGTACGCGTTAGGATTAGGGGACGGGTGAGGGTCAGGCTTCGGGGAAGGGTTAGGGTTAGGGTTCGGGCTAGGGTTAGGGTTAGGGGACGGGGACGGTTTAGGGTCCAGGTGAGGGTACGACAACGCTTCAGGGGGAGAGTACGTGTGAGGGCGCGGGTTAGTGTCAGCGTACGGGTTAGGATTAGGGGACGGGTGAGGGTCAGGCTTCGGGGAAGGGTTAGGGTTAGGGTTCGGGCTAGGGTTAGGGTTAGGGGACGGGGACGGTTTAGGGTCCAGGTGAGGGTACGACAACGCTTCAGGGGGAGCGTACGTGTGAGGGCGCGGGTTACTGTCAGCGTACGGGTTAGGATTAGGGGACGGGTGAGGGTCAGGCTTCGGGGAAGGGTTAGGGTTAGGGTTCGGGCTAGGGTTATGGTTAGGGGACGGGGACGGTTTAGGGTCCAGGTGAGGGTACGACAACGCTTTAGGGGGAGTGTACGTGTGAGGGCGCGGGTTAGTGTCAGCGTACGGGTTAGGATTAGGGGACGGGTGAGGGTCAGGCTTCGGGGAAGGGTTAGGGTTAGGGTTCGGGCTAGGGTTAGGGTTAGGGGACGGGGACGGTTTAGGGTCCAGGTGAGGGTACGATAACGCTTTAGGGGGAGCGTACGTGTGAGGGCGCGGGTCAGTGTCAGCGTACGGGTTAGGATAAGGGGACGGGTGAGGGTCAGGCTTCGGGGAAGGGTTAGGGTTAGGGTTCGGGCTAGGGTTAGGGGACGGGGACGGTTTAGGGTCCAGGTGAGGGTACGACAACGCTTTAGGGGGAGCGTACGTGTGAGGGCGCGGGTTAGTGTCAGCGTACGGGTTAGGATTAGGGTACGGGTGAAGGTCAGGCTTCGGGGAAGGGTTAGGGTTAGGGTTCGGGCTAGGGTTAGGGTTAGGGGACGGGGACGGTTTAGGGTCCAGGTGAGGGTACGACAACGCTTTAGGGGGAGCGTACGTGTGAGGGCGCGGGTTAGTGTCAGCGTACGGGTTAGGATTAGGGGACGGGTGAGGGTCAGGCTTCGGGGAAGGGTTAGGGTTAGGGTTCGGGCTAGGGTTAGGGTTAGGGGACGGGGACGGTTTAGGGTCCAGGTGATGGTACGACAACGCTTTAGGGGGAGCGTACGTGTGAGGGCGCGGCTTAGTGTCAGCGTACGGGTTAGGATTAGGGGACGGGTGAGGGTCAGGCTTCGGGGAAGGGTTAGGGTTATGGTTCGGGCTAGGGTTAGGGTTAGGACACGGGGACGGTTTAGGGTCTAGGTGAGGGTACGACAACGCTTTAGGGGGAGCGTACGTGTGAGGACGCGGGTTAGTGTCAGCGTACGGGTTAGGATTAGGGGACGGGTGAGTGTCAGGCTTCGGGGAAGGGTTAGGTTTAGGGTTCGGGCTAGGGTTAGGGTTAGGGGACGGGGACGGTTTAGGGTCCAGGTGAGGGTACGACAACGCTTTAGGGGGAGCGTACGTGTCAGGGCGCGGGTTAGTGTCAGCGTACGGGTTAGGATTAGGGGACGGGTGAGGGTCAGGCTTCGGGGAAGGGTTAGGGTTAGGGTTCGGGCTAGGGTTAGGGTTAGGGGACGGGGACGGTTTAGGGTCCAGGTGAGGGTACGACAACGCTTTAGGGGGAGCGTACGTGTGAGGGCGCGGGTTAGTGTCAGCGTACGGGTTAGGATTAGGGGACGGGTGAGGGTCAGGCTTCGGGGAAGGGTTAGGGTTAGAGTTCGGCTAGGGTTAGGGTTAGGGGATGGGGACGGTTTAGGGTCCAGGTGAGGGTACGATAACGCTTTAGGGGGAGCGTACGTGTGAGGGCGCGGGTTAGTGTCAGCGTACGGGTTAGGATTAGGGGACGGGTGAGGGTCAGGCTTCGGGGAAGGGTTAGGGTTAGGGTTCGGGCTAGGGTTAGGGTTAGGGGACGGGGACGGTTTAGGGTCCAGGTGAGTGTATGACAACGCTTTAGGGGGAGCGTACGTGTGAGGGTGCGGGTTAGTGTCAGCGTACGGGTTAGGATTAGGGGACGGGTGAGGGTCAGTCTTCGGGGAAGGGTTAGGGTTAGGGTTCGGGTTAGGGTTAGGGGACGGGGACGGTTTAGGGTCCAGGTGAGGGTACAACAACGCTTTAGGGGGAGCGTACGTGTGAGGGCGCGGGTTAGTGTCAGCGTACGGGTTAGGATTAGGGGACGGGTGAGGGTCAGGCTTCGGGGAAGGGTTAGGGTTAGGGTTCGGGCTAGGGTTAGGGTTAGGGGACGGGGACGGTTTAGGGTCCAGGTGAGGGTACGACAACGCTTTAGGGGGAGCGTACGTGTGAGGGCGCGGGTTAGTGTCAGCGTACGGGTTAGGATTAGGGGACGGGTGAGGGTCAGGCTTCGGGGAAGGGTTAGGGTTAGAGTTCGGCTAGGGTTAGGGTTAGGGGACGGGGACGGTTTAGGGTCCAGGTGAGGGTACGACAACGCTTTAGGGGGAGCGTACGTGTGAGGGCGCGGGTTAGTGTCAGCGTACGGGTTAGGATTAGGGGACGGGTGAGGGTCAGGCTTCGGGGAAGGGTTAGGGTTAGGGTTCGGGCTAGGGTTAGGGTTAGGGGACGGGGACGGTTTAGGGTCCAGGTGAGGGTACGACAACGCTTTAGGGGGAGCGTACGTGTGAGGGTGCGGGTTAGTGTCAGCGTACGGGTTAGGATTAGGGGACGGGTGAGGGTCAGGCTTCGGGGAAGGGTTAGGGTTAGGGTTCGGGTTAGGGTTAGGGGACGGGGACGGTTTAGGGTCCAGGTGAGGGTACAACAACGCTTTAGGGGGAGCGTACGTGTGAGGGCGCGGGTTAGTGTCAGCGTACGGGTTAGGATTAGGGGACGGGTGAGGGTCAGGCTTCGGGGAAGGGTTAGGGTTATGGTTCGGGCTAGGGTTAGGGTTAGGGGACGGGGACGGTTTAGGGTCCAGGTGAGGGTACGACAACGCTTTAGGGGGAGCGTACGTGTGAGGGCGCGGGTTAGTGTCAGCGTACGGGTTAGGATTAGGGGACGGGTGAGGGTCAGGCTTCGGGGAAGGGTTAGGGTTAGGGTTCGGGCTAGGGTTAGGGTTAGGGGACGGGGACGGTTTAGGGTCCAGGTGAGGGTACGACAATGCTTTAGGGGGAGCGTACGTGTGAGGGCGCGGGTTAGTGTCAGCGTACGGATTAGGATTAGGGGACGGATGAGGGTCAGGCTTCGGGGAAGGGTTAGGTTTAGGGTTTGGGCTAGGGTTAGGGTTAGGGGACGGGGACGGTTTAGGGTCCAGGTGAGGGTACGACAACGCTTTAGGGGGAGCGTACGTGTAAGGGCACGGGTTAGTGTCAGCGTACGGGTTAGGATTAGGGGACGGGTGAGGGTCAGGCTTCGGGGAAGGGTTAGGGTTAGGGTTCGGGCTAGGGTTAGGGGACGGGGACGGGGACGGTTTAGGGTCCAGGTGAGGGTACGACAACGCTTTAGGGGGAGCGTACGTGTGAGGGCGCGGGTTAGTGTCAGCGTACGGGTTAGGATTAGGGGACGGGTGAGGGTCAGGCTTCGGGGAAGGGTTAGGGTTAGGGTTCGGGCTAGGGTTAGGGTTAGGGGACGGGGACGGTTTAGGGTCCAGGTGACGGTACGACAACGCTTTAGGGGGAGCGTACGTGTGAGGGCGCGGGTTAGTGTCAGCGTACGCGTTAGGATTAGGGGACGGGGGAGGGTCAGGCTTCGGGGAAGTGTTAGGGTTAGGGTTCGGGCTAGGGTTAGGGTTAGGGGACGGGGACTGTTTAGGGTCCAGGTGAGGGTACGGCAACGCTTTAGGGGGAGCGTACGTGTGAAGGCGCGGGTTAGTGTCAGCGTACGGGTTAGGATTAGGGGACGGGTGAGGGTCAGGCTTCGGGGAAGGGTTAGGGTTAGGGTTCGGGCTAGGGTTAGGGTTAGGGGACGGGGAAGGTTTAGGGTCCAGGTGAGGGTACGACAACGCTTTAGGGGGAGCGTACGTGTGAGGGCGCGGGTTATTGTCCGCGTACGCCTTAGGATTAGGGGACGGGGGAGGGTCAGGCTTCGGGGAAGGGTTAGGGTTAGGGTTCGGGCTAGGGTTAGGGTTAGGGGACGGGGACGGTTTAGGGTCCAGGTGAGGGTACGACAACGCTTTAGGGGGAGCGTACGTATGAGGGCGCGGGTTAGTGTCAGCGTACGGGTTAGGATTAGGGGACGGGTGAGGGTCAGGCTTCGGGGAAGGGTTAGGGTTAGGGTTCGGGCTAGGGTTAGGGTTAGGGGACGGGGACGGTTTAGGGTCCAGGTGAGGGTACGACAACGCTTTAGGGGGAGCGTACGTGTGAGGGCGCGGGTTAGTGTCAGCGTACGGGTTAGGATTAGGGGACGGGTGAGGGTGAGGCTTCGGGGAAGGGTTAGGGTTAGGGTTCGGGCTAGGGTTAGGGTTAGGGGACGGGGACGGTTTAGGGTCCAGGTGAGGGTACGACAACGCTGTAGGGGCAGCGTACGTGTGAGGGCGCGGGTTAGTGTCAGCGTACGGGTTAGGATTAGGGGACGGGTGAGTGTCAGGCTTCGGGGAAGGGTTAGGGTTAGGGTTCGGGGTAGGGTTAGGGTTAGGGGACGGGGACGGTTTAGGGTCCAGGTGAGGGTACGACAACGCTTTAGGGGGAGCGTACGTGTGAGGGCGCGGGTTAGTGTCAGCGTACGGTTTAGGATTAGGGGACGGGTGAGGGTCAGGCTTCGGGGAAGTGTTAGGGTTAGGGTTCGGGCTAGGGTTAGGGTTAGGGGACGGGGACGGTTTAGGGTCCAGGTGAGGGTACGACAACGCTTTAGGGGGAGCGTACGTGTGAGGGCGCGGCTTAGTGTCAGCGTACGGGTTAGGATTAGGGGACGGGTGAGGGTCAGGCTTCGGGGAAGGGTTAGGGTTAGGGTTCGGGCTAGGGTTAGGGTTAGGGGACGGGAACGGTTTAGGGTCCAGGTGAGGGTACGACAACGCTTTAGGGGGAGCGTACGTGTGAGGGCGCGGGTTAGTGTCAACGTACGGGTTAGGATTAGGGGACGGGTGAGGGTCAGGCTTCGGGGAAGGGTTAGGGTTAGGGTTCGGGCTAGGGTTAGGGTAAGGGGACGGGGACGGTTTAGGGTCCAGGTGAGGGTACGACAACGCTTTAGGGGGAGCGTACGTGTGAGGGCGCGGGTTAGTGTCAGCGTACGGGTTAGGATTAGGGGACGGGTGAGGGTCAGGCTTCGGGGAAGTGTTAGGGTTAGGGTTCGGGCTAGGGTTAGGGTTAGGGGACGGGGACGGTTTAGGGTCCAGGTGAGGGTACGACAACGCTTTAGGGGGAGCGTACGTGTGAGGGCGCGGGTTAGTGTCAGCGTACGGGTTAGGATTAGGGGACGGGTGAGGGTCAGGCTTCGGGGAAGTGTTAGGGTTAGGGTTCGGGCTAGGGTTAGGGTTAGGGGACGGGGACGGTTTAGGGTCCAGGTGAGGGTACGACAACGCTTTAGGGGGAGCGTACGTGTGAGGGCGTGGGTTAGTGTCAGCGTACGGGTTAGGATTAGGGGACGGGTGAGGGTCAGGCTTCGGGGAAGGGTTAGGGTTAGGGTTCGGGCTAGGGTTAGGGTTAGGGGACGGGGACGGTTTAGGGTCCAGGTGAGGGTACGACAACGCTTTAGGGGGAGCGTACGTGTGAGGGCGCGGGTTAGTGTCAGCGTACGGGTTAGGATTAGGGGACGGGTGAGGGTCAGGCTTCGGGGAAGGGTTAGGGTTAGGGTTCGGGCTAGGGTTAGGGTTAGGGGACGGGGACGGTTTAGGGTCCAGGTGAGGGTACGACAACGCTTTAGGGGGAGCGTACGTGTGAGGGCGCGGGTTAGTGTCAGCGTACGGGTTAGGATTAGGGGACGGGTGAGGGTCAGGCTTCGGGGAAGGGTTAGGGTTAGGGTTCGGGCTAGGGTTAGGGTTAGGGGACGGGGACGGGGACGGTTTAGGGTCCAGGTGAGGGTACGACAACGCTTTAGGGGGAGCGTACGTGTGAGGGCGCGGGTTAGTGTCAGCGTACGGGTTAGGATTAGGGGACGGGTGAGGGTCAGGCTTCGGGGAAGGGTTAGGGTTAGGGTTCGGGCTAGGGTTAGGGTTAGGGGACGGGGAAGGTTTAGGGTCCAGGTGAGGGTACGACAACGCTTTAGGGGGAGCGTACGTGTGAGGGCGCGGGTTATTGTCCGCGTACGCCTTAGGATTAGGGGACGGGGGAGGGTCAGGCTTCGGGGAAGGGTTAGGGTTAGGGTTCGGGCTAGGGTTAGGGTTAGGGGACGGGGACGGTTTAGGGTCCAGGTGAGGGTACGACAACGCTTTAGGGGGAGCGTACGTGCGAGGGCGCGGGTTAGTGTGAGCGTACGGGTTAGCATTAGGGGACGGGTGAGGGTAGGTTTCGGGGAAGGGTTAGGGTTAGGGTTCGGGCTAGGGTTAGGGTTAGGGGACGGGGACGGTTTAGGGTCCAGGTGAGGGTACGACAACGCTGTAGGGGCAGCGTACGTGTGAGGGCGCGGGTTAGTGTCAGCGTACGGGTTAGGATTAGGGGACGGGTGAGGGTCAGGCTTCGGGGAAGGGTTAGGGTTAGGGTTCGGGCTAGGGTTAGGGTTAGGGGACGGGGACGGTTTAGGGTCCAGGTGAGGGTACGACAACGCTTTCGGGGGAGCGTACGTGTGAGGGCGCGGGTTAGTGTGAGCGTACGGGTTAGGATTAGGGGACGGGTGAGGGTCAGGCTTCGGGGAAGGGTTAGGGTTAGGGTTCGGGCTAGGGTTAGGGTTAGGGGACGGAGACGGTTTAGGGTCCAGGTGAGGGTACGATAACGCTTTAGGGGGAGCGTACGTGTGAGGGCGCGGGTTAGTGTCAGCGTACGGGTTAGGATTAGGGGACGGGTGAGGGTCAGGCTTCGGGGAAGGGTTAGGGTTAGGGGACGGGGACGGTTTAGGGTCCAGGTGAGGGTACGACAACGCTTTAGGGGGAGCGTACGTGTGAGGGCGCGGGTTAGTGTCAGCGTACGGGTTAGGATTAGGGGACGGGTGAGGGTCAGGCTTCGGGGAAGGGTTAGGGTTAGGGTTCGGGCTAGGGTTAGGGGACGGGGACGGGGACGGTTTAGGGTCCAGGTGAGGGTACGACAACGCTTTAGGGGGAGCGTACGTGTGAGGGCGCGGGTTAGTGTCAGCGTACGGGTTAGGATTAGGGGACGGGTGAGGGTCAGGCTTCGGGGAAGGGTTAGGGTTAGGGTTCGGGCTAGGGTTAGGGTTAGGGGACGGGGACGGTTTAGGGTCCAGGTGACGGTACGACAACGCTTTAGGGGGAGCGTACGTGTGAGGGCGCGGGTTAGTGTCAGCGTACGCGTTAGGATTAGGGGACGGGGGAGGGTCAGGCTTCGGGGAAGTGTTAGGGTTAGGGTTCGGGCTAGGGTTAGGGTTAGGGGACGGGGACTGTTTAGGGTCCAGGTGAGGGTACGACAACGCTTTAGGGGGAGCGTACGTGTGAAGGGGCGGGTTAGTGTCAGCGTACGGGTTAGGATTAGGGGACGGGTGAGGGTCAGGCTTCGGGGAAGGGTTAGGGTTAGGGTTCGGGCTAGGGTTAGGGTTAGGGGACGGGGAAGGTTTAGGGTCCAGGTGAGGGTACGACAACGCTTTAGGGGGAGCGTACGTGTGAGGGCGCGGGTTATTGTCCGCGTACGCCTTAGGATTAGGGGACGGGGGAGGGTCAGGCTTCGGGGAAGGGTTAGGGTTAGGGTTCGGGCTAGGGTTAGGGTTAGGGGACGGGGACGGTTTAGGGTCCAGGTGAGGGTACGACAACGCTTTAGGGGGAGCGTACGTATGAGGGCGCGGGTTAGTGTCAGCGTACGGGTTAGGATTAGGGGACGGGTGAGGGTCAGGCTTCGGGGAAGGGTTAGGGTTAGGGTTCGGGCTAGGGTTAGGGTTAGGGGACGGGGACGGTTTAGGGTCCAGGTGAGGGTACGACAACGCTTTAGGGGGAGCGTACGTGTGAGGGCGCGGGTTAGTGTCAGCGTACGGGTTAGGATTAGGGGACGGGTGAGGGTGAGGCTTCGGGGAAGGGTTAGGGTTAGGGTTCGGGCTAGGGTTAGGGTTAGGGGACGGGGACGGTTTAGGGTCCAGGTGAGGGTACGACAACGCTGTAGGGGCAGCGTACGTGTGAGGGCGCGGGTTAGTGTCAGCGTACGGGTTAGGATTAGGGGACGGGTGAGTGTCAGGCTTCGGGGAAGGGTTAGGGTTAGGGTTCGGGCTAGGGTTAGGGTTAGGGGACGGGGACGGTTTAGGGTCCAGGTGAGGGTACGACAACGCTTTAGGGGGAGCGTACGTGTGAGGGCGCGGGTTAGTGTCAGCGTACGGTTTAGGATTAGGGGACGGGTGAGGGTCAGTCTTCGGGGAAGTGTTAGGGTTAGGGTTCGGGCTAGGGTTAGGGTTAGGGGACGGGGACGGTTTAGGGTCCAGGTGAGGGTACGACAACGCTTTAGGGGGAGCGTACGTGTGAGGGCGCGGCTTAGTGTCAGCGTACGGGTTAGGATTAGGGGACGGGTGAGGGTCAGGCTTCGGGGAAGGGTTAGGGTTAGGGTTCGGGCTAGGGTTAGGGTTAGGGGACGGGAACGGTTTAGGGTCCAGGTGAGGGTACGACAACGCTTTAGGGGGAGCGTACGTGTGAGGGCGCGGGTTAGTGTCAACGTACGGGTTAGGATTAGGGGACGGGTGAGGGTCAGGCTTCGGGGAAGGGTTAGGGTTAGGGTTCGGGCTAGGGTTAGGGTTAGGGGACGGGGACGGTTTAGGGTCCAGGTGAGGGTACGACAACGCTTTAGGGGGAGCGTACGTGTGAGGGCGCGGGTTAGTGTCAGCGTACGGGTTAGGATTAGGGGACGGGTGAGGGTCAGGCTTCGGGGAAGTGTTAGGGTTAGGGTTCGGGCTAGGGTTAGGGTTAGGGGACGGGGACGGTTTAGGGTCCAGGTGAGGGTACGACAACGCTTTAGGGGGAGCGTACGTGTGAGGGCGCGGGTTAGTGTCAGCGTACGGGTTAGGATTAGGGGACGGGTGAGGGTCAGGCTTCGGGGAAGTGTTAGGGTTAGGGTTCGGGCTAGGGTTAGGGTTAGGGGACGGGGACGGTTTAGGGTCCAGGTGAGGGTACGACAACGCTTTAGGGGGAGCGTACGTGTGAGGGCGTGGGTTAGTGTCAGCGTACGGGTTAGGATTAGGGGACGGGTGAGGGTCAGGCTTCGGGGAAGGGTTAGGGTTAGGGTTCGGGCTAGGGTTAGGGTTAGGGGACGGGGACGGTTTAGTGTCCAGGTGAGGGTACGACAACGCTTTAGGGGGAGCGTACGTGTGAGGGCGCGGGTTAGTGTCAGCGTACGGGTTAGGATTAGGGGACGGGTGAGGGTCAGGCTTCGGGGAAGGGTTAGGGTTAGGGTTCGGGCTAGGGTTAGGGTTAGGGGACGGGGACGGTTTAGGGTCCAGGTGAGGGTACGACAACGCTTTAGGGGGAGCGTACGTGTGAGGGCGCGGGTTAGTGTCAGCGTACGGGTTAGGATTAGGGGACGGGTGAGGGTCAGGCTTCGGGGAAGGGTTAGGGTTAGGGTTCGGGCTAGGGTTAGGGTTAGGGGACGGGGACGGGGACGGTTTAGGGTCCAGGTGAGGGTACGACAACGCTTTAGGGGGAGCGTACGTGTGAGGGCGCGGGTTAGTGTCAGCGTACGGGTTAGGATTAGGGGACGGGTGAGGGTCAGGCTTCGGGGAAGGGTTAGGGTTAGGGTTCGGGCTAGGGTTAGGGTTAGGGGACGGGGAAGGTTTAGGGTCCAGGTGAGGGTACGACAACGCTTTAGGGGGAGCGTACGTGTGAGGGCGCGGGTTATTGTCCGCGTACGCCTTAGGATTAGGGGACGGGGGAGGGTCAGGCTTCGGGGAAGGGTTAGGGTTAGGGTTCGGGCTAGGGTTAGGGTTAGGGGACGGGGACGGTTTAGGGTCCAGGTGAGGGTACGACAACGCTTTAGGGGGAGCGTACGTGCGAGGGCGCGGGTTAGTGTGAGCGTACGGGTTAGCATTAGGGGACGGGTGAGGGTCAGGTTTCGGGGAAGGGTTAGGGTTAGGGTTCGGGCTAGGGTTAGGGTTAGGGGACGGGGACGGTTTAGGGTCCAGGTGAGGGTACGACAACGCTGTAGGGGCAGCGTACGTGTGAGGGCGCGGGTTAGTGTCAGCGTACGGGTTAGGATTAGGGGACGGGTGAGGGTCAGGCTTCGGGGAAGGGTTAGGGTTAGGGTTCGGGCTAGGGTTAGGGTTAGGGGACGGGGACGGTTTAGGGTCCAGGTGAGGGTACGACAACGCTTTCGGGGGAGCGTACGTGTGAGGGCGCGGGTTAGTGTGAGCGTACGGGTTAGGATTAGGGGACGGGTGAGGGTCAGGCTTCGGGGAAGGGTTAGGGTTAGGGTTCGGGCTAGGGTTAGGGTTAGGGGACGGAGACGGTTTAGGGTCCAGGTGAGGGTACGATAACGCTTTAGGGGGAGCGTACGTGTGAGGGCGCGGGTTAGTGTCAGCGTACGGGTTAGGATTAGGGGACGGGTGAGGGTCAGGCTTCGGGGAAGGGTTAGGGTTAGGGTTCGGGCTAGGGTTAGGGTTAGGGGACGGGGACGGTTTAGGGTCCAGGTGATGGTACGACAACGCTTTAGGGGGAGCGTACGTGTGAGGGCGCGGCTTAGTGTCAGCGTACGGGTTAGGATTAGGGGACGGGTGAGGGTCAGGCTTCGGGGAAGGGTTAGGGTTAGGGTTCGGGCTAGGGTTAGGGGACGGGGACGGGGACGGTTTAGGGTCCAGGTGAGGGTACGACAACGCTTTAGGGGGAGCGTACGTGTGAGGGCGCGGGTTAGTGTCAGCGTACGGGTTAGGATTAGGGGACGGGTGAGGGTCAGGCTTCGGGGAAGGGTTAGGGTTAGGGTTCGGGCTAGGGTTAGGGTTAGGGGACGGGGACGGTTTAGGGTCCAGGTGACGGTACGACAACGCTTTAGGGGGAGCGTACGTGTGAGGGCGCGGGTTAGTGTCAGCGTACGCGTTAGGATTAGGGGACGGGGGAGGGTCAGGCTTCGGGGAAGTGTTAGGGTTAGGGTTCGGGCTAGGGTTAGGGTTAGGGGACGGGGACTGTTTAGGGTCCAGGTGAGGGTACGACAACGCTTTAGGGGGAGCGTACGTGTGAAGGGGCGGGTTAGTGTCAGCGTACGGGTTAGGATTAGGGGACGGGTGAGGGTCAGGCTTCGGGGAAGGGTTAGGGTTAGGGTTCGGGCTAGGGTTAGGGTTAGGGGACGGGGAAGGTTTAGGGTCCAGGTGAGGGTACGACAACGCTTTAGGGGGAGCGTACGTGTGAGGGCGCGGGTTATTGTCCGCGTACGCCTTAGGATTAGGGGACGGGGGAGGGTCAGGCTTCGGGGAAGGGTTAGGGTTAGGGTTCGGGCTAGGGTTAGGGTTAGGGGACGGGGACGGTTTAGGGTCCAGGTGAGGGTACGACAACGCTTTAGGGGGAGCGTACGTATGAGGGCGCGGGTTAGTGTCAGCGTACGGGTTAGGATTAGGGGACGGGTGAGGGTCAGGCTTCGGGGAAGGGTTAGGGTTAGGGTTCGGGCTAGGGTTAGGGTTAGGGGACGGGGACGGTTTAGGGTCCAGGTGAGGGTACGACAACGCTTTAGGGGGAGCGTACGTGTGAGGGCGCGGGTTAGTGTCAGCGTACGGGTTAGGATTAGGGGACGGGTGAGGGTGAGGCTTCGGGGAAGGGTTAGGGTTAGGGTTCGGGCTAGGGTTAGGGTTAGGGGACGGGGACGGTTTAGGGTCCAGGTGAGGGTACGACAACGCTGTAGGGGCAGCGTACGTGTGAGGGCGCGGGTTAGTGTCAGCGTACGGGTTAGGATTAGGGGACGGGTGAGTGTCAGGCTTCGGGGAAGGGTTAGGGTTAGGGTTCGGGCTAGGGTTAGGGTTAGGGGACGGGGACGGTTTAGGGTCCAGGTGAGGGTACGACAACGCTTTAGGGGGAGCGTACGTGTGAGGGCGCGGGTTAGTGTCAGCGTACGGTTTAGGATTAGGGGACGGGTGAGGGTCAGTCTTCGGGGAAGTGTTAGGGTTAGGGTTCGGGCTAGGGTTAGGGTTAGGGGACGGGGACGGTTTAGTGTCCAGGTGAGGGTACGACAACGCTTTAGGGGGAGCGTACGTGTGAGGGCGCGGCTTAGTGTCAGCGTACGGGTTAGGATTAGGGGACGGGTGAGGGTCAGGCTTCGGGGAAGGGTTAGGGTTAGGGTTCGGGCTAGGGTTAGGGTTAGGGGACGGGAACGGTTTAGGGTCCAGGTGAGGGTACGACAACGCTTTAGGGGGAGCGTACGTGTGAGGGCGCGGGTTAGTGTCAACGTACGGGTTAGGATTAGGGGACGGGTGAGGGTCAGGCTTCGGGGAAGGGTTAGGGTTAGGGTTCGGGCTAGGGTTAGGGTTAGGGGACGGGGACGGTTTAGGGTCCAGGTGAGGGTACGACAACGCTTTAGGGGGAGCGTACGTGTGAGGGCGCGGGTTAGTGTCAGCGTACGGGTTAGGATTAGGGGACGGGTGAGGGTCAGGCTTCGGGGAAGTGTTAGGGTTAGGGTTCGGGCTAGGGTTAGGGTTAGGGGACGGGGACGGTTTAGGGTCCAGGTGAGGGTACGACAACGCTTTAGGGGGAGCGTACGTGTGAGGGCGCGGGTTAGTGTCAGCGTACGGGTTAGGATTAGGGGACGGGTGAGGGTCAGGCTTCGGGGAAGTGTTAGGGTTAGGGTTCGGGCTAGGGTTAGGGTTAGGGGACGGGGACGGTTTAGGGTCCAGGTGAGGGTACGACAACGCTTTAGGGGGAGCGTACGTGTGAGGGCGTGGGTTAGTGTCAGCGTACGGGTTAGGATTAGGGGACGGGTGAGGGTCAGGCTTCGGGGAAGGGTTAGGGTTAGGGTTCGGGCTAGGGTTAGGGTTAGGGGACGGGGACGGTTTAGTGTCCAGGTGAGGGTACGACAACGCTTTAGGGGGAGCGTACGTGTGAGGGCGCGGGTTAGTGTCAGCGTACGGGTTAGGATTAGGGGACGGGTGAGGGTCAGGCTTCGGGGAAGGGTTAGGGTTAGGGTTCGGGCTAGGGTTAGGGTTAGGGGACGGGGACGGTTTAGGGTCCAGGTGAGGGTACGACAACGCTTTAGGGGGAGCGTACGTGTGAGGGCGCGGGTTAGTGTCAGCGTACGGGTTAGGATTAGGGGACGGGTGAGGGTCAGGCTTCGGGGAAGGGTTAGGGTTAGGGTTCGGGCTAGGGTTAGGGTTAGGGGACGGGGACGGGGACGGTTTAGGGTCCAGGTGAGGGTACGACAACGCTTTAGGGGGAGCGTACGTGTGAGGGCGCGGGTTAGTGTCAGCGTACGGGTTAGGATTAGGGGACGGGTGAGGGTCAGGCTTCGGGGAAGGGTTAGGGTTAGGGTTCGGGCTAGGGTTAGGGTTAGGGGACGGGGAAGGTTTAGGGTCCAGGTGAGGGTACGACAACGCTTTAGGGGGAGCGTACGTGTGAGGGCGCGGGTTATTGTCCGCGTACGCCTTAGGATTAGGGGACGGGGGAGGGTCAGGCTTCGGGGAAGGGTTAGGGTTAGGGTTCGGGCTAGGGTTAGGGTTAGGGGACGGGGACGGTTTAGGGTCCAGGTGAGGGTACGACAACGCTTTAGGGGGAGCGTACGTGCGAGGGCGCGGGTTAGTGTGAGCGTACGGGTTAGCATTAGGGGACGGGTGAGGGTCAGGTTTCGGGGAAGGGTTAGGGTTAGGGTTCGGGCTAGGGTTAGGGTTAGGGGACGGGGACGGTTTAGGGTCCAGGTGAGGGTACGACAACGCTGTAGGGGCAGCGTACGTGTGAGGGCGCGGGTTAGTGTCAGCGTACGGGTTAGGATTAGGGGACGGGTGAGGGTCAGGCTTCGGGGAAGGGTTAGGGTTAGGGTTCGGGCTAGGGTTAGGGTTAGGGGACGGGGACGGTTTAGGGTCCAGGTGAGGGTACGACAACGCTTTCGGGGGAGCGTACGTGTGAGGGCGCGGGTTAGTGTGAGCGTACGGGTTAGGATTAGGGGACGGGTGAGGGTCAGGCTTCGGGGAAGGGTTAGGGTTAGGGTTCGGGCTAGGGTTAGGGTTAGGGGACGGAGACGGTTTAGGGTCCAGGTGAGGGTACGATAACGCTTTAGGGGGAGCGTACGTGTGAGGGCGCGGGTTAGTGTCAGCGTACGGGTTAGGATTAGGGGACGGGTGAGGGTCAGGCTTCGGGGAAGGGTTAGGGTTAGGGTTCGGGCTAGGGTTAGGGTTAGGGGACGGGGACGGTTTAGGGTCCAGGTGATGGTACGACAACGCTTTAGGGGGAGCGTACGTGTGAGGGCGCGGCTTAGTGTCAGCGTACGGGTTAGGATTAGGGGACGGGTGAGGGTCAGGCTTCGGGGAAGGGTTAGGGTTATGGTTCGGGCTAGGGTTAGGGTTAGGACACGGGGACGGTTTAGGGTCTAGTTGAGGGTACGACAACGCTTTAGGGGGAGCGTACGTGTGAGGACGCGGGTTAGTGTCAGCGTACGGGTTAGGATTAGGGGACGGGTGAGGGTCAGGCTTCGGGGAAGGGTTAGGTTTAGGGTTCGGGCTAGGGTTAGGGTTAGGGGACGGGGACGGTTTAGGGTCCAGGTGAGGGTACGACAACGCTTTAGGGGGAGCGTACGTGTCAGGGCGCGGGTTAGTGTCAGCGTACGGGTTAGGATTAGGGGACGGGTGAGGGTCAGGCTTCGGGGAAGGGTTAGGGTTAGGGTTCGGGCTAGGGTTAGGGTTAGGGGACGGGGACGGTTTAGGGTCCAGGTGAGGGTACGACAACGCTTTAGGGGGAGCGTACGTGTGAGGGCGCGGGTTAGTGTCAGCGTACGGGTTAGGATTAGGGGACGGGTGAGGGTCAGGCTTCGGGGAAGGGTTAGGGTTAGAGTTCGGCTAGGGTTAGGGTTAGGGGATGGGGACGGTTTAGGGTCCAGGTGAGGGTACGATAACGCTTTAGGGGGAGCGTACGTGTGAGGGCGCGGGTTAGTGTCAGCGTACGGGTTAGGATTAGGGGACGGGTGAGGGTCAGGCTTCGGGGAAGGGTTAGGGTTAGGGTTCGGGCTAGGGTTAGGGTTAGGGGACGGGGACGGTTTAGGGTCCAGGTGAGTGTATGACAACGCTTTAGGGGGAGCGTACGTGTGAGGGTGCGGGTTAGTGTCAGCGTACGGGTTAGGATTAGGGGACGGGTGAGGGTCAGTCTTCGGGGAAGGGTTAGGGTTAGGGTTCGGGTTAGGGTTAGCGGACGGGGACGGTTTAGGGTCCAGGTGAGGGTACAACAACGCTTTAGGGGGAGCGTACGTGTGAGGGCGCGGGTTAGTGTCAGCGTACGGGTTAGGATTAGGGGACGGGTGAGGGTCAGGCTTCGGGGAAGGGTTAGGGTTAGGGTTCGGGCTAGGGTTAGGGTTAGGGGACGGGGACGGTTTAGGGTCCAGGTGAGGGTACGACAACGCTTTAGGGGGAGCGTACGTGTGAGGGCGCGGGTTAGTGTCAGCGTACGGGTTAGGATTAGGGGACGGGTGAGGGTCAGGCTTCGGGGAAGGGTTAGGGTTAGGGTTTGGGCTAGGGTTAGGGTTAGGGGACGGGGACGGTTTAGGGTCCAGGTGAGGGTACGACAACGCTTTAGGGGGAGCGTACGTGTGAGGGCGCGGGTTAGTGTCAGCGTACGGGTTAGGATTAGGGGACGGGTGAGGGTCAGGCTTCGGGGAAGGGTTAGGGTTAGAGTTCGGCTAGGGTGAGGGTTAGGGGACGGGGACGGTTTAGGGTCCAGGTGAGGGTACGACAACGCTTTAGGGGGAGCGTACGTGTGAGGGCGCGGGTTAGTGTCAGCGTACGGGTTAGGATTAGGGGACGGGTGAGGGTCAGGCTTCGGGGAAGTGTTAGGGTTAGGGTTCGTGCTAGGGTTAGGGTTAGGGGACGGGGACGGTTTAGGGTCCAGGAGAGGGTACGACAACGATTTAGGGGGAGCGTACGTGTGAGGGCGCGGGTTAGTGTCAGCGTACGGGTTAGGATTAGGGGACGGGTGATGGTCAGGCTTCGGGGAAGTGTTAGGGTTAGGGTTCGGGCTAGGGTTAGGGTTAGGGGATGGGGACGGTTTAGGGTCCAGGTGAGGGTACGACAACGCTTTAGGGGGAGCGTACGTGTGAGGGCGCGGGTTAGTGTTAGCGTACGGGTTAGGATTAGGGGACGGGTGAGGGTCAGGCTTCGGGGAAGTGTTAGGGTTGTGGTTCGTGCTAGGGTTAGGGTTAGGGGACGGGGACGGTTTAGGGTCCAGGTGAGGGTACGACAACGATTTAGGGGGAGCGTACGTGTGAGGGCGCGGGTTAGTGTCAGCGTACGGGTTAGGATTAGGGGACGGGTGAGGTTCAGGCTTCGGGGAAGTGTTAGCGTTAGGGTTCAGGCTAGTGTTAGGGTTAGGGGACGGGGACGGTTTAGGGTCCAGGTGAGGGTACGACAACGCTTTAAGGAGAGCGTACGTGTGAGGGCGCGGGTTAGTGTCAGCGTACGGGCTAGGATTAGGGGACGTGTGAGAGTCAGGCTTCGGGGAAGGGTTAGGGTTAGGGTTCGGGCTAGGATTAGGGTTAGGGGACGGGGACGGTTTAGGGTCCACGTGAGGGTACGACAACACTTTAGGGGGAGCGTACGTGTGAGGGCGCGGGATAGTGTCAGTGTACGCGTTAGGATTAGGGGACGGGTGAGGGTCAGGCTTCAGGGAAGGGTTAGGGTAAGGGTTCGGGCTAGGGTTAGGGTTAGGGGACGGGGACGGTTTAGGGTCCAGGTGAGGGTACGACAACGCTTTAGGGGGAGCGTACGTGTGAGGCCGCGGGTTAGTGTCAGCGTACGGGTTAGGATTAGGGGACGGGTGAGTGTCAGGCTTCGGGGAAGTGTTAGGGTTAGGGTTCAGGCTAGGGTTAGGGTTAGGGGACGGGGACGGTTTAGGGTCCAGGTGAGGGTACGACAACACTTCAGGGGGAGCGTACGTGTGAGGGCGCGGCTTAGTGTCAGCGTACGGGTTAGGATTAGGGGACGGGTGAGGGTCAGGCTTCGGGGAAGGGTTAGGGTTAGGGTTCGGGCTAGGGTTAGGGTTAGGGGACGGGGACGGTTTAGGGTCCAGGTGAGGGTACGACAACGCTTCAGGGGGAGAGTACGTGTGAGGGCGCGGGTTAGTGTCAGCGTACGGGTTAGGATTAGGGGACGGGTGAGGGTCAGGCTTCGGGGAAGGGTTAGGGTTAGGGTTCGGGCTAGGGTTAGGGTTAGGGGACGGGGACGGTTTAGGGTCCAGGTGAGGGTACGACAACGCTTCAGGGGGAGCGTACGTGTGAGGGCGCGGGTTACTGTCAGCGTACGGGTTAGGATTAGGGGACGGGTGAGGGTCAGGCTTCGGGGAAGGGTTAGGGTTAGGGTTCGGGCTAGGGTTATGGTTAGGGGACGGGGACGGTTTAGGGTCCAGGTGAGGGTACGACAACGCTTTAGGGGGAGTGTACGTGTGAGGGCGCGGGTTAGTGTCAGCGTACGGGTTAGGATTAGGGGACGGGTGAGGGTCAGGCTTCGGGGAAGGGTTAGGGTTAGGGTTCGGGCTAGGGTTAGGGTTAGGGGACGGGGACGGTTTAGGATCCAGTTGAGGGTACGATAACGCTTTAGGGGGAGCGTACGTGTGAGGGCGCGGGTCAGTGTCAGCGTACGGGTTAGGATAAGGGGACGGGTGAGGGTCAGGCTTCGGGGAAGGGTTAGGGTTAGGGTTCGGGCTAGGGTTAGGGGACGGGGACGGTTTAGGGTCCAGGTGAGGGTACGACAACGCTTTAGGGGGAGCGTACGTGTGAGGGCGCGGGTTAGTGTCAGCGTACGGGTTAGGATTAGGGTACGGGTGAAGGTCAGGCTTCGGGGAAGGGTTAGGGTTAGGGTTCGGGCTAGGGTTAGGGTTAGGGGACGGGGACGGTTTAGGGTCCAGGTGAGGGTACGACAACGCTTTAGGGGGAGCGTACGTGTGAGGGCGCGGGTTAGTGTCAGCGTACGGGTTAGGATTAGGGGACGGGTGAGGGTCAGGCTTCGGGGAAGGGTTAGGGTTAGGGTTCGGGCTAGGGTTAGGGTTAGGGGACGGGGACGGTTTAGGGTCCAGGTGATGGTACGATAACGCTTTAGGGGGAGCGTACGTGTGAGGGCGCGGCTTAGTGTCAGCGTACGGGTTAGGATTAGGGGACGGGTGAGGGTCAGGCTTCGGGGAAGGGTTAGGGTTATGGTTCGGGCTAGGGTTAGGGTTAGGACACGGGGACGGTTTAGGGTCTAGGTGAGGGTACGACAACGCTTTAGGGGGAGCGTACGTGTGAGGACGCGGGTTAGTGTCAGCGTACGGGTTAGGATTAGGGGACGGGTGAGGGTCAGGCTTCGGGGAAGGGTTAGG
Source organism: Globicephala melas (assembly GCF_963455315.2). Classification (NCBI taxonomy): domain Eukaryota; kingdom Metazoa; phylum Chordata; class Mammalia; order Artiodactyla; family Delphinidae; genus Globicephala; species Globicephala melas. Next base: position 52,946,557 of record NC_083330.1, read on the forward strand.
TTTAGGGTTCGGGCTAGGGTTAGGGTTAGGAGACGGGGACGGTTTAGGGTCCAGGTGAGGGTACGACAACGCTTTAGGGGGAGCGTACGTGTGAGGGCGCGGGTTAGTGTCAGCGTACGGGTTAGGATTAGGGGACGGGTGAGGGTCAGGCTTCGGGGAAGGGTTAGGGTTAGGGTTCGGGCTAGGGTTAGGGTTAGGGGACGGGGACGGTTTAGGGTCCAGGTGAGGGTACGACAACGCTTTAGGGGGAGCGTACGTGTGAGGGCGCGGGTTAGTGTCAGCGTACGGGTTAGTATTAGGGGACGGGTGAGGGTCAGGCTTCGGGGAAGGGTTAGGGTTAGAGTTCGGCTAGGGTTAGGGTTAGGGGATGGGGACGGTTTAGGGTCCAGGTGAGGGTACGATAACGCTTTAGGGGGAGCGTACGTGTGAGGGCGCGGGTTAGTGTCAGCGTACGGGTTAGGATTAGGGGACGGGTGAGGGTCAGGCTTCGGGGAAGGGTTAGGGTTAGGGTTCGGGCTAGGGTTAGGGTTAGGGGACGGGGACGGTTTAGGGTCCAGGTGAGTGTATGACAACGCTTTAGGGGGAGCGTACGTGTGAGGGTGCGGGTTAGTGTCAGCGTACGGGTTAGGATTAGGGGACGGGTGAGGGTCAGTCTTCGGGGAAGGGTTAGGGTTAGGGTTCGGGTTAGGGTTAGGGGACGGGGACGGTTTAGGGTCCAGGTGAGGGTACAACAACGCTTTAGGGGGAGCGTACGTGTGAGGGCGCGGGTTAGTGTCAGCGTACGGGTTAGGATTAGGGGACGGGTGAGGGTCAGGCTTCGGGGAAGGGTTAGGGTTAGGGTTCGGGCTAGGGTTAGGGTTAGGGGACGGGGACGGTTTAGGGTCCAGGTGAGGGTACGACAACGCTTTAGGGGGAGCGTACGTGTGAGGGCGCGGGTTAGTGTCAGCGTACGGGTTAGGATTAGGGGACGGGTGAGGGTCAGGCTTCGGGGAAGGGTTAGGGTTAGGGTTCGGGCTAGGGTTAGGGTTAGGGGACGGGGACGGTTTAGGGTCCAGGTGAGGGTACGACAACGCTTTAGGGGGAGCGTACGTGTGAGGGCGCGGGTTAGTGTCAGCGTACGGGTTAGGATTAGGGGACGGGTGAGGGTCAGGCTTCGGGGAAGGGTTAGGGTTAGAGTTCGGCTAGGGTTAGGGTTAGGGGACGGGGACGGTTTAGGGTCCAGGTGAGGGTACGACAACGCTTTAGGGGGAGCGTACGTGTGAGGGCGCGGGTTAGTGTCAGCGTACGGGTTAGGATTAGGGGACGGGTGAGGGTCAGGCTTCGGGGAAGGGTTAGGGTTAGGGTTCGGGCTAGGGTTAGGGTTAGGGGACGGGGACGGTTTAGGGTCCAGGTGAGGGTACGACAACGCTTTAGGGGGAGCGTACGTGTGAGGGTGCGGGTTAGTGTCAGCGTACGGGTTAGGATTAGGGGACGGGTGAGGGTCAGGCTTCGGGGAAGGGTTAGGGTTAGGGTTCGGGTTAGGGTTAGGGGACGGGGACGGTTTAGGGTCCAGGTGAGGGTACAACAACGCTTTAGGGGGAGCGTACGTGTGAGGGCGCGGGTTAGTGTCAGCGTACGGGTTAGGATTAGGGGACGGGTGAGGGTCAGGCTTCGGGGAAGGGTTAGGGTTGTGGTTCGTGCTAGGGTTAGGGTTAGGGGACGGGGACGGTTTAGGGTCCAGGTGAGGGTACGACAACGATTTAGGGGGAGCGTACGTGTGAGGGCGCGGGTTAGTGTCAGCGTACGGGTTAGGATTAGGGGACGGGTGAGGTTCAGGCTTCGGGGAAGTGTTAGCGTTAGGGTTCAGGCTAGTGTTAGGGTTAGGGGACGGGGACGGTTTAGGGTCCAGGTGAGGGTACGACAACGCTTTAAGGAGAGCGTACGTGTGAGGGCGCGGGTTAGTGTCAGCGTACGGGCTAGGATTAGGGGACGTGTGAGAGTCAGGCTTCGGGGAAGGGTTAGGGTTAGGGTTCGGGCTAGGATTAGGGTTAGGGGACGGGGACGGTTTAGGGTCCACGTGAGGGTACGACAACACTTTAGGGGGAGCGTACGTGTGAGGGCGCGGGATAGTGTCAGTGTACGCGTTAGGATTAGGGGACGGGTGAGGGTCAGGCTTCGGGGAAGGGTTAGGGTTAGGGTTCGGGCTAGGGTTAGGGTTAGGGGACGGGGACGGTTTAGGGTCCAGGTGAGGGTACGACAACGCTTCAGGGGGAGCGTACGTGTGAGGGCGCGGGTTACTGTCAGCGTACGGGTTAGGATTAGGGGACGGGTGAGGGTCAGGCTTCGGGGAAGGGTTAGGGTTAGGGTTCGGGCTAGGGTTATGGTTAGGGGACGGGGACGGTTTAGGGTCCAGGTGAGGGTACGACAACGCTTTAGGGGGAGTGTACGTGTGAGGGCGCGGGTTAGTGTCAGCGTACGGGTTAGGATTAGGGGACGGGTGAGGGTCAGGCTTCGGGGAAGGGTTAGGGTTAGGGTTCGGGCTAGGGTTAGGGTTAGGGGACGGGGACGGTTTAGGGTCCAGGTGAGGGTACGATAACGCTTTAGGGGGAGCGTACGTGTGAGGGCGCGGGTCAGTGTCAGCGTACGGGTTAGGATAAGGGGACGGGTGAGGGTCAGGCTTCGGGGAAGGGTTAGGGTTAGGGTTCGGGCTAGGGTTAGGGGACGGGGACGGTTTAGGGTCCAGGTGAGGGTACGACAACGCTTTAGGGGGAGCGTACGTGTGAGGGCGCGGGTTAGTGTCAGCGTACGGGTTAGGATTAGGGTACGGGTGAAGGTCAGGCTTCGGGGAAGGGTTAGGGTTAGGGTTCGGGCTAGGGTTAGGGTTAGGGGACGGGGACGGTTTAGGGTCCAGGTGAGGGTACGACAACGCTTTAGGGGGAGCGTACGTGTGAGGGCGCGGGTTAGTGTCAGCGTACGGGTTAGGATTAGGGGACGGGTGAGGGTCAGGCTTCGGGGAAGGGTTAGGGTTAGGGTTCGGGCTAGGGTTAGGGTTAGGGGACGGGGACGGTTTAGGGTCCAGGTGATGGTACGACAACGCTTTAGGGGGAGCGTACGTGTGAGGGCGCGGCTTAGTGTCAGCGTACGGGTTAGGATTAGGGGACGGGTGAGGGTCAGGCTTCGGGGAAGGGTTAGGGTTATGGTTCGGGCTAGGGTTAGGGTTAGGACACGGGGACGGTTTAGGGTCTAGGTGAGGGTACGACAACGCTTTAGGGGGAGCGTACGTGTGAGGACGCGGGTTAGTGTCAGCGTGCGGGTTAGGATTAGGGGACGGGTGAGTGTCAGGCTTCGGGGAAGGGTTAGGTTTAGGGTTCGGGCTAGGGTTAGGGTTAGGGGACGGGGACGGTTTAGGGTCCAGGTGAGGGTATGACAACGCTTTAGGGGGAGCGTACGTGTCAGGGCGCGGGTTAGTGTCAGCGTACGGGTTAGGATTAGGGGACGGGTGAGGGTCAGGCTTCGGGGAAGGGTTAGGGTTAGGGTTCGGGCTAGGGTTAGGGTTAGGGGACGGGGACGGTTTAGGGTCCAGGTGAGGGTACGACAACGCTTTAGGGGGAGCGTACGTGTGAGGGCGCGGGTTAGTGTCAGCGTACGGGTTAGGATTAGGGGACGGGTGAGGGTCAGGCTTCGGGGAAGGGTTAGGGTTAGAGTTCGGCTAGGGTTAGGGTTAGGGGATGGGGACGGTTTAGGGTCCAGGTGAGGGTACGATAACGCTTTAGGGGGAGCGTACGTGTGAGGGCGCGGGTTAGTGTCAGCGTACGGGTTAGGATTAGGGGACGGGTGAGGGTCAGGCTTCGGGGAAGGGTTAGGGTTAGGGTTCGGGCTAGGGTTAGGGTTAGGGGACGGGGACGGTTTAGGGTCCAGGTGAGTGTATGACAACGCTTTAGGGGGAGCGTACGTGTGAGGGTGCGGGTTAGTGTCAGCGTACGGGTTAGGATTAGGGGACGGGTGAGGGTCAGTCTTCGGGGAAGGGTTAGGGTTAGGGTTCGGGTTAGGGTTAGGGGACGGGGACGGTTTAGGGTCCAGGTGAGGGTACAACAACGCTTTAGGGGGAGCGTACGTGTGAGGGCGCAGGTTAGTGTCAGCGTACGGGTTAGGATTAGGGGACGGGTGAGGGTCAGGCTTCGGGGAAGGGTTAGGGTTAGGGTTCGGGCTAGGGTTAGGGTTAGGGGACGGGGACGGTTTAGGGTCCAGGTGAGGGTACGACAACGCTTTAGGGGGAGCGTACGTGTGAGGGCGCGGGTTAGTGTCAGCGTACGGGTTAGGATTAGGGGACGGGTGAGGGTCAGGCTTCGGGGAAGGGTTAGGGTTAGAGTTCGGCTAGGGTTAGGGTTAGGGGACGGGGACGGTTTAGGGTCCAGGTGAGGGTACGACAACGCTTTAGGGGGAGCGTACGTGTGAGGGCGCGGGTTAGTGTCAGCGTACGGGTTAGGATTAGGGGACGGGTGAGGGTCAGGCTTCGGGGAAGGGTTAGGGTTAGGGTTCGGGCTAGGGTTAGGGTTAGGGGACGGGGACGGTTTAGGGTCCAGGTGAGGGTACGACAACGCTTTAGGGGGAGCGTACGTGTGAGGGTGCGGGTTAGTGTCAGCGTACGGGTTAGGATTAGGGGACGGGTGAGGGTCAGGCTTCGGGGAAGGGTTAGGGTTAGGGTTCGGGTTAGGGTTAGGGGACGGGGACGGTTTAGGGTCCAGGTGAGGGTACAACAACGCTTTAGGGGGAGCGTACGTGTGAGGGCGCGGGTTAGTGTCAGCGTACGGGTTAGGATTAGGGGACGGGTGAGGGTCAGGCTTCGGGGAAGGGTTAGGGTTATGGTTCGGGCTAGGGTTAGGGTTAGGGGACGGGGACGGTTTAGGGTCCAGGTGAGGGTACGACAACGCTTTAGGGGGAGCGTACGTGTGAGGGCGCGGGTTAGTGTCAGCGTACGGGTTAGGATTAGGGGACGGGTGAGGGTCAGGCTTCGGGGAAGGGTTAGGGTTAGGGTTCGGGCTAGGGTTAGGGTTAGGGGACGGGGACGGTTTAGGGTCCAGGTGAGGGTACGACAATGCTTTAGGGGGAGCGTACGTGTGAGGGCGCGGGTTAGTGTCAGCGTACGGATTAGGATTAGGGGACGGATGAGGGTCAGGCTTCGGGGAAGGGTTAGGTTTAGGGTTTGGGCTAGGGTTAGGGTTAGGGGACGGGGACGGTTTAGGGTCCAGGTGAGGGTACGACAACGCTTTAGGGGGAGCGTACGTGTAAGGGCACGGGTTAGTGTCAGCGTACGGGTTAGGATTAGGGGACGGGTGAGGGTCAGGCTTCGGGGAAGGGTTAGGGTTAGGGTTCGGGCTAGGGTTAGGGGACGGGGACGGGGACGGTTTAGGGTCCAGGTGAGGGTACGACAACGCTTTAGGGGGAGCGTACGTGTGAGGGCGCGGGTTAGTGTCAGCGTACGGGTTAGGATTAGGGGACGGGTGAGGGTCAGGCTTCGGGGAAGGGTTAGGGTTAGGGTTCGGGCTAGGGTTAGGGTTAGGGGACGGGGACGGTTTAGGGTCCAGGTGACGGTACGACAACGCTTTAGGGGGAGCGTACGTGTGAGGGCGCGGGTTAGTGTCAGCGTACGCGTTAGGATTAGGGGACGGGGGAGGGTCAGGCTTCGGGGAAGTGTTAGGGTTAGGGTTCGGGCTAGGGTTAGGGTTAGGGGACGGGGACTGTTTAGGGTCCAGGTGAGGGTACGGCAACGCTTTAGGGGGAGCGTACGTGTGAAGGCGCGGGTTAGTGTCAGCGTACGGGTTAGGATTAGGGGACGGGTGAGGGTCAGGCTTCGGGGAAGGGTTAGGGTTAGGGTTCGGGCTAGGGTTAGGGTTAGGGGACGGGGAAGGTTTAGGGTCCAGGTGAGGGTACGACAACGCTTTAGGGGGAGCGTACGTGTGAGGGCGCGGGTTATTGTCCGCGTACGCCTTAGGATTAGGGGACGGGGGAGGGTCAGGCTTCGGGGAAGGGTTAGGGTTAGGGTTCGGGCTAGGGTTAGGGTTAGGGGACGGGGACGGTTTAGGGTCCAGGTGAGGGTACGACAACGCTTTAGGGGGAGCGTACGTATGAGGGCGCGGGTTAGTGTCAGCGTACGGGTTAGGATTAGGGGACGGGTGAGGGTCAGGCTTCGGGGAAGGGTTAGGGTTAGGGTTCGGGCTAGGGTTAGGGTTAGGGGACGGGGACGGTTTAGGGTCCAGGTGAGGGTACGACAACGCTTTAGGGGGAGCGTACGTGTGAGGGCGCGGGTTAGTGTCAGCGTACGGGTTAGGATTAGGGGACGGGTGAGGGTGAGGCTTCGGGGAAGGGTTAGGGTTAGGGTTCGGGCTAGGGTTAGGGTTAGGGGACGGGGACGGTTTAGGGTCCAGGTGAGGGTACGACAACGCTGTAGGGGCAGCGTACGTGTGAGGGCGCGGGTTAGTGTCAGCGTACGGGTTAGGATTAGGGGACGGGTGAGGGTCAGGCTTCGGGGAAGTGTTAGGGTTAGGGTTCGGGCTAGGGTTAGGGTTAGGGGACGGGGACGGTTTAGGGTCCAGGTGAGGGTACGACAACGCTTTAGGGGGAGCGTACGTGTGAGGGCGCGGGTTAGTGTCAGCGTACGGGTTAGGATTAGGGGACGGGTGAGGGTCAGGCTTCGGGGAAGTGTTAGGGTTAGGGTTCGGGCTAGGGTTAGGGTTAGGGGACGGGGACGGTTTAGGGTCCAGGTGAGGGTACGACAACGCTTTAGGGGGAGCGTACGTGTGAGGGCGTGGGTTAGTGTCAGCGTACGGGTTAGGATTAGGGGACGGGTGAGGGTCAGGCTTCGGGGAAGGGTTAGGGTTAGGGTTCGGGCTAGGGTTAGGGTTAGGGGACGGGGACGGTTTAGGGTCCAGGTGAGGGTACGACAACGCTTTAGGGGGAGCGTACGTGTGAGGGCGCGGGTTAGTGTCAGCGTACGGGTTAGGATTAGGGGACGGGTGAGGGTCAGGCTTCGGGGAAGGGTTAGGGTTAGGGTTCGGGCTAGGGTTAGGGTTAGGGGACGGGGACGGTTTAGGGTCCAGGTGAGGGTACGACAACGCTTTAGGGGGAGCGTACGTGTGAGGGCGCGGGTTAGTGTCAGCGTACGGGTTAGGATTAGGGGACGGGTGAGGGTCAGGCTTCGGGGAAGGGTTAGGGTTAGGGTTCGGGCTAGGGTTAGGGTTAGGGGACGGGGACGGGGACGGTTTAGGGTCCAGGTGAGGGTACGACAACGCTTTAGGGGGAGCGTACGTGTGAGGGCGCGGGTTAGTGTCAGCGTACGGGTTAGGATTAGGGGACGGGTGAGGGTCAGGCTTCGGGGAAGGGTTAGGGTTAGGGTTCGGGCTAGGGTTAGGGTTAGGGGACGGGGAAGGTTTAGGGTCCAGGTGAGGGTACGACAACGCTTTAGGGGGAGCGTACGTGTGAGGGCGCGGGTTATTGTCCGCGTACGCCTTAGGATTAGGGGACGGGGGAGGGTCAGGCTTCGGGGAAGGGTTAGGGTTAGGGTTCGGGCTAGGGTTAGGGTTAGGGGACGGGGACGGTTTAGGGTCCAGGTGAGGGTACGACAACGCTTTAGGGGGAGCGTACGTGCGAGGGCGCGGGTTAGTGTGAGCGTACGGGTTAGCATTAGGGGACGGGTGAGGGTAGGTTTCGGGGAAGGGTTAGGGTTAGGGTTCGGGCTAGGGTTAGGGTTAGGGGACGGGGACGGTTTAGGGTCCAGGTGAGGGTACGACAACGCTGTAGGGGCAGCGTACGTGTGAGGGCGCGGGTTAGTGTCAGCGTACGGGTTAGGATTAGGGGACGGGTGAGGGTCAGGCTTCGGGGAAGGGTTAGGGTTAGGGTTCGGGCTAGGGTTAGGGTTAGGGGACGGGGACGGTTTAGGGTCCAGGTGAGGGTACGACAACGCTTTCGGGGGAGCGTACGTGTGAGGGCGCGGGTTAGTGTGAGCGTACGGGTTAGGATTAGGGGACGGGTGAGGGTCAGGCTTCGGGGAAGGGTTAGGGTTAGGGTTCGGGCTAGGGTTAGGGTTAGGGGACGGAGACGGTTTAGGGTCCAGGTGAGGGTACGATAACGCTTTAGGGGGAGCGTACGTGTGAGGGCGCGGGTTAGTGTCAGCGTACGGGTTAGGATTAGGGGACGGGTGAGGGTCAGGCTTCGGGGAAGGGTTAGGGTTAGGGGACGGGGACGGTTTAGGGTCCAGGTGAGGGTACGACAACGCTTTAGGGGGAGCGTACGTGTGAGGGCGCGGGTTAGTGTCAGCGTACGGGTTAGGATTAGGGGACGGGTGAGGGTCAGGCTTCGGGGAAGGGTTAGGGTTAGGGTTCGGGCTAGGGTTAGGGGACGGGGACGGGGACGGTTTAGGGTCCAGGTGAGGGTACGACAACGCTTTAGGGGGAGCGTACGTGTGAGGGCGCGGGTTAGTGTCAGCGTACGGGTTAGGATTAGGGGACGGGTGAGGGTCAGGCTTCGGGGAAGGGTTAGGGTTAGGGTTCGGGCTAGGGTTAGGGTTAGGGGACGGGGACGGTTTAGGGTCCAGGTGACGGTACGACAACGCTTTAGGGGGAGCGTACGTGTGAGGGCGCGGGTTAGTGTCAGCGTACGCGTTAGGATTAGGGGACGGGGGAGGGTCAGGCTTCGGGGAAGTGTTAGGGTTAGGGTTCGGGCTAGGGTTAGGGTTAGGGGACGGGGACTGTTTAGGGTCCAGGTGAGGGTACGACAACGCTTTAGGGGGAGCGTACGTGTGAAGGGGCGGGTTAGTGTCAGCGTACGGGTTAGGATTAGGGGACGGGTGAGGGTCAGGCTTCGGGGAAGGGTTAGGGTTAGGGTTCGGGCTAGGGTTAGGGTTAGGGGACGGGGAAGGTTTAGGGTCCAGGTGAGGGTACGACAACGCTTTAGGGGGAGCGTACGTGTGAGGGCGCGGGTTATTGTCCGCGTACGCCTTAGGATTAGGGGACGGGGGAGGGTCAGGCTTCGGGGAAGGGTTAGGGTTAGGGTTCGGGCTAGGGTTAGGGTTAGGGGACGGGGACGGTTTAGGGTCCAGGTGAGGGTACGACAACGCTTTAGGGGGAGCGTACGTATGAGGGCGCGGGTTAGTGTCAGCGTACGGGTTAGGATTAGGGGACGGGTGAGGGTCAGGCTTCGGGGAAGGGTTAGGGTTAGGGTTCGGGCTAGGGTTAGGGTTAGGGGACGGGGACGGTTTAGGGTCCAGGTGAGGGTACGACAACGCTTTAGGGGGAGCGTATGTGTGAGGGCGCGGGTTAGTGTCAGCGTACGGGTTAGGATTAGGGGACGGGTGAGGGTGAGGCTTCGGGGAAGGGTTAGGGTTAGGGTTCGGGCTAGGGTTAGGGTTAGGGGACGGGGACGGTTTAGGGTCCAGGTGAGGGTACGACAACGCTGTAGGGGCAGCGTACGTGTGAGGGCGCGGGTTAGTGTCAGCGTACGGGTTAGGATTAGGGGACGGGTGAGTGTCAGGCTTCGGGGAAGGGTTAGGGTTAGGGTTCGGGCTAGGGTTAGGGTTAGGGGACGGGGACGGTTTAGGGTCCAGGTGAGGGTACGACAACGCTTTAGGGGGAGCGTACGTGTGAGGGCGCGGGTTAGTGTCAGCGTACGGTTTAGGATTAGGGGACGGGTGAGGGTCAGGCTTCGGGGAAGTGTTAGGGTTAGGGTTCGGGCTAGGGTTAGGGTTAGGGGACGGGGACGGTTTAGTGTCCAGGTGAGGGTACGACAACGCTTTAGGGGGAGCGTACGTGTGAGGGCGCGGCTTAGTGTCAGCGTACGGGTTAGGATTAGGGGACGGGTGAGGGTCAGGCTTCGGGGAAGGGTTAGGGTTAGGGTTCGGGCTAGGGTTAGGGTTAGGGGACGGGAACGGTTTAGGGTCCAGGTGAGGGTACGACAACGCTTTAGGGGGAGCGTACGTGTGAGGGCGCGGGTTAGTGTCAACGTACGGGTTAGGATTAGGGGACGGGTGAGGGTCAGGCTTCGGGGAAGGGTTAGGGTTAGGGTTCGGGCTAGGGTTAGGGTTAGGGGACGGGGACGGTTTAGGGTCCAGGTGAGGGTACGACAACGCTTTAGGGGGAGCGTACGTGTGAGGGCGCGGGTTAGTGTCAGCGTACGGGTTAGGATTAGGGGACGGGTGAGGGTCAGGCTTCGGGGAAGTGTTAGGGTTAGGGTTCGGGCTAGGGTTAGGGTTAGGGGACGGGGACGGTTTAGGGTCCAGGTGAGGGTACGACAACGCTTTAGGGGGAGCGTACGTGTGAGGGCGCGGGTTAGTGTCAGCGTACGGGTTAGGATTAGGGGACGGGTGAGGGTCAGGCTTCGGGGAAGTGTTAGGGTTAGGGTTCGGGCTAGGGTTAGGGTTAGGGGACGGGGACGGTTTAGGGTCCAGGTGAGGGTACGACAACGCTTTAGGGGGAGCGTACGTGTGAGGGCGTGGGTTAGTGTCAGCGTACGGGTTAGGATTAGGGGACGGGTGAGGGTCAGGCTTCGGGGAAGGGTTAGGGTTAGGGTTCGGGCTAGGGTTAGGGTTAGGGGACGGGGACGGTTTAGGGTCCAGGTGAGGGTACGACAACGCTTTAGGGGGAGCGTACGTGTGAGGGCGCGGGTTAGTGTCAGCGTACGGGTTAGGATTAGGGGACGGGTGAGGGTCAGGCTTCGGGGAAGGGTTAGGGTTAGGGTTCGGGCTAGGGTTAGGGTTAGGGGACGGGGACGGTTTAGGGTCCAGGTGAGGGTACGACAACGCTTTAGGGGGAGCGTACGTGTGAGGGCGCGGGTTAGTGTCAGCGTACGGGTTAGGATTAGGGGACGGGTGAGGGTCAGGCTTCGGGGAAGGGTTAGGGTTAGGGTTCGGGCTAGGGTTAGGGTTAGGGGACGGGGACGGGGACGGTTTAGGGTCCAGGTGAGGGTACGACAACGCTTTAGGGGGAGCGTACGTGTGAGGGCGCGGGTTAGTGTCAGCGTACGGGTTAGGATTAGGGGACGGGTGAGGGTCAGGCTTCGGGGAAGGGTTAGGGTTAGGGTTCGGGCTAGGGTTAGGGTTAGGGGACGGGGAAGGTTTAGGGTCCAGGTGAGGGTACGACAACGCTTTAGGGGGAGCGTACGTGTGAGGGCGCGGGTTATTGTCCGCGTACGCCTTAGGATTAGGGGACGGGGGAGGGTCAGGCTTCGGGGAAGGGTTAGGGTTAGGGTTCGGGCTAGGGTTAGGGTTAGGGGACGGGGACGGTTTAGGGTCCAGGTGAGGGTACGACAACGCTTTAGGGGGAGCGTACGTGCGAGGGCGCGGGTTAGTGTGAGCGTACGGGTTAGCATTAGGGGACGGGTGAGGGTCAGGTTTCGGGGAAGGGTTAGGGTTAGGGTTCGGGCTAGGGTTAGGGTTAGGGGACGGGGACGGTTTAGGGTCCAGGTGAGGGTACGACAACGCTGTAGGGGCAGCGTACGTGTGAGGGCGCGGGTTAGTGTCAGCGTACGGGTTAGGATTAGGGGACGGGTGAGGGTCAGGCTTCGGGGAAGGGTTAGGGTTAGGGTTCGGGCTAGGGTTAGGGTTAGGGGACGGGGACGGTTTAGGGTCCAGGTGAGGGTACGACAACGCTTTCGGGGGAGCGTACGTGTGAGGGCGCGGGTTAGTGTGAGCGTACGGGTTAGGATTAGGGGACGGGTGAGGGTCAGGCTTCGGGGAAGGGTTAGGGTTAGGGTTCGGGCTAGGGTTAGGGTTAGGGGACGGAGACGGTTTAGGGTCCAGGTGAGGGTACGATAACGCTTTAGGGGGAGCGTACGTGTGAGGGCGCGGGTTAGTGTCAGCGTACGGGTTAGGATTAGGGGACGGGTGAGGGTCAGGCTTCGGGGAAGGGTTAGGGTTAGGGGACGGGGACGGTTTAGGGTCCAGGTGAGGGTACGACAACGCTTTAGGGGGAGCGTACGTGTGAGGGCGCGGGTTAGTGTCAGCGTACGGGTTAGGATTAGGGGACGGGTGAGGGTCAGGCTTCGGGGAAGGGTTAGGGTTAGGGTTCGGGCTAGGGTTAGGGTTAGGGGACGGGGACGGTTTAGGGTCCAGGTGAGGGTACGACAACGCTTTAGGGGGAGCGTACGTGTGAGGGCGCGGGATAGTGTCAGCGTACGCGTTAGGATTAGGGGACGGGGGAGGGTCAGGCTTCGGGGAAGTGTTAGGGTTAGGGTTCGGGCTAGGGTTAGGGTTAGGGGACGGGGACTGTTTAGGGTCCAGGTGAGGGTACGACAACGCTTTAGGGGGAGCGTACGTGTGAAGGCGCGGGTTAGTGTCAGCGTACGGGTTAGGATTAGGGGACGGGTGAGGGTCAGGCTTCGGGGAAGGGTTAGGGTTAGGGTTCGGGCTAGGGTTAGGGTTAGGGGACGGGGACGGTTTAGGGTCCAGGTGAGGGTACGACAACGCTTTAGGGGGAGCGTACGTGTGAGGGCGCGGGATAGTGTCAGCGTACGCGTTAGGATTAGGGGACGGGGGAGGGTCAGGCTTCGGGGAAGGGTTAGGGTTAGGGTTCGGGCTAGGGTTAGGGTTAGGGGACGGGGACTGTTTAGGGTCCAGGTGAGGGTACGACAACGCTTTAGGGGGAGCGTACGTGTGAAGGCGCGGGTTAGTGTCAGCGTACGGGTTAGGATTAGGGGACGGGTGAGGGTCAGGCTTCGGGGAAGGGTTAGGGTTAGGGTTCGGGCTAGGGTTAGGGTTAGGGGACGGGGACGGTTTAGGGTCCAGGTGAGGGTACGACAACGCTTTAGGGGGAGCGTACGTGCGAGGGCGCGGGTTAGTGTCAGCGTACGGGTTAGCATTAGGGGACGGGTGAGGGTCAGGGTTCGGGGAAGGGTTAGGGTTAGGGTTCGGGCTAGGGTTAGGGTTAGGGGACGGGGACGGTTTAGGGTCCAGGTGAGGGTACGACAACGCTGTAGGGGCAGCGTACGTGTGAGGGCGCGGGTTAGTGTCAGCGTACGGGTTAGGATTAGGGGACGGGTGAGGGTCAGGCTTCGGGGAAGGGTTAGGGTTAGGGTTCGGGCTAGGGTTAGGGTTAGGGGACGGGGACGGTTTAGGGTCCAGGTGAGGGTACGACAACGCTTTCGGGGGAGCGTACGTGTGAGGGCGCGGGTTAGTGTGAGCGTACGGGTTAGGATTAGGGGACGGGTGAGGGTCAGGCTTCGGGGAAGGGTTAGGGTTAGGGTTCGGGCTAGGGTTAGGGTTAGGGGACGGAGACGGTTTAGGGTCCAGGTGAGGGTACGACAACGCTTTAGGGGGAGCGTACGTGTGAGGGCGCGGGTTAGTGTCAGCGTACGGGTTAGGATTAGGGGACGGGTGAGGGTCAGGCTTCGGGGAAGGGTTAGGGTTAGGGTTCGGGCTAGGGTTAGGGTTAGGGGACGGGGACGGTTTAGGGTCCAGGTGAGGGTACGACAACGCTTTAGGGGGAGCGTACGTGTGAGGGCGCGGGTTAGTGTCAGCGTACGGGTTAGGATTAGGGGATGGGTGAGGGTCAGGCTTCGGGGAAGTGTTAGGGTTAGGGTTCGGGCTAGGGTTAGGGTTAGGGGACGGGGACGGTTTAGGGTCCAGGTCAGCGTACGACAACGCTTTAGGGGGAGCGTACGTGTGAGGGCGCGGGTTAGTGTCAGCGTACGGGTTAGGATTAGGGGACGGGTGAGGGTCAGGCTTCGGGGAAGGGTTAGGGTTAGCGTTCAGGCTAGGGTTAGGGTTAGGGGACGGGGACGGTTTAGGGTCCAGGTGAGGGTACGACAACGCTTTAGGGGGAGCGTACGTGTGAGGGCGCGGGTTAGTGTCAGCGTACGGGTTAGGATTAGGGGACGGGTGAGGGTCAGGCTTCGGGGAAGGGTTAGGGTTAGGGTTCGGGCTACGGTTAGGGTTAGGGGACGGGGACGGTTTAGGGTCCAGGTGAGGGTACGACAACGCTTTCGGGGGAGCGTACGTGTGAGGGCGCGGGTTAGTGTCAGCGTACGGGTTAGGATTAGGGGACGGGTGAGGGTCAGGCTTCGGGGAAGGGTTAGGGTTAGGGTTCGGGCTAGGGTTAGGGTTAGGGGACGGGGACGGTTTAGGGTCCAGGTGAGGGTACGACAACGCTTTCGGGGGAGCGTACGTGTGAGGGCGCGGGTTAGTGTCAGCGTACGGGTTAGGATTAGGGGACGGGTGAGGGTCAGGCTTCGGGGAAGGGTTAGGGTTAGGGTTCGGGCTAGGGTTAGGGTTAGGGGACGGGGACGGTTTAGGGTCCAGGTGACGGTACGACAACGCTGTAGGGGCAGCGTACGTGTGAGGGCGCGGGTTAGTGTCAGCGTACGGGTTAGGATTAGGGGACGGGTGAGGGTCAGGCTTCGGGGAAGGGTTAGGGTTAGGGTTCGGGCTAGGGTTAGGGTTAGGGGATGGGGACGGTTTAGGGTCCAGGTGAGGGTACGACAACGCTTCAGGGGGAGCGTACGTGTGAGGGCGCGGGTTAGTGTCAGCGTACGGGTTAGGATTAGGGGACGGGTGAGGGTCAGGCTTCGGGGAAGGGTTAGGGTTAGGGTTCGGGCTAGGGTTAGGGTTAGGGGACGGGGACGGTTTAGGGTCCAGGTGAGGGTACGACAACGCTTCAGGGGGAGCGTACGTGTGAGGGCGCGGGTTAGTGTCAGCGTACGGGTTAGGATTAGGGGACGGGTGAGGGTCAGGCTTCGGGGAAGGGTTAGGGTTAGGGTTCGGGCTAGGGTTAGGGTTAGGGGACGGGGACGGTTTAGGGTCTAGGTGACGGTACGACAACGCTGTAGGGGCAGCGTACGTGTGAGGGCGCGGGTTAGTGTCAGCGTACGGGTTAGGATTAGGGGACGGGTGAGGGTCAGGCTTCGGGGAAGGGTTAGGGTTAGGGTTCGGGCTAGGGTTAGGGTTAGGGGACGGGGACGGTTTAGGGTCCAGGTGAGGGTACGACAACGCTTTAGGGGGAGCGTACGTGTGAGGGCGCGGGTTAGTGTCAGCGTACGGGTTAGGATTAGGGGACGGGTGAGGGTCAGTCTTCGGGGAAGGGTTAGGGTTAGGGTTCGGGTTAGGGTTAGGGGACGGGGACGGTTTAGGGTCCAGGTGAGGGTACAACAACGCTTTAGGGGGAGCGTACGTGTGAGGGCGCGGGTTAGTGTCAGCGTACGGGTTAGGATTAGGGGACGGGTGAGGGTCAGGCTTCGGGGAAGGGTTAGGGTTAGGGTTCGGGCTAGGGTTAGGGTTAGGGGACGGGGACGGTTTAGGGTCCAGGTGAGGGTACGACAACGCTTTAGGGGGAGCGTACGTGTGAGGGCGCGGGTTAGTGTCAGCGTACGCGTTAGGATTAGGGGACGGGGGAGGGTCAGGCTTCGGGGAAGTGTTAGGGTTAGGGTTCGGGCTATGGTTAGGGTTAGGGGACGGGGACTGTTTAGGGTCCAGGTGAGGGTACGACAACGCTTTAGGGGGAGCGTACGTGTGAAGGCGCGGGTTAGTGTCAGCGTACGGGTTAGGATTAGGGGACGGGTGAGGGTGAGGCTTCGGGGAAGGGTTAGGGTTAGGGTTCGGGCTAGGGTTAGGGTTAGGGGACGGGGACGGTTTAGGGTCCAGGTGAGGGTACGACAACGCTGTAGGGGCAGCGTACGTGTGAGGGCGCGGGTTAGTGTCAGCGTACGGGTTAGGATTAGGGGACGGGTGAGTGTCAGGCTTCGGGGAAGGGTTAGGGTTAGGGTTCGGGCTAGGGTTAGGGTTAGGGGACGGGGACGGTTTAGGGTCCAGGTGAGGGTACGACAACGCTTTAGGGGGAGCGTACGTGTGAGGGCGCGGGTTAGTGTCAGCGTACGGTTTAGGATTAGGGGACGGGTGAGGGTCAGGCTTCGGGGAAGTGTTAGGGTTAGGGTTCGGGCTAGGGTTAGGGTTAGGGGACGGGGACGGTTTAGGGTCCAGGTGAGGGTACGACAACGCTTTAGGGGGAGCGTACGTGTGAGGGCGCGGCTTAGTGTCACCGTACGGGTTAGGATTAGGGGACGGGTGAGGGTCAGGCTTCGGGGAAGGGTTAGGGTTAGGGTTCGGGCTAGGGTTAGGGTTAGGGGACGGGAACGGTTTAGGGTCCAGGTGAGGGTACGACAACGCTTTAGGGGGAGCGTACGTGTGAGGGCGCGGGTTAGTGTCAACGTACGGGTTAGGATTAGGGGACGGGTGAGGGTCAGGCTTCGGGGAAGGGTTAGGGTTAGGGTTCGGGCTAGGGTTAGGGTTAGGGGACGGGGACGGTTTAGGGTCCAGGTGAGGGTACGACAACGCTTTAGGGGGAGCGTACGTGTGAGGGCGCGGGTTAGTGTCAGCGTACGGGTTAGGATTAGGGGACGGGTGAGGGTCAGGCTTCGGGGAAGTGTTAGGGTTAGGGTTCGGGCTAGGGTTAGGGTTAGGGGACGGGGACGGTTTAGGGTCCAGGTGAGGGTACGACAACGCTTTAGGGGGAGCGTACGTGTGAGGGCGCGGGTTAGTGTCAGCGTACGGGTTAGGATTAGGGGACGGGTGAGGGTCAGGCTTCGGGGAAGTGTTAGGGTTAGGGTTCGGGCTAGGGTTAGGGTTAGGGGACGGGGACGGTTTAGGGTCCAGGTGAGGGTACGACAACGCTTTAGGGGGAGCGTACGTGTGAGGGCGTGGGTTAGTGTCAGCGTACGGGTTAGGATTAGGGGACGGGTGAGGGTCAGGCTTCGGGAAAGGGTTAGGGTTAGGGTTCGGGCTAGGGTTAGGGTTAGGGGACGGGGACGGTTTAGGGTCCAGGTGAGGGTACGACAACGCTTTAGGGGGAGCGTACGTGTGAGGGCGCGGGTTAGTGTCAGCGTACGGGTTAGGATTAGGGGACGGGTGAGGGTCAGGCTTCGGGGAAGGGTTAGGGTTAGGGTTCGGGCTAGGGTTAGGGTTAGGGGACGGGGACGGTTTAGGGTCCAGGTGAGTGTACGACAACGCTTTAGGGGGAGCGTACGTGTGAGGGCGCGGGTTAGTGTCAGCGTACGGGTTAGGATTAGGGGACGGGTGAGGGTCAGGCTTCGGGGAAGGGTTAGGGTTAGGGTTCGGGATAGGGTTAGGGTTAGGGGACGGGGACGGTTTAGGGTCCAGGTGAGGGTACGACAACGCTTTAGGGGGAGCGTACGTGTGAGGGCGCGGGATAGTGTCAGCGTACGCGTTAGGATTAGGGGACGGGGGAGGGTCAGGCTTCGGGGAAGTGTTAGGGTTAGGGTTCGGGCTAGGGTTAGGGTTAGGGGACGGGGACGGTTTAGGGTCCAGGTGAGGGTACGACAACGCTTTAGGGGGAGCGTACGTGTGAAGGCGCGGGTTAGTGTCAGCGTACGGGTTAGGATTAGGGGACGGGTGAGGGTCAGGCTTCGGGGAAGGGTTAGGGTTAGGGTTCGGGCTAGGGTTAGGGTTAGGGGACGGGGAAGGTTTAGGGTCCAGGTGAGGGTACGACAACGCTTTAGGGGGAGCGTACGTGTGAGGGCGCGGGTTATTGTCCGCGTACGCCTTAGGATTAGGGGACGGGGGAGGGTCAGGCTTCGGGGAAGGGTTAGGGTTAGGGTTCGGGCTAGGGTTAGGGTTAGGGGACGGGGACGGTTTAGGGTCCAGGTGAGGGTACGACAACGCTTTCGGGGGAGCGTACGTGTGAGGGCGCGGGTTAGTGTGAGCGTACGGGTTAGGATTAGGGGACGGGTGAGGGTCAGGCTTCGGGGAAGGGTTAGGGTTAGGGTTCGGGCTAGGGTTAGGGTTAGGGGATGGAGACGGTTTAGGGTCCAGGTGAGGGTACGACAACGCTTTAGGGGGAGCGTACGTGTGAGGGCGCGGGTTAGTGTTAGCGTACGGGTTAGGATTAGGGGACGGGTGAGGGTCAGGCTTCGGGGAAGGGTTAGGGTTAGGGTTCGGGCTAGGGTTAGGGTTAGGGGACGGGGACGGTTTAGGGTCCAGGTGAGGGTACGACAACGCTTTAGGGGGAGCGTACGTGTGAGGGCGCGGGTTAGTGTCAGCGTACGGGTTAGGATTAGGGGATGGGTGAGGGTCAGGCTTCGGGGAAGTGTTAGGGTTAGGGTTCGGGCTAGGGTTAGGGTTAGTGGACGGGGACGGTTTAGGGTCCAGGTGAGGGTACGACAACGCTTTAGGGGGAGCGTACGTGTGAGGGCGCGGGTTAGTGTCAGCGTACGGGTTAGGATTAGGGGACGGGTGAGGGTCAGGCTTCGGGGAAGGGTTAGGGTTAGGGTTCAGGCTAGTGTTAGGGTTAGGGGACGGGGACGGTTTAGGGTCCAGGTGAGGGTACGACAACGCTTTAGGGGGAGCGTACGTGTGAGGGCGCGGGTTAGTGTCAGCGTACGGGTTAGGATTAGGGGACGGGTGAGGGTCAGGCTTCGGGGAAGGGTTAGGGTTAGGGTTCGGGCTAGGGTTAGGGTTAGGGGACGGGGACGGTTTAGGGTCCAGGTGAGGGTACGACAACGCTTTAGGGGGAGCGTACGTGTGAGGGCGCAGGATAGTGTCGGCGTACGCGTTAGGATTAGGGGACGGGGGAGGGTCAGGCTTCGGGGAAGTGTTAGGGTTAGGGTTCGGGCTAGGGTTAGGGTTAGGGGACGGGGACTGTTTAGGGTCCAGGTGAGGGTACGACAACGCTTTAGGGGGAGCGTACGTGTGAAGGCGCGGGTTAGTGTCAGCGTACGGGTTAGGATTAGGGGACGGGTGAGGGTCAGGCTTCGGGGAAGGGTTAGGGTTAGGGTTCGGGCTAGGGTTAGGGTTAGGGGACGGGGAAGGTTTAGGGTCCAGGTGAGGGTACGACAACGCTTTAGGGGGAGCGTACGTGTGAGGGCGCGGGTTATTGTCTGCGTACGCCTTAGGATTAGGGGACGGGGGAGGGTCAGGCTTCGGGGAAGGGTTAGGGTTAGGGTTCGGGCTAGGGTTAGGGTTAGGGGACGGGGACGGTTTAGGGTCCAGGTGAGGGTACGACAACGCTTTAGGGGGAGGGTACGTGCGAGGGCGCGGGTTAGTGTCAGCGTACGGGTTAGCATTAGGGGACGGGTGAGGGTCAGGGTTCGGGGAAGGGTTAGGGTTAGGGTTCAGGCTAGGGTTAGGGTTAGGGGACGGGGACGGTTTAGGGTCCAGGTGAGGGTACGACAACGCTGTAGGGGCAGCGTACGTGTGAGGGCGCGGGTTAGTATCAGCGTACGGGTTAGGATTAGGGGACGGGTGAGGGTCAGGCTTCGGGGAAGGGTTAGGGTTAGGGTTCGGGCTAGGGTTAGGGTTAGGGGACGGGGACGGTTTAGGGTCCAGGTGAGGGTACGACAACGCTTTCGGGGGAGCGTACGTGTGAGGGCGCGGGTTAGTGTGAGCGTACGGGTTAGGATTAGGGGACGGGTGAGGGTCAGGCTTCGGGGAAGGGTTAGGGTTAGGGTTCGGGCTAGGGTTAGGGTTAGGGGACGGAGACGGTTTAGGGTCCAGGTGAGTGTACGACAACGCTTTAGGGGGAGCGTACGTGTGAGGGCGCGGGTTAGTGTCAGCGTACGGGTTAGGATTAGGGGACGGGTGAGGGTCAGGCTTCGGGGAAGGGTTAGGGTTAGGGTTCGGGCTAGGGTTAGGGTTAGGGGACGGGGACGGTTTAGGGTCCAGGTGAGGGTACGACAACGCTTTAGGGGGAGCGTACGTGTGAGGGCGCGGGTTAGTGTCAGCGTACGGGTTAGGATTAGGGGATGGGTGAGGGTCAGGCTTCGGGGAAGTGTTAGGGTTAGGGTTCGGGCTAGGGTTAGGGTTAGGGGACGGGGACGGTTTAGGGTCCAGGTGAGGGTACGACAACGCTTTAGGGGGAGCGTACGTGTGAGGGCGCGGGTTAGTGTCAGCGTACGGGTTAGGATTAGGGGACGGGTGAGGGTCAGGCTTCGGGGAAGGGTTAGGGTTAGCGTTCAGGCTAGGGTTAGGGTTAGGGGACGGGGACGGTTTAAGGTCCAGGTGAGGGTACGACAACGCTTTAGGGGGAGCGTACGTGTGAGGGCGCGGGTTAGTGTCAGCGTACGGGTTAGGATTAGGGGACGGGTGAGGGTCAGGCTTCGGGGAAGGGTTAGGGTTAGGGTTCGGGCTACGGTTAGGGTAAGGGGACGGGGACGGTTTAGGGTCCAGGTGAGGGTACGACAACGCTTTCGGGGGAGCGTACGTGTGAGGGCGCGGGTTAGTGTCAGCGTACGGGTTAGGATTAGGGGACGGGTGAGGGTCAGGCTTCGGGGAAGGGTTAGGGTTAGGGTTCGGGCTAGGGTTAGGGTTAGGGGACGGGGACGGTTTAGGGTCCAGGTGAGGGTACGACAACGCTTTAGGGGGAGCGTACGTGTGAGGGCGCGGGTTAGTGTCAACGTACGGGTTAGGATTAGGGGACGGGTGAGGGTCAGGCTTCGGGGAAGGGTTAGGGTTAGGGTTCGGGCTAGGGTTAGGGTTAGGGGACGGGGACGGTTTAGGGTCCAGGTGACGGTACGACAACGCTGTAGGGGCAGCGTACGTGTGAGGGCGCGGGTTAGTGTCAGCGTACGGGTTAGGATTAGGGGACGGGTGAGGGTCAGGCTTCGGGGAAGGGTTAGGGTTAGGGTTCGGGCTAGGGTTAGGGTTAGGGGACGGGGACGGTTTAGGGTCCAGGTGAGGGTACGACAACGCTTTAGGGGGAGCGTACGTGTGAGGGCGCGGGTTAGTGTCAGCGTACGGGTTAGGATTAGGGGACGGGTGAGGGTCAGGCTTCGGGGAAGGGTTAGGGTTAGGGTTCCGGCTAGGGTTAGGGTTAGGGGACGGGGACGGTTTAGGGTCCAGGTGAGGGTACGACAACGCTTTAGGGGGAGCGTACGTGTGAGGGCGCGGGTTAGTGTCAGCGTACGGGTTAGGATTAGGGGACGGGTGAGGGTCAGGCTTCGGGGAAGGGTTAGGGTTAGGGTTCGTGCTAGGGTTAGGGGACGGGGACGGTTTAGGGTCCAGGTGAGGGTACGACAACGCTTTAGGGGGAGCGTACGTGTGAGGGCGCGGCTTAGTGTCAGCGTACGGGTTAGGATTAGGGGACGGGTGAGGGTCAGGCTTCGGGGAAGGGTTAGGGTTAGGGTTCGGGCTAGGGTTAGGGTTAGGGGACGGGGACGGTTTAGGGTCCAGGTGAGGGTACGACAACGCTTCAGGGGGACCGTACGTGTGAGGGCGCGGGTTAGTGTCAGCGTACGGGTTAGGATTAGGGGACGGGTGAGGGTCAGGCTTCGGGGAAGGGTTAGGGTTAGGGTTCGGGCTAGGGTTAGGGTTAGGGGACGGGGACGGTTTAGGGTCCAGGTGAGGGTACGACAACGCTTTAGGGGGAGCGTACGTGTGAGGGCGCGGGTTAGTGTCAGCGTACGGGTTAGGATTAGGGGACGGGTGAGGGTCAGGCTTCGGGGAAGGGTTAGGGTTAGGGTTCGGGCTAGGGTTAGGGTTAGGGGACGGGGACGGTTTAAGGTCCAGGTGAGGGTACGACAACGCTTTAGGGGGAGCGTACGTGTGAGGGCGCGGCTTAGTGTCAGCGTTCGGGTTAGGATTAGGGGACGGGTGAGGTTCAGGCTTCGGGGAAGGGTTAGGGTTAGGGTTCGGGCTAGGGTTAGAGTTAGGGGACGGGGACGGTTTAGGGTCCAGGTGAGGGTACGACAACGGTTTAGGGGGAGCGTACGTGTGAGGGCGCGGGTTAGTGTCAGCGTACGGGTTAGGATTAGGGGACGGGTGAGGGTCAGGCTTCGGGGAAGGGTTAGGGTTAGGGTTCGGGCTAGGGTTAGGGTTAGGGGACGGGGACGGTTTAGGGTCCAGGTGAGGATACGACAATGCTTTAGGGGGAGCGTACGTGTGAGGGCGCGGCTTAGTGTCAGCGTACGGGTTAGGATTAGGGGACGGGTGAGGGTCAGGCTTCGGGGAAGGGTTAGGGTTAGGGTTCGGGCTAGGGTTAGGGTTAGGGGACGGGGACGGTTTAGGGTCCAGGTGAGGGTACGACAACGCTTTAGGGGGAGCGTACGTGTGAGGGTGCGGGTTAGTGTCAGCGTACGGGTTAGGATTAGGGGACGGGTGAGGGTCAGGCTTCGGGGAAGGGTTAGGTTTAGGGTTCGGGCTAGGGTTAGGGTTAGGGGACGGGGACGGTTTAGGGTCCAGGTGAGGGTACGACAACGCTTCAGGGGGAGCGTACGTGTGAGGGCGCGGGTTAGTGTCAGCGTACGGGTTAGGATTAGGGGACGGGTGAGGGTCAGGCTTCGGGGAAGGGTTAGGGTTAGGGTTCGGGCTAGGGTTAGGGTTAGGGGACGGGGACGGTTTAGGGTCCAGGTGAGGGTACGACAACGCTTCAGGGGGAGCGTACGTGTGAGGGCGCGGGTTCGTGTCAGCGTACGGGTTAGGATTAGGGGACGGGTGAGGGTCAGGCTTCGGGGAAGGGTTAGGGTTAGGGTTCGGGCTAGGGTTAGGGTTAGGGGACGGGGACGGTTTAGGGTCCAGGTGACGGTACGACAACGCTGTAGGGGCAGCGTACGTGTGAGGGCGCGGGTTAGTGTCAGCGTACGGGTTAGGATTAGGGGACGGGTGAGGGTCAGGCTTCGGGGAAGGGTTAGGGTTAGGGTTCGGGCTAGGGTTAGGGTTAGGGGACGGGGACGGTTTAGGGTCCAGGTGAGGGTACGACAACGCTTTAGGGGGAGCGTACGTGTGAGGGCGCGGGTTAGTGTCAGCGTACGGGTTAGGATTAGGGGACGGGTGAGGGTCAGGCTTCGGGGAAGGGTTAGGGATAGGGTTCGGGCTAGGGTTAGGTTTAGGGGACGGGGACGGTTTAGGGTCCAGGTGAGGGTACGACAACGCTTTAGGGGGAGCGTACGTGTGAGGGCGCGGGTTAGTGTCAGCGTACGGGTTAGGATTAGGGGACGGGTGAGGGTCAGGCTTCGGGGAAGGGTTAGGGTTAGGGTTCGGGCTAGGGTTAGGGTTAGGGGACGGGGACGGTTTAGGGTCCAGGTGAGGGTACGACAACGCTTTAGGGGGAGCGTACGTGTGAGGGCGCGGGTTAGTGTCAGCGTACGGGTTAGGATTAGGGGACGGGTGAGGGTCAGGCTTCGGGGAAGGGTTAGGTTTAGGGTTCGGGCTAGGGTTAGGGTTAGGGGACGGGGACGGTTTAGGGTCCAGGTGAGGGTACGACAACGCTTTAGGGGGAGCGTACGTGTGAGGGCGCGGGTTAGTGTCAGCGTACGGGTTAGGATTAGGGGACGGGTGAGGGTCAGGCTTCGGGGAAGGGTTAGGGTTAGGGTTCCGGCTAGGGTTAGGGTTAGGGGACGGGGACGGTTTAGGGTCCAGGTGAGGGTACGACAACGCTTTAGGGGGAGCGTACGTGTGAGGGCGCGGCTTAGTGTCAGCGTACGGGTTAGGATTAGGGGACGGGTGAGGGTCAGGCTTCGGGGAAGGGTTAGGGTTAGGGTTCGGGCTAGGGTTAGGGTTAGGGGACGGGGACGGTTTAGGGTCCAGGTGAGGGTACGACAACGCTTTAGGGGGAGCGTACGTGTGAGGGCGCGGGTTAGTGTCAGCGTACGGGTTAGGATTAGGGGACGGGTGAGGTTCAGGCTTCGGGGAAGTGTTAGGGTTAGGGTTCGGGCTAGGGTTAGGGTTAGGGGACGGGGACGGTTTAGGGTCCAGGTGAGGGTACGACAACGCTTCAGGGGGAGCGTACGTGTGAGGGCGCGGCTTAGTGTCAGCGTACGGGTTAGGATTAGGGGACGGGTGAGGGTCAGGCTTCGGGGAAGGGTTAGGGTTAGGGTTCGGGCTAGGGTTAGGGTTAGGGGACGGGGACGGTTTAGGGTCCAGGTGAGGGTACGACAACGCTTCAGGGGGAGCGTACGTGTGAGGGCGCGGGTTAGTGTCAGCGTACGGGTTAGGATTAGGGGACGGGTGAGGGTCAGGCTTCGGGGAAGGGTTAGGGTTAGGGTTCGGGCTAGGGTTAGGGTTAGGGGACGGGGACGGTTTAGGGTCCAGGTGAGGGTACGACAACGCTTCAGGGGGAGCGTACGTGTGAGGGCGCGGGTTATTGTCAGCGTACGGGTTAGGATTAGGGGACGGGTGAGGGTCAGGCTTCGGGGAAGGGTTAGGGTTAGGGTTCGGGCTAGGGTTAGGGTTAGGGGACGGGGACGGTTTAGGGTCCAGGTGAGGGTACGACAACGCTTTAGGGGGAGCGTACGTGTGAGGGCGCGGGTTAGTGTCAGCGTACGGGTTAGGATTAGGGGACGGGTGAGGGTCAGGCTTCGGGGAAGGGTTAGGGTTAGGGTTCGGGCTAGGGTTAGGGTTAGGGGACGGGGACGGTTTAGGGTCCAGGTGAGGGTACGACAACGCTTTAAGGAGAGCGTACGTGTGAGGGCGCGGGTTAGTGTCAGCGTACGGGCTAGGATTAGGGGACGTGTGAGAGTCAGGCTTCGGGGAAGGGTTAGGGTTAGGGTTCGGGCTAGGATTAGGGTTAGGGGTCGGGGACGGTTTAGGGTCCACGTGAGGGTACGACAACACTTTAGGGGGAGCGTACGTGTGAGGGCGCGGGTTAGTGTCAGTGTACGGTTTAGGATTAGGGGACGGGTGAGGGTCAGGCTTCGTGGAAGATTTAGGGTTAGGGTTCGGGCTAGGGTTAGGGTTAGGGGATGGGGACGGTTTAGGGTCCAGGTGAGGGTACGACAACGCTTTAGGGGGAGCGTACGTGTGAGGGCGCGGGTTAGTGTTAGCGTACGGGTTAGGATTAGGGGACGGGTGAGGGGCAGGCTTCGGGGAAGTGTTAGGGTTCGGGCTAGAGTTAGGGTTAGGGGACGTGGACCGTTTAGGGTCCAGGTGAGGGTACGACAACGCTTTAGGGGGAGCGTACGTGTGAGGGCGCGGGTTAGTGTCAGCGTACGGGTTAGGATTAGGGGATGGGTGAGGGTCAGGCTTCGGGGAAGTGTTAGGGTTAGGGTTCGGGCTAGGGTTAGGGTTAGTGGACGGGGACGGTTTAGGGTCCAGGTGAGGGTACGACAACGCTTTAGGGGGAGCGTACGTGTGAGGGCGCGGGTTAGTGTCAGCGTACGGGTTAGGATTAGGGGACGGTTGAGGGTCAGGCTTCGGGGAAGGGTTAGGGTTAGGGTTCAGGCTAGTGTTAGGGTTAGGGGACGGGGACGGTTTAGGGTCCAGGTGAGGGTACGACAACGCTTTAGGGGGAGCGTACGTGTGAGGGCGCGGGTTAATGTCAGCGTACGGGTTAGGATTAGGGGACGGGTGAGGGTCAGGCTTCGGGGAAGGGTTAGGGTTAGGGTTCGGGCTAGGGTTAGGGTTAGGGGACGGGGACGGTTTAGGGTCCAGGTGAGGGTACGACAACGCTTTAGGGGGAGCGTACGTGTGAGGGCGCGGGATAGTGTCAGCGTACGCGTTAGGATTAGGGGACGGGGGAGGGTCAGGCTTCGGGGAAGTGTTAGGGTTAGGGTTCGGGCTAGGGTTAGGGTTAGGGGACGGGGACTGTTTAGGGTCCAGGTGAGGGTACGACAACGCTTTAGGGGGAGCGTACGTGTGAAGGCGCGGGTTAGTGTCAGCGTACGGGTTAGGATTAGGGGACGGGTGAGGGTCAGGCTTCGGGGAAGGGTTAGGGTTAGGGTTCGGGCTAGGGTTAGGGTTAGGGGACGGGGAAGGTTTAGGGTCCAGGTGAGGGTACGACAACGCTTTAGGGGGAGCGTACGTGTGAGGGCGCGGGTTATTGTCCGCGTACGCCTTAGGATTAGGGGACGGGGGAGGGTCAGGCTTCGGGGAAGGGTTAGGGTTAGGGTTCGGGCTAGCGTTAGGGTTAGGGGACGGGGACGGTTTAGGGTCCAGGTGAGGGTACGACAACGCTTTAGGGGGAGCGTACGTGCGAGGGCGCGGGTTAGTGTCAGCGTACGGGTTAGCATTAGGGGACGGGTGAGGGTCAGGGTTCGGGGAAGGGTTAGGGTTAGGGTTCGGGCTAGGGTTAGGGTTAGGGGACGGGGACGGTTTAGGGTCCAGGTGAGGGTACGACAACGCTGTAGGGGCAGCGTACGTGTGAGGGCGCGGGTTAGTGTCAGCGTACGGGTTAGGATTAGGGGACGGGTGAGGGTCAGGCTTCGGGGAAGGGTTAGGGTTAGGGTTCGGGCTAGGGTTAGGGTTAGGGGACGGGGACGGTTTAGGGTCCAGGTGAGGGTACGACAACGCTTTCGGGGGAGCGTACGTGTGAGGGCGCGGGTTAGTGTGAGCGTACGGGTTAGGATTAGGGGACGGGTGAGGGTCAGGCTTCGGGGAAGGGTTAGGGTTAGGGTTCGGGCTAGGGTTAGGGTTAGGGGACGGAGACGGTTTAGGGTCCAGGTGAGGGTACGACAACGCTTTAGGGGGAGCGTACGTGTGAGGGCGCGGGTTAGTGTCAGCGTACGGGTTAGGATTAGGGGACGGGTGAGGGTCAGGCTTCGGGGAAGGGTTAGGGTTAGGGTTCGGGCTAGGGTTAGGGTTAGGGGACGGGGACGGTTTAGGGTCCAGGTGAGGGTACGACAACGCTTTAGGGGGAGCGTACGTGTGAGGGCGCGGGTTAGTGTCAGCGTACGGGTTAGGATTAGGGGATGGGTGAGGGTCAGGCTTCGGGGAAGTGTTAGGGTTAGGGTTCGGGCTAGGGTTAGGGTTAGGGGACGGGGACGGTTTAGGGTCCAGGTGAGGGTACGACAACGCTTTAGGGGGAGCGTACGTGTGAGGGCGCGGGTTAGTGTCAGCGTACGGGTTAGGATTAGGGGACGGGTGAGGGTCAGGCTTCGGGGAAGGGTTAAGGTTAGGGTTCAGGCTAGGGTTAGGGTTAGGGGACGGGGACGGTTTAGGGTCCAGGTGAGGGTACGACAACGCTTTAGGGGGAGCGTACGTGTGAGGGCGCGGGTTAGTGTCAGCGTACGGGTTAGGATTAGGGGACGGGTGAGGGTCAGGCTTCGGGGAAGGGTTAGGGTTAGGGTTCGGGCTACGGTTAGGGTTAGGGGACGGGGACGGTTTAGGGTCCAGGTGAGGGTACGACAACGCTTTCGGGGGAGCGTACGTGTGAGGGCGCGGGTTAGTGTCAGCGTACGGGTTAGGATTAGGGGACGGGTGAGGGTCAGGCTTCGGGGAAGGGTTAGGGTTAGGGTTCGGGCTAGGGTTAGGGTTAGGGGACGGGGACGGTTTAGGGTCCAGGTGAGGGTACGACAACGCTTTAGGGGGAGCGTACGTGTGAGGGCGCGGCTTAGTGTCAGCGTACGGGTTAGGATTATGGGACGGGTGAGGGTCAGGCTTCGGGGAAGGGTTAGGGTTAGGGTTCGGGCTAGGGTTAGGGTTAGGGGACGGGGACGGTTTAGGGTCCAGGTGAGGGTACGACAACGCTTCAGGGGGACCGTACGTGTGAGGGCGCGGGTTAGTGTCAGCGTACGGGTTAGCATTAGGGGACGGGTGAGGGTCAGGCTTCGGGGAAGGGTTAGGGTTAGGGTTCGGGCTAGGGTTAGGGTTAGGGGACGGGGACGGTTTAGGGTCCAGGTGAGGGTACGACAACGCTTTAGGGGGAGCGTACGTGTGAGGGCGCGGGTTAGTGTCAGCGTACGGGTTAGGATTAGGGGACGGGTGAGGGTCAGGCTTCGGGGAAGGGTTAGGGTTAGGGTTCGGGCTAGGGTTAGGGTTAGGGGACGGGGACGGTTTAGGGTCCAGGTGAGGGTACGACAACGCTTTAGGGGGAGCGTACGTGTGAGGGCGCGGGTTAGTGTCAGCGTACGGGTTAGGATTAGGGGACGGGTGAGGGTCAGGCTTCGGGGAAGGGTTAGGGTTAGGGTTCGGGCTAGGGTTAGGGTTAGGGGACGGGGACGGTTTAAGGTCCAGGTGAGGGTACGACAACGCTTTAGGGGGAGCGTACGTGTGAGGGCGCGGCTTAGTGTCAGCGTTCGGGTTAGGATTAGGGGACGGGTGAGGTTCAGGCTTCGGGGAAGGGTTAGGGTTAGGGTTCGGGCTAGGGTTAGGGTTAGGACACGGGGACGGTTTAGGGTCCAGGTGAGGGTACGACAACGCTTTAGGGGGAGCGTACGTGTGAGGGCGCGGGTTAGTGTCAGCGTACGGGTTAGGATTAGGGGACGGGTGAGGGTCAGGCTTCGGGGAAGGGTTAGGGTTAGGGTTTGGGCTAGGGTTAGGGTTAGGGGACGGGGACGGTTTAGGGTCCAGGTGAGGATACGACAATGCTTTAGGGGGAGCGTACGTGTGAGGGCGCGGCTTAGTGTCAGCGTACGGGTTAGGATTAGGGGACGGGTGAGGGTCAGGCTTCGGGGAAGGGTTAGGGTTAGGGTTCGGGCTAGGGTTAGGGTTAGGGGACGGGGACGGTTTAGGGTCCAGGTGAGGGTACGACAACGCTTTAGGGGGAGCGTACGTGTGAGGGCGCGGGTTAGTGTCAGCGTACGGGTTAGGATTAGGGGACGGGTGAGGGTCAGGCTTCGGGGAAGGGTTAGGTTTAGGGTTCGGGCTAGGGTTAGGGTTAGGGGACGGGGACGGTTTAGGGTCCAGGTGAGGGTACGACAACGCTTCAGGGGGAGCGTACGTGTGAGGGCGCGGGTTAGTGTCAGCGTACGGGTTAGGATTAGGGGACGGGTGAGGGTCAGGCTTCGGGGAAGGGTTAGGGTTAGGGTTCGGGCTAGGGTTAGGGTTAGGGGACGGGGACGGTTTAGGGTCCAGGTGACGGTACGACAACGCTGTAGGGGCAGCGTACGTGTGAGGGCGCGGGTTAGTGTCAGCGTACGGGTTAGGATTAGGGGACGGGTGAGGGTCAGGCTTCGGGGAAGGGTTAGGGTTAGGGTTCGGGCTAGGGTTAGGGTTAGGGGACGGGGACGGTTTAGGGTCCAGGTGAGGGTACGACAACGCTTTAGGGGGAGCGTACGTGTGAGGGCGCGGGTTAGTGTGAGCGTACGGGTTAGGATTAGGGGACGGGTGAGGGTCAGGCTTCGGGGAAGGGTTAGGGATAGGGTTCGGGCTAGGGTTAGGTTTAGGGGACGGGGACGGTTTAGGGTCCAGGTGAGGGTACGACAACGCTATAGGGGGAGCGTACGTGTGAGGGCGCGGCTTAGTGTCAGCGTTCGGGTTAGGATTAGGGGACGGGTTAGGTTCAGGCTTCGGGGAAGGGTTAGGGTTAGGGTTCGGGCTAGGGTTAGGGTTAGGACACGGGGACGGTTTAGGGTCCAGGTGAGGGTACGACAACGCTTTCGGGGGAGCGTACGTGTGAGGGCGCGGGTTAGTGTCAGCGTACGGGTTAGGATTAGGGGACGGGTGAGGGTCAGGCTTCGGGGAAGGTTTAGGGTTAGCGTTCGGGCTAGGGTTAGGGTTAGGGGACGGGGACGGTTTAGGGTCCAGGTGAGGATACGACAATGCTTTAGGGGGAGCGTACGTGTGAGGGCGCGGCTTAGTGTCAGCGTACGGGTTAGGATTAGGGGACGGGTGAGGGTCAGGCTTCGGGGAAGGGTTAGGGTTAGGGTTCGGGCTAGGGTTAGGGTTAGGGGACGGGGACGGTTTAGGGTCCAGGTGAGGGTACGACAACGCTTTAGGGGGAGCGTACGTGTGAGGGCGCGGGTTAGTGTCAGCGTACGGGTTAGGATTAGGGGACGGGTGAGGGTCAGGCTTCGGGGAAGGGTTAGGGTTAGGGTTCGGGCTAGGGTTAGGGTTAGGGGACGGGGACGGTTTAGGGTCCAGGTGAGGGTACGACAACGCTTCAGGGGGAGCGTACGTGTGAGGGCGCGGCTTAGTGTCAGCGTACGGGTTAGGATTAGGGGACGGGTGAGGGTCAGGCTTCGGGGAAGTGTTAGGGTTAGGGTTCGGGCTAGGGTTAGGGTTAGGGGACGGGGACGGTTTAGGGTCCAGGTGAGGGTACGACAACGCTTCAGGGGGAGCGTACGTGTGAGGGCGCGGGTTAGTGTCAGCGTACGGGTTAGGATTAGGGGACGGGTGAGGGTCAGGCTTCGGGGAAGGGTTAGGGTTAGGGTTCGGGCTAGGGTTAGGGTTAGGGGACGGGGACGGTTTAGGGTCCAGGTGAGGGTACGACAACGCTTCAGGGGGAGCGTACGTGTGAGGGCGCGGGTTATTGTCAGCGTACGGGTTAGGATTAGGGGACGGGTGAGGGTCAGGCTTCGTGGAAGATTTAGGGTTAGGGTTCGGGCTAGGGTTAGGGTTAGGGGATGGGGACGGTTTAAGGTCCAGGTGAGGGTACGACAACGCTTTAGGGGGAGCGTACGTGTGAGGGCGCGGGTTAGTGTTAGCGTACGGGTTAGGATTAGGGGACGGGTGAGGGTCAGGCTTCGGGGAAGTGTTAGGGTTCGGGCTAGAGTTAGGGTTAGGGGACGTGGACCGTTTAGGGTCCAGGTGAGGGTACGACAACGCTTTAGGGGGAGCGTACGTGTGAGGGCGCGGGTTAGTGTCAGCGTACGGGTTAGGATTAGGAGACGGGTGAGGGTCAGGCTTCGCGGAAGGTTTAGGGTTAGGGTTCGGGCTAGGGTTAGGGTTAGGGGACGGGGACGGCTTAGGGTCCAGGTGAGGGTACGACAACGCTTTAGGGGGAGCGTACGTGTGAGGGCGCGTGTTAGTGTCAGCGTACGGGTTAGGATTAGGGGACGGGTGAGGGTCAGGCTTCGGGGAAGGGTTAGGGTTAGGTTTCGGGCTAGGGTTAGGGTTAGGGGACGGGGACGGTTTAGGGTCCAGGTGAGGGTACGACAACGCTTTAGGGGGAGCGTATGTGTGAGGGCGCGGGTTAGTGTCAGCGTACGGGTTAGGATTAGGGGACGGGTGAGGGTCAGGCTTCGTGGAAGGGTTAGGGTAAGGGTTCGGGCTAGGTTTAGGGTTAGGGGACGGGGACGGTTTAGGGTCCAGGTGAGGGTACGACAACGCTTTAGGGGCAGCGTACGTGTGAGGGCGCGGGTTAGTGTCAGCGTACGGGTTAGGATTAGGGGACGGGTGAGGGTCAGGAATCGGGGAAGGGTTAGGGTTAGGGTTCAGGCTAGAGTTAGGGTTAGGGGACGGGGACGGTTTAGGGTCCAGGTTAGGGTACGACAACGCTTTAGGGGGAGCATACGTGTGAGGGCGTGGGTTAGTGTCAGCGTACGGGTTAGGATTAGGGGACGGGTGAGGGTCAGGAATCGGGGAAGGGTTACGGTTAGGGTTCGGCGTAGGGTTAGGGTTAGGGGACGGGGACGGTTTAGGGTCCAGGTGAGGGTACAACAACGCTGTAGGGGGAGCGTACGTGTGAGGGCGCGGGTTAGTGTCAGCGTACGGGTTAGGATTAGGGGACGGGTGAGGGTCAGGCTTCGCGGAAGGTTTAGGGTTAGGGTTTGGGCTAGGGTTAGGGTTAGCGGACGGGGACGGTTTATGGTCCAGGTGAGGATACGACAACGCTTTAGGGGGAGCGTACGTGTGAGGGCGCGGGTTAGTGTTAGCGTACGGGTTAGGATTAGGGGATGGGTGAGGGTCAGGCTACGGGGAAGTGTTAGG
The DNA here is from genome assembly GCF_963455315.2 of Globicephala melas. Lineage (NCBI taxonomy): Eukaryota > Metazoa > Chordata > Mammalia > Artiodactyla > Delphinidae > Globicephala > Globicephala melas. The sequence goes on from NC_083330.1 coordinate 52,978,046, forward strand.
GTTAGGGTTCGGGCTAGGGTTAGGTTTAGGGGACGCGGACGGTTTAGGGTCCACGTGAGGGTACGACAACGCTTTAGGGGGAGCGTACGTGTCAGGGCGCGGGTTAGTGTCAGCGTACGGGTTAGGATTAGGGGACGGGTGAGGGTCAGGCTTCGGGGAAGGGTTAGGGTTAGGGTTCGGGTTAGGGTTAGGGGACGGGGACGGTTTCGGGTCCAGGTGAAGGTACGACAACGCTTTAGGGGGAGCGAATGTGTGAGGGCGCGGGTTAGTGTCAGCGTACGGGTTAGGATTAGGGGACGGGTGAGGGTCAGGCTTCAGGAAAGGGTAGCGTAAGGGTTCGGGCTAGGGTTAGGGTTAGGGGACGGGGACGGTTTAGGGTCCAGTTGGGGGTACGACAACGCTTTAGGGGGAGCGTACGTGTGAGGGCGCGGGTTAGTGTCAGTGTACGGGTTAGGATTAGGGGACGGGTGAGGGTCAGGCTTCGTGGAAGGTTTAGGGTTAGGATTCGGGCTAGGGTTAGGGTTAGGGGATGGGGACGGTTTAGGGTCCAGGTGAGGGTACGACAACGCTTTAGGGGAAGCGTACGTGTGAGGGCGCGGGTTAGTGTCAGCGTACGGGTTAGGATTAGGGGACGGGTGAGTGTCAGGCTGCGGGGAAGGGTTAGGGTTAGGGTTCGGGCTAGGGTTAGGGTTAGGGGACGGGGACGGTTTAGGGTCCAGGTGAGGGTACGACAACGCTTTAGGGGGAGCGTACGTGTGAGGGCGCGGCTTAGTGTCAGCGTACGGTTTAGGATTAGGGGACGGGTGAGGGTCAGGCTTCGGGGAAGTGTTAGGGTTAGGGTTCGGGCTAGGGTTAGGGTTAGGGGACGGGGACGGTTTAGGGTCCAGGTGAGGGTACGACAACGGTTTAGGGGGAGCGTACGTGTGAGGGCGCGGGTTAGTGTCAGCGTACGGGTTAGGATTAGGGGACGGGTGAGGGTCAGGCTTCGGGGAAGTGTTAGGGTTAGGGTTCGGGCTAGGGTTAGGGTTAGGGGACGGGGACGGTTTAGGGTCCAGGTGAGGGTACGACAACGCTTTAGGGGGAGCGTACGTGTGAGGGCGCGGGTTAGTGTCAACGTACGGGTTAGGATTAGGGGACGGGTGAGGGTCAGGCTTCGGGGAAGGGTTAGGGTTAGGGTTCGGGCTAGGGTTAGGGTTAGGGGATGGGGACGGTTTAGGGTCCAGGTGAGGGTACGACAACGCTTTAGGGGGAGCGTACGTGTGAGGGCGCGGGTTAGTGTCAGCGTACGGGTTAGGATTAGGGGACGGGTGAGGGTCAGGCTTCGGGGAAGGGTTAGGGTTAGGGTTCGGGCTAGGGTTAGGGTTAGGGGACGGGGACGGTTTAGGGTCCAGGTGAGGGTACGACAACGCTTTAGGGGGAGCGTACATGTGAGGGCGCGGGTTAGTGTCAGCGTACGGGTTAGGATTAGGGGACGGGTGAGGGTCAGGCTTCGGGGAAGGGTTAGGGTTAGGGTTCGGGCTAGGGTTAGGGTTAGGGGACGGGGACGGTTTAGGGTCCAGGTGAGGGTACGACAACGCTTTAGGGGGAGCGTACGTGTGAGGGCGCGGGTTAGTGTCAGCGTACGCGTTAGGATTAGGGGACGGGGGAGGGTCAGGCTTCGGGGAAGTGTTAGGGTTAGGGTTCGGGCTAGGGTTAGGGTTAGGGGACGGGGACTGTTTATGGTCCAGGTGAGGGTACGACAACGCTTTAGGGGGAGCGTACGTGTGAAGGCGCGGGTTAGTGTCAGCGTACGGGTTAGGATTAGGGGACGGGTGAGGGTCAGGCTTCGGGGAAGGGTTAGGGTTAGGGTTCGGCCTAGGGTTAGGGTTAGGGGACGGGGAAGGTTTAGGGTCCAGGTGAGGGTACGACAACGCTTTAGGGGGAGCGTACGTGTGAGGGCGCGGGTTATTGTCCGCGTACGCCTTAGGATTAGGGGACGGGGGAGGGTCAGGCTTCGGGGAAGGGTTAGGGTTAGGGTTCGGGCTAGGGTTAGGGTTAGGGGACGGGGACGGTTTAGGGTCCAGGTGAGGGTACGACAACGCTTTAGGGGGAGCGTACGTGTGAGGGCGCGGGTTAGTGTCAGCGTACGGGTTAGGATTAGGGGACGGGTGAGGGTCAGGCTTCGGGGAAGGGTTAGGGTTAGGGTTCGGGCTAGGGTTAGGGTTAGGGGACGGGGACGGTTTAGGGTCCAGGTGAGGGTACGACAACGCTTTAGGGGGAGCGTACGTGTGAGGGCGCGGGTTAGTGTCAGCGTACGGGTTAGGATTAGGGGACGGGTGAGGGTCAGGCTTCGGGGAAGGGCTAGGGTTAGAGTTCGGCTAGGGTTAGGGGATGGGGACGGTTTAGGGTCCAGGTGAGGGTACGACAACGCTTTAGGGGGAGCGTACGTGTGAGGGTGCGGGTTAGTGTCAGCGTACGGGTTAGGATTAGGGGACGGGTGAAGGTCAGGCTTCGGGGAAGGGTTAGGGTTAGGGTTCGGGTTAGGGTTAGGGGACGGGGACGGTTTAGGGTCCAGGTGAGGGTACAACAACGCTTTAGGGGGAGCGTACGTGTGAGGGCGCGGGTTAGTGTCAGCGTACGGGTTAGGATTAGGGGACGGGTGAGGGTCAGGCTTCGGGGAAGGGTTAGGGTTAGGGTTCTGGCTAGGGTTAGGGTTAGGGGACGGGGACGGTTTAGGGTCCAGGTGAGGGTACGACAACGCTTTAGGGGGAGCGTACGTGTGAGGGCGCGGGTTAGTGTCAGCGTACGGGTTAGGATTAGGGGACGGGTGAGGGTCAGGCTTCGGGGAAGGGTTAGGGTTAGGGTTCGGGCTAGGGTTAGGGTTAGGGGACGGGGACGGTTTAGGGTCCAGGTGAGGGTACGACAACGCTTTAGGGGGAGCGTACGTGTGAGGACGCGGGTTAGTGTCAGCGTACGGGTTAGGATTAGGGGACGGGTGAGGGTCAGGCTTCGGGGAAGGGTTAGGGTTAGGGTTAGGGCTAGGGTTAGGGTTAGGGGACGGGGACGGTTTAGGGTCCAGGTGAGGGTACGACAACGCTTCAGGGGGAGCGTACGTGTGAGGGCGCGGGTTAGTGTCAGCGTTCGGGTTAGGATTAGGGGACGGGTGAGTGTCAGGCTTCGGGGAAGGGTTAGGGTTAGGGTTCGGGCTAGGGTTAGGGTTAGGGGACGGGGACGGTTTAGGGTCCAGGTGAGGGTACGACAACGCTTTAGGGGGAGCGTACGTGTGAGGGCGCGGCTTAGTGTCAGCGTACGGTTTAGGATTAGGGGACGGGTGAGGATCAGGCTTCGGGGAAGTGTTAGGGTTAGGGTTCGGGCTAGGGTTAGGGTTAGGGGACGGGGAGGGTTTAGGGTCCAGGTGAGGGTACGACAACGGTTTAGGGGGAGCGTACGTGTGAGGGCGCGGGTTAGTGTCAGCGTACGGGTTAGGATTAGGGGACGGGTGAGGGTCAGGCTTCGGGGAAGGGTTAGGGTTAGGGTTCGGGCTAGGGTTAGGGTTAGGAGACGGGGACGGTTTATGGTCCAGGTGAGGGTACGAAAACGCTTTAGGGGGAGCGTACGTGTGAGGGCGCGGGTTAGTGTCAACGTACGGGTTAGGATTAGGGGACGGGTGAGGGTCAGGCTTCGGGGAAGGGTTAGGGTTAGGGTTCGGGCTAGGGTTAGGGTTAGGGGACGGGGACGGTTTAGGGTCCAGGTGAGGGTACGACAACGCTTTAGGGGGAGCGTACGTGTGAGGGCGCGGGTTAGTGTCAGCGTACGGGTTAGGATTAGGGGACGGGTGAGGGTCAGGCTTCGGGGAAGGGTTAGGGTTAGGGTTCTGGCTAGGGTTAGGGTTAGGGGACGGGGACGGTTTAGGGTCCAGGTGAGGGTACGACAACGCTTTAGGGGGAGCGTACGTGTGAGGGCGTGGGTTAGTGTCAGCGTACGGGTTAGGATTAGGGGACGGGTGAGGGTCAGGCTTCGGGGAAGGGTTAGGGTTAGGGTTCGGGCTAGGGTTAGGGTTAGGGGACGGGGACGGTTTAGGGTCCAGGTGAGGGTACGACAATGCTTTAGGGGGAGCGTACGTGTGAGGGCGCGGGTTAGTGTCAGCGTACGGGTTAGGATTAGGGGACGGATGAGGGTCAGGCTTCGGGGAAGGGTTAGGGTTAGGGTTCGGGCTAGGGTTAGGGTTAGGGGACGGGGACGGTTTAGGGTCCAGGTGAGGGTACGACAACGCTTTAGGGGGAGCGTACGTGTGAGGGCACGGGTTAGTGTCAGCGTACGGGTTAGGATTAGGGGACGGGTGAGGGTCAGGCTTCGGGGAAGGGTTAGGGTTAGGGTTCGGGCTAGGGTTAGGGTTAGGGGACGGGGACGGTTTAGGGTCCAGGTGAGGGTACGACAACACTTCAGGGGGAGCGTACGTGTGAGGGCGCGGCTTAGTGTCAGCGTACGGGTTAGGATTAGGGGACGGGTGAGGGTCAGGCTTCGGGGAAGGGTTAGGGTTAGGGTTTGGGCTAGTGTTAGGGTTAGGGGACGGGGACGGTTTAGGGTCCAGGTGAGGGTACGACAACGCTTCAGGGGGAGCGTACGTGTGAGGGCGCGGGTTAGTGTCAACGTACGGGTTAGGATTAGGGGACGGGTGAGGGTCAGGCTTCGGGGAAGGGTTAGGGTTAGGGTTCGGGCTAGGGTTAGGGTTAGGGGACGGGGACGGTTTAGGGTCCAGGTGAGGGTACGACAACGCTTCAGGGGGAGCGTACGTGTGAGGGCGCGGGTTAGTGTCAGCGTACGGGTTAGGATTAGGGGACGGGTGAGGGTCAGGCTTCGGGGAAGGGTTAGGGTTAGGGTTCGGGCTAGGGTTAGGGTTAGGGGACGGGGACGGTTTAGGGTCCAGGTGAGGGTACGACAACGCTTCAAGGGGAGCGTACGTGTGAGGGCGCGGGTTACTGTCAGCGTACGGGTTAGGATTAGGGGACGGGTGAGGGTCAGGCTTCGGGGAAGGGTTAGGGTTAGGGTTCGGGCTAGGGTTAGGGTTAGGGGACGGGGACGGTTTAGGGTCCAGGTGAGGGTACGACAACGCTTTAGGGGGAGCGTACGTGTGAGGGCGCGGGTTAGTGTCAGCGTACGGGTTAGGATTAGGGGACGGGTGAGGGTCAGGCTTCGGGGAAGGGTTAGGGTTAGGGTTCGGGCTAGGGTTAGGGTTAGGGGACGGGGACGGTTTAGGGTCCAGGTGAGGGCACGATAACGCTTTAGGGGGAGCGTACGTGTGAGGGCGCGGGTTAGTGTCAGCGTACGGGTTAGGATAAGGGGACGGGTGAGGGTCAGGCTTCGGGGAAGGGTTAGGGTTAGGGTTCGGGCTAGGGTTAGGGGACGGGGACGGTTTAGGGTCCAGGTGAGGGTACGACAACGCTTTAGGGGGAGCGTACGTGTGAGGGCGCGGGTTAGTGTCAGCGTACGGGTTAGGATTAGGGGACGGGTGAGGGTCAGGCTTCGGGGAAGGGTTAGGGTTAGGGTTCGGGCTAGGGTTAGGGTTAGGGGACGGGGACGGTTTAGGGTCCAGGTGAGGGTACGACAACGCTTTAGGGGGAGCGTACGTGTGAGGGCACGGGTTAGTGTCAGCGTACGGGTTAGGATTAGGGGACGGATGAGGGTCAGGCTTCGGGGAAGGGTTAGGGTTAGGGTTCGGGCTAGGGTTAGGGTTAGGGGACGGGGACGGTTTAGGGTCCAGGTGAGGGTACGACAACGCTTTAGGGGGAGCGTACGTGTGAGGGCGCGGGTTAGTGTCAGCGTACGGGTTAGGATTAGGGGACGGGTGAGGGTCAGGCTTCGGGGAAGGGTTAGGGTTAGGGTTCGGGCTAGGGTTAGGGTTAGGGGACGGGGACGGTTTAGGGTCCAGGTGAGGGTACGACAACGCTTTAGGGGGAGCGTACGTGTGAGGGCGCGGGTTATTGTCCGCGTACGCCTTAGGATTAGGGGACGGGTGAGGGTCAGGCTTCGGGGAAGGGTTAGGGTTAGGGTTCGGGCTAGGGTTAGGGTTAGGGGACGGGGACGGTTTAGGGTCCAGGTGAGGGTACGACAACGCTTTAGGGGGAGCGTACGTGTGAGGGCGCGGGTTAGTGTCAGCGTACGGGTTAGGATTAGGGGACGGGGGAGGGTCAGGCTTCGGGGAAGGTTTAGGGTTAGGGTTCGGGCTAGGGTTAGGGTTAGGGGACGGGGACGGTTTAGGGTCCAGGTGAGGGTACGACAACGCTTTAGGGGGAGCGTACGTGTGAGGGCGCGGGTTAGTGTCAGCGTACGGGTTAGGATTAGGGTTCGGGTGAGGGTCAGGCTTCGGGGAAGGGTTAGGGTTAGGGTTCGGGCTAGGGTTAGGGTTAGGGGACGGGGACGGTTTAGGGTCCAGGTGAGGGTACGACAACGCTTTAGGGGGAGCGTACGTGTGAGGGCGCGGGTTAGTGTCAGCGTACGGGTTAGGATTAGGGGACGGGTGAGGGTCAGGCTTCGGGGAAGGGTTAGGGTTAGGGTTCGGGCTAGGGTTAGGGTTAGGGGACGGGGACGGTTTAGGGTCCAGGTGAGGGTACGACAACGCTTTAGGGGGAGCGTACGTGTGAGGGCGCGGCTTAGTGTCAGCGTACGGGTTAGGATTAGGGGACGGGTGAGGGTCAGGCTTCGGGGAAGGGTTAGGGTTAGGGTTCGGGCTAGGGTTAGGGTTAGGGGACGGGGACGGTTTAGGGTCCAGGTGAGGGTACGACAACGCTTTAGAGGGAGCGTACGTGTGAGGGCGCGGGTTAGTGTCAGCGTACGGGTTAGGATTAGGGGACGGGTGAGGGTCAGGCTTCGGGGAAGGGTTAGGGTTAGGGTTCGGGCTAGGGTTAGGGTTAGGGGTCGGGGACGGTTTAGGGTCCAGGTGAGGGTACGACAACGCTTTAGGGGGAGCGTACGTGTGAGGGCGCGGGTTAGTGTCAGCGTACGGGTTAGGATTAGGGGACGGGTGAGGGTCAGGCTTCGGGGAAGGGTTAGGGTTAGGGTTCGGGCTAGGGTTAGGGTTAGGGGACGGGGACGGTTTAGGATCCAGGTGAGGGTACGACAACGCTTTAGGGGGAGCGGACGTGTGAGGGCGCGGGTTAGCGTCAGCGTACGGGTTAGGATTAGGGGACGGGTGAGGGTCAGGCTTCGGGGAAGGGTTAGGGTTAGGGTTCGGGCTAGGGTTAGGGTTAGGGGACGGGGACGGTTTAGGGTCCAGGTGAGGGTATGACAACGCTTTAGGGGGAGCGTACGTGTGAGGGCGCGGGTTAGTGTCAGCGTACGGGTTAGGATTAGGGGACGGGTGAGGGTCAGGCTTCGGGGAAGGGTTAGGGTTAGGGTTCGGGCTAGGGTTAGGGTTAGGGGACGGGGACGGTTTAGGGTCCAGGTGAGGGTACGACAACGCTTTAGGGGGAGCGTACGTGTGAGGGCGCGGGTTAGTGTCAGCGTACGGGTTAGGATTAGGGGACGGGTGAGGGTCAGGCTTCGGGGAAGGGCTAGGGTTAGAGTTCGGCTAGGGTTAGGGGATGGGGACGGTTTAGGGTCCAGGTGAGGGTACGACAACGCTTTAGGGGGAGCGTACGTGTGAGGGTGCGGGTTAGTGTCAGCGTACGGGTTAGGATTAGGGGACGGGTGAAGGTCAGGCTTCGGGGAAGGGTTAGGGTTAGGGTTCGGGTTAGGGTTAGGGGACGGGGACGGTTTAGGGTCCAGGTGAGGGTACAACAACGCTTTAGGGGGAGCGTACGTGTGAGGGCGCGGGTTAGTGTCAGCGTACGGGTTAGGATTAGGGGACGGGTGAGGGTCAGGCTTCGGGGAAGGGTTAGGGTTATGGTTCGGGCTAGGGTTAGGGTTAGGGGACGGGGACGGTTTAGGGTCCAGGTGAGGGTACGACAACGCTTTAGGGGGAGCGTACGTGTGAGGGCGCGGGTTAGTGTCAGCGTACGGGTTAGGATTAGGGGACGGGTGAGGGTCAGGCTTCGGGGAAGGGTTAGGGTTAGGGTTCTGGCTAGGGTTAGGGTTAGGGGACGGGGACGGTTTAGGGTCCAGGTGAGGGTACGACAACGCTTTAGGGGGAGCGTACGTGTGAGGGCGCGGGTTAGTGTCAGCGTACGGGTTAGGATTAGGGGACGGGTGAGGGTCAGGCTTCGGGGAAGGGTTAGGGTTAGGGTTCGGGCTAGGGTTAGGGTTAGGGGACGGGGACGGTTTAGGGTCCAGGTGAGGGTACGACAACGCTTTAGGGGGAGCGTACGTGTGAGGACGCGGGTTAGTGTCAGCGTACGGGTTAGGATTAGGGGACGGGTGAGGGTCAGGCTTCGGGGAAGGGTTAGGGTTAGGGTTAGGGCTAGGGTTAGGGTTAGGGGACGGGGACGGTTTAGGGTCCAGGTGAGGGTACGACAACGCTTCAGGGGGAGCGTACGTGTGAGGGCGCGGGTTAGTGTCAGCGTACGGGTTAGGATTAGGGGACGGGTGAGTGTCAGGCTTCGGGGAAGGGTTAGGGTTAGGGTTCGGGCTAGGGTTAGGGTTAGGGGACGGGGACGGTTTAGGGTCCAGGTGAGGGTACGACAACGCTTTAGGGGGAGCGTACGTGTGAGGGCGCGGCTTAGTGTCAGCGTACGGTTTAGGATTAGGGGACGGGTGAGGATCAGGCTTCGGGGAAGTGTTAGGGTTAGGGTTCGGGCTAGGGTTAGGGTTAGGGGACGGGGAGGGTTTAGGGTCCAGGTGAGGGTACGACAACGGTTTAGGGGGAGCGTACGTGTGAGGGCGCGGGTTAGTGTCAGCGTACGGGTTAGGATTAGGGGACGGGTGAGGGTCAGGCTTCGGGGAAGGGTTAGGGTTAGGGTTCGGGCTAGGGTTAGGGTTAGGAGACGGGGACGGTTTAGGGTCCAGGTGAGGGTACGAAAACGCTTTAGGGGGAGCGTACGTGTGAGGGCGCGGGTTAGTGTCAACGTACGGGTTAGGATTAGGGGACGGGTGAGGGTCAGGCTTCGGGGAAGGGTTAGGGTTAGGGTTCGGGCTAGGGTTAGGGTTAGGGGACGGGGACGGTTTAGGGTCCAGGTGAGGGTACGACAACGCTTTAGGGGGAGCGTACGTGTGAGGGCGCGGGTTAGTGTCAGCGTACGGGTTAGGATTAGGGGACGGGTGAGGGTCAGGCTTCGGGGAAGGGTTAGGGTTAGGGTTCTGGCTAGGGTTAGGGTTAGGGGACGGGGACGGTTTAGGGTCCAGGTGAGGGTACGACAACGCTTTAGGGGGAGCGTACGTGTGAGGGCGTGGGTTAGTGTCAGCGTACGGGTTAGGATTAGGGGACGGGTGAGGGTCAGGCTTCGGGGAAGGGTTAGGGTTAGGGTTCGGGCTAGGGTTAGGGTTAGGGGACGGGGACGGTTTAGGGTCCAGGTGAGGGTACGACAATGCTTTAGGGGGAGCGTACGTGTGAGGGCGCGGGTTAGTGTCAGCGTACGGGTTAGGATTAGGGGACGGATGAGGGTCAGGCTTCGGGGAAGGGTTAGGGTTAGGGTTCGGGCTAGGGTTAGGGTTAGGGGACGGGGACGGTTTAGGGTCCAGGTGAGGGTACGACAACGCTTTAGGGGGAGCGTACGTGTGAGGGCACGGGTTAGTGTCAGCGTACGGGTTAGGATTAGGGGACGGGTGAGGGTCAGGCTTCGGGGAAGGGTTAGGGTTAGGGTTCGGGCTAGGGTTAGGGTTAGGGGACGGGGACGGTTTAGGGTCCAGGTGAGGGTACGACAACACTTCAGGGGGAGCGTACGTGTAAGGGCGCGGCTTAGTGTCAGCGTACGGGTTAGGATTAGGGGACGGGTGAGGGTCAGGCTTCGGGGAAGGGTTAGGGTTAGGGTTTGGGCTAGTGTTAGGGTTAGGGGACGGGGACGGTTTAGGGTCCAGGTGAGGGTACGACAACGCTTCAGGGGGAGCGTACGTGTGAGGGCGCGGGTTAGTGTCAACGTACGGGTTAGGATTACGGGACGGGTGAGGGTCAGGCTTCGGGGAAGGGTTAGGGTTAGGGTTCGGGCTAGGGTTAGGGTTAGGGGACGGGGACGGTTTAGGGTCCAGGTGAGGGTACGACAACGCTTCAGGGGGAGCGTACGTGTGAGGGCGCGGGTTAGTGTCAGCGTACGGGTTAGGATTAGGGGACGGGTGAGGGTCAGGCTTCGGGGAAGGGTTAGGGTTAGGGTTCGGGCTAGGGTTAGGGGACGGGGACGGTTTAGGGTCCAGGTGAGGGTACGACAACGCTTCAAGGGGAGCGTACGTGTGAGGGCGCGGGTTACTGTCAGCGTACGGGTTAGGATTAGGGGACGGGTGAGGGTCAGGCTTCGGGGAAGGGTTAGGGTTAGGGTTCGGGCTAGGGTTAGGGTTAGGGGACGGGGACGGTTTAGGGTCCAGGTGAGGGTACGACAACGCTTTAGGGGGAGCGTACGTGTGAGGGCGCGGGTTAGTGTCAGCGTACGGGTTAGGATTAGGGGACGGGTGAGGGTCAGGCTTCGGGGAAGGGTTAGGGTTAGGGTTCGGGCTAGGGTTAGGGTTAGGGGACGGGGACGGTTTAGGGTCCAGGTGAGGGCACGATAACGCTTTAGGGGGAGCGTACGTGTGAGGGCGCGGGTTAGTGTCAGCGTACGGGTTAGGATAAGGGGACGGGTGAGGGTCAGGCTTCGGGGAAGGGTTAGGGTTAGGGTTCGGGCTAGGGTTAGGGGACGGGGACGGTTTAGGGTCCAGGTGAGGGTACGACAACGCTTTAGGGGGAGCGTACGTGTGAGGGCGCGGGTTAGTGTCAGCGTACGGGTTAGGATTAGGGGACGGGTGAGGGTCAGGCTTCGGGGAAGGGTTAGGGTTAGGGTTCGGGCTAGGGTTAGGGTTAGGGGACGGGGACGGTTTAGGGTCCAGGTGAGGGTACGACAACGCTTTAGGGGGAGCGTACGTGTGAGGGCACGGGTTAGTGTCAGCGTACGGGTTAGGATTAGGGGACGGATGAGGGTCAGGCTTCGGGGAAGGGTTAGGGTTAGGGTTCGGGCTAGGGTTAGGGTTAGGGGACGGGGACGGTTTAGGGTCCAGGTGAGGGTACGACAACGCTTTAGGGGGAGCGTACGTGTGAGGGCGCGGGTTAGTGTCAGCGTACGGGTTAGGATTAGGGGACGGGTGAGGGTCAGGCTTCGGGGAAGGGTTAGGGTTAGGGTTCGGGCTAGGGTTAGGGTTAGGGGACGGGGACGGTTTAGGGTCCAGGTGAGGGTACGACAACGCTTTAGGGGGAGCGTACGTGTGAGGGCGCGGGTTATTGTCCGCGTACGCCTTAGGATTAGGGGACGGGTGAGGGTCAGGCTTCGGGGAAGGGTTAGGGTTAGGGTTCGGGCTAGGGTTAGGGTTAGGGGACGGGGACGGTTTAGGGTCCAGGTGAGGGTACGACAACGCTTTAGGGGGAGCGTACGTGTGAGGGCGCGGGTTAGTGTCAGCGTACGGGTTAGGATTAGGGGACGGGGGAGGGTCAGGCTTCGGGGAAGGTTTAGGGTTAGGGTTCGGGCTAGGGTTAGGGTTAGGGGACGGGGACGGTTTAGGGTCCAGGTGAGGGTACGACAACGCTTTAGGGGGAGCGTACGTGTGAGGGCGCGGGTTAGTGTCAGCGTACGGGTTAGGATTAGGGTTCGGGTGAGGGTCAGGCTTCGGGGAAGGGTTAGGGTTAGGGTTCGGGCTAGGGTTAGGGTTAGGGGACGGGGACGGTTTAGGGTCCAGGTGAGGGTACGACAACGCTTTAGGGGGAGCGTACGTGTGAGGGCGCGGGTTAGTGTCAGCGTACGGGTTAGGATTAGGGGACGGGTGAGGGTCAGGCTTCGGGGAAGGGTTAGGGTTAGGGTTCGGGCTAGGGTTAGGGTTAGGGGACGGGGACGGTTTAGGGTCCAGGTGAGGGTACGACAACGCTTTAGGGGGAGCGTACGTGTGAGGGCGCGGCTTAGTGTCAGCGTACGGGTTAGGATTAGGGGACGGGTGAGGGTCAGGCTTCGGGGAAGGGTTAGGGTTAGGGTTCGGGCTAGGGTTAGGGTTAGGGGACGGGGACGGTTTAGGGTCCAGGTGAGGGTACGACAATGCTTTAGAGGGAGCGTACGTGTGAGGGCGCGGGTTAGTGTCAGCGTACGGGTTAGGATTAGGGGACGGGTGAGGGTCAGGCTTCGGGGAAGGGTTAGGGTTAGGGTTCGGGCTAGGGTTAGGGTTAGGGGTCGGGGACGGTTTAGGGTCCAGGTGAGGGTACGACAACGCTTTAGGGGGAGCGTACGTGTGAGGGCGCGGGTTAGTGTCAGCGTACGGGTTAGGATTAGGGGACGGGTGAGGGTCAGGCTTCGGGGAAGGGTTAGGGTTAGGGTTCGGGCTAGGGTTAGGGTTAGGGGACGGGGACGGTTTAGGATCCAGGTGAGGGTACGACAACGCTTTAGGGGGAGCGGACGTGTGAGGGCGCGGGTTAGCGTCAGCGTACGGGTTAGGATTAGGGGACGGGTGAGGGTCAGGCTTCGGGGAAGGGTTAGGGTTAGGGTTCGGGCTAGGGTTAGGGTTAGGGGACGGGGACGGTTTAGGGTCCAGGTGAGGGTATGACAACGCTTTAGGGGGAGCGTACGTGTGAGGGCGCGGGTTAGTGTCAGCGTACGGGTTAGGATTAGGGGACGGGTGAGGGTCAGGCTTCGGGGAAGGGTTAGGGTTAGGGTTCGGGCTAGGGTTAGGTTTAGGGGACGTGGACGGTTTAGGGTCCAGGTGAGGGTACGACAACGCTTTAGGGGGAGCGTACGTGTGAGGGCGCGGGTTAGTGTCAGCGTACGGGTTAGGATTAGGGGACGGGTGAGGGTCAGGCTTCGGGGAAGGGTTAGGGTTAGGGTTCGGTCTAGGGTTAGGGTTAGGGGACGGGGACGGTTTAGGGTCCAGGTGAGGGTACGACAACGCTTTATGGGGAGCGTACGTGTGAGGGCGCGGGTTAGTGTCAGCGTACGGGTTAGGATTAGGGGACGGGTGAGGGTCAGGCTTCGGGGAAGGGTTAGGGTTAGGGTTTGGGCTAGGGTTAGGGTTAGGGGACGGGGACGGTTTAGGGTCCAGGTGAGGGTACGACAACGCTTTAGGGGGAGCGTACGTGTGAGGGCGCGGGTTAGTGTCAGCGTACGGGTTAGGATTAGGGGACGGGTGAGGGTCAGGCTTCGGGGAAGGGTTAGGGTTAGGGTTCGGGCTAGGGTTAGGGTTAGGGGACGGGGACGGTTTAGGGTCCAGGTGAGGGTACGACAACGCTTTAGGGGGAGCGTACGTGTGATGGCGCGGGTTAGTGTCAGCGTACGGGTTAGGATTAGGGGACGGGTGAAGGTCAGGCTTCGGGGAAGGGTTAGGGTTAGGGTTCGGGCTAGGGTCAGGGTTAGGGGACGGGGACGGTTTAGGGTCCAGGTGAGGGTACGACAACGCTTTAGGGGGAGCGTACGTGTGAGGGCGCGGCTTAGTGTCAGCGTACGGGTTAGGATTAGGGGACGGGTGAGGGTCAGGCTTCGGGGAAGGGTTAGGGTTAGGGTTCGGGCTAGCGTTAGGGTTAGGGGACGGGGACGGTTTAGGGTCCCGGTGAGGGTACGACAACGCTTTAGGGGGAGCGTACGTGTGATGGCGCGGGTTAGTGTCAGCGTACGGGTTAGGATTAGGGGACGGGTGAGGGTCAGGCTTCGGGGAAGGGTTAGGGTTAGGGTTCGGGCTAGGGTTAGGGTTAGGGGACGGGGACGGTTTAGGGTCCAGGTGAGGGTACGACAACGCTTTAGGGGGAGCGTACGTGTGAGGGCGCGGGTTAGTGTCAGCGTACGGGTTAGGATTAGGGGACGGGTGAGGGTCAGGCTTCGGGGAAGGGTTAGGGTTAGGGTTCGGGCTAGGGTTAGGGTTAGGGGACGGGGACGGTTTAGGGTCCAGGTGAGGGTACGACAACGCTTTAGAGGGAGCGTACGTGTGAGGGCGCGGGTTAGTGTCAGCGTACGGGTTAGGATTAGGGGACGGGTGAGGGTCAGGCTTCGGGGAAGGGTTAGGGTTAGGGTTCGGGCTAGGGTTAGGGTTAGGGGACGGGGACGGTTTAGGGTCCAGGTGAGGGTACGACAACGCTTTAGGGGGAGCGTACGTGTGAGGGCGCGGCTTAGTGTCAGCGTACGGGTTAGGATTAGGGGACGGGTGAGGGTCAGGCTTCGGGGAAGGGTTAGGGTTAGGGTTCGGGCTAGGGTTAGGGTTAGGGGACGGGGACGGTTTAGGGTCCAGGTGAGGGTACGACAACGCTTTAGGGGGAGCGTACGTGTGAGGGCGCGGGTTATTGTCAGCGTACGGGTTAGGATTAGGGGACGGGTGAGGGTCAGGCTTCGGGGAAGGGTTAGGGTTAGGGTTCGGGCTAGGGTTAGGGTTAGGGGACGGGGACGGTTTAGGGTCCAGGTGAGGGTACGACAACGCTTTATGGGGAGCGTACGTGTGAGGGCGCGGGTTAGTGTCAGCGTACGGGTTAGGATTAGGGGACGGGTGAGGGTCAGGCTTCGGGGAAGGGTTAGGTTTAGGGTTCGGGCTAGGGTTAGGGTTAGGGGACGGGGACGGTTTAGGGTCCAGGTGAGGGTACGACAACGCTTTAGGGGGAGCGTACGTGTGAGGGCGCGGGTTAGTGTCAGCGTACGGGTTAGGATTAGGGGACGGGTGAGGGTCAGGCTTCGGGGAAGGGTTAGGGTTAGGGTTCGGGCTAGGGTTAGGGTTAGGGGACGGGGACGGTTTAGGGTCCAGGTGAGGGTACGACAACGCTTTAGGGGGAGCGTACGTGTGAGGGCGCGGGTTAGTGTCAGCGTACGGGTTAGGATTAGGGGACGGGTGAGGGTCAGGCTTCGGGGAAGAGTTAGGGTTAGGGTTCGGGCTAGGGTTAGGGTTAGGGGACGGGGACGGTTTAGGGTCCAGGTGAGGGTACGACAACGCTTTAGGGGGAGCGTACGTGTGAGGGCGCGGCTTAGTGTCAGCGTACGGGTTAGGATTAGGGGACGGGTGAGGGTCAGGCTTCGGGGAAGGGTTAGGGTTAGGGTTCGGGCTAGGGTTAGGGTTAGGGGACGGGGACGGTTTAGGGTCCCGGTGAGGGTACGACAACGCTTTAGGGGGAGCGTACGTGTGATGGCGCGGGTTAGTGTCAGCGTACGGGTTAGGATTAGGGTACGGGTGAGGGTCAGGCTTCGGGGAAGGGTTAGGGTTAGGGTTCGGGCTAGGGTTAGGGTTAGGGGACGGGGACGGTTTAGGGTCCAGGTGAGGGTACGACAACGCTTTAGGGGGAGCGTACGTGTGAGGGCGCGGGTTAGTGTCAGCGTACGGGTTAGGATTAGGGGACGGGTGAGGGTCAGGCTTCGGGGAAGGGTTAGGGTTAGGGTTCGGGCTAGGGTTAGGGTTAGGGGACGGGGACGGTTTAGGGTCCAGGTGAGGGTACGACAACGCTTTAGGGGGAGCGTACGTGTGAGGGCGCGGGTTATTGTCCGCGTACGCTTTAGGATTAGGGGACGGGTGAGGGTCAGGCTTCGGGGAAGGGTTAGGGTTAGGGTTCGGGCTAGGGTTAGGTTTAGGGGACGGGGACGGTTTAGGGTCCAGGTGAGGGTACGACAACGCTTTAGGGGGAGCGTACGTGTGAGGGCGCGGGTTAGCGTCAGCGTACGGGTTAGGATTAGGGGACGGGTGAGTGTCAGGCTTCGGGGAAGGGTTAGGGTTAGGGTTCGGGCTAGGGTTAGGGTTAGGGGACGGGGACGGTTTAGGATCCAGGTGAGGGTACGACAACGCTTTAGGGGCAGCGTACGTGTGAGGGCACGGGTTAGCGTCAGCGTACGGGTTAGGATTAGGGGACGGGTGAGTGTCAGGCTTCGGGGAAGGGTTAGGGTTAGGGTTCGGGCTAGGGTTAGGGTTAGGGGACGGGGACGGTTTAGGGTCCAGGTGAGGGTACGACAACGCTTTAGGGGGAGCGTACGTGTGAGGGCGCGGGTTAGTGTCAGCGTACGGGTTAGGATTAGGGGACGGGTGAGGGTCAGGCTTCGGGGAAGGGTTAGGGTTAGGGTTCGGGCTAGGGTTAGGTTTAGGGGACGGGGACGGTTTAGGGTCCAGGTGAGGGTACGACAACGCTTTAGGGGGAGCGTACGTGTGAGGGCGCGGGTTAGTGTCAGCGTACGGGTTAGGATTAGGGGACGGGTGAGGGTCAGGCTTCGGGGAAGGGTTAGGGTTAGGGTTCGGGCTAGGGTTAGGGTTAGGGGACGGGGACGGTTTAGGGTCCAGGTGAGGGTACAACAACGCTTTATGGGGAGCGTACGTGTGAGGGCGCGGGTTAGTGTCAGCGTACGGGTTAGGATTAGGGGACGGGTGAGGGTCAGGCTTCGGGGAAGGGTTAGGGTTAGGGTTCGGGCTAGGGTTAGGGTTAGGGGACGGGGACGGTTTAGGGTCCAGGTGAGGGTACGACAACGCTTTAGGGGGAGCGTACGTGTGAGGGCGCGGGTTAGTGTCAGCGTACAGGTTAGGATGAGGGGACGGGTGAGGGTCAGGCTTCGGGGAAGGGTTAGGGTTAGGGTTCGGGCTGGGGTTAGGGTTAGGGGACGGGGACGGTTTAGGGTCCAGGTGAGGGTACGACAACGCTTTAGGGGGAGCGTACGTGTGAGGGCGCGGGTTAGTGTCAGCGTACGGGTTAGGATTAGGGGACGGGTGAGTGTCAGGCTTCGCGGAAGGGTTAGGGTTAGGGTTCGGGCTAGGGTTAGGGTTAGGGGACGGGGACGGTTTAGGGTCCAGGTGAGGGTACGACAACGCTTTAGGGGGAGCGTACGTGTGAGGGCGCGGGTTAGTGTCAGCGTACGGGTTAGGATTAGGGGACGGGTGAGGGTCAGGCTTCGCGGAAGGGTTAGGGTTAGGGTTCGGGCTAGGGTTAGGGTTAGGGGACGGGGACGGTTTAGGGTCCAGGTGAGGGTACGACAACGCTGTAGGGGCAGCGTACGTGTGAGGGCGCGGTTTAGTGTCAGCGTACGGGTTAGGATTAGGGGACGGGTGAGGGTCAGGCTTCGGGGAAGGGTTAGGGTTAGGGTTCGGGCTAGGGTTAGGGTTAGGGGACGGGGACGGTTTAGGGTCCAGGTGAGGGTACGACAACGCTTTAGGGGGAGCGTACGTGTGAGGGCGCGGGTTAGTGTCAGCGTACGGGTTAGGATTAGGGGACGGGTGAGGGTCAGGCTTCGGGGAAGGGTTAGGGTTAGGGTTCGGGCTAGGGTTAGGGTTAGGGGACGGGGACGGTTTAGGGTCCAGGTGAGGGTACGACAACGCTTTAGGGGGAGCGTACGTGTGAGGGCGCGGGTTAGTGTCAGCGTACGGGTTAGGATTAGGGGACGGGTGAGGGTCAGGCTTCGGGGAAGGGTTAGGGTTAGGGTTCGGGCTAGGGTTAGGGTTAGGGGACGGGGACGGTTTAGGGTCCAGGTGAGGGTACGACAACGCTTTAGGGGGAGCGTACGTGTGAGGGCGCGGCTTAGTGTCAGCGTACGGGTTAGGATTAGGGGACGGGTGAGAGTCAGGCTTCGGGGAAGTGTTAGGGTTAGGGTTCGGGCTAGGGTTAAGGTTAGGGGACGGGGACGGTTTAGGGTCCAGGTGAGGGTACGACAACGCTTTAGGGGGAGCGTACGTGTGAGGGCGCGGGTTAGTGTCAGCGTACGGGTTAGGATTAGGGGACGGGTGAGGGTCAGGCTTCGGGGAAGGGTTAGGGTTAGGGTTCGGGCTAGGGTTAGGGTTAGGGGACGGGGACGGTTTAGGGTCCAGGTGAGGGTACGACAACGCTTTAGGGGGAGCGTACGTGTGAGGGCGCGGGTTAGTGTCAGCGTACGGGTTAGGATTAGGGGACGGGTGAGGGTCAGGCTTCGGGGAAGGCTTAGGGTTAGGGTTCGGGCTAGGGTTAGGGTTAGGGGACGGGGATGGTTTAGGGTCCAGGTGAGGGTACGACAACGCTTTAGGGGCAGCGTACGTGTGAGGGCGCGGGTTAGTGTCAGCGTACGGGTTAGGATTAGGGGACGGGTGAGGGTCAGGCTTCGGGGAAGGGTTAGGGTTAGGGTTCGGGCTAGGGTTAGGGTTAGGGGACGGGGACGGTTTAGGGTCCAGGTGAGGGTACGACAACGCTTTAGGGGGAGCGTATGTGTGAGGGCGCGGCTTAGTGTCAGCGTACGGGTTAGGATTAGGGGACGGGTGAGGGTCAGGCTTCGGGGAAGGGTTAGGGTTAGGGTTCGGGCTAGGGTTAGGGTTAGGGGACGGGGACGGTTTAGGGTCCAGGTGAGGGTACGACAACGCTTTATGGGGAGCGTACGTGTGAGGGCGCGGGTTAGTGTCAGCGTACGGGTTAGGATTAGGGGACGGGTGAGTGTCAGGCTTCGGGGAAGGGTTAGGGTTAGGGTTCGGGCTAGGGTTAGGGTTAGGGGACGGGGACGGTTTAGGGTCCAGGTGAGGGTACGACAACGCTTTAGGGGGAGCGTACGTGTGAGGGCGCGGGTTAGTGTCAGCGTACGGGTTAGGATTAGGGGACGGGTGAGGGTCAGGCTTCGGGGAAGGGTTAGGGTTAGGGTTCGGGCTGGGGTTAGGGTTAGGGGACGGGGACGGTTTAGGGTCCAGGTGAGGGTACGACAACACTTTAGGGGGAGCGTACGTGTGAGGGCGCGGGTTAGTGTCAGCGTACGGGTTAGGATTAGGGGACGGGTGAGGGTCAGGCTTCGGGGAAGGGTTAGGGTTAGGGTTCGGGCTAGGGTTAGGGTTAGGGGACGGGGACGGTTTAGGGTCCAGGTGAGGGTACGACAACGATTTAGGGGGAGCGTACGTGTGAGGGCGCGGGTTATTGTCCGCGTACGCCTTAGGATTAGGGGACGGGTTAGGGTCAGGGTTCGGGGAAGGGTTAGGGTTAGGGTTCGGGCTAGGGTTAGGGTTAGGGGACGGGGACGGTTTAGGGTCCAGGTGAGGGTACGACAACGCTTTAGGGGGAGCGTACGTGTGAGGGCGCGGGTTAGTGTCAGCGTACGGGTTAGGATTAGGGGACGGGGGAGGGTCAGGCTTCGGGGAAGGGTTAGGGTTAGGGTTCGGGCTAGGGTTAGGGTTAGGGACGGGGACGGTTTAGGGTCCAGGTGAGGGTACGACAACGCTTTAGAGGGAGCGTACGTGTGAGGGCGCGGCTTAGTGTCAGCGTACGGGTTAGGATTAGGGGACGGGTGAGGGTCAGGCTTCGGGGAAGGGTTAGGGTTAGGGTTCGGGCTAGGGTTAGGGTTAGGGGACGGGGACGGTTTAGGGTCCAGGTGAGGGTACGACAACGCTTCAGGGGGAGCGTACGTGTGAGGGCGCGGGTTAGTGTCAGCGTACGGGTTAGGATTAGGGGACGGGTGAGGGTCAGGCTTCGGGGAAGGGTTAGGGTTAGGGTTCGGGCTAGGGTTAGGGTTAGGGGACGGGGACGGTTTAGGGTCCAGGTGAGGGTACGACAACACTTTAGGGGGAGCGTACGTGTGAGGGCGCGGGTTAGTGTCAGCGTACGGGTTAGGATTAGGGGACGGGTGAGGGTCAGGCTTCGGGGAAGGGTTAGGGTTAGGGTTCGGGCTAGGGTTAGGGTTAGGGGACGGGGACGGTTTAGGGTCCAGGTGAGGGTACGACAACGCTTTAGGGGGAGCGTACGTGTGAGGGCGCGGGTTAGTGTCAGCGTACGGGTTAGGATTAGGGGACGGGTGAGGGTCAGGCTTCGGGGAAGGGTTAGGGTTAGGGTTCGGGCTAGGGTTAGGGTTAGGGGACGGGGACGGTTTAGGGTCCAGGTGAGGGTACGACAACGCTTTAGGGGGAGCGTACGTGTGAGGGCGCGGTTTAGTGTCAGCGTACGGGTTAGGATTAGGGGACGGGTGAGGGTCAGGCTTCGGGGAAGGGTTAGGGTTAGGGTTTGGGCTAGGGTTAGGGTTAGGGGACGGGGACGGTTTAGGGTCCAGGTGAGGGTACGACAACGCTTTAGGGGGAGCGTACGTGTGAGGGCGCGGGATAGCGTCAGCGTACGGGTTAGGATTAGGGGACGGGTGAGGGTCAGGCTTCGGGGAAGGGTTAGGGTTAGGGTTCGGGCTAGGGTTAGGTTTAGGGGACGAGGACGGTTTAGGGTCCAGGTGAGGGTACGACAACGCTTTAGGGGGAGCGTACGTGTGAGGGCGCGGGTTAGTGTCAGCGTACGGGTTAGGATTACGGGACGGGTGAGGGTCAGGCTTCGGGGAAGTGTTAGGGTTAGGGTTCGGGCTAGGGTTAGGGTTAGGGGACGGGGACGGTTTAGGGTCCAGGTGAGGGTACGACAACGCTTTAAGGGGAGCGTACGTGTGAGGGCGCAGGTTAGTGTCAGCGTACGTGTTAGGATTAGGGGACGGGTGAGGGTCAGGCTTCGGGGAAGGGTTAGGGTTAGGGTTCGGGCTAGGGTTAGGGTTAGGGGACGGGGACGGTTTAGGGTCCAGGTGAGGGTACGACAACGCTTTAGGGGGAGCGTACGTGTGAGGGCGCGGGTTAGTGTCAGCGTACGGGTTAGGATTAGGGGACGGGTGAGGGTCAGGCTTCGGGGAAGGGGTAGGGTTAGGGTTCGGGCTAGGGTTAGGGTTAGGGGACAGGGACGGTTTAGGGTCCAGGTGAGGGTACGACAACGCTTTAGGGGGAGCGTACGTGTGAGGGCGCGGGTTAGTGTCAGCGTACGGGTTAGGATTAGGGGACGGGTGAGGGTCAGGCTTCGGGGAAGTGTTAGGGTTAGGGTTCGGGCTAGGGTTAGGGTTAGGGGACGGGGACGGTTTAGGGTCCAGGTGAGGGTACGACAACGCTTTAGGGGGAGCGTACGTGTGAGGGCGCGGGTTAGTGTCAGCGTACGGGTTAGGATTAGGGGACGGGTGAGGGTCAGGCTTCGGGGAAGGGTTAGGGTTAGGGTTTGGGCTAGGGTTAGGGTTAGGGGACGGGGACGGTTTAGGGTCCAGGTGAGGGTACAATGCTTTAGGGGGAGCGTACGTGTGAGGGCGCGGGTTAGTGTCAGCGTACGGGTTAGGATTAGGGGACGGTTGAGGCTCAGGCTTCGGGGAAGGCTTAGGGTTAGGGTTCGGGCTAGGGTTAGGGTTAGGGGACGGGGACGGTTTAGGGTCCAGGTGAGGGTACGACAACGCTTTAGGGGCAGCGTATGTGTGAGGGCGCGGGTTAGTGTCAGCGTACGGGTTAGGATTAGGGGACGGGTGAGGGTCAGGCTTCGGGGAAGGGTTAGGGTTAGGGTTCGGGCTAGGGTTAGGGTTAGGGGACGGGGACGGTTTAGGGTCCAGGTGAGGGTACGACAACGCTTTAGGGGGAGCGTACGTGTGAGGGCGCGGGTTAGTGTCAGCGTACGGGTTAGGATTAGGGGACGGGTGAGGGTCAGGCTTCGGGGAAGGGTTAGGGTTAGTGTTCGGGCTAGGGTTAGGGTTAGGGGACGGGGACGGTTTAGGGTCCAGGTGAGGGTACGACAACGCTTCAGGGGGAGCGTACGTGTGAGGGCGTGGGTTAGTGTCAGCGTACGGGTTAGGATTAGGGGACGGGTGAGCGTCAGGCTTCGGGGAAGGCTTAGGGTTAGGGTTCGGGCTAGGGTTAGGGTTAGCGGACGGGGTCGGTTTAGGGTCCAGGTGAGGGTACGACAACGCTTTAGGGGGAGCGTACGTGTGAGGGCGCGGGTTAGTGTCAGCGTACGGGTTAGGATTAGGGGACGGGTGAGGGTCAGGCTTCGGGGAAGGGTTAGGGTTAGGGTTCGGGCTAGGGTTAGGGTTAGGGGACGGGGACGGTTTAGGGTCCAGGTGAGGGTACGACAACGCTTTAGGGGGAGCGTACGTGTGAGGGCGCGGGTTAGCGTCAGCGTACGGGATAGGATTAGGGGACGGGTGAGGGTCAGGCTTCGGGGAAGGGTTAGGGTTAGGGTTCGGGCTAGGGTTAGGGTTAGGGGACGGGGACGGTTTAGGGTCCAGGTGAGGGTACGACAACGCTTTAGGGGGAGCGTACGTGTGAGGGCGCGGGTTAGCGTCAGCGTACGGGTTAGGATTAGGGGACGGGTGAGGGTCAGGCTTCGGGGAAGGGTTAGGGTTAGGGTTCGGGCTAGGGTTAGGGTTAGGGAACGGGGACGGTTTAGGGTCCAGGTGAGGGTACGACAACGCTTTAGGGGGAGCGTACGTGTGAGGGCGCGGGTTAGTGTCAGCGTACGGGTTAGGATTAGGGGACGGGTGAGGGTCAGGCTTCGGGGAAGGGTTAGGGTTAGGGTTCGGGCTAGGGTTAGGGTTAGGGGACGGGGACGGTTTAGGGTCCAGGTGAGGGTACGACAACGCTTTAGGGGGAGCGTACGTGTGAGGGCGCGGGATAGCGTCAGCGTACGGGTTAGGATTAGGGGACGGGTGAGGGTCAGGCTTCGGGGAAGGGTTAGGGTTAGGGTTCGGGCTAGGGTTAGGGTTAGGGGACGGGGACGGTTTAGGGTCCAGGTGAGGGTACGACAACGCTTTAGGGGGAGCGTACGTGTGAGGGCGCGGGTTAGTGTCAGCGTACGGGTTAGGATTAGGGGACGGGTGAGGGTCAGGCTTCGGGGAAGGGTTAGGGTTAGGGTTCGGGCTAGGGTTAGGGTTAGGGGACGGGGACGGTTAGGGTCCAGGTGAGGGTACGACAACGCTTTAGGGGGAGCGTACGTGTGAGGGCGCGGGTTAGTGTCAGCGTACGGGTTAGGATTAGGGGACGGGTGAGGGTCAGGCTTCGGGGAAGGGTTAGGGTTAGGGTTCGGGCTAGGGTTAGGGTTAGGGGACGGGGACGGTTTAGGGTCCAGGTGAGGGTACGACAACGCTTTAGGGGGAGCGTACGTGTGAGGGCGCGGGTTAGTGTCAGCGTACGGGTTAGGATTAGGGGACGGGTGAGGGTCAGGCTTCGGGGAAGGGTTAGGGTTAGGGTTCGGGCTAGGGTTAGGGTTAGGGGACGGGGACGGTTTAGGGTCCAGGTGAGGGTACGACAACGCTTTAGGGGGAGCGTACGTGTGAGGGCGCGGGTTAGCGTCAGCGTACGGGTTAGGATTAGGGGACGGGTGAGGGTCAGGCTTCGGGGAAGGGTTAGGGTTAGGGTTCGGGCTAGGGTCAGGGTTAGGGGACGGGGACGGTTTAGGGTCCAGGTGAGGGTACGACAACGCTTTAGGGGGAGCGTATGTGTGAGGGCGCGTGTTAGTGTCAGCGTACGGGTTAGGATTAGGGGACGGTTGAGGGTCAGGCTTCGGGGAAGGCTTAGGGTTAGGGTTCGGGCTAGGGTTAGGGTTAGGGGACGGGGACGGTTTAGGGTCCAGGTGAGGGTACGACAACGCTTTAGGGGGAGCGTACGTGTGAGGGCGCGGGTTAGTGTCAGTGTACGGGTTAGGATTAGGGGACGGGTGAGGGTCAGGCTTCGGGGAAGGGTTAGGGTTAGGGTTCGGGCTAGGGTTAGGGTTAGGGGACGGGGACGGTTTAGGGTCCAGGTGAGGGTACGACAACGCTTCAGGGGGAGCGTACGTGTGAGGGCGTGGGTTAGTGTCAGCGTACGGGTTAGGATTAGGGGACGGGTGAGCGTCAGGCTTCGGGGAAGGCTTAGGGTTAGGGTTCGGGCTAGGGTTAGGGTTAGCGGACGGGGTCGGTTTAGGGTCCAGGTGAGGGTACGACAACGCTTTAGGGGGAGCGTACGTGTGAGGGCGCGGGTTAGTGTCAGCGTACGGGTTAGGATTAGGGGACGGGTGAGGGTCAGGCTTCGGGGAAGGGTTAGGGTTAGGGTTCGGGCTAGGGTTAGGGTTAGGGGACGGGGACGGTTTAGGGTCCAGGTGAGGGTACGACAACGCTTTAGGGGGAGCGTACGTGTGAGGGCGCGGGTTAGCGTCAGCGTACGGGATAGGATTAGGGGACGGGTGAGGGTCAGGCTTCGGGGAAGGGTTAGGGTTAGGGTTCGGGCTAGGGTTAGGGTTAGGGGACGGGGACGGTTTAGGGTCCAGGTGAGGGTACGACAACGCTTTAGGGGGAGCATACGTGTGAGGGCGCGGGTTAGCGTCAGCGTACGGGTTAGGATTAGGGGACGGGTGAGGGTCAGGCTTCGGGGAAGGGTTAGGGTTAGGGTTCGGGCTAGGGTTAGGGTTAGGGAACGGGGACGGTTTAGGGTCCAGGTGAGGGTACGACAACGCTTTAGGGGGAGCGTACGTGTGAGGGCGCGGGTTAGTGTCAGCGTACGGGTTAGGATTAGGGGACGGGTGAGGGTCAGGCTTCGGGGAAGGGTTAGGGTTAGGGTTCGGGCTAGGGTTAGGGTTAGGGGACGGGGACGGTTTAGGGTCCAGGTGAGGGTACGACAACGCTTTAGGGGGAGCGTACGTGTGAGGGCGCGGGATAGCGTCAGCGTACGGGTTAGGATTAGGGGACGGGTGAGGGTCAGGCTTCGGGGAAGGGTTAGGGTTCGGGCTAGGGTTAGGGTTAGGGGACGGGGACGGTTTAGGGTCCAGGTGAGGGTACGACAACGCTTTAGGGGGAGCGTACGTGTGAGGGCGCGGGTTAGTGTCAGCGTACGGGTTAGGATTAGGGGACGGGTGAGGGTCAGGCTTCGGGGAAGGGTTAGGGTTAGGGTTCGGGCTAGGGTTAGGGTTAGGGGACGGGGACGGTTTAGGGTCCAGGTGAGGGTACGACAACGCTTTAGGGGGAGCGTACGTGTGAGGGCGCGGGATAGCGTCAGCGTACGGGTTAGGATTAGGGGACGGGTGAGGGTCAGGCTTCGGGGAAGGGTTAGGGTTAGGGTTCGGGCTAGGGTTAGGGTTAGGGGACGGGGACGGTTTAGGGTCCAGGTGAGGGTACGACAACGCTTTAGGGGGAGCGTACGTGTGAGGGCGCGGGTTAGTGTCAGCGTACGGGTTAGGATTAGGGGACGGGTGAGGGTCAGGCTTCGGGGAAGGCTTAGGGTTAGGGTTCGGGCTAGGGTTAGGGTTAGGGGACGGGGACGGTTTAGGGTCCAGGTGAGGGTACGACAACGCTTTAGGGGGAGCGTACGTGTGAGGGCGCGGGTTAGTGTCAGCGTACGGGTTAGGATTAGGGGACGGGTGAGGGTCAGGCTTCGGGGAAGGGTTAGGGTTAGGGTTCGGGCTAGGGTTAGGGTTAGGGGACGGGGACGGTTTAGGGTCCAGGTGAGGGTACGACAACGCTTTAGGGGGAGCGTACGTGTGAGGGCGCGGGTTAGTGTCAGCGTACGGGTTAGGATTAGGGGACGGGTGAGGGTCAGGCTTCGGGGAAGGGTTAGGGTTAGGGTTCGGGCTAGGGTTAGGGTTAGGGGACGGGGACGGTTTAGGGTCCAGGTGAGGGTACGACAACGCTTTAGGGGGAGCGTACGTGTGAGGGCGCGGGTTAGTGTCAGCGTACGGGTTAGGATTAGGGGACGGGTGAGGGTCAGGCTTCGGGGAAGGGTTAGGGTTAGGGTTCGGGCTAGGGTTAGGGTTAGGGGACGGGGACGGTTTAGGGTCCAGGTGAGGGTACGACAACGCTTTAGGGGGAGCGTACGTGTGAGGGCGCGGGTTAGTGTCAGCGTACGGGTTAGTATTAGGGGACGGGTGAGGGTCAGGCTTCGGGGAAGGGTTAGGGTTAGGGTTCGGGCTAGGGTTAGGGTTAGGGGACGGCGACGGTTTAGGGTCCAGGTGAGGGTACGACAACGCTTTAGGGGGAGCGTACGTGTGAGGGCGCGGGATAGCGTCAGCGTACGGGTTAGGATTAGGGGACGGGTGAGGGTCAGGCTTCGGGGAAGGGTTAGGGTTAGGGTTCGGGCTAGGGTTAGGTTTAGGGGACGGGGACGGTTTAGGGTCCAGGTGAGGGTACGACAACGCTTTAGGGGGAGCGTACGTGTGAGGGCGCGGGTTAGTGTCAGCGTACGGGTTAGGATTAGGGGACGGGTGAGGGTCAGGCTTCGGGGAAGGGTTAGGGTTAGGGTTCGGGCTAGGGTTAGGGTTAGGGGACGGGGACGGTTTAGGGTCCAGGTGAGGGTACGACAACGCTTTAGGGGGAGCGTACGTGTGAGGGCGCGGGTTAGTGTCAGCGTACGGGTTAGGATTAGGGGACGGGTGAGGGTCAGGCTTCGGGGAAGGGTTAGGGTTAGGGTTCGGGCTAGGGTTAGGGTTAGGGGACGGGGACGGTTTAGTGTCCAGGTGAGGGTACGACAACGCTTTAGGGGGAGCGTACATGTGAGGGCGCGGGTTAGTGTCAGCGTACGGGTTAGGATTAGGGGACGGGTGAGGGTCAGGCTTCGGGGAAGGGTTAGGGTTAGGGTTCGGGCTAGGTTTAGGGTTAGGGGACAGGGACGGTTTAGGGTCCAGGTGAGGGTACGACAACGCTTTAGGGGGAGCGTACGTGTGAGGGCGCGGGTTAGTGTCAGCGTACGGGTTAGGATTAGGGGACGGGTGAGGGTCAGGCTTCGGGGAAGGGTTAGGGTTAGGGTTCGGGCTAGGGTTAGGGTTAGGGGACGGGGACGGTTTAGGGTCCAGGTGAGGGTACGACAACGCTTTAGGGGGAGCGTACGTGTGACGGCGCGGGTTAGTGTCAGCGTACGGGTTAGGATTAGGGGACAGGTGAGGGTCAGGCTTCGGGGAAGGGTTAGGGTTAGGGTTCGGGCTAGGGTTAGGGTTAGGGGATGGGGACGGTTTAGGGTCCAGGTGAGGGTACGACAACGCTTTAGGGGGAGCGTACGTGTGAGGGCGCGGGTTATTGTCCGCGTACGCCTTAGGATTAGGGGACGGGTGAGGGTCAGGCTTCGGGGAAGGGTTAGGGTTAGGGTTCGGGCTAGGGTTAGGGTTAGGGGACGGGGACGGTTTAGGGTCCAGGTGAGGGTACGACAACGCTGTAGGGGGAGCGTACGTGTAAGGGCGCGGGTTAGTGTCAGCGTACGGGTTAGGATTAGGGGACGGGTGAGGGTCAGGCTTCGGGGAAGGGTTAGGGTTAGGGTTCGGGCTAGGGTTAGGGTTAGGGGACGGGGACGGTTTAGGGTCCAGGTGAGGGTACGACAACGCTTTAGGGGGAGCGTACGTGTGAGAGCGCGGGTTAGTGTCAGCGTACGGGTTAGGATTAGGGGACGGGTGAGGGTCAGGCTTCGGGGAAGGGTTAGGGTTAGGGTTCGGGCTAGGGTTAGGGTTAGGGGACGGGGACGGTTTAGGGTCCAGGTGAGGGTACGACAACGCTTTAGGGGGAGCGTACGTGTGAGGGCGCGGCTTAGTGTCAGTGTACGCGTTAGGATTAGGGGACGGGTGAGGGTCAGGCTTCGGGGAAGGGTTAGGGTTAGGGTTCGGGCTAGGGTTAGGGTTAGGGGACGGGGACGGTTTAGGGTCCAGGTGAGGGTACGACAACGCTTCAGGGGGAGCGTACGTGTGAGGGCGCGGGTTAGTGTCAGCGTACGGGTTAGGATTAGGGGACGGGTGAGGGTCAGGCTTCGGGGAAGGGTTAGGGTTAGGGTTCGGGCTAGGGTTAGGGTTAGGGGACGGGGACGGTTTAGGGTCCAGGTGAGGGTACGACAACGCTTTAGGGGGAGCGTACGTGTGAGGGCGCGGGTTAGTGTCAGCGTACGGGTTAGGATTAGGGGACGGGTGAGGGTCAGGCTTCGGGGAAGGGTTAGGGTTAGGGTTCGGGCTAGGGTTAGGGTTAGGGGACGGGGACGGTTTAGGGTCCAGGTGAGGGTACGACAACGCTTTAGGGGGAGCGTACGTGTGAGGGCGCGGGTTAGCGTCAGCGTACGGGTTAGGATTAGGGGACGGGTGAGGGTCAGGCTTCGGGGAAGGGTTAGGGTTAGGGTTCGGGCTAGGGTTAGGGTTAGGGAACGGGGACGGTTTAGGGTCCAGGTGAGGGTACGACAACGCTTTAGGGGGAGCGTACGTGTGAGGGCGCGGGATAGCGTCAGCGTACGGGTTAGGATTAGGGGACGGGTGAGGGTCAGGCTTCGGGGAAGGGTTAGGGTTAGGGTTCGGGCTAGGGTTAGGGTTAGGGGACGGGGACGGTTTAGGGTCCAGGTGAGGGTACGACAACGCTTTAGGGGGAGCGTACGTGTGAGGGCGCGGGTTAGTGTCAGCGTACGGGTTAGGATTAGGGGACGGGTGAGGGTCAGGCTTCGGGGAAGGGTTAGGGTTAGGGTTCGGGCTAGGGTTAGGGTTAGGGGACGGGGACGGTTAGGGTCCAGGTGAGGGTACGACAACGCTTTAGGGGGAGCGTACGTGTGAGGGCGCGGGTTAGTGTCAGCGTACGGGTTAGGATTAGGGGACGGGTGAGGGTCAGGCTTCGGGGAAGGGTTAGGGTTAGGGTTCGGGCTAGGGTTAGGGTTAGGGGACGGGGACGGTTTAGGGTCCAGGTGAGGGTACGACAACGCTTTAGGGGGAGCGTACGTGTGAGGGCGTGGGTTAGTGTCAGCGTACGGGTTAGGATTAGGGGACGGGTGAGGGTCAGGCTTCGGGGAAGGGTTAGGGTTAGGGTTCGGGCTAGGGTTAGGGTTAGGGGACGGGGACGGTTTAGGGTCCAGGTGAGGGTACGACAACGCTTTAGGGGGAGCGTACGTGTGAGGGCGCGGGTTAGCGTCAGCGTACGGGTTAGGATTAGGGGACGGGTGAGGGTCAGGCTTCGGGGAAGGGTTAGGGTTAGGGTTCGGGCTAGGGTCAGGGTTAGGGGACGGGGACGGTTTAGGGTCCAGGTGAGGGTACGACAACGCTTTAGGGGGAGCGTACGTGTGAGGGCGCGGGTTAGCGTCAGCGTACGGGTTAGGATTAGGGGACGGGTGAGGGTCAGGCTTCGGGGAAGGGTTAGGGTTAGGGTTCGGGCTAGGGTCAGGGTTAGGGGACGGGGACGGTTTAGGGTCCAGGTGAGGGTACGACAACGCTTTAGGGGGAGCGTATGTGTGAGGGCGCGTGTTAGTGTCAGCGTACGGGTTAGGATTAGGGGACGGTTGAGGGTCAGGCTTCGGGGAAGGCTTAGGGTTAGGGTTCGGGCTAGGGTTAGGGTTAGGGGACGGGGACGGTTTAGGGTCCAGGTGAGGGTACGACAACGCTTTAGGGGCAGCGTACGTGTGAGGGCGCGGGTTAGCGTCAGCGTACGGGTTAGGATTAGGGGACGGGTGAGGGTCAGGCTTCGGGGAAGGGTTAGGGTTAGGGTTCGGGCTAGAGTTAGGGTTAGGGGACGGGGACGGTTTAGGGTCCAGGTGAGGGTACGACAACGCTTTAGGGGGAGCGTACGTGTGAGGGCGCGGCTTAGTGTCAGCGTACGGGTTAGGATTAGGGGACGGGTGAGGGTCAGGCTTCGGGGAAGGGTTAGGGTTAGGGTTCGGGCTAGTGTTAGGGTTAGGGGACGGGGACGGTTTAGGGTCCCGGTGAGGGTACGACAACGCTTTAGGGGGAGCGTACGTGTGATGGCGCGGGTTAGTGTCAGCGTACGGGTTAGGATTAGGGGACGGGTGAGGGTCAGGCTTCGGGGAAGGGTTAGGGTTAGGGTTCGGGCTAGGGTTAGGGTTAGGGGACGGGGACGGTTTAGGGTCCAGGTGAGGGTACGACAACGCTTTAGGGGGAGCGTACGTGTGAGGGCGCGGGTTAGTGTCAGCGTACGGGTTAGGATTAGGGGACGGGTGAGGGTCAGGCTTCGGGGAAGGGTTAGGGTTAGGGTTCGGGCTAGGGTTAGGGTTAGGGGACGGGGACGGTTTTGGGTCCAGGTGAGGGTACGACAACGCTTTAGGGGGAGCGTACGTGTGAGGGCGTGGGTTAGTGTCAGCGTACGGGTTAGGATTAGGGGACGGGTGAGGGTCAGGCTTCGGGGAAGGGTTAGGGTTAGGGTTCGGGCTAGGGTTAGGGTTAGCGGACGGGGACGGTTTAGGGTCCAGGTGAGGGTACGACAACGCTTTAGGGGGAGCGTACGTGTGAGGGCGCGGGTTAGCGTCAGCGTACGGGTTAGGATTAGGGGACGGGTGAGGGTCAGGCTTCGGGGAAGGGTTAGGGTTAGGGTTCGGGCTAGGGTTAGGGTTAGGGGACGGGGACGGTTTAGGGTCCAGGTGAGGGTACGACAACGCTTTAGGGGGAGCGTACGTGTGAGGGCGCGGGTTAGCGTCAGCGTACGGGATAGGATTAGGGGACGGGTGAGGGTCAGGCTTCGGGGAAGGGTTAGGGTTAGGGTTCGGGCTAGGGTTAGGGTTAGGGGACGGGGACGGTTTAGGGTCCAGGTGAGGGTACGACAACGCTTTAGGGGGAGCGTACGTGTGAGGGCGCGGGTTAGCGTCAGCGTACGGGTTAGGATTAGGGGACGGGTGAGGGTCAGGCTTCGGGGAAGGGTTAGGGTTAGGGTTCGGGCTAGGGTTAGGGTTAGGGGACGGGGACGGTTTAGGGTCCAGGTGAGGGTACGACAACGCTTTAGGGGGAGCGTACGTGTGAGGGCGCGGGATAGCGTCAGCGTACGGGTTAGGATTAGGGGACGGGTGAGGGTCAGGCTTCGGGGAAGGCTTAGGCTTAGGGTTCGGGCTAGGGTTAGGGTTAGGGGACGGGGACGGTTTAGGGTCCAGGTGAGGGTACGACAACGCTTTAGGGGGAGCGTACGTGTGAGGGCGCGGTTTAGTGTCAGCGTACGGGTTAGGATTAGGGGACGGGTGAGGGTCAGGCTTCGGGGAAGGCTTAGGGTTAGGGTTCGGGCTAGGGTTAGGGTTAGGGGACGGGGACGGTTTAGGGTCCAGGTGAGGGTACGACAACGCTTTAGGGGGAGCGTACGTGTGAGGGCGCGGGTTAGTGTCAGCGTACGGGTTAGGATTAGGGGACGGGTGAGGGTCAGGCTTCGGGGAAGGGTTAGGGTTAGGGTTCGGGCTAGGGTTAGGGTTAGGGGACGGGGACGGTTTAGGGTCCAGGTGAGGGTACGACAACGCTTTAGGGGGAGCGTACGTGTGAGGGCGCGGGTTAGTGTCAGCGTACGGGTTAGGATTAGGGGACGGGTGAGGGTCAGGCTTCGGGGAAGGGTTAGGGTTAGGGTTCGGGCTAGGGTTAGGGTTAGGGGACGGGGACGGTTTAGGGTCCAGGTGAGGGTACGACAACGCTTTAGGGGGAGCGTACGTGTGAGGGCGCGGGTTAGTGTCAGCGTACGGGTTAGGATTAGGGGACGGGTGAGGGTCAGGCTTCGGGGAAGGGTTAGGGTTAGGGTTCGGGCTAGGGTTAGGGTTAGGGGACGGGGACGGTTTAGGGTCCAGGTGAGGGTACGACAACGCTTTAGGGGGAGCGTACGTGTGAGGACGCGGGTTAGTGTCAGCGTACGGGTTAGGATTAGGGGACGGGTGAGGGTCAGGCTTCGGGGAAGGGTTAGGGTTAGGGTTCGGGCTAGGGTTAGGGTTAGGGGACGGCGACGGTTTAGGGTCCCGGTGAGGGTACGACAACGCTTTAGGGGGAGCGTACGTGTGAGGGCGCGGGATAGCGTCAGCGTACGGGTTAGGATTTGGGGACGGGTGAGGGTCAGGCTTCGGGGAAGGGTTAGGGTTAGGGTTCGGGCTAGGGTTAGGTTTAGGGGACGGGGACGGTTTAGGGTCCAGGTGAGGGTACGACAACGCTTTAGGGGGAGCGTACGTGTGAGGGCGCGGGTTAGTGTCAGCGTACGGGTTAGGATTAGGGGACGGGTGAGGGTCAGGCTTCGGGGAAGGGTTAGGGTTAGGGTTCGGGCTAGGGTTAGGGTTAGGGGACGGGGACGGTTTAGGGTCCAGGTGAGGGTACGACAACGCTTTAGGGGGAGCGTACGTGTGAGGGCGCGGGTTAGTGTCAGCGTACGTGTTAGGATTAGGGGACGGGTGAGGGTCAGGCTTCGGGGAAGGGTTAGGGTTAGGGTTCGGGCTAGGGTTAGGGTTAGGGGACGGGGACGGTTTAGTGTCCAGGTGAGGGTACGACAACGCTTTAGGGGGAGCGTACATGTGAGGGCGCGGGTTAGTGTCAGCGTACGGGTTAGGATTAGGGGACGGGTGAGGGTCAGGCTTCGGGGAAGGGTTAGGGTTAGGGTTCGGGCTAGGTTTAGGGTTAGGGGACAGGGACGGTTTAGGGTCCAGGTGAGGGTACGACAACGCTTTAGGGGGAGCGTACGTGTGAGGGCGCGGGTTAGTGTCAGCGTACGGGTTAGGATTAGGGGACTTGTGAGGGTCAGGCTTCGGGGAAGGGTTAGGGTTAGGGTTCGGGCTAGGGTTAGGGTTAGGGGACGGGGACGGTTTAGGGTCCAGGTGAGGGTACGACAACGCTTTAGGGGGAGCGTACGTGTGACGGCGCGGGTTAGTGTCAGCGTACGGGTTAGGATTAGGGGACGGGTGAGGGTCAGGCTTCGGGGAAGGGTTAGGGTTAGGGTTCGGGCTAGGGTTAGGGTTAGGGGACGGGGACGGTTTAGGGTCCAGGTGAGGGTACGACAACGCTTTAGGGGGAGCGTACGTGTGAGGGCGCGGGTTATTGTCCGCGTACGCCTTAGGATTAGGGGACGGGTGAGGGTCAGGCTTCGGGGAAGGGTTAGGGTTAGGGTTCGGGCTAGGGTTAGGGTTAGGGGACGGGGACGGTTTAGGGTCCAGGTGAGGGTACGACAACGCTGTAGGGGCAGCGTACGTGTGAGGGCGCGGGTTAGTGTCAGCGTACGGGTTAGGATTAGGGGACGGGTGAGGGTCAGGCTTCGGGGAAGGGTTAGGGTTAGGGTTCGGGCTAGGGTTAGGGTTAGGGGACGGGGACGGTTTAGGGTCCAGGTGAGGGTACGACAACGCTTTAGGGGGAGCGTACGTGTGAGGGCGCGGGTTAGTGTCAGCGTACGGGTTAGGATTAGGGGACGGGTGAGGGTCAGGCTTCGGGGAAGGGTTAGGGTTAGGGTTCGGGCTAGGGTTAGGGTTAGGGGACGGGGACGGTTTAGGGTCCAGGTGAGGGTACGACAACGCTTTAGGGGGAGCGTACGTGTGAGGGCGCGGGTTAGCGTCAGCGTACGGGTTAGGATTAGGGGACGGGTGAGGGTCAGGCTTCGGGGAAGGGTTAGGGTTAGGGTTCGGGCTAGGGTCAGGGTTAGGGGACGGGGACGGTTTAGGGTCCAGGTGAGGGTACGACAACGCTTTAGGGGGAGCGTACGTGTGAGGGCGCGGGTTAGCGTCAGCGTACGGGTTAGGATTAGGGGACGGGTGAGGGTCAGGCTTCGGGGAAGGGTTAGGGTTAGGGTTCGGGCTAGGGTCAGGGTTAGGGGACGGGGACGGTTTAGGGTCCAGGTGAGGGTACGACAACGCTTTAGGGGGAGCGTATGTGTGAGGGCGCGTGTTAGTGTCAGCGTACGGGTTAGGATTAGGGGACGGTTGAGGGTCAGGCTTCGGGGAAGGCTTAGGGTTAGGGTTCGGGCTAGGGTTAGGGTTAGGGGACGGGGACGGTTTAGGGTCCAGGTGAGGGTACGACAACGCTTTAGGGGCAGCGTACGTGTGAGGGCGCGGGTTAGCGTCAGCGTACGGGTTAGGATTAGGGGACGGGTGAGGGTCAGGCTTCGGGGAAGGGTTAGGGTTAGGGTTCGGGCTAGGGTTAGGGTTAGGGGACGGGGACGGTTTAGGGTCCAGGTGAGGGTACGACAACGCTTTAGGGGGAGCGTACGTGTGAGGGCGCGGCTTAGTGTCAGCGTACGGGTTAGGATTAGGGGACGGGTGAGGGTCAGGCTTCGGGGAAGGGTTAGGGTTAGGGTTCGGGCTAGTGTTAGGGTTAGGGGACGGGGACGGTTTAGGGTCCCGGTGAGGGTACGACAACGCTTTAGGGGGAGCGTACGTGTGATGGCGCGGGTTAGTGTCAGCGTACGGGTTAGGATTAGGGGACGGGTGAGGGTCAGGCTTCGGGGAAGGGTTAGGGTTAGGGTTCGGGCTAGGGTTAGGGTTAGGGGACGGGGACGGTTTAGGGTCCAGGTGAGGGTACGACAACGCTTTAGGGGGAGCGTACGTGTGAGGGCGCGGGTTAGTGTCAGCGTACGGGTTAGGATTAGGGGACGGGTGAGGGTCAGGCTTCGGGGAAGGGTTAGGGTTAGGGTTCGGGCTAGGGTTAGGGTTAGGGGACGGGGACGGTTTTGGGTCCAGGTGAGGGTACGACAACGCTTTAGGGGGAGCGTACGTGTGAGGGCGTGGGTTAGTGTCAGCGTACGGGTTAGGATTAGGGGACGGGTGAGGGTCAGGCTTCGGGGAAGGGTTAGGGTTAGGGTTCGGGCTAGGGTTAGGGTTAGCGGACGGGGACGGTTTAGGGTCCAGGTGAGGGTACGACAACGCTTTAGGGGGAGCGTACGTGTGAGGGCGCGGGTTAGCGTCAGCGTACGGGTTAGGATTAGGGGACGGGTGAGGGTCAGGCTTCGGGGAAGGGTTAGGGTTAGGGTTCGGGCTAGGGTTAGGGTTAGGGGACGGGGACGGTTTAGGGTCCAGGTGAGGGTACGACAACGCTTTAGGGGGAGCGTACGTGTGAGGGCGCGGGTTAGCGTCAGCGTATGGGATAGGATTAGGGGACGGGTGAGGGTCAGGCTTCGGGGAAGGGTTAGGGTTAGGGTTCGGGCTAGGGTTAGGGTTAGGGGACGGGGACGGTTTAGGGTCCAGTTGAGGGTACGACAACGCTTTAGGGGGAGCGTACGTGTGAGGGCGCGGGTTAGCGTCAGCGTACGGGTTAGGATTAGGGGACGGGTGAGGGTCAGGCTTCGGGGAAGGGTTAGGGTTAGGGTTCGGGCTAGGGTTAGGGTTAGGGGACGGGGACGGTTTAGGGTCCAGGTGAGGGTACGACAACGCTTTAGGGGGAGCGTACGTGTGAGGGCGCGGGATAGCGTCAGCGTACGGGTTAGGATTAGGGGACGGGTGAGGGTCAGGCTTCGGGGAAGGCTTAGGGTTAGGGTTCGGGCTAGGGTTAGGGTTAGGGGACGGGGACGGTTTAGGGTCCAGGTGAGGGTACGACAACGCTTTAGGGGGAGCGTACGTGTGAGGGCGCGGTTTAGTGTCAGCGTACGGGTTAGGATTAGGGGACGGGTGAGGGTCAGGCTTCGGGGAAGGCTTAGGGTTAGGGTTCGGGCTAGGGTTAGGGTTAGGGGACGGGGACGGTTTAGGGTCCAGGTGAGGGTACGACAACGCTTTAGGGGGAGCGTACGTGTGAGGGCGCGGGTTAGTGTCAGCGTACGGGTTAGGATTAGGGGACGGGTGAGGGTCAGGCTTCGGGGAAGGGTTAGGGTTAGGGTTCGGGCTAGGGTTAGGGTTAGGGGACGGGGACGGTTTAGGGTCCAGGTGAGGGTACGACAACGCTTTAGGGGGAGCGTACGTGTGAGGGCGCGGGTTAGTGTCAGCGTACGGGTTAGGATTAGGGGACGGGTGAGGGTCAGGCTTCGGGGAAGGGTTAGGGTTAGGGTTCGGGCTAGGGTTAGGGTTAGGGGACGGGGACGGTTTAGGGTCCAGGTGAGGGTACGACAACGCTTTAGGGGGAGCGTACGTGTGAGGGCGCGGGTTAGTGTCAGCGTACGGGTTAGGATTAGGGGACGGGTGAGGGTCAGGCTTCGGGGAAGGGTTAGGGTTAGGGTTCGGGCTAGGGTTAGGGTTAGGGGACGGGGACGGTTTAGGGTCCAGGTGAGGGTACGACAACGCTTTAGGGGGAGCGTACGTGTGAGGACGCGGGTTAGTGTCAGCGTACGGGTTAGGATTAGGGGACGGGTGAGGGTCAGGCTTCGGGGAAGGGTTAGGGTTAGGGTTCGGGCTAGGGTTAGGGTTAGGGGACGGCGACGGTTTAGGGTCCAGGTGAGGGTACGACAACGCTTTAGGGGGAGCGTACGTGTGAGGGCGCGGGATAGCGTCAGCGTACGGGTTAGGATTTGGGGACGGGTGAGGGTCAGGCTTCGGGGAAGGGTTAGGGTTAGGGTTCGGGCTAGGGTTAGGTTTAGGGGACGGGGACGGTTTAGGGTCCAGGTGAGGGTACGACAACGCTTTAGGGGGAGCGTACGTGTGAGGGCGCGGGTTAGTGTCAGCGTACGGGTTAGGATTAGGGGACGGGTGAGGGTCAGGCTTCGGGGAAGGGTTAGGGTTAGGGTTCGGGCTAGGGTTAGGGTTAGGGGACGGGGACGGTTTAGGGTCCAGGTGAGGGTACGACAACGCTTTAGGGGGAGCGTACGTGTGAGGGCGCGGGTTAGTGTCAGCGTACGTGTTAGGATTAGGGGACGGGTGAGGGTCAGGCTTCGGGGAAGGGTTAGGGTTAGGGTTCGGGCTAGGGTTAGGGTTAGGGGACGGGGACGGTTTAGTGTCCAGGTGAGGGTACGACAACGCTTTAGGGGGAGCGTACATGTGAGGGCGCGGGTTAGTGTCAGCGTACGGGTTAGGATTAGGGGACGGGTGAGGGTCAGGCTTCGGGGAAGGGTTAGGGTTAGGGTTCGGGCTAGGTTTAGGGTTAGGGGACAGGGACGGTTTAGGGTCCAGGTGAGGGTACGACAACGCTTTAGGGGGAGCGTACGTATGAGGGCGCGGGTTAGTGTCAGCGTACGGGTTAGGATTAGGGGACTTGTGAGGGTCAGGCTTCGGGGAAGGGTTAGGGTTAGGGTTCGGGCTAGGGTTAGGGTTAGGGGACGGGGACGGTTTAGGGTCCAGGTGAGGGTACGACAACGCTTTAGGGGGAGCGTACGTGTGACGGCGCGGGTTAGTGTCAGCGTACGGGTTAGGATTAGGGGACGGGTGAGGGTCAGGCTTCGGGGAAGGGTTAGGGTTAGGGTTCGGGCTAGGGTTAGGGTTAGGGGACGGGGACGGTTTAGGGTCCAGGTGAGGGTACGACAACGCTTTAGGGGGAGCGTACGTGTGAGGGCGCGGGTTATTGTCCGCGTACGCCTTAGGATTAGGGGACGGGTGAGGGTCAGGCTTCGGGGAAGGGTTAGGGTTAGGGTTCGGGCTAGGGTTAGGGTTAGGGGACGGGGACGGTTTAGGGTCCAGGTGAGGGTACGACAACGCTGTAGGGGCAGCGTACGTGTGAGGGCGCGGGTTAGTGTCAGCGTACGGGTTAGGATTAGGGGACGGGTGAGGGTCAGGCTTCGGGGAAGGGTTAGGGTTAGGGTTCGGGCTAGGGTTAGGGTTAGGGGACGGGGACGGTTTAGGGTCCAGGTGAGGGTACGACAACGCTTTAGGGGGAGCGTACGTGTGAGGGCGCGGCTTAGTGTCAGTGTACGCGTTAGGATTAGGGGACGGGTGAGGGTCAGGCTTCGGGGAAGGGTTAGGGTTAGGGTTCGGGCTAGGGTTAGGGTTAGGGGACGGGGACGGTTTAGGGTCCAGGTGAGGGTACGACAACGCTTCAGGGGGAGCGTACGTGTGAGGGCGCGGGTTAGTGTCAGCGTACGGGTTAGGATTAGGGGACGGGTGAGGGTCAGGCTTCGGGGAAGGGTTAGGGTTAGGGTTCGGGCTAGGGTTAGGGTTAGGGGACGGGGACGGTTTAGGGTCCAGGTGAGGGTACGACAACGCTTTAGGGGGAGCGTACGTGTGAGGGCGCGGGTTAGTGTCAGCGTACGGGTTAGGATTAGGGGACGGGTGAGGGTCAGGCTTCGGGGAAGGGTTAGGGTTAGGGTTCGTGCTAGGGTTAGGGTTAGGGGACGGGGACGGTTTAGGGTCCAGGTGAGGGTACGACAACGCTTTAGGGGGAGCGTAAGTGTGAGGGCGCGGGTTAGTGTCAGCGTACGGGTTAGGATTAGGGGACGGGTGAGGGTCAGGCTTCGGGGAAGGGTTAGGGTTAGGGTTCGGGCTAGGGTTAGGGTTAGGGGACGGGGGCGGTTTAGGGTCCAGGTGAGGGTACGACAACGCTTTAGGGGGAGCGTACGTGTGAGGGCGCGGGTTAGTGTCAGCGTACGGGTTAGGATTAGGGGACGGGTGAGGGTCAGGCTTCGGGGAAGGGTTAGGGTTAGGGTTCGGGCTAGGGTTAGGGTTAGGGGACGGGGACGGTTTAGGGTCCAGGTGAGGGTACGACAACGCTTTAGGGGGAGCGTACGTGTGAGGGCGCGGGTTAGTGTCAGCGTACGGGTTAGGATTAGGGGACGGGTGAGGGTCAGGCTTCGGGGAAGGGTTAGGGTTAGGGTTCGGGCTAGGGTTAGGGTTAGGGGACGGGGACGGTTTAGGGTCCAGGTGAGGGTACGACAACGCTTTAGGGGGAGCGTACGTGTGAGGGCGCGGGTTAGTGTCAGCGTACGGGTTAGGATTAGGGGACGGGTGAGGGTCAGGCTTCGGGGAAGGGTTAGGGTTAGGGTTCGGGCTAGGGTTAGGGTTAGGGGACGGGGACGGTTTAGGGTCCAGGTGAGGGTACGACAACGCTTTAGGGGGAGCGTACGTGTGAGGGCGCGGGTTAGTGTCAGCGTACGGGTTAGGATTAGGGGACGGGTGAGGGTCAGGCTTCGGGGAAGGGTTAGGGTTAGGGTTCGGGCTAGGGTTAGGGTTAGGGGACGGGGACGGTTTAGGGTCCAGGTGAGGGTACGACAACGCTTTAGGGGGAGCGTACGTGTGAGGGCGCGGGTTAGTGTCAGCGTACGGGTTAGGATTAGGGGACGGGTGAGGGTCAGGCTTCGGGGAAGGGTTAGGGTTAGGGTTCGGGCTAGGGTTAGGGTTAGGGGACGGGGACGGTTTAGGGTCCAGGTGAGGGTACGACAACGCTTTAGGGGGAGCGTACGTGTGAGGGCGCGGGTTAGTGTCAGCGTACGGGTTAGGATTAGGGGACGGGTGAGGGTCAGGCTTCGGGGAAGGGTTAGGGTTACGGTTCGGGCTGGGGTTAGGGTTAGGGGACGGGGACGGTTTAGGGTCCAGGTGAGGGTACGACAACGCTTTAGGGGGAGCGTACGTGTGAGGGCGCGGGTTAGTGTCAGCGTACGGGTTAGGATTAGGGGACGGGTGAGGGTCAGGCTTCGGGGAAGGGTTAGGGTTAGGGTTCGGGCTAGGGTTAGGGTTAGGGGACGGGGACGGTTTAGGGTCCAGGTGAGGGTACGACAACGCTTTAGGGGGAGCGTACGTGTGAGGGCGCGGGTTAGTGTCAGCGTACGGGTTAGGATTAGGGGACGGGTGAGGGTCAGGCTTCGGGGAAGGGTTAGGGTTAGGGTTCGGGCTAGGGTTAGGGTTAGGGGACGGGGACGGTTTAGGGTCCAGGTGAGGGTATGACAACGCTTTACGGGGAGCGTACGTGTGAGGGCGCGGGTTAGTGTCAGCGTACGGGTTAGGATTAGGGGACGGGTGAGGGTCAGGCTTCGGGGAAGGGTTAGGGTTAGGGTTCGGGCTAGGGTTAGGGTTAGGGGACGGGGACGGTTTAGGGTCCAGGTGAGGGTACGACAACGCTTTAGGGGGAGCGTACGTGTGAGGGCGCGGGTTAGTGTCAGCGTACGGGTTAGGATTAGGGGACGGGTGAGGGTCAGGCTTCGGGGAAGGGTTAGGGTTAGGGTTCGGGCTAGGGTTAGGGTTAGGGGACGGGGACAGTTTAGGGTCCAGGTGAGGGTACGAGAACGCTTTAGGGGGAGCGTACGTGTGAGGGCGCTGGTTAGTGTCAGCGTACGGGTTAGGATTAGGGGAAGGGTGAGGGTCAGGCTTCGGGGAAGGGTTAGGGTTAGGGTTCGGGCTAGGGTTAGGGTTAGGGGACGGGGACGGTTTAGGGTCCAGGTGAGGGTACGACAACGCTTTAGGGGGAGCGTACGTGTGAGGGCGCGGCTTAGTGTCAGCGTACGGGTTAGGATTAGGGGACGGGTGAGGGTCAGGCTTCGGGGTAGTGTTAGGGTTAGGGTTCGGGCTAGGGTTAGGGTTAGGGGACGGGGACGGTTTAGGGTCCAGGTGAGGGTACGACAACGCTTTAGGGGGAGCGTACGTGTGAGGGCGCGGGTTAGTGTCAGCGTACGGGTTAGGATTAGGGGACGGGTGAGGGTCAGGCTTCGGGGAAGGGTTAGGGTTAGGGTTCGGGCTAGGGTTAGGGTTAGGGGACGGGGACGGTTTAGGGTCCAGGTGAGGGTACGACAACGCTTTATGGGGAGCGTACGTGTGAGGGCGCGGTTTAGTGTCAGCGTACGGGTTAGGATTAGGGGACGGGTGAGGGTCAGGCTTCGGGGAAGGGTTAGGGTTAGGGTTCGGGCTAGGGTTAGGGTTAGGGGACGGGGACGGTTTAGGGTCCAGGTGAGGGTACGACAACGCTTTAGGGGGAGCGTACGTGTGAGGGCACGGGTTAGTGTCAGCGTACGGGTTAGGATTAGGGGACGGGTGAGGGTCAGGCTTCGGGGAAGGGTTAGGGTTAGGGTTCGGGATAGGGTTAGGGTTAGGGGACGGGGACGGTTTAGGGTCCAGGTGAGGGTACGACAACGCTTTAGGGGGAGCGTACGTGTGAGGGCGCGGGTTAGTGTCAGCGTACGGGTTAGGATTAGGGGACGGGTGAGGGTCAGGCTTCGGGGAAGGGTTAGGGTTAGGGTTCGGGCTGGGGTTAGGGTTAGGGGACGGGGACGGTTTAGGGTCCAGGTGAGGGTACGACAACGCTTTAAGGGGAGCGTACGTGTGAGGGCGCGGGTTAGTGTCAGCGTACGGGTTAGGATTAGGGGACGGTTGAGGGTCAGGCTTCGGGGAAGGGTTAGGGTTAGGGTTCGGGCTAGGGTTAGGGTTAGGGGACGGGGACGGTTTAGGGTCCAGGTGAGGGTACGACAACGCTTTAGGGGGAGCGTACGTGTGAGGGCGCGGGTTAGTGTCAGCGTACGGGTTAGGATTAGGGGACGGGTGAGGGTCAGGCTTCGGGGAAGGGTTAGGGTTAGGGTTCGGGCTAGGGTTAGGGTTAGGGGACGGGGACGGTTTAGGGTCCAGGTGAGGGTATGACAACGCTTTAGGGGGAGCGTACGTGTGAGGGCGCGGGTTAGTGTCAGCGTACGGGTTAGGATTAGGGGACGGGTGAGGGTCAGGCTTCGGGGAAGGGTTAGGGTTAGGGTTCGGGCTAGGGTTAGGGTTAGGGGACGGGGACGGTTTAGGGTCCAGGTGAGGGTACGACAACGCTTTAGGGGGAGCGTACGTGTGAGGGCGCGGGTTAGTGTCAGCGTACGGGTTAGGATTAGGGGACGGGTGAGGGTCAGGCTTCGGGGAAGCGTTAGGGTTAGGGTTCGGGCTAGGGTTAGGGTTAGGGGACGGGGACGGTTTAGGGTCCAGGTGAGGGTACGACAACGCTTTAGGGGGAGCGTACGTGTGAGGGCGCGGGTTAGTGTCAGCGTACGGGTTAGGATTAGGGGACGGGTGAGGGTCAGGCTTCGGGGAAGGGTTAGGGTTAGGGTTCGGGCTAGGGTTAGGGTTAGGGGACGGGGACGGTTTAGGGTCCAGGTGAGGGTACGACAACGCTTTAGGGGGAGCGTACGTGTGAGGGCGCGGCTTAGTGTCAGCGTACGGGTAAGCATTAGGGGACGGGTGAGGGTCAGGCTTCGGGGAAGTGTTAGGGTTAGGGTTCGGGCTAGGGTTAGGGTTAGGGGACGGGGACGGTTTAGGGTCCAGGTGAGGGTACGACAACGCTTTAGGGGGAGCGTACGTGTGAGGGCGCGGGTTAGTGTCAGCGTACGGGTTAGGATTAGGGGACGGGTGAGGATCAGGCTTCGGGGAAGGGTTAGGGTTAGGGTTCGGGCTAGGGTTAGGGTTAGGGGACGGGGACGGTTTAGGGTCCAGGTGAGGGTACGACAACGCTTTATGGGGAGCGTACGTGTGAGGGCGCGGGTTAGTGTCAGCGTACGGGTTAGGATTAGGGGACGGGTGAGGGTCAGGCTTCGGGGAAGGGTTAGGGTTAGGGTTCGGGCTAGGGTTAGGGTTAGGGGACGGGGACGGTTTAGGGTCCAGGTGAGGGTACGACAACGCTTTAGGGGGAGCATACGTGTGAGGGCGCGGGTTAGTGTCAGCGTACGGGTTAGGATTAGGGGACGGGTGAGGGTCAGGCTTCGGGGAAGGGTTAGGGTTAGGGTTCGGGCTAGGGTTAGGGTTAGGGGACGGGGACGGTTTAGGGTCCAGGTGAGGGTACGACAACGCTTTAGGGGGAGCGTACGTGTGATGGCGCGGGTTAGTGTCAGCGTACGGGTTAGGATTAGGGGACGGGTGAAGGTCAGACTTCGGGGAAGGGTTAGGGTTAGGGTTCGGGCTAGGGTTAGGGTTAGGGGACGGGGACGGTTTAGGGTCCAGGTGAGGGTACGACAACGCTTTAGGGGGAGCGTACGTATGAGGGCGCGGGTTAGTGTCAGCGTACGGGTTAGGATTAGGGGACGGGTGAGGGTCAGGCTTCGGGGAAGGTTTAGGGTTAGGGTTCGGGCTAGGGTTAGAGTTAGGGGATGGGGACGGTTTAGGGTCCAGGTGAGGGTACGACAACGCTTTAGGGGGAGCGTACGTGTGAGGGCGCGGGTTAGTGTCAGCGTACGGGTTAGGATTAGGGGACGGGGGAGGGTCAGGCTTCGGGGAAGGGTTAGGGTTAGGGTTCGGGCTAGGGTTAGGGTTAGGGGACGGGGACGGTTTAGGGTCCAGGTGAGGGTACGACAACGCTTTAGGGGGAGCGTACGTGTGAGGGCGCGGGTTAGTGTCAGCGTACGGGTTAGGATTAGGGGACGGTTGAGGGTCAGGCTTCGGGGAAGGGTTAGGGTTAGGGTTCGGGCTAGGGTTAGGGTTAGGGGACGGGGACGGTTTAGGGTCCAGGTGAGGGTACGACAACGCTTTAGGGGGAGCGTACGTGTGAGGGCGTGGGTTAGTGTCAGCGTACGGGTTAGGATTAGGGGACGGGTGAGGGTCAGGCTTCGGGGAAGGGTTAGGGTTAGGGTTCGGGCTAGGGTTAGGGTTAGGGGACGGGGACGGTTTAGGGTCCAGGTGAGGGTACGACAACGCTTTAGGGGGAGCGTACGTGTCAGGGCGTGGGTTAGTGTCAGCGTACGGGTTAGGATTAGGGGACGGGTGAGGGTCAGGCTTCGGGGAAGGGTTAGGGTTAGGGTTCGGGCTAGGGTTAGGGTTAGGGGACGGGGACGGTTTAGGGTCCAGGTGAGGGTACGACAACGCTTTAGGGGGAGCGTACGTGTGAGGGCGCGGGTTAGTGTCAGCGTACGGGTTAGGATTAGGGGACGGGTGAGGGTCAGGCTTCGGGGAAGGGTTAGGGTTAGGGTTCGGGCTAGGGTTAGGGTTAGGGGACGGGGACGGTTTAGGGTCCAGGTGAGGGTACGACAACGCTTTATGGGGAGCGTACGTGTGAGGGCGCGGGTTAGTGTCAGCGTACGGGTTAGGATTAGGGGACGGGTGAGGGTCAGGCTTCGGGGAAGGGTTAGGGTTAGGGTTCGGGCTAGGGTTAGGGTTAGGGGACGGGGACGGTTTAGGGTCCAGGTGAGGGTACGACAACGCTTTAGGGGGAGCGTACGTGTGAGGGCGCGGGTTAGTGTCAGCGTACGGGTTAGGATTAGGGGACGGGTGAGGGTCAGGCTTCGGGGAAGGGTTAGGGTTAGGGTTCGGGCTAGGGTTAGGGTTAGGGGACGGGGACGGTTTAGGGTCCAGGTGAGGGTACGACAACGCTTTAGGGGGAGCGTACGTGTGAGGGCGCGGGTTAGTGTCAGCGTACGGGTTAGGATTAGGGGACGGGTGAGGGTCAGGCTTCGGGGAAGGGTTAGGGTTAGGGTTCGGGCTGGGGTTAGGGTTAGGGGACGGGGACGGTTTAGGGTCCAGGTGAGGGTACGACAACGCTTTAGGGGGAGCGTACGTGTGAGGGCGCGGGTTAGTGTCAGCGTACGGGTTAGGATTAGGGGACGGGTGAGGGTCAGGCTTCGGGGAAGGGTTAGGGTTAGGGTTCGGGCTAGGGTTAGGGTTAGGGGACGGGGACGGTTTAGGGTC
This sequence comes from Globicephala melas, assembly GCF_963455315.2. Classification (NCBI taxonomy): domain Eukaryota; kingdom Metazoa; phylum Chordata; class Mammalia; order Artiodactyla; family Delphinidae; genus Globicephala; species Globicephala melas. Next base: position 53,021,882 of record NC_083330.1, read on the forward strand.
CAGGTGAGGGTACGACAACGCTTTAGGGGGAGCGTACGTGTGAGGGCGCGGGTTAGTGTCAGCGTACGGGTTAGGATTAGGGGACGGGTGAGGGTCAGGCTTCGGGGAAGGGTTAGGGTTAGGGTTCGGGCTAGGGTTAGGGTTAGGGGACGGGGACGGTTTAGGGTCCAGGTGAGGGTATGACAACGCTTTAGGGGGAGCGTACGTGTGAGGGCGCGGGTTAGTGTCAGCGTACGGGTTAGGATTAGGGGACGGGTGAGGGTCAGGCTTCGGGGAAGGGTTAGGGTTAGGGTTCGGGCTAGGGTTAGGGTTAGGGGACGGGGACGGTTTAGGGTCCAGGTGAGGGTACGACAACGCTTTAGGGGGAGCGTACGTGTGAGGGCGCGGGTTAGTGTCAGCGTACGGGTTAGGATTAGGGGACGGGTGAGGGTCAGGCTTCGGGGAAGCGTTAGGGTTAGGGTTCGGGCTAGGGTTAGGGTTAGGGGACGGGGACGGTTTAGGGTCCAGGTGAGGGTACGACAACGCTTTAGGGGGAGCGTACGTGTGAGGGCGCGGGTTAGTGTCAGCGTACGGGTTAGGATTAGGGGACGGGTGAGGGTCAGGCTTCGGGGAAGGGTTAGGGTTAGGGTTCGGGCTAGGGTTAGGGTTAGGGGACGGGGACGGTTTAGGGTCCAGGTGAGGGTACGACAACGCTTTAGGGGGAGCGTACGTGTGAGGGCGCGGCTTAGTGTCAGCGTACGGGTTAGGATTAGGGGACGGGTGAGGGTCAGGCTTCGGGGAAGTGTTAGGGTTAGGGTTCGGGCTAGGGTTAGGGTTAGGGGACGGGGACGGTTTAGGGTCCAGGTGAGGGTACGACAACGCTTTAGGGGGAGCGTACGTGTGAGGGCGCGGGTTAGTGTCAGCGTACGGGTTAGGATTAGGGGACGGGTGAGGATCAGGCTTCGGGGAAGGGTTAGGGTTAGGGTTCGGGCTAGGGTTAGGGTTAGGGGACGGGGACGGTTTAGGGTCCAGGTGAGGGTACGACAACGCTTTATGGGGAGCGTACGTGTGAGGGCGCGGGTTAGTGTCAGCGTACGGGTTAGGATTAGGGGACGGGTGAGGGTCAGGCTTCGGGGAAGGGTTAGGGTTAGGGTTCGGGCTAGGGTTAGGGTTAGGGGACGGGGACGGTTTAGGGTCCAGGTGAGGGTACGACAACGCTTTAGGGGGAGCATACGTGTGAGGGCGCGGGTTAGTGTCAGCGTACGGGTTAGGATTAGGGGACGGGTGAGGGTCAGGCTTCGGGGAAGGGTTAGGGTTAGGGTTCGGGCTGGGGTTAGGGTTAGGGGACAGGGACGGTTTAGGGTCCAGGTGAGGGTACGACAACGCTTTAGGGGGAGCGTACGTGTGATGGCGCGGGTTAGTGTCAGCGTACGGGTTAGGATTAGGGGTCGGGTGAAGGTCAGGCTTCGGGGAAGGGTTAGGGTTAGGGTTCGGGCTAGGGTTAGGGTTAGGGGACGGGGACGGTTTAGGGTCCAGGTGAGGGTACGACAACGCTTTAGGGGGAGCGTACGTGTGAGGGCGCGGGTTAGTGTCAGCGTACGGGTTAGGATTAGGGGACGGGTGAGGGTCAGGCTTCGGGGAAGGTTTAGGGTTAGGGTTCGGGCTAGGGTTAGAGTTAGGGGACGGGGACGGTTTAGGGTCCAGGTGAGGGTACGACAACGCTTTAGGGGGAGCGTACGTGTGAGGGCGCGGGTTAGTGTCAGCGTACGGGTTAGGATTAGGGGACGGGGGAGGGTCAGGCTTCGGGGAAGGGTTAGGGTTAGGGTTCGGGCTAGGGTTAGGGTTAGGGGACGGGGACGGTTTAGGGTCCAGGTGAGGGTACGACAACGCTTTAGGGGGAGCGTACGTGTGAGGGCGCGGGTTAGTGTCAGCGTACGGGTTAGGATTAGGGGACGGGTGAGGGTCAGGCTTCGGGGAAGGGTTAGGGTTAGGGTTCGGGCTAGGGTTAGGGTTAGGGGATGGGTACGGTTTAGGGTCCAGGTGAGGGTACGACAACGCTTTAGGGGGAGCGTACGTGTGAGGGCGTGGGTTAGTGTCAGCGTACGGGTTAGGATTAGGGGACGGGTGAGGGTCAGGCTTCGGGGAAGGGTTAGGGTTAGGGTTCGGGCTAGGGTTAGGGTTAGGGGACGGGGACGGTTTAGGGTCCAGGTGAGGGTACGACAACGCTTTAGGGGGAGCGTACGTGTGAGGGCGCGGGTTAGTGTCAGCGTACGGGTTAGGATTAGGGGACGGGTGAGGGTCAGGCTTCGGGGAAGGGTTAGGGTTAGGGTTCGGGCTAGGGTTAGGGTTAGGGGACGGGGACGGTTTAGGGTCCAGGTGAGGGTACGACAACGCTTTAGGGGGAGCGTACGTGTGAGGGCGCGGGTTAGTGTCAGCGTACGGGTTAGGATTAGGGGACGGATGAGGGTCAGGCTTCGGGGAAGAGTTAGGGTTAGGGTTCGGGCTAGGGTTAGGGTTAGGGCACGGGGACGGTTTAGGGTCCAGGTGAGGGTACGACAACGCTTTAGGGGGAGCGTACGTGTGAGGGCGCTGCTTAGTGTCAGCGTACGGGTTAGGATTAGGGGACGGGTGAGGGTCAGGCTTCGGGGAAGGGTTAGGGTTAGGGGACGGGGACGGTTTAGGGTCCCGGTGAGGGTACGACAACGCTTTAGGGGGAGCGTACGTGTGATGGCGCGGGTTAGTGTCAGCGTACGGGTTAGGATTAGGGGACGGGTGAGGGTCAGGCTTCGGGGAAGGGTTAGGGTTAGGGTTCGGGCTAGGGTTAGGGTTAGGGGACGGGGACGGTTTAGGGTCCAGGTGAGGGTACGACAACGCTTTAGGGGGAGTGTAAGTGTGAGGGCGCGGGTTAGTGTCAGCGTACGGGTTAGGATTAGGGGACGGGTGAGGGTCAGGCTTCGGGGAAGGGTTAGGGTTAGGGTTCGGGCTAGGGTTAGGGTTAGGGGACGGGGACGGTTTATGGTTCAGGTGAGGGTACGACAACGCTTTAGGGGGAGCGTACGTGTGAGGGCGCGGGTTATTGTCCGCGTACGCCTTAGGATTAGGGGACGGGTGAGGGTCAGGCTTCGGGGAAGGGTTAGGGTTAGGGTTCGGGCTAGGGTTAGGGTTAGGGGACGGGGACGGTTTAGGGTCCAGGTGAGGGTACGACAACGCTTTAGGGGGAGCGTACGTGTGAGGGCGCGGGTTAGTGTCAGCGTACGGGTTAGGATTAGGGGACTGGGGAGGGTCAGGCTTCGGGGAAGGGTTAGGGTTAGGGTTCGGGCTAGGGTTAGGGTTAGGGGACGGGGACGGTTTAGGGTCCAGGTGAGGGTACGACAACGCTTTAGAGGGAGCGTACGTGTGAGGGCGCGGCTTAGTGTCAGCGTACGGGTTAGGATTATGGGACGGGTGAGGGTCAGGCTTCGGGGAAGGGTTAGGGTTAGGGTTCGGGCTAGGGTTAGGGTTAGGGGACGGGGACGGTTTAGGGTCCAGGTGAGGGTACGACAACGCTTTAGGGGGAGCGTACGTGTGAGGGCGCGGGTTAGCGTCAGCGTACGGGTTAGGATTAGGGGACGGGTGAGTGTCAGGCTTCGGGGAAGGGTTAGGGTTAGGGTTCGGGCTAGGGTTAGGGTTAGGGGACGGGGACGGTTTAGGATCCAGGTGAGGGTACGACAACGCTTTAGGGGGAGCGTACGTGTGAGGGCGCGGGTTAGCGTCAGCGTACGGGTTAGGATTAGGGGACGGGTGAGGGTCAGGCTTCGGGGAAGGGTTAGGGTTAGGGTTCGGGCTAGGGTTAGGGTTAGGGGACGGGGACGGTTTAGGGTCCAGGTGAGGGTACGACAACGCTTTAGGGGGAGCATACGTGTGAGGGCGCGGGTTAGTGTCAGCGTACGTGTTAGGATTAGGGGACGGGTGAGGGTCAGGCTTCGGGGAAGGGTTAGGGTTAGGGTTCGGGCTAGGGTTAGGTTTAGGGGACGGGGACGGTTTAGGGTCCAGGTGAGGGTACGACAACACTTTAGGGGGAGCGTACGTGTGAGGGCGCGGGTTAGTGTCAGCGTACGGGTTAGGATTAGGGGACGGGTGAGGGTCAGGCTTCGGGGAAGGGTTAGGGTTAGGGTTCGGGCTAGGGTTAGGGTTAGGGGACGGGGACGGTTTAGGGTCCAGGTGAAGGTACGACAACGCTTTATGGGGAGCGTACGTGTGAGGGCGCGGGTTAGTGTCAGCGTACGGGTTAGGATTAGGGGACGGGTGAGGGTCAGGCTTCGGGGAAGGGTTAGGGTTAGGGTTCGGGCTAGGGTTAGGGTTAGGGGACGGGGACGGTTTAGGGTCCAGGTGAGGGTACGACAACGCTTTAGGGGGAGCGTACGTGTGAGGGCGCGGTTTAGTGTCAGCGTACAGGTTAGGATTAGGGGACGGGTGAGGGTCAGGCTTCGGGGAAGGGTTAGGGTTAGGGTTCGGGCTGGGGTTAGGGTTAGGGGACGGGGACGGTTTAGGGTCCAGGTGAGGGTACGACAACGCTTTAGGGGGAGCGTACGTGTGAGGACGCGGGTTAGTGTCAGCGTACGGGTTAGGATTAGGGGACGGGTGAGGGTCAGGCTTCGTGGAAGGGTTAGGGTTAGGGTTCGGGCTAGGGTTAGGGTTAGGGGACGGGGATGGTTTAGGGTCCAGGTGAGGGTACGACAACGCTGTAGGGGCAGCGTACGTGTGAGGGCGCGGGTTAGTGTCAGCGTACGGGTTAGGATTAGGGGACGGGTGAGGGTCAGGCTTCGGGGAAGGGTTAGGGTTAGGGTTCGGGCTAGGGTTAGGGTTAGGGGATGGGGACGGTTTAGGGTCCAGGTGAGGGTACGACAACGCTTTAGGGGGAGCGTACGTGTGAGGGCGCGGGTTAGTGTCAGCGTACGGGTTAGGATTAGGGGACGGGGGAGGGTCAGGCTTCGGGGAAGGGTTAGGGTTAGGGTTCGGGCTAGGGTTAGGGTTAGGGGACGGGGACGGTTTAGGGTCCAGGTGAGGGTACGACAACGCTTTAGGGGGAGCGTACGTGTGAGGGCGCGGCTTAGTGTCAGCGTACGGGTTAGGATTAGGGGACGGGTGAGGGTCAGGCTTCGGGGAAGTGTTAGGGTTAGGGTTCGGGCTAGGGTTAGGGTTAGGGGACGGGGACGGTTTAGGGTCCAGGTGAGGGTACGACAACGCTTTAGGGGGAGCGTACGTGTGAGGGCGCGGGTTAGTGTCAGCGTACGGTTTAGGATTAGGGGACGGGTGAGGGTCAGGCTTCGGGGAAGGGTTAGGGTTAGGGTTCGGGCTAGTGTTAGGGTTAGGGGACGGGGACGGTTTAGGGTCCAGGTGAGGGTACGACAACGCTTTAGGGGGAGCGTACGTGTGAGGGCGCGGGTTAGTGTCAGCGTACGGGTTAGGATTAGGGGACGGGTGAGGGTCAGGCTTTGGGGAAGGCTTAGGGTTAGGGTTCGGGCTAGGGTTAGGGTTAGGGGACGGGGACGGTTTAGGGTCCAGGTGAGGGTACGACAACGCTTTAGGGGCAGCGTACGTGTTAGGGCGCGGGTTAGTGTCAGCGTACGGGTTAGGATTAGGGGACGGGTGAGGGTCAGGCTTCGGGGAAGGGTTAGGGTTAGGGTTCGGGCTAGGGTTAGGGTTAGGGGACGGGGACGGTTTAGGGTCCAGGTGAGGGTACGACAACGCTTTAGGGGGAGCGTACGTGTGAGGGCGCGGGTTAGTGTCAGCGTACGGGTTAGGATTAGGGGACGGGTGAGGGTCAGGCTTCGGGGAAGGGTTAGGGTTAGGGTTCGGGTTAGGGTTAGGGTTCGTGCTAGGGTTAGGGTTAGGGGACGGGGACAGTTTAGGGTCCAGGTGAGGGTACGACAACGCTTTATGGGGAGCGTACGTGTGAGGGCGCGAGTTAGTGTCAGCGTACGGGTTAGGATTAGGGGACGGGTGAGGGTCAGGCTTCGGGGAAGGGTTAGGGTTAGGGTTCGGGCTAGAGTTAGGGTTAGGGGACGGGGACGGTTTAGGGTCCAGGTGAGGGTACGACAACGCTTTAGGGGGAGCGTATGTGTGAGGGCGCGGGTTAGTGTCAGCGTACGGGTTAGGATTAGGGGACGGGTGAGGGTCAGGCTTCGGGGAAGGGTTAGGGTTAGGGTTCGGGCTGGGGTTAGGGTTAGGGGACGGGGACGGTTTAGGGTCCAGGTGAGGGTACGACAACGCTTTAGGGGGAGCGTACGTGTGAGGGCGCGGGTTAGTGTCAGCGTACGGGTTAGGATTAGGGGACGGGTGAGGGTCAGGCTTCGGGGAAGGGTTAGGGTTAGGGTTCGGGCTAGGGTTAGGGTTAGGGGACGGGGACGGTTTAGGGTCCAGGTGAGGGTACGACAACGCTTTAGGGGGAGCGTACGTGTGAGGGCGCGGGTTAGTGTCAGCGTACGGGTTAGGATTAGGGGACGGGTGAGGGTCAGGCTTCGGGGAAGGGTTAGGGTTAGGGTTCGGGCTAGGGTTAGGGTTAGGGGACGGGGACGGTTTAGGGTCCAGGTGAGGGTACGACAACGCTTTAGGGGGAGCGTACGTGTGAGGGCGCGGGTTAGTGTCAGCGTACGGGTTAGGATTAGGGGACGGGTGAGGGTCAGGCTTCGAGGAAGGGTTAGGGTTAGGGTTCGGGCTAGGGTTAGGGTTAGGGGACGGGGACGGTTTAGGGTCCAGGTGAGGGTACGACAACGCTTTAGGGGGAGCGTACGTGTGAGGGCGCGGGATAGCGTCAGCGTACGGGTTAGGATTAGGGGACGGGTGAGGGTCAGGCTTCGGGGAAGGGTTAGGGTTAGGGTTCGGGCTAGGGTTAGGTTTAGGGGACGGGGACGGTTTAGGGTCCAGGTGAGGGTACGACAACGCTTTAGGGGGAGCGTACGTGTGAGGGCGCGGGTTAGTGTCAGCGTACGGGTTAGGATTAGGGGACGGGTGAGGGTCAGGCTTCGGGGAAGGGTTAGGGTTAGGGTTCGGGCTAGGGTTAGGGTTAGGGGACGGGGACGGTTTAGGGTCCAGGTGAGGGTACGACAACGCTTTAGGGGGAGCGTACGTGTGAGGGCGCGGGTTAGTGTCAGCGTACGTGTTAGGATTAGGGGACGGGTGAGGGTCAGGCTTCGGGGAAGGGTTAGGGTTAGGGTTCGGGCTAGGGTTAGGGTTAGGGGACGGGGACGGTTTAGGGTCCAGGTGAGGGTACGACAACGCTTTAGGGGGAGCGTACGTGTGAGGGCGCGGGTTAGTGTCAGCGTACGGGTTAGGATTAGGGGACGGGTGAGGGCCAGGCTTCGGGGAAGGGTTAGGGTTAGGGTTCGGGCTAGGGTTAGGGTTAGGGGACAGGGACGGTTTAGGGTCCAGGTAAGGGTACGACAACGCTTTAGGGGGAGCGTACGTGTGAGGGCGCGGGTTAGTTTCAGCGTACGGGTTAGGATTAGGGGACGGGTGAGGGTCAGGCTTCGGGGAAGGGTTAGGGTTAGGGTTCGGGCTAGGGTTAGGGTTAGGGGACGGGGACGGTTTAGGGTCCAGGTGAGGGTACGACAACGCTTTAGGGGGAGCGTACGTGTGAGGGCGCGGGTTAGTGTCAGCGTACGGGTTAGGATTAGGGGACGGGTGAGGGTCAGGCTTCGGGGAAGGGTTAGGGTTAGGGTTCGGGCTAGGGTTAGGGTTAGGGGACGGGGACGGTTTAGGGTCCAGGTGAGGGTACGACAACGCTTTAGGGGGAGCGTACGTGTGAGGGCGCGGGTTATTGTCCGCGTACGCCTTAGGATTAGGGGACGGGTGAGGGTCAGGCTTCGGGGAAGGGTTAGGGTTAGGGTTCGGGCTAGGGTTAGGGTTAGGGGACGGGGACGGTTTAGGGTCCCGGTGAGGGTGCGACAACGCTTTAGGGGGAGCGTACGTGTGAGGGCGCGGGTTAGTGTCAGCGTACGGGTTAGGATTAGGGGACGGGGGAGGGTCAGGCTTCGGGGAAGGGTTAGGGTTAGGGTTCGGGCTAGGGTTAGGGTTAGGGGACGGGGACGGTTTAGGGTCCAGGTGAGGGTACGACAACGCTTTAGGGGGAGCGTACGTGTGAGGGCGCGGCTTAGTGTCAGCGTACGGGTTAGGATTAGGGGACGGGGGAGGGTCAGGCTTCGGTGAAGGGTTATGGTTAGGGTTCGGGCTAGGGTTAGGGTTAGGGGACGGGGACGGTTTAGGGTCCAGGTGAGGGTACGACAACGCTTTAGAGGGAGCGTACGTGTGAGGGCGCGGGTTAGTGTCAGCGTACGGGTTAGGATTACGGGACGGGTGAGGGTCAGGCTTCGGGGAAGGGTTAGGGTTAGGGTTCGGGCTAGGGTTAGGGTTAGGGGTCGGGGACGGTTTAGGGTCCAGGTGAGGGTACGACAACGCTTTAGGGGGAGCGTACGTGTGAGGGCGCGGGTTAGTGTCAGCGTACGGGTTAGGATTAGGGGACGGGTGAGGGTCAGGCTTCGGGGAAGGGTTAGGGTTAGGGTTCGGGCTAGGGTTAGGGTTAGGGGACGGGGACGGTTTAGGATCCAGGTGAGGGTACGACAACGCTTTAGGGGGAGCGGACGTGTGAGGGCGCGGGTTAGCGTCAGCGTACGGGTTAGGATTAGGGGACGGGTGAGGGTCAGGCTTCGGGGAAGGGTTAGGGTTAGGGTTCGGGCTAGGGTTAGGGTTAGGGGACGGGGACGGTTTAGGGTCCAGGTGAGGGTATGACAACGCTTTAGGGGGAGCGTACGTGTGAGGGCGCGGGTTAGTGTCAGCGTACGGGTTAGGATTAGGGGACGGGTGAGGGTCAGGCTTCGGGGAAGGGTTAGGGTTAGGGTTCGGGCTAGGGTTAGGTTTAGGGGACGTGGACGGTTTAGGGTCCAGGTGAGGGTAGGACAACGCTTTAGGGGGAGCGTACGTGTGAGGGCGCGGGTTAGTGTCAGCGTACTGGTTAGGATTAGGGGACGGGTGAGGGTCAGGCTTCGGGGAAGGGTTAGGGTTAGGGTTCGGGCTAGGGTTAGGGTTAGGGGACGGGGACGGTTTAGGGTCCAGGTGAGGGTACGACAACGCTTTAGGGGGAGCGTACGTGTGAGGGCGCGGCTTAGTGTCAGCGTACGGGTTAGGATTAGGGGACGGGTGAGGGTCAGGCTTCGGGGAAGGGTTAGGGTTAGGGTTCGGGCTAGGGTTAGGGTTAGGGGACGGGGACGGTTTAGGGTCCAGGTGAGGGTACGACAACGCTTTAGGGGGAGCGTACGTGTGAGGGCGCGGGTTAGTGTCAGCGTACGGGTTAGGATTAGGGGACGGGTGAGGGTCAGGCTTCGGGGAAGGGTTAGGGTTAGGGTTCGGGCTAGGGTTAGGGTTAGGGGACGGGGACGGTTTAGGGTCCAGGTGATGGTACGACAACGCTTTAGGGGGAGCGTACGTGTGATGGCGCGGGTTAGTGTCAGCGTACGGGTTAGGATTAGGGGACGGGTGAAGGTCAGGCTTCGGGGAAGGGTTAGGGTTAGGGTTCGGGCTAGGGTTAGGGTTAGGGGACGGGGACGGTTTAGGGTCCAGGTGAGGGTACGACAACGCTTTAGGGGCAGCGTACGTGTGAGGGCGTGGGTTAGTGTCAGCGTACGGGTTAGGATTAGGGGACGGGTGAGGGTCAGGCTTCGGGGAAGGGTTAGGGTTAGGGTTCGGGCTAGGGTTAGGGTTAGGGGACGGGGACGGTTTAGGGTCCAGGTGAGGGTACGACAACGCTTTAGGGGGAGCGTACGTGTGAGGGCGCGGGTTAGTGTCAGCGTACGGGTTAGGATTAGGGGACGGGGGAGGGTCAGGCTTCGGGGAAGGGTTAGGGTTAGGGTTCGGGCTAGGGTTAGGGTTAGGGGACGGGGACGGTTTAGGGTCCAGGTGAGGGTACGACAACGCTTTAGGGGGAGCGTACGTGTGAGGGCGCGGGTTAGTGTCAGCGTACGGGTTAGGATTAGGGGACGGGGGAGGGTCAGGCTTCGGGGAAGGGTTAGGGTTAGGGTTCGGGCTAGGGTTAGGGTTAGGGGACGGGGACGGTTTAGGGTCCAGGTGAGGGTACGACAACGCTTTAGGGGGAGCGTACGTGTGAGGGCGCGGCTTTGTGTCAGCGTACGGGTTAGGATTAGGGGACGGGTGAGGGTCAGGCTTCGGGGAAGGGTTAGGATTAGGGTTCGGGCTAGGGTTAGGGTTAGGGGACGCGGACGGTTTAGGGTCCAGGTGAGGGTACGACAACGCTTTAGGGGGAGCGTACGTGTGAGGGCGCGGGTTAGTGTCAGCGTACGGGTTAGGATTAGGGGACGGGTGAGGGTCAGGCTTCGGGGAAGGGTTAGGGTTAGGGTTCGGGCTAGGGTTAGGGTTAGGGGACGGGGACGGTTTAGGGTCCAGGTGAGGGTACGACAACGCTTTAGGGGGAGCGTACGTGTGAGGGCGCGGGTTATTGTCCGCGTACGCCTTAGGATTAGGGGACGGGTGAGGGTCAGGCTTCGGGGAAGAGTTAGGGTTAGGGTTCGGGCTAGGGTTAGGGTTAGGGGACGGGGACGGTTTAGGATCCAGGTGAGGGTACGACAACGCTTTAGGGGGAGCGTACGTGTGAGGGCGCGGCTTAGTGTCAGCGTACGGGTTAGGATTAGGGGACGGGTGAGGGTCAGGCTTCGGGGAAGGGTTAGGGTTAGGGTTCGGGCTAGGGTTAGGGTTAGGGGACGGGGACGGTTTAGGGTCCCGGTGAGGGTACGACAACGCTTTAGGGGGAGCGTACGTGTGATGGCGCGGGTTAGTGTCAGCGTACGGGTTAGGATTAGGGGACGGGTGAGGGTCAGGCTTCGGGGAAGGGTTAGGGTTAGGGTTCGGGCTAGGGTTAGGGTTAGGGGACGGGGACGGTTTAGGGTCCAGGTGAGGGTACGACAACGCTTTAGGGGGAGCGTACGTGTGAGGGCGCGGGTTAGTGTCAGCGTACGGGTTAGGATTAGGGGACGGGTGAGGGTCAGGCTTCGGGGAAGGGTTAGGGTTAGGGTTCGGGCTAGGGTTAGGGTTAGGGGACGGGGACGGTTTAGGGTCCAGGTGAGGGTACGACAACGCTTTAGGGGGAGCGTACGTGTGAGGGCGCGGGTTATTGTCCGCGTACGCCTTAGGATTAGGGGACGGGTGAGGGTCAGGCTTCGGGGAAGGGTTAGGGTTAGGGTTCGGGCTAGGGTTAGGGTTAGGGGACGGGGACGGTTTAGGGTCCAGGTGAGGGTACGACAACGCTTTAGGGGGAGCGTACGTGTGAGGGCGCGGGTTAGTGTCAGCGTACGGGTTAGGATTAGGGGACGGGTGAGGGTCAGGCTTCGGGGAAGGGTTAGGGTTAGGGTTCGGGCTAGGGTTAGGGTTATGGGACGGGGACGGTTTAGGGTCCAGGTGAGGGTACGACAACGCTTTAGGGGGAGCGTACGTGTGAGGGCGCGGGTTAGTGTCAGCGTACGGGTTAGGATTAGGGGACGGGTGAGGGTCAGGCTTCGGGGAAGGGTTAGGGTTAGGGTTCGGGCTAGGGTTAGGGTTATGGGACGGGGACGGTTTAGGGTCCAGGTGAGGGTACGACAACGCTTTAGGGGGAGCGTACGTGTGAGGGCGTGGGTTAGTGTCAGCGTACGGGTTAGGATTAGGGGACGGGTGAGGGTCAGGCTTCGGGGAAGGGTTAGGGTTAGGGTTCGGGCTAGGGTTAGGGTTAGGGGACGGGGACGGTTTAGGGTCCAGGTGAGGGTACGACAACGCTTTAGGGGGAGCGTACGTGTGAGGGCGCGGGTTAGTGTCAGCGTACGGGTTAGGATTAGGGGACGGGTGAGGGTCAGGCTTCGGGGAAGGGTTAGGGTTAGGGTTCGGGCTAGGGTTAGGGTTAGGGGACGGGGACGGTTTAGGGTCCAGGTGAGGGTACGACAACGCTTTAGGGGGAGCGTACGTGTGAGGGCGCGGGTTAGTGTCAGCGTACGGGTTAGGATTAGGGGACGGGTGAGGGTCAGGCTTCGGGGAAGAGTTAGGGTTAGGGTTCGGGCTAGGGTTAGGGTTAGGGGACGGGGACGGTTTAGGGTCCAGGTGAGGGTACGACAACGCTTTAGGGGTAGCGTACGTGTGAGGGCGCTGCTTAGTGTCAGCGTACGGGTTAGGATTAGGGGACGGGTGAGGGTCAGGCTTCGGGGAAGGGTTAGGGTTAGGGTTCGGGCTAGGGTTAGGGTTAGGGGACGGGGACGGTTTAGGGTCCCGGTGAGGGTACGACAACGCTTTAGGGGGAGCGTACGTGTGATGGCGCGGGTTAGTGTCAGCGTACGGGTTAGGATTAGGGGACGGGTGAGGGTCAGGCTTCGGGGAAGGGTTAGGGTTAGGGTTCGGGCTAGGGTTAGGGTTAGGGGACGGGGACGGTTTAGGGTCCAGGTGAGGGTACGACAACGCTTTAGGGGGAGCGTAAGTGTGAGGGCGCGGGTTAGTGTCAGCGTACGGGTTAGGATTAGGGGACGGGTGAGGGTCAGGCTTCGGGGAAGGGTTAGGGTTAGGGTTCGGGCTAGGGTTAGGGTTAGGGGACGGGGACGGTTTAGGGTTCAGGTGAGGGTACGACAACGCTTTAGGGGGAGCGTACGTGTGAGGGCGCGGGTTATTGTCCGCGTACGCCTTAGGATTAGGGGACGGGTGAGGGTCAGGCTTCGGGGAAGGGTTAGGGTTAGGGTTCGGGCTAGGGTTAGGGTTAGGGGACGGGGACGGTTTAGGGTCCAGGTGAGGGTACGACAACGCTTTAGGGGGAGCGTACGTGTGAGGGCGCGGGTTAGTGTCAGCGTACGGGTTAGGATTAGGGGACTGGGGAGGGTCAGGCTTCGGGGAAGGGTTAGGGTTAGGGTTCGGGCTAGGGTTAGGGTTAGGGGACGGGGACGGTTTAGGGTCCAGGTGAGGGTACGACAACGCTTTAGAGGGAGCGTACGTGTGAGGGCGCGGCTTAGTGTCAGCGTACGGGTTAGGATTATGGGACGGGTGAGGGTCAGGCTTCGGGGAAGGGTTAGGGTTAGGGTTCGGGCTAGGGTTAGGGTTAGGGGACGGGGACGGTTTAGGGTCCAGGTGAGGGTACGACAACGCTTTAGGGGGAGCGTACGTGTGAGGGCGCGGGTTAGCGTCAGCGTACGGGTTAGGATTAGGGGACGGGTGAGTGTCAGGCTTCGGGGAAGGGTTAGGGTTAGGGTTCGGGCTAGGGTTAGGGTTAGGGGACGGGGACGGTTTAGGATCCAGGTGAGGGTACGACAATGCTTTAGGGGGAGCGTACGTGTGAGGGCGCGGGTTAGCGTCAGCGTACGGGTTAGGATTAGGGGACGGGTGAGGGTCAGGCTTCGGGGAAGGGTTAGGGTTAGGGTTCGGGCTAGGGTTAGGGTTAGGGGACGGGGACGGTTTAGGGTCCAGATGAGGGTACGACAACGCTTTAGGGGGAGCGTACGTGTGAGGGCGCGGGTTAGTGTCAGCGTACGTGTTAGGATTAGGGGACGGGTGAGGGTCAGGCTTCGGGGAAGGGTTAGGTTTAGGGTTCGGGCTAGGGTTAGGTTTAGGGGACGGGGACGGTTTAGGGTCCAGGTGAGGGTACGACAACACTTTAGGGGGAGCGTACGTGTGAGGGCGCGGGTTAGTGTCAGCGTACGGGTTAGGATTAGGGGACGGGTGAGGGTCAGGCTTCGGGGAAGGGTTAGGGTTAGGGTTCGGGCTAGGGTTAGGGTTAGGGGACGGGGACGGTTTAGGGTCCAGGTGAAGGTACGACAACGCTTTATGGGGAGCGTACGTGTGAGGGCGCGGGTTAGTGTCAGCGTACGGGTTAGGATTAGGGGACGGGTGAGGGTCAGGCTTCGGGGAAGGGTTAGGGTTAGGGTTCGGGCTAGGGTTAGGGTTAGGGGACGGGGACGGTTTAGGGTCCAGGTGAGGGTACGACAACGCTTTAGGGGGAGCGTACGTGTGAGGGCGCGGGTTAGTGTCAGCGTACAGGTTAGGATTAGGGGACGGGTGAGGGTCAGGCTTCGGGGAAGGGTTAGGGTTAGGGTTCGGGCTGGGGTTAGGGTTAGGGGACGGGGACGGTTTAGGGTCCAGGTGAGGGTACGACAACGCTTTAGGGGGAGCGTACGTGTGAGGACGCGGGTTAGTGTCAGCGTACGGGTTAGGATTAGGGGACGGGTGAGGGTCAGGCTTCGTGGAAGGGTTAGGGTTAGGGTTCGGGCTAGGGTTAGGGTTAGGGGACGGGGACGGTTTAGGGTCCAGGTGAGGGTACGACAACGCTGTAGGGGCAGCGTACGTGTGAGGGCGCGGGTTAGTGTCAGCGTACGGGTTAGGATTAGGGGACGGGTGAGGGTCAGGCTTCGGGGAAGGGTTAGGGTTAGGGTTCGGGCTAGGGTTAGGGTTAGGGGATGGGGACGGTTTAGGGTCCAGGTGAGGGTACGACAACGCTTTAGGGGGAGCGTACGTGTGAGGGCGCGGGTTAGTGTCAGCGTACGGGTTAGGATTAGGGGACGGGTGAGGGTCAGGCTTCGGGGAAGGGTTAGGGTTAGGGTTCGGGCTAGGTTTAGGGTTAGGGGACGGGGACGGTTTAGGGTCCAGGTGAGGGTACGACAACGCTTTAGGGGGAGCGTACGTGTGAGGGCGCGGCTTAGTGTCAGCGTACGGGTTAGGATTAGGGGACGGGTGAGGGTCAGGCTTCGGGGAAGTGTTAGGGTTAGGGTTCGGGCTAGGGTTAGGGTTAGGGGACGGGGACGGTTTAGGGTCCAGGTGAGGGTACGACAACGCTTTAGGGGGAGCGTACGTGTGAGGGCGCGGGTTAGTGTCAGCGTACGGGTTAGGATTAGGGGACGGGTGAGGGTCAGGCTTCGGGGAAGGGTTAGGGTTAGGGTTCGGGCTAGGGTTAGGGTTAGGGGACGGGGACGGTTTAGGGTCCAGGTGAGGGTACGACAACGCTTTAGGGGGAGCGTACGTGTGAGGGCGCGGGTTAGTGTCAGCGTACGGGTTAGGATTAGGGGACGGGTGAGGGTCAGGCTTCGGGGAAGGCTTAGGGTTAGGGTTCGGGCTAGGGTTAGGGTTAGGGGACGGGGACGGTTTAGGGTCCAGGTGAGGGTACGACAACGCTTTAGGGGCAGCGTACGTGTTAGGGCGCGGGTTAGTGTCAGCGTACAGGTTAGGATTAGGGGACGGGTGAGGGTCAGGCTTCGGGGAAGGGTTAGGGTTAGGGTTCGGGCTAGGGTTAGGGTTAGGGGACGGGGACGGTTTAGGGTCCAGGTGAGGGTACGACAACGCTTTAGGGGGAGCGTACGTGTGAGGGCGCGGGTTAGTGTCAGCGTACGGGTTAGGATTAGGGGACGGGTGAGGGTCAGGCTTCGGGGAAGGGTTAGGGTTAGGGTTCGGGCTAGGGTTAGGGTTAGGGGACGGGGACAGTTTAGGGTCCAGGTGAGGGTACAACAACGCTTTATGGGGAGCGTACGTGTGAGGGCGCGAGTTAGTGTCAGCGTACGGGTTAGGATTAGGGGACGGGTGAGGGTCAGGCTTCGGGGAAGGGTTAGGGTTAGGGTTCGGGCTAGGGTTAGGGTTAGGGGACGGGGACGGTTTAGGGTCCAGGTGAGGGTACGACAACGCTTTAGGGGGAGCGTACGTGTGAGGGCGCGGGTTAGTGTCAGCGTACGGGTTAGGATTAGGGGACGGGTGAGGGTCAGGCTTCGGGGAAGGGTTAGGGTTAGGGTTCGGGCTGGGGTTAGGGTTAGGGGACAGGGACGGTTTAGGGTCCAGGTGAGGGTACGACAACGCTTTAGGGGGAGCGTACGTGTGAGGGCGCGGGTTAGTGTCAGCGTACGGGTTAGGATTAGGGGACGGGTGAGGGTCAGGCTTCGGGGAAGGGTTAGGGTTAGGGTTCGGGCTAGGGTTAGGGTTAGGGGACGGGGACGGTTTAGGGTCCAGGTGAGGGTACGACAACGCTTTAGGGGGAGCGTACGTGTGAGGGCGCGGGTTAGTGTCAGCGTACGGGTTAGGATTAGGGGACGGGGGAGGGTCAGGCTTCGGGGAAGGGTTAGGGTTAGGGTTCGGGCTAGGGTTAGGGTTAGGGGACGGGGACGGTTTAGGGTCCAGGTGAGGGTACGACAACGCTTTAGGGGGAGCGTACGTTTGAGGGCGCGGGTTAGCGTCAGCGTACGGGTTAGGATTAGGGGACGGGTGAGTGTCAGGCTTCGGGGAAGGGTTAGGGTTAGGGTTCGGGCTAGGGTTAGGGTTAGGGGACGGGGACGGTTTAGGATCCAGGTGAGGGTACGACAACGCTTTAGGGGGAGCGTACGTGTCAGGGCGCGGGTTAGCGTCAGCGTACGGGTTAGCATTAGGGGACGGGTGAGTGTCAGGCTTCGGGGAAGGGTTAGGGTTAGGGTTCGGGCTAGGGTTAGGGTTAGGGGACGGGGACGGTTTAGGGTCCAGGTGAGGGTACGACAACGCTTTAGGGGGAGCGTACGTGTGAGGGCGCGGGTTAGTGTCAGCGTACGGGTTAGGATTAGGGGACGGGTGAGGGTCAGGCTTCGGGGAAGGGTTAGGGTTAGGGTTCGGGCTAGGGTTAGGGTTAGGGGACGGGGACGGTTTAGGGTCCAGGTGAGGGTACGACAACGCTTTAGGGGGAGCGTACGTGTGAGGGCGCGGCTTAGTGTCAGCGTACGGGTTAGGATTAGGGGACGGTTGAGGGTCAGGCTTCGGGGAAGGGTTAGGGGTAGGGTTCGGGCTAGGGTTAGGGTTAGGGGACGGGGACGGTTTAGGGTCCCGGTGAGGGTACGACAACGCTTTAGGGGGAGCGTACGTGTGAGGGCGTGGGTTAGTGTCAGCGTACGGGTTAGGATTAGGGGACGGGGGAGGGTCAGGCTTCGGGGAAGGGTTAGGGTTAGGGTTCGGGCTAGGGTTAGGTTTAGGGGACGGGGACGGTTTAGGGTCCAGGTGAGGGTACGACAACGCTTTAGGGGGAGCGTACGTGTGAGGGCGCGGGTTAGCGTCAGCGTACGGGTTAGGATTAGGGGACGGTTGAGGGTCAGGCTTCGGGGAAGGGTTAGGTTTAGGGTTCGGGCTAGGGTTAGGGTTAGGGGACGGGGACGGTTTAGGGTCCAGGTGAGGGTACGACAACGCTTTAGGGGGAGCGTACGTGTGAGGACGCGGGTTATTGTCCGCGTACGCCTTAGGATTAGGGGACGGGTGAGGGTCAGGCTTCGGGGAAGGGTTAGGGTTAGGGTTCGGGCTAGGGTTAGGGTTAGGGGACGGGGACGGTTTAGGGTCCAGGTGAGGGTACGACAACGCTTTAGGGGGAGCGTACGTGTGAGGGCGCGGGTTAGTGTCAGCGTACGGGTTAGGATTAGGGGACGGGGGGGGTCAGGCTTCGGTGAAGGGTTATGGTTAGGGTTCGGGCTAGGGTTAGGGTTAGGGGACGGGGACGGTTTAGGGTCCAGGTGAGGGTACGACAACGCTTTAGAGGGAGCGTACGTGTGAGGGCGCGGGTTAGTGTCAGCGTACGGGTTAGGATTACGGGACGGGTGAGGGTCAGGCTTCGGGGAAGGGTTAGGGTTAGGGTTCGGGCTAGGGTTAGGGTTAGGGGACGGGGACGGTTTAGGGTCCAGGTGAGGGTACGACAACGCTTTAGGGGGAGCGTACGTGTGAGGGCGCGGGTTAGTGTCAGCGTACGGGTTAGGATTAGGGGACGGGTGAGGGTCAGGCTTCGGGGAAGGGTTAGGGTTAGGGTTCGGGCTAGGGTTAGGGTTAGGGGACGGGGACGGTTTAGGATCCAGGTGAGGGTACGACAACGCTTTAGGGGGAGCGGACGTGTGAGGGCGCGGGTTAGCGTCAGCGTACGGGTTAGGATTAGGGGACGGGTGAGGGTCAGGCTTCGGGGAAGGGTTAGGGTTAGGGTTCGGGCTAGGGTTAGGGTTAGGGGACGGGGACGGTTTAGGGTCCAGGTGAGGGTATGACAACGCTTTAGGGGGAGCGTACGTGTGAGGGCGCGGGTTAGTGTCAGCGTACGGGTTAGGATTAGGGGACGGGTGAGGGTCAGGCTTCGGGGAAGGGTTAGGGTTAGGGTTCGGGCTAGGGTTAGGTTTAGGGGACGTGGACGGTTTAGGGTCCAGGTGAGGGTAGGACAACGCTTTAGGGGGAGCGTACGTGTGAGGGCGCGGGTTAGTGTCAGCGTACTGGTTAGGATTAGGGGACGGGTGAGGGTCAGGCTTCGGGGAAGGGTTAGGGTTAGGGTTCGGGCTAGGGTTAGGGTTAGGGGACGGGGACGGTTTAGGGTCCAGGTGAGGGTAGGACAACGCTTTAGGGGGAGCGTACGTGTGAGGGCGCGGGTTAGTGTCAGCGTACGGGTTAGGATTAGGGGACGGGTGAGGGTCAGGCTTCGGGGAAGGGTTAGGGTTAGGGTTCGGGCTAGGGTTAGGGTTAGGGGACGGGGACGGTTTAGGGTCCAGGTGAGGGTACGACAACGCTTTAGGGGGAGCGTACGTGTGAGGGCGCGGGTTAGTGTCAGCGTACGTGTTAGGATTAGGGGACGGGTGAGGGTCAGGCTTCGGGGAAGGGTTAGGGTTAGGGTTCGGGCTAGGGTTAGGGTTAGGGGACGGGGACGGTTTAGGGTCCAGGTGAGGGTACGACAACGCTTTAGGGGGAGCATACGTGTGATGGCGCGGGTTAGTGTCAGCGTACGGGTTAGGATTAGGGGACGGGTGAAGGTCAGGCTTCGGGGAAGGGTTAGGGTTAGGGTTCGGGCTAGGGTTAGGGTTAGGGGACGGGGACGGTTTAGGGTCCAGGTGAGGGTACGACAACGCTTTAGGGGCAGCGTACGTGTGAGGGCGTGGGTTAGTGTCAGCGTACGGGTTAGGATTAGGGGACGGGTGAGGGTCAGGCTTCGGGGAAGGGTTAGGGTTAGGGTTCGGGCTAGGGTTAGGGTTAGGGGACGGGGACGGTTTAGGGTCCAGGTGAGGGTACGACAACGCTTTAGGGGGAGCGTACGTGTGAGGGCGCGGGTTAGTGTCAGCGTACGGGTTAGGATTAGGGGACGGGGGAGGGTCAGGCTTCGGGGAAGGGTTAGGGTTAGGGTTCGGGCTAGGGTTAGGGTTAGGGGACGGGGACGGTTTAGGGTCCAGGTGAGGGTACGACAACGCTTTAGGGGGAGCGTACGTGTGAGGGCGCGGGTTAGTGTCAGCGTACGGGTTAGGATTAGGGGACGGGGGAGGGTCAGGCTTCGGGGAAGGGTTAGGGTTAGGGTTCGGGCTAGGGTTAGGGTTAGGGGACGGGGACGGTTTAGGGTCCAGGTGAGGGTACGACAACGCTTTAGGGGGAGCGTACGTGTGAGGGCGCGGCTTAGTGTCAGCGTACGGGTTAGGATTAGGGGACGGGTGAGGGTCAGGCTTCGGGGAAGGGTTAGGATTAGGGTTCGGGCTAGGGTTAGGGTTAGGGGACGCGGACGGTTTAGGGTCCAGGTGAGGGTACGACAACGCTTTAGGGGGAGCGTACGTGTGAGGGCGCGGCTTAGTGTCAGCGTACGGGTTAGGATTAGGGGACGGGTGAGGGTCAGGCTTCGGGGAAGGGTTAGGGTTAGGGTTCGGGCTAGGGTTAGGGTTAGGGGACGGGGACGGTTTAGGGTCCAGGTGAGGGTACGACAACGCTTTAGGGGGAGCGTACGTGTGAGGGCGCGGGTTAGTGTCAGCGTACGGGTTAGGATTAGGGGACGGGTGAGGGTCAGGCTTCGGGGAAGGGTTAGGGTTAGGGTTCGGGCTAGGGTTAGGGTTAGGGGACGGGGACGGTTTAGGGTCCAGGTGAGGGTACGACAACGCTTTAGGGGGAGCGTACGTGTGAGGGCGCGGGTTATTGTCCGCGTACGCCTTAGGATTAGGGGACGGGTGAGGGTCAGGCTTCGGGGAAGAGTTAGGGTTAGGGTTCGGGCTAGGGTTAGGGTTAGGGGACGGGGACGGTTTAGGATCCAGGTGAGGGTACGACAACGCTTTAGGGGGAGCGTACGTGTGAGGGCGCGGCTTAGTGTCAGCGTACGGGTTAGGATTAGGGGACGGGTGAGGGTCAGGCTTCGGGGAAGGGTTAGGGTTAGGGTTCGGGCTAGGGTTAGGGTTAGGGGACGGGGACGGTTTAGGGTCCCGGTGAGGGTACGACAACGCTTTAGGGGGAGCGTACGTGTGAGGGCGCGGGTTAGTGTCAGCGTACGGGTTAGGATTAGGGGACGGGTGAGGGTCAGGCTTCGGGGAAGGGTTAGGGTTAGGGTTCGGGCTAGGGTTAGGGTTAGGGGACGGGGACGGTTTAGGGTCCAGGTGAGGGTACGACAACGCTTTAGGGGGAGCGTACGTGTGAGGGCGCGGGTTAGTGTCAGCGTACGGGTTAGGATTAGGGGACGGGTGAGGGTCAGGCTTCGGGGAAGGGTTAGGGTTAGGGTTCGGGCTAGGGTTAGGGTTAGGGGACGGGGACGGTTTAGGGTCCAGGTGAGGGTACGACAACGCTTTAGGGGGAGCGTACGTGTGAGGGCGCGGGTTATTGTCCGCGTACGCCTTAGGATTAGGGGACGGGTGAGGGTCAGGCTTCGGGGAAGGGTTAGGGTTAGGGTTCGGGCTAGGGTTAGGGTTAGGGGACGGGGACGGTTTAGGGTCCAGGTGAGGGTACGACAACGCTTTAGGGGGAGCGTACGTGTGAGGGCGCGGGTTAGTGTCAGCGTACGGGTTAGGATTAGGGGACGGGTGAGGGTCAGGCTTCGGGGAAGGGTTAGGGTTAGGGTTCGGGCTAGGGTTAGGGTTATGGGACGGGGACGGTTTAGGGTCCAGGTGAGGGTACGACAACGCTTTAGGGGGAGCGTACGTGTGAGGGCGTGGGTTAGTGTCAGCGTACGGGTTAGGATTAGGGGACGGGTGAGGGTCAGGCTTCGGGGAAGGGTTAGGGTTAGGGTTCGGGCTAGGGTTAGGGTTAGGGGACGGGGACGGTTTAGGGTCCAGGTGAGGGTACGACAACGCTTTAGGGGGAGCGTACGTGTGAGGGCGCGGGTTAGTGTCAGCGTACGGGTTAGGATTAGGGGACGGGTGAGGGTCAGGCTTCGGGGAAGGGTTAGGGTTAGGGTTCGGGCTAGGGTTAGGGTTAGGGGACGGGGACGGTTTAGGGTCCAGGTGAGGGTACGACAACGCTTTAGGGGGAGCGTACGTGTGAGGGCGCGGGTTAGTGTCAGCGTACGGGTTAGGATTAGGGGACGGGTGAGGGTCAGGCTTCGGGGAAGAGTTAGGGTTAGGGTTCGGGCTAGGGTTAGGGTTAGGGGACGGGGACGGTTTAGGGTCCAGGTGAGGGTACGACAACGCTTTAGGGGTAGCGTACGTGTGAGGGCGCTGCTTAGTGTCAGCGTACGGGTTAGGATTAGGGGACGGGTGAGGGTCAGGCTTCGGGGAAGGGTTAGGGTTAGGGTTCGGGCTAGGGTTAGGGTTAGGGGACGGGGACGGTTTAGGGTCCCGGTGAGGGTACGACAACGCTTTAGGGGGAGCGTACGTGTGATGGCGCGGGTTAGTGTCAGCGTACGGGTTAGGATTAGGGGACGGGTGAGGGTCAGGCTTCGGGGAAGGGTTAGGGTTAGGGTTCGGGCTAGGGTTAGGGTTAGGGGACGGGGACGGTTTAGGGTCCAGGTGAGGGTACGACAACGCTTTAGGGGGAGCGTAAGTGTGAGGGCGCGGGTTAGTGTCAGCGTACGGGTTAGGATTAGGGGACGGGTGAGGGTCAGGCTTCGGGGAAGGGTTAGGGTTAGGGTTCGGGCTAGGGTTAGGGTTAGGGGACGGGGACGGTTTAGGGTTCAGGTGAGGGTACGACAACGCTTTAGGGGGAGCGTACGTGTGAGGGCGCGGGTTATTGTCCGCGTACGCCTTAGGATTAGGGGACGGGTGAGGGTCAGGCTTCGGGGAAGGGTTAGGGTTAGGGTTCGGTCTAGGGTTAGGGTTAGGGGACGGGGACGGTTTAGGGTCCAGGTGAGGGTACGACAACGCTTTAGGGGGAGCGTACGTGTGAGGGCGCGGGTTAGTGTCAGCGTACGGGTTAGGATTAGGGGACTGGGGAGGGTCAGGCTTCGGGGAAGGGTTAGGGTTAGGGTTCGGGCTAGGGTTAGGGTTAGGGGACGGGGACGGTTTAGGGTCCAGGTGAGGGTACGACAACGCTTTAGAGGGAGCGTACGTGTGAGGGCGCGGCTTAGTGTCAGCGTACGGGTTAGGATTATGGGACGGGTGAGGGTCAGGCTTCGGGGAAGGGTTAGGGTTAGGGTTCGGGCTAGGGTTAGGGTTAGGGGACGGGGACGGTTTAGGGTCCAGGTGAGGGTACGACAACGCTTTAGGGGGAGCGTACGTGTGAGGGCGCGGGTTAGCGTCAGCGTACGGGTTAGGATTAGGGGACGGGTGAGTGTCAGGCTTCGGGGAAGGGTTAGGGTTAGGGTTCGGGCTAGGGTTAGGGTTAGGGGACGGGGACGGTTTAGGATCCAGGTGAGGGTACGACAACGCTTTAGGGGGAGCGTACGTGTGAGGGCGCGGGTTAGCGTCAGCGTACGGGTTAGGATTAGGGGACGGGTGAGGGTCAGGCTTCGGGGAAGGGTTAGGGTTAGGGTTCGGGCTAGGGTTAGGGTTAGGGGACGGGGACGGTTTAGGGTCCAGATGAGGGTACGACAACGCTTTAGGGGGAGCGTACGTGTGAGGGCGCGGGTTAGTGTCAGCGTACGTGTTAGGATTAGGGGACGGGTGAGGGTCAGGCTTCGGGGAAGGGTTAGGTTTAGGGTTCGGGCTAGGGTTAGGTTTAGGGGACGGGGACGGTTTAGGGTCCAGGTGAGGGTACGACAACACTTTAGGGGGAGCGTACGTGTGAGGGCGCGGGTTAGTGTCAGCGTACGGGTTAGGATTAGGGGACGGGTGAGGGTCAGGCTTCGGGGAAGGGTTAGGGTTAGGGTTCGGGCTAGGGTTAGGGTTAGGGGACGGGGACGGTTTAGGGTCCAGGTGAAGGTACGACAACGCTTTATGGGGAGCGTACGTGTGAGGGCGCGGGTTAGTGTCAGCGTACGGGTTAGGATTAGGGGACGGGTGAGGGTCAGGCTTCGGGGAAGGGTTAGGGTTAGGGTTCGGGCTAGGGTTAGGGTTAGGGGACGGGGACGGTTTAGGGTCCAGGTGAGGGTACGACAACGCTTTAGGGGGAGCGTACGTGTGAGGGCGCGGGTTAGTGTCAGCGTACAGGTTAGGATTAGGGGACGGGTGAGGGTCAGGCTTCGGGGAAGGGTTAGGGTTAGGGTTCGGGCTGGGGTTAGGGTTAGGGGACGGGGACGGTTTAGGGTCCAGGTGAGGGTACGACAACGCTTTAGGGGGAGCGTACGTGTGAGGACGCGGGTTAGTGTCAGCGTACGGGTTAGGATTAGGGGACGGGTGAGGGTCAGGCTTCGTGGAAGGGTTAGGGTTAGGGTTCGGGCTAGGGTTAGGGTTAGGGGACGGGGACGGTTTAGGGTCCAGGTGAGGGTACGACAACGCTGTAGGGGCAGCGTACGTGTGAGGGCGCGGGTTAGTGTCAGCGTACGGGTTAGGATTAGGGGACGGGTGAGGGTCAGGCTTCGGGGAAGGGTTAGGGTTAGGGTTCGGGCTAGGGTTAGGGTTAGGGGATGGGGACGGTTTAGGGTCCAGGTGAGGGTACGACAACGCTTTAGGGGGAGCGTACGTGTGAGGGCGCGGGTTAGTGTCAGCGTACGGGTTAGGATTAGGGGACGGGTGAGGGTCAGGCTTCGGGGAAGGGTTAGGGTTAGGGTTCGGGCTAGGTTTAGGGTTAGGGGACGGGGACGGTTTAGGGTCCAGGTGAGGGTACGACAACGCTTTAGGGGGAGCGTACGTGTGAGGGCGCGGCTTAGTGTCAGCGTACGGGTTAGGATTAGGGGACGGGTGAGGGTCAGGCTTCGGGGAAGTGTTAGGGTTAGGGTTCGGGCTAGGGTTAGGGTTAGGGGACGGGGACGGTTTAGGGTCCAGGTGAGGGTACGACAACGCTTTAGGGGGAGCGTACGTGTGAGGGCGCGGGTTAGTGTCAGCGTACGGGTTAGGATTAGGGGACGGGTGAGGGTCAGGCTTCGGGGAAGGGTTAGGGTTAGGGTTCGGGCTAGGGTTAGGGTTAGGGGACGGGGACGGTTTAGGGTCCAGGTGAGGGTACGACAACGCTTTAGGGGGAGCGTACGTGTGAGGGCGCGGGTTAGTGTCAGCGTACGGGTTAGGATTAGGGGACGGGTGAGGGTCAGGCTTCGGGGAAGGCTTAGGGTTAGGGTTCGGGCTAGGGTTAGGGTTAGGGGACGGGGACGGTTTAGGGTCCAGGTGAGGGTACGACAACGCTTTAGGGGCAGCGTACGTGTTAGGGCGCGGGTTAGTGTCAGCGTACGGGTTAGGATTAGGGGACGGGTGAGGGTCAGGCTTCGGGGAAGGGTTAGGGTTAGGGTTCGGGCTAGGGTTAGGGTTAGGGGACGGGGACGGTTTAGGGTCCAGGTGAGGGTACGACAACGCTTTAGGGGGAGCGTACGTGTGAGGGCGCGGGTTAGTGTCAGCGTACGGGTTAGGATTAGGGGACGGGTGAGGGTCAGGCTTCGGGGAAGGGTTAGGGTTAGGGTTCGGGCTAGGGTTAGGGTTAGGGGACGGGGACAGTTTAGGGTCCAGGTGAGGGTACGACAACGCTTTATGGGGAGCGTACGTGTGAGGGCGCGAGTTAGTGTCAGCGTACGGGTTAGGATTAGGGGACGGGTGAGGGTCAGGCTTCGGGGAAGGGTTAGGGTTAGGGTTCGGGCTAGGGTTAGGGTTAGGGGACGGGGACGGTTTAGGGTCCAGGTGAGGGTACGACAACGCTTTAGGGGGAGCGTACGTGTGAGGGCGCGGGTTAGTGTCAGCGTACGGGTTAGGATTAGGGGACGGGTGAGGGTCAGGCTTCGGGGAAGGGTTAGGGTTAGGGTTCGGGCTGGGGTTAGGGTTAGGGGACAGGGACGGTTTAGGGTCCAGGTGAGGGTACGACAACGCTTTAGGGGGAGCGTACGTGTGAGGGCGCGGGTTAGTGTCAGCGTACGGGTTAGGATTAGGGGACGGGTGAGGGTCAGGCTTCGGGGAAGGGTTAGGGTTAGGGTTCGGGCTAGGGTTAGGGTTAGGGGACGGGGACGGTTTAGGGTCCAGGTGAGGGTACGACAACGCTTTAGGGGGAGCGTACGTGTGAGGGCGCGGGTTAGTGTCAGCGTACGGGTTAGGATTAGGGGACGGGGGAGGGTCAGGCTTCGGGGAAGGGTTAGGGTTAGGGTTCGGGCTAGGGTTAGGGTTAGGGGACGGGGACGGTTTAGGGTCCAGGTGAGGGTACGACAACGCTTTAGGGGGAGCGTACGTGTGAGGGCGCGGGTTAGCGTCAGCGTACGGGTTAGGATTAGGGGACGGGTGAGTGTCAGGCTTCGGGGAAGGGTTAGGGTTAGGGTTCGGGCTAGGGTTAGGGTTAGGGGACGGGGACGGTTTAGGATCCAGGTGAGGGTACGACAACGCTTTAGGGGGAGCGTACGTGTCAGGGCGCGGGTTAGCGTCAGCGTACGGGTTAGCATTAGGGGACGGGTGAGTGTCAGGCTTCGGGGAAGGGTTAGGGTTAGGGTTCGGGCTAGGGTTAGGGTTAGGGGACGGGGACGGTTTAGGGTCCAGGTGAGGGTACGACAACGCTTTAGGGGGAGCGTACGTGTGAGGGCGCGGGTTAGTGTCAGCGTACGGGTTAGGATTAGGGGACGGGTGAGGGTCAGGCTTCGGGGAAGGGTTAGGGTTAGGGTTCGGGCTAGGGTTAGGGTTAGGGGACGGGGACGGTTTAGGGTCCAGGTGAGGGTACGACAACGCTTTAGGGGGAGCGTACGTGTGAGGGCGCGGCTTAGTGTCAGCGTACGGGTTAGGATTAGGGGACGGTTGAGGGTCAGGCTTCGGGGAAGGGTTAGGGTTAGGGTTCGGGCTAGGGTTAGGGTTAGGGGACGGGGACGGTTTAGGGTCCAGGTGAGGGTACGACAACGCTTTAGGGGGAGCGTACGTGTGAGGGCGCGGGTTAGTGTCAGCGTACGGGTTAGGATTAGGGGACGGGTGAGGGTCAGGCTTCGGGGAAGGGTTAGGGTTAGGGTTCGGGCTAGGGTTATGGTTAGGGGACGGGGACGGTTTAGGGTCCAGGTGAGGGTACGACAACGCTTTAGGGGCAGCGTACGTGTGAGGGCGCGGGTTAGTGTCAGCGTACGGGTTAGGATTAGGGGACGGGTGAGGGTCAGGCTTCGGGGAAGGGTTAGGGTTAGGGTTCGGGCTAGGGTTAGGGTTAGGGGACGGGGACGGTTTAGGGTCCAGGTGAGGGTACGACAACGCTTTAGGGGGAGCGTACGTGTGAGGGCGCGGGTTAGTGTCAGCGTACGGGTTAGGATTAGGGGACGGGTGAGGGTCAGGCTTCGGGGAAGGGTTAGGGTTAGGGTTCGGGCTAGGGTTAGGGTTAGGGGACGGGGACGGTTTAGGGTCCAGGTGAGGGTACGACAACGCTTTATGGGGAGCGTACGTGTGAGGGCGCGGGTTAGTGTCAGCGTACGGGTTAGGATTAGGGGACGGGTGAGGGTCAGGCTTCGGGGAAGGGTTAGGGTTAGGGTTCGGGCTAGGGTTAGGGTTAGGGGACGGGGACGGTTTAGGGTCCAGGTGAGGGTACGACAACGCTTTAGGGGGAGCGTACGTGTGAGGGCGCGGGTTAGTGTCAGCGTACGGGTTAGGATTAGGGGACGGGTGAGGGTCAGGCTTCGGGGAAGGGTTAGGGTTAGGGTTCGGGCTAGGGTTAGGGTTAGGGGACGGGGACGGTTTACGGTCTAGGTGAGGGTACGACAACGCTTTAGGGGGAGCGTACGTGTGAGGGCGCGGGATATTGTCCGCGTACGCCTTAGGATTAGGGGACGGGTGAGGGTCAGGCTTCGGGGAAGGGTTAGGGTTAGGGTTCGGGCTAGGGTTAGGGTTAGGGGACGGGGACGGTTTAGGGTCCAGGTGAGGGTACGACAACGCTTTAGAGGGAGCGTACGTGTGAGGGCGCGGCTTAGTGTCAGCGTACGGGTTAGGATTAGGGGACGGGTGAGGGTCAGGCTTCGGGGAAGGGTTAGGGTTAGGGTTCGGGCTAGGGTTAGGGTTAGGGAACGGGGACGGTTTAGGGTCCAGGTGAGGGTACGACAACGCTTTAGGGGGAGCGTACGTGTGAGGGCGCGGGTTAGCGTCAGCGTACGGGTTAGGATTAGGGGACGGGTGAGTGTCAGGCTTCGGGGAAGGGTTAGGGTTAGGGTTCGGGCTAGGGTTAGGGTTAGGGTACGGGGACGGTTTAGGATCCAGGTGAGGGTACGACAACGCTTTAGGGGGAGCGTACGTGTGAGGGCGCGGGTTAGCGTCAGCGTACGGGTTAGGATTAGGGGACGGGGGAGGGTCAGGCTTCGGGGAAGGGTTAGGGTTAGGGTTCGGGCTAGGGTTAGGGTTAGGGGACGGGGACGGTTTAGGGTCCAGGTGAGGGTACGACAACGCTTTAGAGGGAGCGTACGTGTGAGGGCGCGGCTTAGTGTCAGCGTACGGGTTAGGATTAGGGGACGGGTGAGGGTCAGGCTTCAGGGAAGGGTTAGGGTTAGGGTTCGGGCTAGGGTTAGGGTTAGGGGACGGGGACGGTTTAGGGTCCAGGTGAGGGTACCACAACGCTTTAGGGGGAGCGTACGTGTGAGGGCGCGGGTTAGCGTCAGCGTACGGGTTAGGATTAGGGGACGGGTGAGTGTCAGGCTTCGGGGAAGGGTTAGGGTTAGGGTTCGGGCTAGGGTTAGGGTTAGGGGACGGGCACGGTTTAGGATCCAGGTGAGGGTACGACAACGCTTTAGGGGGAGCGTACGTGTGAGGGCGCGGGTTAGTGTCAGCGTACGGGTTAGGATTAGGGGACGGGTGAGGGTCAGGCTTCGGGGAAGGGTTAGGGTTAGGGTTCGGGCTAGGGTTAGGTTTAGGGGACGAGGACGGTTTAGGGTCCAGGTGAGGGTACGACAACGCTTTAGGGGGAGCGTACGTGTGAGGGCGCGGGTTAGTGTCAGCGTACGGGTTAGGATTAGGGGACGGGTGAGGGTCAGGCTTCGGGGAAGGGTTAGGGTTAGGGTTCGGGCTAGGGTTAGGGTTAGGGGACGGGGACGGTTTAGGGTCCAGGTGAGGGTACGACAACGCTTTATGGGGAGCGTACGTGTGAGGGCGTGGGTTAGTGTCAGCGTACGGGTTAGGATTAGGGGACGGGTGAGGGTCAGGCTTCGGGGAAGGGTTAGGGTTAGGGTTCGGGCTAGGGTTAGGGTTAGGGGACGGGGACGGTTTAGGGTCCAGGTGAGGGTACGACAACGCTTTAGGGGGAGCGTACGTGTGAGGGCGCGGGTTAGTGTCAGCGTACAGGTTAGGATTAGGGGACGGGTGAGGGTCAGGCTTCGGGGAAGGGTTAGGGTTAGGGTTCGGGCTGGGGTTAGGGTTAGGGGACGGGGACGGTTTAGAGTCCAGGTGAGGGTACGACAACGCTTTAGGGGGAGCGTACGTGTGAGGGCGCGGGTTAGTGTCAGCGTACGGGTTAGGATTAGGGGACGGGTGAGGGTCAGGCTTCGGGGAAGGGTTAGGGTTAGGGTTCGGGCTAGGGTTAGGGTTAGGGGACGGGGACGGTTTAGGGTCCAGGTGAGGGTACGACAACGCTTTAGGGGGAGCGTACGTGTGAGGGCGCGGGTTAGTGTCAGCGTACGGTTTAGGATTAGGGGACGGGTGAGGGTCAGGCTTCGGGGAAGGGTTAGGGTTAGGGTTCGGGCTAGGGTTAGGGTTAGGGGACGGGGACGGTTTAGGGTCCAGGTGAGGGTACGACAACGCTGCAGGGGCAGCGTACGTGTGAGGGCGCGGGTTAGTGTCAGCGTACGGGTTAGGATTAGGGGACGGGTGAGGGTCAGGCTTCGGGGAAGGGTTAGGGTTAGGGTTCGGGCTAGGGTTAGGGTTAGGGGACGGGGACGGTTTAGGGTCCAGGTGAGGGTACGACAACGCTTTAGGGGCAGCGTACGTGTGAGGGCGCGGGTTAGTGTCAGCGTACGGGTTAGGATTAGGGGACGGGGGAGGGTCAGGCTTCGGGGAAGGGTTAGGGTTAGGGTTCGGGCTAGGGTTAGGGTTAGGGGACGGGGACGGTTTAGGGTCCAGGTGAGGGTACGACAACGCTTTAGGGGGAGCGTACGTGTGAGGGCGCGGGTTAGTGTCAGCGTACGGGTTAGGATTAGGGGACGGGTGAGGGTCAGGCTTCGGGGAAGGGTTAGGGTTAGGGTTCGGGCTAGGGTTAGGGTTAGGGGACGGGGACGGTTTAGGGTCCAGGTGAGGGTACGACAACGCTTTATGGGGAGCGTACGTGTGAGGGCGCGGGTTAGTGTCAGCGTACGGGTTAGGATTAGGGGACGGGTGAGGGTCAGGCTTCGGGGAAGGGTTAGGGTTAGGGTTCGGGCTAGGGTTAGGGTTAGGGGACGGGGACGGTTTAGGGTCCAGGTGAGGGTACGACAACGCTTTAGGGGGAGCGTACGTGTGAGGGCGCGGGTTAGTGTCAGCGTACAGGTTAGGATTAGGGGACGGGTGAGGGTCAGGCTTCGGGGAAGGGTTAGGGTTAGGGTTCGGGCTGGGGTTAGGGTTAGGGGACGGGGACGGTTTAGAGTCCAGGTGAGGGTACGACAACGCTTTAGGGGGAGCGTACGTGTGAGGGCGCGGGTTAGTGTCAGCGTACGGGTTAGGATTAGGGGACGGGTGAGGGTCAGGCTTCGGGGAAGGGTTAGGGTTAGGGTTCGGGCTAGGGTTAGGGTTAGGGGACGGGGACGGTTTAGGGTCCAGGTGAGGGTACGACAACGCTTTAGGGGGAGCGTACGTGTGAGGGCGCGGGTTAGTGTCAGCGTACGGTTTAGGATTAGGGGACGGGTGAGGGTCAGGCTTCGGGGAAGGGTTAGGGTTAGGGTTCGGGCTAGGGTTAGGGTTAGGGGACGGGGACGGTTTAGGGTCCAGGTGAGGGTACGACAACGCTGCAGGGGCAGCGTACGTGTGAGGGCGCGGGTTAGTGTCAGCGTACGGGTTAGGATTAGGGGACGGGTGAGGGTCAGGCTTCGGGGAAGGGTTAGGGTTAGGGTTCGGGCTAGGGTTAGGGTTAGGGGACGGGGACGGTTTAGGGTCCAGGTGAGGGTACGACAACGCTTTAGGGGCAGCGTACGTGTGAGGGCGCGGGTTAGTGTCAGCGTACGGGTTAGGATTAGGGGACGGGGGAGGGTCAGGCTTCGGGGAAGGGTTAGGGTTAGGGTTCGGGCTAGGGTTAGGGTTAGGGGACGGGGACGGTTTAGGGTCCAGGTGAGGGTACGACAACGCTTTAGGGGGAGCGTACGTGTGAGGGCGCGGGTTAGTGTCAGCGTACGGGTTAGGATTAGGGGACGGGTGAGGGTCAGGCTTCGGGGAAGGGTTAGGGTTAGGGTTCGGGCTAGGGTTAGGGTTAGGGGACGGGGACGGTTTAGGGTCCAGGTGAGGGTACGACAATGCTTTAGGGGCAGCGTACGTGTGAGGGCGCGGGTTAGTGTCAGCGTACGGGTTAGGATTAGGGGACGGGTGAGGGACAGGCTTCGGGGAAGGGTTAGGGTTAGGGTTCGGGCTAGGGTTAGGGTTAGGGGACGGGGACGGTTTAGGGTCCAGGTGAGGGTACGACAACGCTTTAGGGGGAGCGTACGTGTGAGGGCGCGGGTTAGTGTCAGCGTACGGGTTAGGATTAGGGGACGGGTGAGGGTCAGGCTTCGGGGAAGGGTTAGGGTTAGGGTTCGGGCTAGGGTTAGGGTTAGGGGACGGGGACGGTTTAGGGTCCAGGTGAGGGTACGACAACGCTTTAGGGGGAGCGTACGTGTGAGGGCGCGGGTTAGTGTCAGCGTACGGGTTAGGATTAGGGGACGGGTGAGGGTCAGGCTTCGGGGAAGAGTTAGGGTTAGGGTTCGGGCTAGGGTTAGGGTTAGGGGACGGGGACGGTTTAGGGTCCAGGTGAGGGTACGACAACGCTTTAGGGGGAGCGTACGTGTGAGGGCGCAGGTTAGTGTCAGCGTACGGGTTAGGATTAGGGGACGGGTGAGGGTCAGGCTTCGGGGAAGGGTTAGGGTTAGGGTTCGGGCTAGGGTTAGGTTTAGGGGACGAGGACGGTTTAGGGTCCAGGTGAGGGTACGACAACGCTTTAGGGGGAGCGTATGTGTGAGGGCGCGGGTTAGTGTCAGCGTACGGGTTAGGATTAGGGGACGGGTGAGGGTCAGGCTTCGGGGAAGGGTTAGGGTTAGGGTTCGGGCTAGGGTTAGGGTTAGGGGACGGGGACGGTTTAGGGTCCAGGTGAGGGTACGACAACGCTTTATGGGGAGCGTACGTGTGAGGGCGCGGGTTAGTGTCAGCGTACGGGTTAGGATTAGGGGACGGGTGAGGGTCAGGCTTCGGGGAAGGGTTAGGGTTAGGGTTCGGGCTAGGGTTAGGGTTAGGGGACGGGGATGGTTTAGGGTCCAGGTGAGGGTACGACAACGCTTTAGGGGGAGCGTACGTGTGAGGGCGCGGGTTAGTGTCAGCGTACGGGTTAGGATTAGGGGACGGGTGAGGGTCAGGCTTCGGGGAAGGGTTAGGGTTAGGGTTCGGGCTGGGGTTAGGGTTAGGGGACGGGGACGGTTTAGAGTCCAGGTGAGGGTACGACAACGCTTTAGGGGGAGCGTACGTGTGAGGGCGCGGGTTAGTGTCAGCGTACGGGTTAGGATTAGGGGACGGGTGAGGGTCAGGCTTCGGGGAAGGGTTAGGGTTAGGGTTCGGGCTAGGGTTAGGGTTAGGGGACGGGGACGGTTTAGGGTCCAGGTGAGGGTACGACAACACTTTAGGGGGAGCGTACGTGTGAGGGCGCGGGTTAGTGTCAGCCTACGGTTTAGGATTAGGGGACGGGTGAGGGTCAGGCTTCGGGGAAGGGTTAGGGTTAGGGTTCGGGCTAGGGTTAGGGTTAGGGGACGGGGACGGTTTAGGGTCCAGGTGAGGGTACGACAACGCTGTAGGGGCAGCGTACGTGTGAGTGCGCGGGTTAGTGTCAGCGTACGGGTTAGGATTAGGGGACGGGTGAGGGTCAGGCTTCGGGGAAGGGTTAGGGTTAGGGTTCGGGCTAGGGTTAGGGTTAGGGGACGGGGACGGTTTAGGGTCCAGGTGAGGGTACGACAACGCTTTAGGGGCAGCGTACGTGTGAGGGCGCGGGTTAGTGTCAGCGTACGGGTTAGGATTAGGGGACGGGGGAGGGTCAGGCTTCGGGGAAGGGTTAGGGTTAGGGTTCGGGCTAGGGTTAGGGTTAGGGGACGGGGACGGTTTAGGGTCCAGGTGAGGGTACGACAACGCTTTAGGGGGAGCGTACGTGTGAGGGCGCGGGTTAGTGTCAGCGTACGGGTTAGGATTAGGGGACGGGTGAGGGTCAGGCTTCGGGGAAGGGTTAGGGTTAGGGTTCGGGCTAGGGTTAGGGTTAGGGGACGGGGACGGTTTAGGGTCCAGGTGAGGGTACGACAACGCTTTAGGGGCAGCGTACGTGTGAGGGCGCGGGTTAGTGTCAGCGTACGGGTTAGGATTAGGGGACGGGTGAGGGACAGGCTTCGGGGAAGGGTTAGGGTTAGGGTTCGGGCTAGGGTTAGGGTTAGGGGACGGGGACGGTTTAGGGTCCAGGTGAGGGTACGACAACGCTTTAGGGGGAGCGTACGTGTGAGGGCGCGGGTTAGTGTCAGCGTACGGGTTAGGATTAGGGGACGGGTGAGGGTCAGGCTTCGGGGAAGGGTTAGGGTTAGGGTTCGGGCTAGGGTTAGGGTTAGGGGACGGGGACGGTTTAGGGTCCAGGTGAGGGTACGACAACGCTTTAGGGGGAGCGTACGTGTGAGGGCGCGGGTTAGTGTCAGCGTACGGGTTAGGATTAGGGGACGGGTGAGGGTCAGGCTTCGGGGAAGAGTTAGGGTTAGGGTTCGGGCTAGGGTTAGGGTTAGGGGACGGGGACGGTTTAGGGTCCAGGTGAGGGTACGACAACGCTTTAGGGGGAGCGTACGTGTGAGGGCGCGGCTTAGTGTCAGCGTACGGGTTAGGATTAGGGGACGGGTGAGGGTCAGGCTTCGGGGAAGGGTTAGGGTTAGGGTTCGGGCTAGGGTTAGGTTTAGGGGACGGGGACGGTTTAGGGTCCCGGTGAGGGTACGACAACGCTTTAGGGGGAGCGTACGTGTGAGGGCGCGGGTTAGTGTCAGCGTACGGGTTAGGATTAGGGGACGGGTGAGGGTCAGGCTTCGGGGAAGGGTTAGGGTTAGGGTTCGGGCTAGGGTTAGGGTTAGGGGACGGGGACGGTTTAGGGTCCAGGTGAGGGTACGACAACGCTTTAGGGGGAGCGTACGTGTGAGGGCGCGGGTTAGTGTCAGCGTACGGGTTAGGATTAGGGGACGGGTGAGGGTCAGGCTTCGGGGAAGGGTTAGGGTTAGGGTTCGGGCTAGGGTTAGGGTTAGGGGACGGGGACGGTTTAGGGTCCAGGTGAGGGTACGACAACGCTTTAGGGGGAGCGTACGTGTGAGGGCGCGGGTTATTGTCCGTGTACGCCTTAGGATTAGGGGACGGGTGAGGGTCAGGCTTCGGGGAAGGGTTAGGGTTAGGGTTCGGGCTAGGGTTAGGGTTAGGGGACGGGGACGGTTTAGGGTCCAGGTGAGGGTACGACAACGCTTTAGAGGGAGCGTACGTGTGAGGGCGCGGCTTAGTGTCAGCGTACGGGTTAGGATTAGGGGACGGGTGAGGGTCAGGCTTCGGGGAAGGGTTAGGGTTAGGGTTCGGGCTAGGGTTAGGGTTAGGGGACGGGGACGGTTTAGGGTCCAGGTGAGGGTACGACAACGCTTTAGGGGGAGCGTACGTGTGAGGGCGCGGGTTAGCGTCAGCGTACGGGTTAGGATTAGGGGACAGGTGAGTGTCAGGCTTCGGGGAAGGGTTAGGGTTAGGGTTCGGGCTAGGGTTAGGGTTAGGGGACGGGGACGGTTTAGGATCCAGGTGAGGGTACGACAACGCTTTAGGGGGAGCGTACGTGTGAGGGCGCGGGTTAGCGTCAGCGTACGGGTTAGGATTAGGGGACGGGGGAGGGTCAGGCTTCGGGGAAGGGTTAGGGTTAGGGTTCGGGCTAGGGTTAGGGTTAGGGGACGGGGACGGTTTAGGGTCCAGGTGAGGGTACGACAACGCTTTAGAGGGAGCGTACGTGTGAGGGCGCGGCTTAGTGTCAGCGTACGGGTTAGGATTAGGGGACGGGTGAGGGTCAGGCTTCGGGGAAGGGTTAGGGTTAGGGTTCGGGCTAGGGTTAGGGTTAGGGGACGGGGACGGTTTAGGGTCCAGGTGAGGGTACGACAACGCTTTAGGGGGAGCGTACGTGTGAGGGCGCGGGTTAGCGTCAGCGTACGGGTTAGGATTAGGGGACGGGTGAGTGTCAGGCTTCGGGGAAGGGTTAGGGTTAGGGTTCGGGCTAGGGTTAGTGTTAGGGGACGGGGACGGTTTAGGATCCAGGTGAGGGTACGACAACGCTTTAGGGGGAGCGTACGTGTGAGGGCGCGGGTTAGCGTCAGCGTACGGGTTAGGATTAGGGGACGGGTGAGGGTCAGGCTTCGGGGAAGGGTTAGGGTTAGGGTTCGGGCTAGGGTTAGGGTTAGGGGACGGGGACGGTTTAGGGTCCAGGTGAGGGTACGACAACGCTTTATGGGGAGCGTACGTGTGAGGGCGCGGGTTAGTGTCAGCGTACGGGTTAGGATTAGGGGACGGGTGAGGGTCAGGCTTCGGGGAAGGGTTAGGGTTAGGGTTCGGGCTAGGGTTAGGGTTAGGGGACGGGGACGGTTTAGGGTCCAGGTGAGGGTACGACAACGCTTTAGGGGGAGCGTACGTGTGAGGGCGCGGGTTAGTGTCAGCGTACAGGTTAGGATTAGGGGACGGGTGAGGGTCAGGCTTCGGGGAAGGGTTAGGGTTAGGGTTCGGGCTGGGGTTAGGGTTAGGGGACGGGGACGGTTTAGGGTCCAGGTGAGGGTACGACAACGCTTTAGGGGGAGCGTACGTGTGAGGGCGCGGGTTAGTGTCAGCGTACGGGTTAGGATTAGGGGACGGGTGAGGGTCAGGCTTCGGGGAAGGGTTAGGGTTAGGGTTCGGGCTAGGGTTAGGGTTAGGGGACGGGGACGGTTTAGGGTCCAGGTGAGGGTACGACAACGCTTTAGGGGGAGCGTACGTGTGAGGGCGCGGGTTAGTGTCAGCGTACGGGTTAGGATTAGGGGACGGGTGAGGGTCAGGCTTCGGGGAAGGGTTAGGGTTAGGGTTCGGGCTAGGGTTAGGGTTAGGGGACGGGGACGGTTTAGGGTCCAGGTGAGGGTACGACAACGCTGTAGGGGCAGCGTACGTGTGAGGGCGCGGGTTAGTGTCAGCGTACGG
Organism: Globicephala melas; assembly: GCF_963455315.2. NCBI lineage: Eukaryota > Metazoa > Chordata > Mammalia > Artiodactyla > Delphinidae > Globicephala > Globicephala melas. Next base: position 53,057,392 of record NC_083330.1, read on the forward strand.
GTTAGGATTAGGGGACGGGTGAGGGTCAGGCTTCGGGGAAGGGTTAGGGTTAGGGTTCGGGCTAGGGTTAGGGTTAGGGGACGGGGACGGTTTAGGGTCCAGGTGAGGGTACGACAACGCTTTAGGGGGAGCGTACGTGTGAGGGTGCGGGTTAGTGTCAGCGTACGGGTTAGGATTAGGGGACGGGTGAGGGTCAGGCTTCGGGGAAGGGTTAGGGTTAGGGTTCGGGCTAGGGTTAGGGTTAGGGGACGGGGACGGTTTAGGGTCCAGGTGAGGGTATGACAACGCTTTAGGGGGAGCGTACGTGTGAGGGCGCGGCTTAGTGTCAGCGTACGGGTTAGGATTAGGGCACGGGTGAGGGTCAGGCTTCGGGGAAGTGTTAGGGTTAGGGTTCGGGCTAGGGTTAGGGTTAGGGGACGGGGACGGTTTAGGGTCCAGGTGAGGGTACGACAACGCTTTAGGGGGAGCGTACGTGTGAGGGCGCGGGTTAGTGTCAGCGTACGGGTTAGGATTAGGGGACGGGTGAGGGTCAGGCTTCGGGGAAGGGTTAGGGTTAGGGTTCGGGCTAGGGTTAGGGTTAGGGGACGGGGACGGTTTAGGGTCCAGGTGAGGGTACGACAACGCTTTAGGGGGAGCGTACGTGTGAGGGCGCGGGTTAGTGTCAGCGTACGGGTTAGGATTAGGGGACGGGTGAGGGTCAGGCTTCGGGGAAGGGTTAGGGTTAGGGTTCGGGCTAGGGTTAGGGTTAGGGGACGGGGACGGTTTAGGGTCCAGGTGAGGGTACGACAACGCTTTAGGGGCAGCGTACTTGTGAGGGCGCGGGTTAGTGTCAGCGTACGGGTTAGGATTAGGGGACGGCTGAGTGTCAGGCTTCGGGGAAGGGTTAGGGTTAGGGTTCGGGCTAGGGTTAGGGTTAGGGGACGGGGACGGTTTAGGGTCCAGGTGAGGGTACGACAACGCTTTAGGGGGAGCGTACGTGTGAGGGCGCGGGTTAGTGTCAGCGTACGGGTTAGGATTAGGGGACGGGTGAGGGTCAGACTTCGGGGAAGGGTTAGGGTTAGGGTTTGGGCTAGGGTTAGGGTTAGGGGACGGGGACGGTTTAGGGTCCAGGTGAGGGTACGACAACGCTTTAGGGGGAGCGTACGTGTGAGGGCGCGGGTTAGTGTCAGCGTACGGGTTAGGATTAGGGGACGGGTGAGGGTCAGGCTTCGGGGAAGGGTTAGGGTTAGGGTTCGGGCTAGGGTTAGGGTTAGGGGACGGGGACGGTTTAGGGTCCAGGTGAGGGTACGACAACGCTTTAGGGGCAGCGTACGTGTGAGGGCGCGGGTTAGTGTCAGCGTACGGGTTAGGATTAGGGGACGGGTGAGGGTCAGGCTTCGGGGAAGGGTTAGGGTTAGGGTTCGGGCTAGGGTTAGGGTTAGGGGACGGGGACGGTTTAGGGTCCAGGTGAGGGTACGACAACGCTTTAGGGGGAGCGTACGTGTGAGGGCGCGGGTTAGTGTCAGCGTACGGGTTAGGATTAGGGGACGGGTGAGGGTCAGGCTTCGGGGAAGGGTTAGGGTTAGGGTTCGGGCTAGGGTTAGGGTTAGGGGACGGGGACGGTTTAGGGTCCAGGTGAGGGTACGACAACGCTTTATGGGGAGCGTACGTGTGAGGGCGCGGGTTAGTGTCAGCGTACGGGTTAGGATTAGGGGACGGGTGAGGGTCAGGCTTCGGGGAAGGGTTAGGGTTAGGGTTCGGGCTAGGGTTAGGGTTAGGGGACGGGGACGGTTTAGGGTCCAGGTGAGGGTACGACAACGCTTTATGGGGAGCGTACGTGTGAGGGCGCGGGTTAGTGTCAGCGTACGGGTTAGGATTAGGGGACGGGTGAGGGTCAGGCTTCGGGGAAGGGTTAGGGTTAGGGTTCGGGCTAGGGTTAGGGTTAGGGGACGGGGACGGTTTAGGGTCCACGTGAGGGTACGACAACGCTTTAGGGGGAGCGTACGTGTGAGGGCGCGGGTTAGTGTCAGCGTACAGGTTAGGATTAGGGGACGGGTGAGGGTCAGGCTTCGGGGAAGGGTTAGGGTTAGGGTTCGGGCTGGGGTTAGGGTTAGGGGACGGGGACGGTTTAGGGTCCAGGTGAGGGTACGACAACGCTTTAGGGGGAGCGTACGTGTGAGGGCGCGGGTTAGTGTCAGCGTACGGGTTAGGATTAGGGGACGGGTGAGGGTCAGGCTTCGGGGAAGGGTTAGGGTTAGGGTTCGGGCTAGGGTTAGGGTTAGGGGACGGGGACGGTTTAGGGTCCAGGTGAGGGTACGACAACGCTTTAGGGGGAGCGTACGTGTGAGGGCGCGGGTTAGTGTCAGCGTACGGGTTAGGATTAGGGGACGGGTGAGGGTCAGGCTTCGGGGAAGGGTTAGGGTTAGGGTTCGGGCTAGGGTTAGGGTTAGGGGACGGGGACGGTTTAGGGTCCAGGTGAGGGTACGACAACGCTTTAGGGGGAGCGTACGTGTGAGGGCGCGGGTTAGTGTCAGCGTACGGGTTAGGATTAGGGGACGGGTGAGGGTCAGGCTTCGGGGAAGTGTTAGGGTTAGGGTTCGGGCTAGGGTTAGGGTTAGGGGACGGGGACGGTTTAGGGTCCAGGTGAGGGTACGACAACGCTTTAGGGGGAGCGTACGTGTGAGGGCGCGGGTTAGTGTCAGCGTACGGGTTAGGATTAGGGGACGGGTGAGGGTCAGGCTTCGGGGAAGGGTTAGGGTTAGGGTTCGGGCTAGGGTTAGGGTTAGGGGACGGGGACGGTTTAGGGTCCAGGTGAGGGTACGACAACGCTTTAGGGGGAGCGTACGTGTGAGGGCGCGGGTTAGTGTCAGCGTACGGGTTAGGATTAGGGGACGGGTGAGGGTCAGGCTTCGGGGAAGGGTTAGGGTTAGGGTTCGGGCTAGGGTTAGGGTTAGGGGACGGGGACGGTTTAGGGTCTAGGTGAGGGTACGACAACGCTTTAGGGGCAGCGTACGTGTGAGGGCGCGGGTTAGTGTCAGCGTACGGGTTAGGATTAGGGGACGGGTGAGGGTCAGGCTTCGGGGAAGGGTTAGGGTTAGGGTTCGGGCTAGGGTTAGGGTTAGGGGACGGGGACGGTTTAGGGTCCAGGTGAGGGTACGACAACGCTTTAGGGGGAGCGTACGTGTGAGGGCGCGGGTTAGTGTCAGCGTACGGGTTAGGATTAGGGGACGGGTGAGGGTCAGGCTTCGGGGAAGGGTTAGGGTTAGGGTTCGGGCTAGGGTTAGGGTTAGGGGACGGGGACGGTTTAGGGTCCAGGTGAGGGTACGACAACGCTTTATGGGGAGCGTACGTGTGAGGGCGCGGCTTAGTGTCAGCGTACGGGTTAGGATTAGGGGACGGGTGAGGGTCAGGCTTCGGGGAAGGGTTAGGGTTAGGGTTCGGGCTAGGGTTAGGGTTAGGGGACGGGGACGGTTTAGGGTCCAGGTGAGGGTACGACAACGCTTTAGGGGGAGCGTACGTGTGAGGGCGCGGGTTAGTGTCAGCGTACAGGTTAGGATTAGGGGACGGGTGAGGGTCAGGCTTCGGGGAAGGGTTAGGGTTAGGGTTCGGGCTGGGGTTAGGGTTAGGGGACGGGGACGGTTTAGGGTCCAGGTGAGGGTACGACAACGCTTTAGGGGGAGCGTACGTGTGAGGGCGCGGGTTAGTGTCAGCGTACGGGTTAGGATTAGGGGACGGGTGAGGGTCAGGCTTCGGGGAAGTGTTAGGGTTAGGGTTCGGGCTAGGGTTAGGGTTAGGGGACGGGGACGGTTTAGGGTCCAGGTGAGGGTACGACAACGCTTTAGGGGGAGCGTACGTGTGAGGGCGCGGGTTAGTGTCAGCGTACGGGTTAGGATTAGGGGACGGGTGAGGGTCAGGCTTCGGGGAAGGGTTAGGGTTAGGGTTCGGGCTAGGGTTAGGGTTAGGGGACGGGGACGGTTTAGGGTCCAGGTGAGGGTACGACAACGCTTTAGGGGGAGCGTACGTGTGAGGGCGCGGGTTAGTGTCAGCGTACGGGTTAGGATTAGGGGACGGGTGAGGGTCAGGCTTCGGGGAAGGGTTAGGGTTAGGGTTCGGGCTAGGGTTAGGGTTAGGGGACGGGGACGGTTTAGGGTCCAGGTGAGGGTACGACAACGCTTTAGGGGCAGCGTACGTGTGAGGGCGCGGGTTAGTGTCAGCGTACGGGTTAGGATTAGGGGACGGGTGAGGGTCAGGCTTCGGGGAAGGGTTAGGGTTAGGGTTCGGGCTAGGGTTAGGGTTAGGGGACGGGGACGGTTTAGGGTCCAGGTGAGGGTACGACAACGCTTTAGGGGGAGCGTACGTGTGAGGGCGCGGGTTAGTGTCAGCGTACGGGTTAGGATTAGGGGACGGGTGAGGGTCAGGCTTCGGGGAAGGGTTAGGGTTAGGGTTCGGGCTAGGGTTAGGGTTAGGGGACGGGGACGGTTTAGGGTCCAGGTGAGGGTACGACAACGCTTTATGGGGAGCGTACGTGTGAGGGCGCGGGTTAGTGTCAGCGTACGGGTTAGGATTAGGGGACGGGTGAGGGTCAGGCTTCGGGGAAGGGTTAGGGTTAGGGTTCGGGCTAGGGTTAGGGTTAGGGGACGGGGACGGTTTAGGGTCCAGCTGAGGGTACGACAACGCTTTATGGGGAGCGTACGTGTGAGGGCGCGGGTTAGTGTCAGCGTACGGGTTAGGATTAGGGGACGGGTGAGGGTCAGGCTTCGGGGAAGGGTTAGGGTTAGGGTTCGGGCTAGGGTTAGGGTTAGGGGACGGGGACGGTTTAGGGTCCAGGTGAGGGTACGACAACGCTTTAGGGGGAGCGTACGTGTGAGGGCGCGGGTTAGTGTCAGCGTACAGGTTAGGATTAGGGGACGGGTGAGGGTCAGGCTTCGGGGAAGGGTTAGGGTTAGGGTTCGGGATGGGGTTAGGGTTAGGGGACGGGGACGGTTTAGGGTCCAGGTGAGGGTACGACAACGCTTTAGGGGCAGCGTACGTGTGAGGGCGCGGGTTAGTGTCAGCGTACGGGTTAGGATTAGGGGACGGGTGAGGGTCAGGCTTCGGGGAAGGGTTAGGGTTAGGGTTCGGGCTAGGGTTAGGGTTAGGGGACGGGGACGGTTTAGGGTCCAGGTGAGGGTACGACAACGCTTTAGGGGGAGCGTACGTGTGAGGGCGCGGGTTAGTGTCAGCGTACGGGTTAGGATTAGGGGACGGGTGAGGGTCAGGCTTCGGGGAAGTGTTAGGGTTAGGGTTCGGGCTAGGGTTAGGGTTAGGGGACGGGGACGGTTTAGGGTCCAGGTGAGGGTACGACAACGCTTTAGGGGGAGCGTACGTGTGAGGGCGCGGGTTAGTGTCAGCGTACGGGTTAGAATTAGGGGACGGGTGAGGGTCAGGCTTCGGGGAAGGGTTAGGGTTAGGGTTCGGGCTAGGGTTAGGGTTAGGGGACGGGGACGGTTTAGGGTCCAGGTGAGGGTACGACAACGCTGTAGGGGCAGCGTACGTGTGAGGGCGCGGGTTAGTGTCAGCGTACGGGTTAGGATTAGGGGACGGGTGAGGGTCAGGCTTCGGGGAAGGGTTAGGTTTAGGGTTCGGGCTAGGGTTAGGGTTAGGGGACGGGGACGGTTTAGGGTCCAGGTGAGGGTACGACAACGCTTTAGGGGGAGCGTACGTGTGAGGGCGCGGGTTAGTGTCAGCGTACGGGTTAGGATTAGGGGACGGGTGAGGGTCAGGCTTCGGGGAAGGGTTAGTGTTAGGGTTCGGGCTAGGGTTAGGGTTAGGGGACGGGGACGGTTTAGGGTCCAGGTGAGGGTACGACAACGCTTTAGGGGCAGCGTACGTGTGAGGGCGCGGGTTAGTGTCAGCGTACGGGTTAGGATTAGGGGACGGGTGAGGGTCAGGCTTCGGGGAAGGGTTAGGGTTAGGGTTCGGGCTAGGGTTAGGGTTAGGGGACGGGGACGGTTTAGGGTCCAGGTGAGGGTACGACAACGCTTTAGGGGGAGCGTACGTGTGAGGGCGCGGGTTAGTGTCAGCGTACGGGTTAGGATTAGGGGACGGGTGAGGGTCAGGCTTCGGGGAAGTGTTAGGGTTAGGGTTCGGGCCAGGGTTAGGGTTAGGGGACGGGGACGGTTTAGGGTCCAGGTGAGGGTACGACAACGCTTTAGGGGGAGCGTACGTGTGAGGGCGCGGGTTAGTGTCAGCGTACGGGTTAGGATTAGGGGACGGGTGAGGGTCAGGCTTCGGGGAAGGGTTAGGGTTAGGGTTCGGGCCAGGGTTAGGGTTAGGGGACGGGGACGGTTTAGGGTCCAGGTGAGGGTACGACAACGCTTTAGGGGGAGCGTACGTGTGAGGGCGCGGGTTAGTGTCAGCGTACGGGTTAGGATTAGGGGACGGGTGAGGGTCAGGCTTCGGGGAAGGGTTAGGGTTAGGGTTCGGGCTAGGGTTAGGGTTAGGGGACGGGGACGGTTTAGGGTCCAGGTGAGGGTACGACAACGCTGTAGGGGCAGCGTACGTGTGAGGGCGCGGGTTAGTGTCAGCGTACGGGTTAGGATTAGGGGACGGGTGAGGGTCAGGCTTCGGGGAAGGGTTAGGGTTAGGGTTCGGGCTAGGGTTAGGGTTAGGGGACGGGGACGGTTTAGGGTCCAGGTGAGGGTACGACAACGCTTTAGGGGGAGCGTACGTGTGAGGGCGCGGGTTAGTGTCAGCGTACGGGTTAGGATTAGGGGACGGGTGAGGGTCAGGCTTCGGGGAAGTGTTAGGGTTAGGGTTCGGGCTAGGGTTAGGGTTAGGGGACGGGGACGGTTTAGGGTCCAGGTGAGGGTACGACAACGCTTTAGGGGGAGCGTACGTGTGAGGGCGCGGGTTAGTGTCAGCGTACGGGTTAGGATTAGGGGACGGGTGAGGGTCAGGCTTCGGGCAAGGGTTAGGGTTAGGGTTCGGGCTAGGGTTAGGGTTAGGGGACGGGGACGGTTTAGGGTCCAGGTGAGGGTACGACAACGCTTTAGGGGGAGCGTACGTGTGAGGGCGCGGGTTAGTGTCAGCGTACGGGTTAGGATTAGGGGACGGGTGAGGGTCAGGCTTCGGGGAAGTGTTAGGGTTAGGGTTCGGGCCAGGGTTAGGGTTAGGGGACGGGGACGGTTTAGGGTCCAGGTGAGGGTACGACAACGCTTTAGGGGGAGCGTACGTGTGAGGGCGCGGGTTAGTGTCAGCGTACGGGTTAGGATTAGGGGACGGGTGAGGGTCAGGCTTCGGGGAAGGGTTAGGGTTAGGGTTCGGGCCAGGGTTAGGGTTAGGGGACGGGGACGGTTTAGGGTCCAGGTGAGGGTACGACAACGCTTTAGGGGGAGCGTACGTGTGAGGGCGCGGGTTAGTGTCAGCGTACGGGTTAGGATTAGGGGACGGGTGAGGGTCAGGCTTCGGGGAAGGGTTAGGGTTAGGGTTCGGGCTAGGGTTAGGGTTAGGGGACGGGGACGGTTTAGGGTCCAGGTGAGGGTACGACAACGCTGTAGGGGCAGCGTACGTGTGAGGGCGCGGGTTAGTGTCAGCGTACGGGTTAGGATTAGGGGACGGGTGAGGGTCAGGCTTCGGGGAAGGGTTAGGGTTAGGGTTCGGGCTAGGGTTAGGGTTAGGGGACGGGGACGGTTTAGGGTCCAGGTGAGGGTACGACAACGCTTTAGGGGGAGCGTACGTGTGAGGGCGCGGCTTAGTGTCAGCGTACGGGTTAGGATTAGGGGACGGGTGAGGGTCAGGCTTCGGGGAAGTGTTAGGGTTAGGGTTCGGGCTAGGGTTAGGGTTAGGGGACGGGGACGGTTTAGGGTCCAGGTGAGGGTACGACAACGCTTTAGGGGGAGCGTACGTGTGAGGGCGCGGGTTAGTGTCAGCGTACGGGTTAGGATTAGGGGACGGGTGAGGGTCAGGCTTCGGGGAAGGGTTAGGGTTAGGGTTCGGGCTAGGGTTAGGGTTAGGGGACGGGGACGGTTTAGGGTCCAGGTGAGGGTACGACAACGCTTTAGGGGGAGCGTACGTGTGAGGGCGCGGGTTAGTGTCAGCGTACGGGTTAGGATTAGGGGACGGGTGAGGGTCAGGCTTCGGGGAAGGGTTAGTGTTAGGGTTCGGGCTAGGGTTAGGGTTAGGGGACGGGGACGGTTTAGGGTCCAGATGAGGGTACGACAACGCTTTAGGGGCAGCGTACGTGTGAGGGCGCGGGTTAGTGTCAGCGTACGGGTTAGGATTAGGGGACGGGTGAGGGTCAGGCTTCGGGGAAGGGTTAGGGTTAGGGTTCGGGCTAGGGTTAGGGTTAGGGGACGGGGACGGTTTAGGGTCCAGGTGAGGGTACGACAACGCTTTAGGGGGAGCGTACGTGTGAGGGCGCGGGTTAGTGTCAGCGTACGGGTTAGGATTAGGGGACGGGTGAGGGTCAGGCTTCGGGGAAGTGTTAGGGTTAGGGTTCGGGCTAGGGTTAGGGTTAGGGGACGGGGACGGTTTAGGGTCCAGGTGAGGGTACGACAACGCTTTAGGGGGAGCGTACGTGTGAGGGCGCGGGTTAGTGTCAGCGTACGGGTTAGGATTAGGGGACGGGTGAGGGTCAGGCTTCGGGGAAGGGTTAGGGTTAGGGTTCGGGCCAGGGTTAGGGTTAGGGGACGGGGACGGTTTAGGGTCCAGGTGAGGGTACGACAACGCTTTAGGGGGAGCGTACGTGTGAGGGCGCGGGTTAGTGTCAGCGTACGGGTTAGGATTAGGGGACGGGTGAGGGTCAGGCTTCGGGGAAGGGTTAGGGTTAGGGTTCGGGCTAGGGTTAGGGTTAGGGGACGGGGACGGTTTAGGGTCCAGGTGAGGGTACGACAACGCTTTAGGGGCAGCGTACGTGTGAGGGCGCGGGTTAGTGTCAGCGTACGGGTTAGGATTAGGGGACGGGTGAGGGTCAGGCTTCGGGGAAGGGTTAGGGTTAGGGTTCGGGCTAGGGTTAGGGTTAGGGGACGGGGACGGTTTAGGGTCCAGGTGAGGGTACGACAACGCTTTAGGGGCAGCGTACGTGTGAGGGCGCGGGTTAGTGTCAGCGTACGGGTTAGGATTAGGGGACGGGTGAGGGTCAGGCTTCGGGGAAGGGTTAGGGTTAGGGTTCGGGCTAGGGTTAGGGTTAGGGGACGGGGACGGTTTAGGGTCCAGGTGAGGGTACGACAACGCTTTAGGGGGAGCGTACGTGTGAGGGCGTGGGTTAGTGTCAGCGTACGGGTTAGGATTAGGGGACGGGTGAGGGTCAGGCTTCGGGGAAGGGTTAGGGTTAGGGTTCGGGCTAGGGTTAGGGTTAGGGGACGGGGACGGTTTAGGGTCCAGGTGAGGGTACGACAACGCTTTATGGGGAGCGTACGTGTGAGGGCGCGGGTTAGTGTCAGCGTACGGGTTAGGATTAGGGGACGGGTGAGGGTCAGGCTTCGGGGAAGGGTTAGGGTTAGGGTTCGGGCTAGGGTTAGGGTTAGGGGACGGGGACGGTTTAGGGTCCAGGTGAGGGTACGACAACGCTTTAGGGGGAGCGTACGTGTGAGGGCGCGGGTTAGTGTCAGCGTACGGGTTAGGATTAGGGGACGGGTGAGGGTCAGGCTTCGGGGAAGGGTTAGGGTTAGGGTTCGGGCTGGGGTTAGGGTTAGGGGACGGGGACGGTTTAGGGTCCAGGTGAGGGTACGACAACGCTTTAGGGGGAGCGTACGTGTGAGGGCGCGGGTTAGTGTCAGCGTACGGGTTAGGATTAGGGGACGGGTGAGGGTCAGGCTTTGGGGAAGGCTTAGGGTTAGGGTTCGGGCTAGGGTTAGGCTTAGGGGACGGGGACGGTTTAGGGTCCAGGTGAGGGTACGACAACGCTTTAGGGGCAGCGTACGTGTGAGGGCGCGGGTTAGTGTCAGCGTACGGGTTAGGATTAGGGGACGGGTGAGGGTCAGGCTTCGGGGAAGGGTTAGGGTTAGGGTTCGGGCTAGGGTTAGGGTTAGGACACGGGGACGGTTTAGGGTCCAGGTGAGGGTACGACAACGCTTTAGGGGGAGCGTACGTGTGAGGGCGCGGGTTAGTGTCAGCGTACGGGTTAGGATTAGGGGACGGGTGAGGGTCAGGCTTCGGGGAAGGGTTAGGGTTAGGGTTCGGGCTAGGGTTAGGGGACGGGGACGGTTTAGGGTCCAGGTGAGGGTACGACAACGCTTTAGGGGGAGCGTACGTGTGAGGGCGCGGGTTAGTGTCAGCGTACGCCTTAGGATTAGGGGACGGGGGAGGGTCAGGCTTCGGGGAAGGGTTAGGGTTAGGGTTCGGGCTAGGGTTAGGGTTAGGGGACGGGGACGGTTTAGGGTCCAGGTGAGGGTACGACAACGCTTTAGGGGGAGCGTACGTGTGAGGGCGCGGCTTAGTGTCAGTGTACGGGTTAGGATTAGGGGACGGGTGAGGGTCAGGCTTCGGGGAAGGGTTAGGGTTAGGGTTCGGGCTAGGGTTAGGGTTAGGGGACGGGGACGGTTTAGGGTCCAGGTGAGGGTACGACAACGCTTTAGGGGGAGCGTACGTGTGAGGGCGCGGGTTAGTGTCAGCGTACGGGTTAGGATTAGGGGACGGGTGAGGGTCAGGCTTCGGGGAAGGGTTAGGGTTAGGGTTCGGGCTAGGGTTAGGTTTAGGGGACGGGGACGGTTTAGGGTCCAGGTGAGGGTACGACAACGCTTTAGGGGGAGCGTACGTGTGAGGGTGCGGGTTAGTGTCAGCGTACGGGTTAGGATTAGGGGACGGGTGAGGGTCAGGCTTCGGGGAAGGGTTAGGGTTAGGGTTCGGGCTAGGGTTAGGGTTAGGGGACGGGGACGGTTTAGGGTCCAGGTGAGGGTACGACAACGCTTTATGGGGAGCGTACGTGTGAGGGCGCGGGTTAGTGTCAGCGTACGGGTTAGGATTAGGGGACGGGTGAGGGTCAGGCTTCGGGGAAGGCTTAGGGTTAGGGTTCGGGCTAGGGTTAGGGTTAGGGGACGGGGACGGTTTAGGGTCCAGGTGAGGGTACGACAACGCTTTAGGGGGAGCGTACGTGTGAGGGCGCGGGTTAGTGTCAGCGTACAGGTTAGGATTAGGAGACGGGTGAGGGTCAGGCTTCGGGGAAGGGTTAGGGTTAGGGTTCGGGCTGGGGTTAGGGTTAGGGGACGGGGACGGTTTAGAGTCCAGGTGAGGGTACGACAACGCTTTAGGGGGAGCGTACGTGTGAGGGCGCGGGTTAGTGTCAGCGTACGGGTTAGGATTAGGGGACGGGTGAGGGTCAGGCTTCGGGGAAGGGTTAGGGTTAGGGTTCGGGCTAGGGTTAGGGTTAGGGGACGGGGACGGTTTAGGGTCCAGGTGAGGGTACGACAACGCTTTAGGGGGAGCGTACGTGTGAGGGCGCGGGTTAGTGTCAGCGTACGGTTTAGGATTAGGGGACGGGTGAGGGTCAGGCTTCGGGGAAGGGTTAGGGTTAGGGTTCGGGCTAGGGTTAGGGTTAGGGGACGGGGACGGTTTAGGGTCCAGGTGAGGGTACGACAACGCTGTAGGGGCAGTGTACGTGTGAGGGCGTGGGTTAGTGTCAGCGTACGGGTTAGGATTAGGGGACGGGTGAGGGTCAGGCTTCGGGGAAGGGTTAGGGTTAGGGTTCGGGCTAGGGTTAGGGTTAGGGGACGGGGACGGTTTAGGGTCCAGGTGAGGGTACGACAACGCTTTAGGGGGAGCGTACGTGTGAGGGCGCGGGTTAGTGTCAGCGTACGGGTTAGGATTAGGGGACGGGTGAGGGTCAGGCTTCGGGGAAGGGTTAGGGTTAGGGTTCGGGCTAGGGTTAGGGTTAGGGGACGGGGACGGTTTAGGGTCCAGGTGAGGGTACGACAACGCTTTAGGGGGAGGATACGTGTGAGTGCGCGGGTTAGTGTCAGCGTACGGGTTAGGATTAGGGGATGGGTGAGGGTCAGGCTTCGGGGAAGGGTTAGGGTTAGGGTTCGGGCTAGGGTTAGGGTTAGGGGACGGGGACGGTTTAGGGTCCAGGTGAGGGTACGACAACGCTTTAGGGGGAGCGTACGTGTGAGGGCGCGGCTTAGTGTCAGCGTACGGGTTAGGATTAGGGGACGGGTGAGGGTCAGGCTTCGGGGAAGTGTTAGGGTTAGGGTTCGGGCTAGGGTTAGGGTTAGGGGACGGGGACGGTTTAGGGTTCAGGTGAGGGTACGACAACGCTTTAGGGGGAGCGTACGTGTGAGGGCGCGGGTTAGTGTCAGCGTACGGGTTAGGATTAGGGGACGGGTGAGGGTCAGGCTTCGGGGAAGGGTTAGGGTTAGGGTTCGGGCTAGGGTTAGGGTTAGGGGACGGGGACGGTTTAGGGTCCAGGTGAGGGTACGACAACGCTTTAGGGGGAGCGTACGTGTGAGGGCGCGGGTTAGTGTCAGCGTACGGGTTAGGATTAGGGGACGGGTGAGGGTCAGGCTTCGGGGAAGGGTTAGTGTTAGGGTTCGGGCTAGGGTTAGGGTTAGGGGACGGGGACGGTTTAGGGTCCAGGTGAGGGTACGACAACGCTTTAGGGGCAGCGTACGTGTGAGGGCGCGGGTTAGTGTCAGCGTACGGGTTAGGATTAGGGGACGGGTGAGGGTCAGGCTTCGGGGAAGTGTTAGGGTTAGGGTTCGGGCTAGGGTTAGGGTTAGGGGACGGGGACGGTTTAGGGTCCAGGTGAGGGTACGACAACGCTTTAGGGGGAGCGTACGTGTGAGGGCGCGGGTTAGTGTCAGCGTACGGGTTAGGATTAGGGGACGGGTGAGGGTCAGGCTTCGGGGAAGTGTTAGGGTTAGGGTTCGGGCTAGGGTTAGGGTTAGGGGACGGGGACGGTTTAGGGTCCAGGTGAGGGTACGACAACGCTTTAGGGGGAGCGTACGTGTGAGGGCGCGGGTTAGTGTCAGCGTACGGGTTAGGATTAGGGGACGGGTGAGGGTCAGGCTTCGGGGAAGGGTTAGGGTTAGGGTTCGGGCCAGGGTTAGGGTTAGGGGACGGGGACGGTTTAGGGTCCAGGTGAGGGTACGACAACGCTTTAGGGGGAGCGTACGTGTGAGGGCGCGGGTTAGTGTCAGCGTACGGGTTAGGATTAGGGGACGGGTGAGGGTCAGGCTTCGGGGAAGGGTTAGGGTTAGGGTTCGGGCTAGGGTTAGGGTTAGGGGACGGGGACGGTTTAGGGTCCAGGTGAGGGTACGACAACGCTTTAGGGGCAGCGTACGTGTGAGGGCGCGGGTTAGTGTCAGCGTACGGGTTAGGATTAGGGGACGGGTGAGGGTCAGGCTTCGGGGAAGGGTTAGGGTTAGGGTTCGGGCTAGGGTTAGGGTTAGGGGACGGGGACGGTTTAGGGTCCAGGTGAGGGTACGACAACGCTGTAGGGGCAGCGTACGTGTGAGGGCGCGGGTTAGTGTCAGCGTACGGGTTAGGATTAGGGGACGGGTGAGGGTCAGGTTTCGGGGAAGGGTTAGGGTTAGGGTTCGGGCTAGGGTTAGGGTTAGGGGACGGGGACGGTTTAGGGTCCAGGTGAGGGTACAACAACGCTTTAGGGGGAGCGTACGTGTGAGGGCGCGGGTTAGTGTCAGCGTACGGGTTAGGATTAGGGGACGGGTGAGGGTCAGGCTTCGGGGAAGGGTTAGGGTTAGGGTTCGGGCTAGGGTTAGGGTTAGGGGACGGGGACGGTTTAGGGTCCAGGTGAGGGTACGACAACGCTTTAGGGGGAGCGTACGTGTGAGTGCGCGGGTTAGTGTCAGCGTACGGGTTAGGATTAGGGGATGGGTGAGGGTCAGGCTTCGGGGAAGGGTTAGGGTTAGGGTTCGGGCTAGGGTTAGGGTTAGGGGACGGGGACGGTTTAGGGTCCAGGTGAGGGTACGACAACGCTTTAGGGGGAGCGTACGTGTGAGGGCGCGGCTTAGTGTCAGCGTACGGGTTAGGATTAGGGGACGGGTGAGGGTCAGGCTTCGGGGAAGTGTTAGGGTTAGGGTTCGGGCTAGGGTTAGGGTTAGGGGACGGGGACGGTTTAGGGTCCAGGTGAGGGTACGACAACGCTTTAGGGGGAGCGTACGTGTGAGGGCGCGGGTTAGTGTCAGCGTACGGGTTAGGATTAGGGGACGGGTGAGGGTCAGGCTTCGGGGAAGGGTTAGGGTTAGGGTTCGGGCTAGGGTTAGGGTTAGGGGACGGGGACGGTTTAGGGTCCAGGTGAGGGTACGACAACGCTTTAGGGGGAGCGTACGTGTGAGGGCGCGGGTTAGTGTCAGCGTACGGGTTAGGATTAGGGGACGGGTGAGGGTCAGGCTTCGGGGAAGGGTTAGTGTTAGGGTTCGGGCTAGGGTTAGGGTTAGGGGACGGGGACGGTTTAGGGTCCAGGTGAGGGTACGACAACGCTTTAGGGGGAGCGTACGTGTGAGGGCGCGGGTTAGTGTCAGCGTACGGGTTAGGATTAGGGGACGGGTGAGGGTCAGGCTTCGGGGAAGGGTTAGGGTTAGGGTTCGGGCTAGGGTTAGGGTTAGGGGACGGGGACGGTTTAGGGTCCAGGTGAGGGTACGACAACGCTTTAGGGGGAGCGTACGTGTGAGGGCGCGGGTTAGTGTCAGCGTACGGGTTAGGATTAGGGGACGGGTGAGGGTCAGGCTTCGGGGAAGTGTTAGGGTTAGGGTTCGGGCTAGGGTTAGCGTTAGGGGACGGGGACGGTTTAGGGTCCAGGTGAGGGTACGACAACGCTTTAGGGGCAGCGTACGTGTGAGGGCGCGGGTTAGTGTCAGCGTACGGGTTAGGATTAGGGGACGGGTGAGGGTCAGGCTTCGGGGAAGGGTTAGGGTTAGGGTTCGGGCCAGGGTTAGGGTTAGGGGACGGGGACGGTATAGGGTCCAGGTGAGGGTACGACAACGCTTTAGGGGGAGCGTACGTGTGAGGGCGCGGGTTAGTGTCAGCGTACGGGTTAGGATTAGGGGACGGGTGAGGGTCAGGCTTCGGGGAAGGGTTAGGGTTAGGGTTCGGGCTAGGGTTAGGGTTAGGGGACGGGGACGGTTTAGGGTCCAGGTGAGGGTACGACAACGCTTTAGGGGCAGCGTACGTGTGAGGGCGCGGGTTAGTGTCAGCGTACGGGTTAGGATTAGGGGACGGGTGAGGGTCAGGCTTCGGGGAAGGGTTAGGGTTAGGGTTCGGGCTAGGGTTAGGGTTAGGGGACGGGGACGGTTTAGGGTCCAGGTGAGGGTACGACAACGCTTTAGGGGGAGCGTACGTGTGAGGGCGTGGGTTAGTGTCAGCGTACGGGTTAGGATTAGGGGACGGGTGAGGGTCAGGCTTCGGGGAAGGGTTAGGGTTAGGGTTCGGGCTAGGGTTAGGGTTAGGGGACGGGGACGGTTTAGGGTCCAGGTGAGGGTACGACAACGCTTTATGGGGAGCGTACGTGTGAGGGCGCGGGTTAGTGTCAGCGTACGGGTTAGGATTAGGGGACGGGTGAGGGTCAGGCTTCGGGGAAGGGTTAGGGTTAGGGTTCGGGCTAGGGTTAGGGTTAGGGGACGGGGACGGTTTAGGGTCCAGGTGAGGGTACGACAACGCTTTAGGGGGAGCGTACGTGTGAGGGCGCGGGTTAGTGTCAGCGTACGGGTTAGGATTAGGGGACGGGTGAGGGTCAGGCTTCGGGGAAGGGTTAGGGTTAGGGTTCGGGCTGGGGTTAGGGTTAGGGGACGGGGACGGTTTAGGGTCCAGGTGAGGGTACGACAACGCTTTAGGGGGAGCGTACGTGTGAGGGCGCGGGTTAGTGTCAGCGTACGGGTTAGGATTAGGGGACGGGTGAGGGTCAGGCTTTGGGGAAGGCTTAGGGTTAGGGTTCGGGCTAGGGTTAGGGTTAGGGGACGGGGACGGTTTAGGGTCCAGGTGAGGGTACGACAACGCTTTAGGGGCAGCGTACGTGTGAGGGCGCGGGTTAGTGTCAGCGTACGGGTTAGGATTAGGGGACGGGTGAGGGTCAGGCTTCGGGGAAGGGTTAGGGTTAGGGTTCGGGCTAGGGTTAGGGTTAGGGGACGGGGACGGTTTAGGGTCCAGGTGAGGGTACGACAACGCTGTAGGGGCAGCGTACGTGTGAGGGCGCGGGTTAGTGTCAGCGTACGGGTTAGGATTAGGGGACGGGTGAGGGTCAGGGTTCGGGGAAGGGTTAGGGTTAGGGTTCGGGCTAGGGTTAGGGTTAGGGGACGGGGACGGTTTAGGGTCCAGGTGAGGGTACGACAACGCTTTAGGGGGAGCGTACGTGTGAGGGCGCGGGTTAGTGTCAGCGTACGGGTTAGGATTAGGGGACGGGTGAGGGTCAGGCTTCGGGGAAGGGTTAGGGTTAGGGTTCGGGCTAGGGTTAGGGTTTGGGGACGGGGACGGTTTAGGGTCCAGGTGAGGGTACGACAACGCTTTAGGGGGAGCGTACGTGTGAGTGCGCGGGTTAGTGTCAGCGTACGGGTTAGGATTAGGGGATGGGTGAGGGTCAGGCTTCGGGGAAGGGTTAGGGTTAGGGTTCGGGCTAGGGTTAGGGTTAGGGGACGGGGACGGTTTAGGGTCCAGGTGAGGGTACGACAACGCTTTAGGGGGAGCGTACGTGTGAGGGCGCGGCTTAGTGTCAGCGTACGGGTTAGGATTAGGGGACGGGTGAGGGTCAGGCTTCGGGGAAGGGTTAGGGTTAGGGTTCGGGCTAGGGTTAGGGTTAGGGGACGGGGACGGTTTAGTGTCCAGGTGAGGGTACGACAACGCTTTAGGGGGAGCGTACGTGTGAGGGCGCGGGTTAGTGTCAGCGTACGGGTTAGGATTAGGGGACGGGTGAGGGTCAGGCTTCGGGGAAGGGTTAGGGTTAGGGTTCGGGCTAGGGTTAGGGTTAGGGGACGGGGACGGTTTAGGGTCCAGGTGAGGGTACGACAACGCTTTAGGGGGAGCGTACGTGTGAGGGCGCGGGTTAGTGTCAGCGTACGGGTTAGGATTAGGGGACGGGTGAGGGTCAGGCTTCGGGGAAGGGTTAGGGTTAGGGTTCGGGCTAGGGTTAGGGTTAGGGGACGGGGACGGTTTAGGGTCCAGGTGAGGGTACGACAACGCTTTAGGGGCAGCGTACGTGTGAGGGCGCGGGTTAGTGTCAGCGTACGGGTTAGGATTAGGGGACGGGTGAGGGTCAGGCTTCGGGGAAGGGTTAGGGTTAGGGTTCGGGCTAGGGTTAGGGTTAGGGGACGGGGACAGTTTAGGGTCCAGGTGAGGGTACGACAACGCTTTAGGGGGAGCGTACGTGTGAGGGCGCGGGTTAGTGTCAGCGTACGGGTTAGGATTAGGGGACGGGTGAGGGTCAGGCTTCGGGGAAGTGTTAGGGTTAGGGTTCGGGCTAGGTTTAGGGTTAGGGGACGGGGACGGTTTAGGGTCCAGGTGAGGGTACGACAACGCTTTAGGGGCAGCGTACGTGTGAGGGCGCGGGTTAGTGTCAGCGTACGGGTTAGGATTAGGGGACGGGTGAGGGTCAGGCTTCGGGGAAGGGTTAGGGTTAGGGTTCGGGCCAGGGTTAGGGTTAGGGGACGGGGACGGTTTAGGGTCCAGGTGAGGGTACGACAACGCTTTAGGGGGAGCGTACGTGTGAGGGCGCGGGTTAGTGTCAGCGTACGGGTTAGGATTAGGGGACGGGTGAGGGTCAGGCTTCGGGGAAGGGTTAGGGTTAGGGTTCGGGCTAGGGTTAGGGTTAGGGGACGGGGACGGTTTAGGGTCCAGGTGAGGGTACGACAACGCTTTAGGGGCAGCGTACGTGTGAGGGCGCGGGTTAGTGTCAGCGTACGGGTTAGGATTAGGGGACGGGTGAGGGTCAGGCTTCGGGGAAGGGTTAGGGTTAGGGTTCGGGCTAGGGTTAGGGTTAGGGGACGGGGACGGTTTAGGGTCCAGGTGAGGGTACGACAACGCTTTAGGGGGAGCGTACGTGTGAGGGCACGGGTTAGTGTCAGCGTACGGGTTAGGATTAGGGGACGGGTGAGGGTCAGGCTTCGGGGAAGGGTTAGGGTTAGGGTTCGGGCTAGGGTTAGGGTTAGGGGACGGGGACGGTTTAGGGTCCAGGTGAGGGTACGACAACGCTTTAGGGGGAGCGTACGTGTGAGGGCGCGGGTTAGTGTCAGCGTACGGGTTAGGATTAGGGGACGGGTGAGGGTCAGGCTTCGGGGAAGGGTTAGGGTTAGGGTTCGGGCTGGGGTTAGGGTTAGGGGACGGGGACGGTTTAGGGTCCAGGTGAGGGTACGAGAACGCTTTAGGGGGAGCGTACGTGTGAGGGCGCGGGTTAGTGTCAGCGTACGGGTTAGGATTAGGGGACGGGTGAGGGTCAGGCTTTGGGGAAGGCTTAGGGTTAGGGTTCGGGCTAGGGTTAGGGTTAGGGGACGGGGACGGTTTAGGGTCCAGGTGAGGGTACGACAACGCTTTAGGGGCAGCGTACGTGTGAGGGCGCGGGTTAGTGTCAGCGTACGGGTTAGGATTAGGGGACGGGTGAGGGTCAGGCTTCGGGGAAGGGTTAGGGTTAGGGTTCGGGCTAGGGTTAGGGTTAGGGGACGGGGAAGGTTTAGAGTCCAGGTGAGGGTACGACAACGCTTTAGGGGGAGCGTACGTGTGAGGGCGCGGCTTAGTGTCAGCGTACGGGTTAGGATTAGGGGACGGGTGAGGGTCAGGCTTCTGGGAAGGGTTAGGGTTAGGGTTCGGGCTAGGGTTAGGGTTAAGGGACGGGGACGGTTTAGGGTCCCGGTGAGGGTACAACAACGCTTTAGGGGGAGCGTACGTGTGAGGGCGCGGGTTAGTGTCAGCGTACGGGTTAGGATTAGGGGACGGGTGAGGGTCAGGCTTCGGGGAAGGGTTAGGGTTAGGGTTCGGGCTAGGGTTAGGGTTAGGGGACGGGGACGGTTTAGGGTCCAGGTGAGGGTACGACAACGCTTTAGGGGGAGCGTACGTGTGAGGGCGCGGGTTAGTGTCAGCGTACGGGTTAGGATTAGGGGACGGGTGAGGGTCAGGCTTCGGGGAAGGGTTAGGGTTAGGGTTCGGGCTAGGGTTAGGGTTAGGGGACGGGGACGGTTTAGGGTCCAGGTGAGGGTACGACAACGCTTTCGGGGCAGCGTACGTGTGAGGGCGCGGGTTAGTGTCAGCGTACGGGTTAGGATTAGGGGACGGGTGAGGGTCAGGCTTCGGGGAAGGGTTAGGGTTAGGGTTCGGGCTAGGGTTAGGGTTAGGGGACGGGGACGGTTTAGGGTCCAGGTGAGGGTACGACAACGCTTTAGGGGGAGCGTACGTGTGAGGGCGCGGGTTAGTGTCAGCGTACGGGTTAGGATTAGGGGACGGGTGAGGGTCAGGCTTCGGGGAAGGGTTAGGGTTAGGGTTCGGGCTGGGGTTAGGGTTAGGGGACGGGGACGGTTTAGGGTCCAGGTGAGGGTACGACAACGCTTTAGGGGGAGCGTACGTGTGAGGGCGCGGGTTAGTGTCAGCGTACGAGTTAGGATTAGGGGACGGGTGAGGGTCAGGCTTTGGGGAAGGCTTAGGGTTAGGGTTCGGGGTAGGGTTAGGGTTAGGGGACGGGGACGGTTTAGGGTCCAGGTGAGGGTACGACAACGCTTTAGGGGCAGCGTACGTGTGAGGGCGCGGGTTAGTGTCAGCGTACGGGTTAGGATTAGGGGACGGGGGAGGGTCAGGCTTCGGGGAAGGGTTAGGGTTAGGGTTCGGGCTAGGGTTAGTGTTAGGGGACGGGGACGGTTTAGGGTCCAGGTGAGGGTACGACAACGCTTTAGGGGGAGCGTACGTGTGAGGGCGCGGGTTAGTGTCAGCGTACGGGTTAGGATTAGGGGACGGGTGAGGGTCAGGCTTCGGGGAAGTGTTAGGGTTAGGGTTCGGGCCAGGGTTAGGGTTAGGGGACGGGGACGGTTTAGGGTCCAGGTGAGGGTACGACAACGCTTTAGGGGGAGCGTACGTGTGAGGGCGCGGGTTAGTGTCAGCGTACGGGTTAGGATTAGGGGACGGGTGAGGGTCAGGCTTCGGGGAAGGGTTAGGGTTAGGGTTCGGGCCAGGGTTAGGGTTAGGGGACGGGGACGGTTTAGGGTCCAGGTGAGGGTACGACAACGCTTTAGGGGGAGCGTACGTGTGAGGGCGCGGGTTAGTGTCAGCGTACGGGTTAGGATTAGGGGACGGGTGAGGGTCAGGCTTCGGGGAAGGGTTAGGGTTAGGGTTCGGGCTAGGGTTAGGGTTAGGGGACGGGGACGGTTTAGGGTCCAGGTGAGGGTACGACAACGCTGTAGGGGCAGCGTACGTGTGAGGGCGCGGGTTAGTGTCAGCGTACGGGTTAGGATTAGGGGACGGGTGAGGGTCAGGCTTCGGGGAAGGGTTAGGGTTAGGGTTCGGGCTAGGGTTAGGGTTAGGGGACGGGGACGGTTTAGGGTCCAGGTGAGGGTACGACAACGCTTTAGGGGGAGCGTACGTGTGAGGGCGCGGCTTAGTGTCAGCGTACGGGTTAGGATTAGGGGACGGGTGAGGGTCAGGCTTCGG
The DNA here is from genome assembly GCF_963455315.2 of Globicephala melas. Taxonomy (NCBI): domain Eukaryota; kingdom Metazoa; phylum Chordata; class Mammalia; order Artiodactyla; family Delphinidae; genus Globicephala; species Globicephala melas. Next base: position 53,077,918 of record NC_083330.1, read on the forward strand.
GGAAGTGTTAGGGTTAGGGTTCGGGCTAGGGTTAGGGTTAGGGGACGGGGACGGTTTAGGGTCCAGGTGAGGGTACGACAACGCTTTAGGGGGAGCGTACGTGTGAGGGCGCGGGTTAGTGTCAGCGTACGGGTTAGGATTAGGGGACGGGTGAGGGTCAGGCTTCGGGGAAGGGTTAGGGTTAGGGTTCGGGCTAGGGTTAGGGTTAGGGGACGGGGACGGTTTAGGGTCCAGGTGAGGGTACGACAACGCTTTAGGGGGAGCGTACGTGTGAGGGCGCGGGTTAGTGTCAGCGTACGGGTTAGGATTAGGGGACGGGTGAGGGTCAGGCTTCGGGGAAGGGTTAGTGTTAGGGTTCGGGCTAGGGTTAGGGTTAGGGGACGGGGACGGTTTAGGGTCCAGATGAGGGTACGACAACGCTTTAGGGGCAGCGTACGTGTGAGGGCGCGGGTTAGTGTCAGCGTACGGGTTAGGATTAGGGGACGGGTGAGGGTCAGGCTTCGGGGAAGGGTTAGGGTTAGGGTTCGGGCTAGGGTTAGGGTTAGGGGACGGGGACGGTTTAGGGTCCAGGTGAGGGTACGACAACGCTTTAGGGGGAGCGTACGTGTGAGGGCGCGGGTTAGTGTCAGCGTACGGGTTAGGATTAGGGGACGGGTGAGGGTCAGGCTTCGGGGAAGTGTTAGGGTTAGGGTTCGGGCTAGGGTTAGGGTTAGGGGACGGGGACGGTTTAGGGTCCAGGTGAGGGTACGACAACGTTTTAGGGGGAGCGTACGTGTGAGGGCGCGGGTTAGTGTCAGCGTACGGGTTAGGATTAGGGGACGGGTGAGGGTCAGGCTTCGGGGAAGGGTTAGGGTTAGGGTTCGGGCCAGGGTTAGGGTTAGGGGACGGGGACGGTTTAGGGTCCAGGTGAGGGTACGACAACGCTTTAGGGGGAGCGTACGTGTGAGGGCGCGGGTTAGTGTCAGCGTACGGGTTAGGATTAGGGGACGGGTGAGGGTCAGGCTTCGGGGAAGGGTTAGGGTTAGGGTTCGGGCTAGGGTTAGGGTTAGGGGACGGGGACGGTTTAGGGTCCAGGTGAGGGTACGACAACGCTTTAGGGGCAGCGTACGTGTGAGGCCGCGGGTTAGTGTCAGCGTACGGGTTAGGATTAGGGGACGGGTGAGGGTCAGGCTTCGGGGAAGGGTTAGGGTTAGGGTTCGGGCTAGGGTTAGGGTTAGGGGACGGGGACGGTTTAGGGTCCAGGTGAGGGTACGACAACGCTTTAGGGGCAGCGTACGTGTGAGGGCGCGGGTTAGTGTCAGCGTACGGGTTAGGATTAGGGGACGGGTGAGGGTCAGGCTTCGGGGAAGGGTTAGGGTTAGGGTTCGGGCTAGGGTTAGGGTTAGGGGACGGGGACGGTTTAGGGTCCAGGTGAGGGTACGACAACGCTTTAGGGGGAGCGTACGTGTGAGGGCGTGGGTTAGTGTCAGCGTACGGGTTAGGATTAGGGGACGGGTGAGGGTCAGGCTTCGGGGAAGGGTTAGGGTTAGGGTTCGGGCTAGGGTTAGGGTTAGGGGACGGGGACGGTTTAGGGTCCAGGTGAGGGTACGACAACGCTTTATGGGGAGCGTACGTGTGAGGGCGCGGGTTAGTGTCAGCGTACGGGTTAGGATTAGGGGACGGGTGAGGGTCAGGCTTCGGGGAAGGGTTAGGGTTAGGGTTCGGGCTAGGGTTAGGGTTAGGGGACGGGGACGGTTTAGGGTCCAGGTGAGGGTACGACAACGCTTTAGGGGGAGCGTACGTGTGAGGGCGCGGGTTAGTGTCAGCGTACGGGTTAGGATTAGGGGACGGGTGAGGGTCAGGCTTCGGGGAAGGGTTAGGGTTAGGGTTCGGGCTGGGGTTAGGGTTAGGGGACGGGGACGGTTTAGGGTCCAGGTGAGGGTACGACAACGCTTTAGGGGGAGCGTACGTGTGAGGGCGCGGGTTAGTGTCAGCGTACGGGTTAGGATTAGGGGACGGGTGAGGGTCAGGCTTTGGGGAAGGCTTAGGGTTAGGGTTCGGGCTAGGGTTAGGCTTAGGGGACGGGGACGGTTTAGGGTCCAGGTGAGGGTACGACAACGCTTTAGGGGCAGCGTACGTGTGAGGGCGCGGGTTAGTGTCAGCGTACGGGTTAGGATTAGGGGACGGGTGAGGGTCAGGCTTCGGGGAAGGGTTAGGGTTAGGGTTCGGGCTAGGGTTAGGGTTAGGACACGGGGACGGTTTAGGGTCCAGGTGAGGGTACGACAACGCTTTAGGGGGAGCGTACGTGTGAGGGCGCGGGTTAGTGTCAGCGTACGGGTTAGGATTAGGGGACGGGTGAGGGTCAGGCTTCGGGGAAGGGTTAGGGTTAGGGTTCGGGCTAGGGTTAGGGGACGGGGACGGTTTAGGGTCCAGGTGAGGGTACGACAACGCTTTAGGGGGAGCGTACGTGTGAGGGCGCGGGTTAGTGTCAGCGTACGCCTTAGGATTAGGGGACGGGGGAGGGTCAGGCTTCGGGGAAGGGTTAGGGTTAGGGTTCGGGCTAGGGTTAGGGTTAGGGGACGGGGACGGTTTAGGGTCCAGGTGAGGGTACGACAACGCTTTAGGGGGAGCGTACGTGTGAGGGCGCGGCTTAGTGTCAGTGTACGGGTTAGGATTAGGGGACGGGTGAGGGTCAGGCTTCGGGGAAGGGTTAGGGTTAGGGTTCGGGCTAGGGTTAGGGTTAGGGGACGGGGACGGTTTAGGGTCCAGGTGAGGGTACGACAACGCTTTAGGGGGAGCGTACGTGTGAGGGCGCGGGTTAGTGTCAGCGTACGGGTTAGGATTAGGGGACGGGTGAGGGTCAGGCTTCGGGGAAGGGTTAGGGTTAGGGTTCGGGCTAGGGTTAGGTTTAGGGGACGGGGACGGTTTAGGGTCCAGGTGAGGGTACGACAACGCTTTAGGGGGAGCGTACGTGTGAGGGTGCGGGTTAGTGTCAGCGTACGGGTTAGGATTAGGGGACGGGTGAGGGTCAGGCTTCGGGGAAGGGTTAGGGTTAGGGTTCGGGCTAGGGTTAGGGTTAGGGGACGGGGACGGTTTAGGGTCCAGGTGAGGGTACGACAACGCTTTATGGGGAGCGTACGTGTGAGGGCGCGGGTTAGTGTCAGCGTACGGGTTAGGATTAGGGGACGGGTGAGGGTCAGGCTTCGGGGAAGGCTTAGGGTTAGGGTTCGGGCTAGGGTTAGGGTTAGGGGACGGGGACGGTTTAGGGTCCAGGTGAGGGTACGACAACGCTTTAGGGGGAGCGTACGTGTGAGGGCGCGGGTTAGTGTCAGCGTACAGGTTAGGATTAGGAGACGGGTGAGGGTCAGGCTTCGGGGAAGGGTTAGGGTTAGGGTTCGGGCTGGGGTTAGGGTTAGGGGACGGGGACGGTTTAGAGTCCAGGTGAGGGTACGACAACGCTTTAGGGGGAGCGTACGTGTGAGGGCGCGGGTTAGTGTCAGCGTACGGGTTAGGATTAGGGGACGGGTGAGGGTCAGGCTTCGGGGAAGGGTTAGGGTTAGGGTTCGGGCTAGGGTTAGGGTTAGGGGACGGGGACGGTTTAGGGTCCAGGTGAGGGTACGACAACGCTTTAGGGGGAGCGTACGTGTGAGGGCGCGGGTTAGTGTCAGCGTACGGTTTAGGATTAGGGGACGGGTGAGGGTCAGGCTTCGGGGAAGGGTTAGGGTTAGGGTTCGGGCTAGGGTTAGGGTTAGGGGACGGGGACGGTTTAGGGTCCAGGTGAGGGTACGACAACGCTGTAGGGGCAGCGTACGTGTGAGGGCGTGGGTTAGTGTCAGCGTACGGGTTAGGATTAGGGGACGGGTGAGGGTCAGGCTTCGGGGAAGGGTTAGGGTTAGGGTTCGGGCTAGGGTTAGGGTTAGGGGACGGGGACGGTTTAGGGTCCAGGTGAGGGTACGACAACGCTTTAGGGGGAGCGTACGTGTGAGGGCGCGGGTTAGTGTCAGCGTACGGGTTAGGATTAGGGGACGGGTGAGGGTCAGGCTTCGGGGAAGGGTTAGGGTTAGGGTTCGGGCTAGGGTTAGGGTTAGGGGACGGGGACGGTTTAGGGTCCAGGTGAGGGTACGACAACGCTTTAGGGGGAGGATACGTGTGAGTGCGCGGGTTAGTGTCAGCGTACGGGTTAGGATTAGGGGATGGGTGAGGGTCAGGCTTCGGGGAAGGGTTAGGGTTAGGGTTCGGGCTAGGGTTAGGGTTAGGGGACGGGGACGGTTTAGGGTCCAGGTGAGGGTACGACAACGCTTTAGGGGGAGCGTACGTGTGAGGGCGCGGCTTAGTGTCAGCGTACGGGTTAGGATTAGGGGACGGGTGAGGGTCAGGCTTCGGGGAAGTGTTAGGGTTAGGGTTCGGGCTAGGGTTAGGGTTAGGGGACGGGGACGGTTTAGGGTTCAGGTGAGGGTACGACAACGCTTTAGGGGGAGCGTACGTGTGAGGGCGCGGGTTAGTGTCAGCGTACGGGTTAGGATTAGGGGACGGGTGAGGGTCAGGCTTCGGGGAAGGGTTAGGGTTAGGGTTCGGGCTAGGGTTAGGGTTAGGGGACGGGGACGGTTTAGGGTCCAGGTGAGGGTACGACAACGCTTTAGGGGGAGCGTACGTGTGAGGGCGCGGGTTAGTGTCAGCGTACGGGTTAGGATTAGGGGACGGGTGAGGGTCAGGCTTCGGGGAAGGGTTAGTGTTAGGGTTCGGGCTAGGGTTAGGGTTAGGGGACGGGGACGGTTTAGGGTCCAGGTGAGGGTACGACAACGCTTTAGGGGCAGCGTACGTGTGAGGGCGCGGGTTAGTGTCAGCGTACGGGTTAGGATTAGGGGACGGGTGAGGGTCAGGCTTCGGGGAAGTGTTAGGGTTAGGGTTCGGGCTAGGGTTAGGGTTAGGGGACGGGGACGGTTTAGGGTCCAGGTGAGGGTACGACAACGCTTTAGGGGGAGCGTACGTGTGAGGGCGCGGGTTAGTGTCAGCGTACGGGTTAGGATTAGGGGACGGGTGAGGGTCAGGCTTCGGGGAAGTGTTAGGGTTAGGGTTCGGGCTAGGGTTAGGGTTAGGGGACGGGGACGGTTTAGGGTCCAGGTGAGGGTACGACAACGCTTTAGGGGGAGCGTACGTGTGAGGGCGCGGGTTAGTGTCAGCGTACGGGTTAGGATTAGGGGACGGGTGAGGGTCAGGCTTCGGGGAAGGGTTAGGGTTAGGGTTCGGGCCAGGGTTAGGGTTAGGGGACGGGGACGGTTTAGGGTCCAGGTGAGGGTACGACAACGCTTTAGGGGGAGCGTACGTGTGAGGGCGCGGGTTAGTGTCAGCGTACGGGTTAGGATTAGGGGACGGGTGAGGGTCAGGCTTCGGGGAAGGGTTAGGGTTAGGGTTCGGGCTAGGGTTAGGGTTAGGGGACGGGGACGGTTTAGGGTCCAGGTGAGGGTACGACAACGCTTTAGGGGCAGCGTACGTGTGAGGGCGCGGGTTAGTGTCAGCGTACGGGTTAGGATTAGGGGACGGGTGAGGGTCAGGCTTCGGGGAAGGGTTAGGGTTAGGGTTCGGGCTAGGGTTAGGGTTAGGGGACGGGGACGGTTTAGGGTCCAGGTGAGGGTACGACAACGCTGTAGGGGCAGCGTACGTGTGAGGGCGCGGGTTAGTGTCAGCGTACGGGTTAGGATTAGGGGACGGGTGAGGGTCAGGTTTCGGGGAAGGGTTAGGGTTAGGGTTCGGGCTAGGGTTAGGGTTAGGGGACGGGGACGGTTTAGGGTCCAGGTGAGGGTACGACAACGCTTTAGGGGGAGCGTACGTGTGAGGGCGCGGGTTAGTGTCAGCGTACGGGTTAGGATTAGGGGACGGGTGAGGGTCAGGCTTCGGGGAAGGGTTAGGGTTAGGGTTCGGGCTAGGGTTAGGGTTAGGGGACGGGGACGGTTTAGGGTCCAGGTGAGGGTACGACAACGCTTTAGGGGGAGCGTACGTGTGAGTGCGCGGGTTAGTGTCAGCGTACGGGTTAGGATTAGGGGATGGGTGAGGGTCAGGCTTCGGGGAAGGGTTAGGGTTAGGGTTCGGGCTAGGGTTAGGGTTAGGGGACGGGGACGGTTTAGGGTCCAGGTGAGGGTACGACAACGCTTTAGGGGGAGCGTACGTGTGAGGGCGCGGCTTAGTGTCAGCGTACGGGTTAGGATTAGGGGACGGGTGAGGGTCAGGCTTCGGGGAAGTGTTAGGGTTAGGGTTCGGGCTAGGGTTAGGGTTAGGGGACGGGGACGGTTTAGGGTCCAGGTGAGGGTACGACAACGCTTTAGGGGGAGCGTACGTGTGAGGGCGCGGGTTAGTGTCAGCGTACGGGTTAGGATTAGGGGACGGGTGAGGGTCAGGCTTCGGGGAAGGGTTAGGGTTAGGGTTCGGGCTAGGGTTAGGGTTAGGGGACGGGGACGGTTTAGGGTCCAGGTGAGGGTACGACAACGCTTTAGGGGGAGCGTACGTGTGAGGGCGCGGGTTAGTGTCAGCGTACGGGTTAGGATTAGGGGACGGGTGAGGGTCAGGCTTCGGGGAAGGGTTAGTGTTAGGGTTCGGGCTAGGGTTAGGGTTAGGGGACGGGGACGGTTTAGGGTCCAGGTGAGGGTACGACAACGCTTTAGGGGCAGCGTACGTGTGAGGGCGCGGGTTAGTGTCAGCGTACGGGTTAGGATTAGGGGACGGGTGAGGGTCAGGCTTCGGGGAAGGGTTAGGGTTAGGGTTCGGGCTAGGGTTAGGGTTAGGGGACGGGGACGGTTTAGGGTCCAGGTGAGGGTACGACAACGCTTTAGGGGGAGCGTACGTGTGAGGGCGCGGGTTAGTGTCAGCGTACGGGTTAGGATTAGGGGACGGGTGAGGGTCAGGCTTCGGGGAAGTGTTAGGGTTAGGGTTCGGGCTAGGGTTAGCGTTAGGGGACGGGGACGGTTTAGGGTCCAGGTGAGGGTACGACAACGCTTTAGGGGCAGCGTACGTGTGAGGGCGCGGGTTAGTGTCAGCGTACGGGTTAGGATTAGGGGACGGGTGAGGGTCAGGCTTCGGGGAAGGGTTAGGGTTAGGGTTCGGGCCAGGGTTAGGGTTAGGGGACGGGGACGGTTTAGGGTCCAGGTGAGGGTACGACAACGCTTTAGGGGGAGCGTACGTGTGAGGGCGCGGGTTAGTGTCAGCGTACGGGTTAGGATTAGGGGACGGGTGAGGGTCAGGCTTCGGGGAAGGGTTAGGGTTAGGGTTCGGGCTAGGGTTAGGGTTAGGGGACGGGGACGGTTTAGGGTCCAGGTGAGGGTACGACAACGCTTTAGGGGCAGCGTACGTGTGAGGGCGCGGGTTAGTGTCAGCGTACGGGTTAGGATTAGGGGACGGGTGAGGGTCAGGCTTCGGGGAAGGGTTAGGGTTAGGGTTCGGGCTAGGGTTAGGGTTAGGGGACGGGGACGGTTTAGGGTCCAGGTGAGGGTACGACAACGCTTTAGGGGGAGCGTACGTGTGAGGGCGTGGGTTAGTGTCAGCGTACGGGTTAGGATTAGGGGACGGGTGAGGGTCAGGCTTCGGGGAAGGGTTAGGGTTAGGGTTCGGGCTAGGGTTAGGGTTAGGGGACGGGGACGGTTTAGGGTCCAGGTGAGGGTACGACAACGCTTTATGGGGAGCGTACGTGTGAGGGCGCGGGTTAGTGTCAGCGTACGGGTTAGGATTAGGGGACGGGTGAGGGTCAGGCTTCGGGGAAGGGTTAGGGTTAGGGTTCGGGCTAGGGTTAGGGTTAGGGGACGGGGACGGTTTAGGGTCCAGGTGAGGGTACGACAACGCTTTAGGGGGAGCGTACGTGTGAGGGCGCGGGTTAGTGTCAGCGTACGGGTTAGGATTAGGGGACGGGTGAGGGTCAGGCTTCGGGGAAGGGTTAGGGTTAGGGTTCGGGCTGGGGTTAGGGTTAGGGGACGGGGACGGTTTAGGGTCCAGGTGAGGGTACGACAACGCTTTAGGGGGAGCGTACGTGTGAGGGCGCGGGTTAGTGTCAGCGTACGGGTTAGGATTAGGGGACGGGTGAGGGTCAGGCTTTGGGGAAGGCTTAGGGTTAGGGTTCGGGCTAGGGTTAGGGTTAGGGGACGGGGACGGTTTAGGGTCCAGGTGAGGGTACGACAACGCTTTAGGGGCAGCGTACGTGTGAGGGCGCGGGTTAGTGTCAGCGTACGGGTTAGGATTAGGGGACGGGTGAGGGTCAGGCTTCGGGGAAGGGTTAGGGTTAGGGTTCGGGCTAGGGTTAGGGTTAGGGGACGGGGACGGTTTAGGGTCCAGGTGAGGGTACGACAACGCTGTAGGGGCAGCGTACGTGTGAGGGCGCGGGTTAGTGTCAGCGTACGGGTTAGGATTAGGGGACGGGTGAGGGTCAGGGTTCGGGGAAGGGTTAGGGTTAGGGTTCGGGCTAGGGTTAGGGTTAGGGGACGGGGACGGTTTAGGGTCCAGGTGAGGGTACGACAACGCTTTAGGGGGAGCGTACGTGTGAGGGCGCGGGTTAGTGTCAGCGTACGGGTTAGGATTAGGGGACGGGTGAGGGTCAGGCTTCGGGGAAGGGTTAGGGTTAGGGTTCGGGCTAGGGTTAGGGTTTGGGGACGGGGACGGTTTAGGGTCCAGGTGAGGGTACGACAACGCTTTAGGGGGAGCGTACGTGTGAGTGCGCGGGTTAGTGTCAGCGTACGGGTTAGGATTAGGGGATGGGTGAGGGTCAGGCTTCGGGGAAGGGTTAGGGTTAGGGTTCGGGCTAGGGTTAGGGTTAGGGGACGGGGACGGTTTAGGGTCCAGGTGAGGGTACGACAACGCTTTAGGGGGAGCGTACGTGTGAGGGCGCGGCTTAGTGTCAGCGTACGGGTTAGGATTAGGGGACGGGTGAGGGTCAGGCTTCGGGGAAGGGTTAGGGTTAGGGTTCGGGCTAGGGTTAGGGTTAGGGGACGGGGACGGTTTAGGGTCCAGGTGAGGGTACGACAACGCTTTAGGGGGAGCGTACGTGTGAGGGCGCGGGTTAGTGTCAGCGTACGGGTTAGGATTAGGGGACGGGTGAGGGTCAGGCTTCGGGGAAGGGTTAGGGTTAGGGTTCGGGCTAGGGTTAGGGTTAGGGGACGGGGACGGTTTAGGGTCCAGGTGAGGGTACGACAACGCTTTAGGGGGAGCGTACGTGTGAGGGCGCGGGTTAGTGTCAGCGTACGGGTTAGGATTAGGGGACGGGTGAGGGTCAGGCTTCGGGGAAGGGTTAGGGTTAGGGTTCGGGCTAGGGTTAGGGTTAGGGGACGGGGACGGTTTAGGGTCCAGGTGAGGGTACGACAACGCTTTAGGGGCAGCGTACGTGTGAGGGCGCGGGTTAGTGTCAGCGTACGGGTTAGGATTAGGGGACGGGTGAGGGTCAGGCTTCGGGGAAGGGTTAGGGTTAGGGTTCGGGCTAGGGTTAGGGTTAGGGGACGGGGACGGTTTAGGGTCCAGGTGAGGGTACGACAACGCTTTAGGGGGAGCGTACGTGTGAGGGCGCGGGTTAGTGTCAGCGTACGGGTTAGGATTAGGGGACGGGTGAGGGTCAGGCTTCGGGGAAGTGTTAGGGTTAGGGTTCGGGCTAGGTTTAGGGTTAGGGGACGGGGACGGTTTAGGGTCCAGGTGAGGGTACGACAACGCTTTAGGGGCAGCGTACGTGTGAGGGCGCGGGTTAGTGTCAGCGTACGGGTTAGGATTAGGGGACGGGTGAGGGTCAGGCTTCGGGGAAGGGTTAGGGTTAGGGTTCGGGCCAGGGTTAGGGTTAGGGGACGGGGACGGTTTAGGGTCCAGGTGAGGGTACGACAACGCTTTAGGGGGAGCGTACGTGTGAGGGCGCGGGTTAGTGTCAGCGTACGGGTTAGGATTAGGGGACGGGTGAGGGTCAGGCTTCGGGGAAGGGTTAGGGTTAGGGTTCGGGCTAGGGTTAGGGTTAGGGGACGGGGACGGTTTAGGGTCCAGGTGAGGGTACGACAACGCTTTAGGGGCAGCGTACGTGTGAGGGCGCGGGTTAGTGTCAGCGTACGGGTTAGGATTAGGGGACGGGTGAGGGTCAGGCTTCTGGGAAGGGTTAGGGTTAGGGTTCGGGCTAGGGTTAGGGTTAAGGGACGGGGACGGTTTAGGGTCCCGGTGAGGGTACGACAACGCTTTAGGGGGAGCGTACGTGTGAGGGCGCGGGTTAGTGTCAGCGTACGGGTTAGGATTAGGGGACGGGTGAGGGTCAGGCTTCGGGGAAGGGTTAGGGTTAGGGTTCGGGCTAGGGTTAGGGTTAGGGGACGGGGACGGTTTAGGGTCCAGGTGAGGGTACGACAACGCTTTAGGGGGAGCGTACGTGTGAGGGCGCGGGTTAGTGTCAGCGTACGGGTTAGGATTAGGGGACGGGTGAGGGTCAGGCTTCGGGGAAGGGTTAGGGTTAGGGTTCGGGCTAGGGTTAGGGTTAGGGGACGGGGACGGTTTAGGGTCCAGGTGAGGGTACGACAACGCTTTCGGGGCAGCGTACGTGTGAGGGCGCGGGTTAGTGTCAGCGTACGGGTTAGGATTAGGGGACGGGTGAGGGTCAGGCTTCGGGGAAGGGTTAGGGTTAGGGTTCGGGCTAGGGTTAGGGTTAGGGGACGGGGACGGTTTAGGGTCCAGGTGAGGGTACGACAACGCTTTAGGGGGAGCGTACGTGTGAGGGCGCGGGTTAGTGTCAGCGTACGGGTTAGGATTAGGGGACGGGTGAGGGTCAGGCTTCGGGGAAGGGTTAGGGTTAGGGTTCGGGCTGGGGTTAGGGTTAGGGGACGGGGACGGTTTAGGGTCCAGGTGAGGGTACGACAACGCTTTAGGGGGAGCGTACGTGTGAGGGCGCGGGTTAGTGTCAGCGTACGAGTTAGGATTAGGGGACGGGTGAGGGTCAGGCTTTGGGGAAGGCTTAGGGTTAGGGTTCGGGGTAGGGTTAGGGTTAGGGGACGGGGACGGTTTAGGGTCCAGGTGAGGGTACGACAACGCTTTAGGGGCAGCGTACGTGTGAGGGCGCGGGTTAGTGTCAGCGTACGGGTTAGGATTAGGGGACGGGGGAGGGTCAGGCTTCGGGGAAGGGTTAGGGTTAGGGTTCGGGCTAGGGTTAGTGTTAGGGGACGGGGACGGTTTAGGGTCCAGGTGAGGGTACGACAACGCTTTAGGGGGAGCGTACGTGTGAGGGCGCGGGTTAGTGTCAGCGTACGGGTTAGGATTAGGGGACGGGTGAGGGTCAGGCTTCGGGGAAGGGTTAGGGTTAGGGTTCGGGCTAGGGTTAGGGTTAGGGGACGGGGACGGTTTAGGGTCCAGGTGAGGGTACGACAACGCTTTAGGGGCAGCGTACGTGTGAGGGCGCGGGTTAGTGTCAGCGTACGGGTTAGGATTAGGGGACGGGTGAGGGTCAGGCTTCGGGGAAGGGTTAGGGTTAGGGTTCGGGCTAGGGTTAGGGTTAGGGTTAGGGGACGGGGACGGTTTAGGGTCCAGGTGAGGGTACGACAACGCTTTAGGGGGAGCGTACGTGTGAGGGCGCGGGTTAGTGTCAGCGTACGGGTTAGGATTAGGGGATGGGTGAGGGTCAGGCTTCGGGGAAGGGTTAGGGTTAGGGTTCGGGCTAGGGTTAGGGTTAGGGGACGGGGACGGTTTAGGGTCCAGGTGAGGGTACGACAACGCTTTCGGGGCAGCGTACGTGTGAGGGCGCGGGTTAGTGTCAGCGTACGGGTTAGGATTAGGGGACGGGTGAGGGTCAGGCTTCGGGGAAGGGTTAGGGTTAGGGTTCGGGCTAGGGTTAGGGTTAGGGGACAGGGACGGTTTAGGGTCCAGGTGAGGGTACGACAACGCTTTAGGGGGAGCGTACGTGTGAGGGCGCGGGTTAGTGTCAGCGTACGGGTTAGGATTAGGGGACGGGTGAGGGTCAGGCTTCGGGGAAGGGTTAGGGTTAGGGTTCGGGCTGGGGTTAGGGTTAGGGGACGGGGACGGTTTAGGGTCCAGGTGAGGGTACGACAACGCTTTAGGGGGAGCGTACGTGTGAGGGCGCGGGTTAGTGTCAGCGTACGAGTTAGGATTAGGGGACGGGTGAGGGTCAGGCTTTGGGGAAGGCTTAGGGTTAGGGTTCGGGCTAGGGTTAGGGTTAGGGGACTGGGACGGTTTAGGGTCCAGGTGAGGGTACGACAACGCTTTAGGGGCAGCGTACGTGTGAGGGCGCGGGTTAGTGTCAGCGTACGGGTTAGGATTAGGGGACGGGGGAGGGTCAGGCTTCGGGGAAGGGTTAGGGTTAGGGTTCGGGCTAGGGTTAGTGTTAGGGGACGGGGACGGTTTAGGGTCCAGGTGAGGGTACGACAACGCTTTAGGGGGAGCGTACGTGTGAGGGCGCGGGTTAGTGTCAGCGTACGGGTTAGGATTAGGGGACGGGTGAGGGTCAGGCTTCGGGGAAGGGTTAGGGTTAGGGTTCGGGCTAGGGTTAGGGTTAGGGGACGGGGACGGTTTAGGGTCCAGGTGAGGGTACGCCAACGCTTTAGGGGCAGCGTACGTGTGAGGGCGCGGGTTAGTGTCAGCGTACGGGTTAGGATTAGGGGACGGGTGAGGGTCAGGCTTCGGGGAAGGGTTAGGGTTAGGGTTCGGGCTAGGGTTAGGGTTAGGGGACGGGGACGGTTTAGGGTCCAGGTGAGGGTACGACAACGCTTTAGGGGGAGCGTACGTGTGAGGGCGCGGGTTAGTGTCAGCGTACGGGTTAGGATTAGGGGACGGGTGAGGGTCAGGCTTCGGGGAAGGGTTAGGGTTAGGGTTCGGGCTAGGGTTAGGGTTAGGGGACGGGGACGGTTTAGGGTCCAGGTGAGGGTACGACAACGCTTTAGGGGGAGCGTACGTGTGAGGGCGCGGGTTAGTGTCAGCGTACGGGTTAGGATTAGGGGACGGGTGAGGGTCAGGCTTCGGGGAAGGGTTAGGGTTAGGGTTCGGGCTAGGGTTAGGGTTAGGGGACGGGGACGGTTTAGGGTCCCGGTGAGGGTACGACAACGCTTTAGGGGGAGCGTACGTGTGATGGCGCGGGTTAGTGTCAGCGTACGGGTTAGGATTAGGTTACGGGTGAGGGTCAGGCTTCGGGGAAGGGTTAGGGTTAGGGTTCGGGCTAGGGTTAGGGTTAGGGGACGGGGACGGTTTAGGGTCCAGGTGAGGGTACGACAACGCTTTAGGGGGAGCGTACGTGTGAGGGCGCGGGTTAGTGTCAGCGTACGGGTTAGGATTAGGGGACGGGTGAGGGTCAGGCTTCGGGGAAGGGTTAGGGTTAGGGTTCGGGCTAGGGTTAGGGTTAGGGGACGGGGACGGTTTACGGTCCAGGTGAGGGTACGACAACGCTTTAGGGGGAGCGTACATGTGAGGGCGCGGGTTATTGTCCGCGTACGCCTTAGGATTAGGGGACGGGTGAGGGTCAGGCTTCGGGGAAGGGTTAGGGTTAGGGTTCGGGCTAGGGTTAGGGTTAGGGGACGGGGACGGTTTAGGGTCCAGGTGAGGGTACGACAACGCTTTAGGGGGAGCGTACGTGTGAGGGCGCGGCTTAGTGTCAGCGTACGGGTTAGGATTAGGGGACGGGTGAGGGTCAGGCTTCGGGGAAGGGTTAGGGTTAGGGTTCGGGCTAGGGTTAGGGTTAGGGGACGGGGACGGTTTACGGTCCAGGTGAGGGTACGACAACGCTTTAGGGGGAGCGTACGTGTGAGGGCGCGGGTTATTGTCCGCGTACGCCTTAGGATTAGGGGACGGGTGAGGGTCAGGCTTCGGGGAAGGGTTAGGGTTAGGGTTCGGGCTAGGGTTAGGGTTAGGGGACGGGGACGGTTTAGGGTCCAGGTGAGGGTACGACAACGCTTTAGGGGGAGCGTACGTGTGAGGGCGCGGGTTAGTGTCAGCGTACGGGTTAGGATTAGGGGACGGGTGAGGGTCAGGCTTCGGGGAAGGGTTAGGGTTAGGGTTCGGGCTAGGGTTAGGGTTAGGGGACGGGGACGGTTTAGGGTCCAGGTGAGGGTACGACAACGCTTTAGAGGGAGCGTACGTGTGAGGGCGTGGCTTAGTGTCATCGTACGGGTTAGGATTAGGGGACGGGTGAGGGTCAGGCTTCGGGGAAGGGTTAGGGTTAGGGTTCGGGCTAGGGTTAGGGTTAGGGGACGGGGACGGTTTAGGGTCCAGGTGAGGGTACGACAACGCTTTAGGGGGAGCGTACGTGTGAGGGCGCGGGTTAGCGTCAGCGTACGGGTTAGGATTAGGGGACGGGTGAGTGTCAGGCTTCGGGGAAGGGTTAGGGTTAGGGTTCGGGCTAGGGTTAGTGTTAGGGGACGGGGACGGTTTAGGATCCAGGTGAGGGTACGACAACGCTTTAGGGGGAGCGTACGTGTGAGGGCGCGGGTTAGGGTCAGCGTACGGGTTAGGATTAGGGGACGGGTGAGGGTCAGGCTTCGGGGAAGGGTTAGGATTAGGGTTCGGGCTAGGGTTAGGGTTAGGGGACGGGGACGGTTTAGGGTCCAGGTGAGGGTACGACAACGCTTTAGGGGGAACGTACGTGTGAGGGCGCGGGTTAGTGTCAGCGTACGGGTTAGGATTAGGGGACAGGTGAGGGTCAGGCTTCGGGGAAGGGTTAGGGTTAGGGTTCGGGCTAGGGTTAGGTTTAGGGGACGGGGACGGTTTAGGGTCCAGGTGAGGGTACGACAACGCTTTAGGGGGAGCGTACGTGTGAGGGCGCGGGTTAGTGTCAGCGTACGGGTTAGGATTAGGGGACGGGTGAGGGTCAGGCTTCGGGGAAGGGTTAGGGTTAGGGTTCGGGCTAGGGTTAGGGTTAGGGGACGGGGACGGTTTAGGGTCCAGGTGAGGGTACAACAACGCTTTATGGGGAGCGTACGTGTGAGGGCGCGGGTTAGTGTCAGCGTACGGGTTAGGATTAGGGGACGGGTGAGGGTCAGGCTTCGGGGAAGGGTTAGGGTTAGGGTTCGGGCTAGGGTTAGGGTTAGGGGACGGGGACGGTTTAGGGTCCAGGTGAGGGTACGACAACGCTTTAGGGGGAGCATACGTGTGAGGTCGCGGGTTAGTGTCAGCGTACAGGTTAGGATTAGGGGACGGGTGAGGGTCAGGCTTCGGGGAAGGGTTAGGGTTAGGGTTCGGGCTGGGGTTAGGGTTAGGGGACGGGGACGGTTTAGGGTCCAGGTGAGGGTACGACAACGCTTTAGGGGGAGCGTACGTGTGAGGGCGTGGGTTAGTGTCAGCGTACGGGTTAGGATTAGGGGACGGGTGAGGGTCAGGCTTCGGGGAAGGGTTAGGGTTAGGGTTCGGGCTAGGGTTAGGGTTAGGGGACGGGGACGGTTTAGGGTCCAGGTGAGGGTACGACAACGCTTTAGGGGGAGCGTACGTGTGAGGGCGCGGGTTAGTGTCAGCGTACGGGTTAGGATTAGGGGACGGGTGAGGGTCAGGCTTCGGGGAAGGGTTAGGGTTAGGGTTCGGGCTAGGGTTAGGGTTAGGGGACGGGGACGGTTTAGGGTCCAGGTGAGGGTACGACAATGCTGTAGGGGCAGCGTACGTGTGAGGGTGCGGGTTAGTGTCAGCGTACGGGTTAGGATTAGGGGACGGGTGAGGGTCAGGCTTCGGGGAAGGGTTAGGGTTAGGGTTCGGGCTAGGGTTAGGGTTAGGGGACGGGGACGGTTTAGGGTCCAGGTGAGGGTACGACAACGCTTTAGGGGGAGCGTACGTGTGAGGGCGCGGGTTAGTGTCAGCGTACGGGTTAGGATTAGGGGACGGGTGAGGGTCAGGCTTCGGGGAAGGGTTAGGTTTAGGGTTCGGGCTAGGGTTAGGGTTAGGGGACGGGGACGGTTTAGGGTCCAGGTGAGGGTACGACAACGCTTTAGGGGGAGCGTACGTGTGAGGGCGCGGGTTAGTGTCAGCGTACGGGTTAGGATTAGGGGACGGGTGAGGGTCAGGCTTCGGGGAAGGGTTAGGGTTAGGGTTCGGGCTAGGGTTAGGGTTAGGGGACGGGGACGGTTTAGGGTCCAGGTGAGGGTACGACAACGCTTTAGGGGGAGCGTACGTGTGAGGGCGCGGGTTAGTGTCAGCGTACGGGTTAGGATTAGGGGACGGGTGAGGGTCAGGCTTCGGGGAAGGGTTAGGGTTAGGGTTCGGGCTAGGGTTAGGGTTAGGGGACGGGGACGGTTTAGGGTCCAGGTGAGGGTACGACAACGCTTTAGGGGCAGCGTACGTGTGAGGGCGCGGGTTAGTGTCAGCGTACGGGTTAGGATTAGGGGACGGGTGAGGGTCAGGCTTCGGGGAAGGGTTAGGGTTAGGGTTCGGGCTAGGGTTAGGGTTAGGGGACGGGGACGGTTTAGGGTCCAGGTGAGGGTACGACAACGCTTTAGGGGGAGCGTACGTGTGAGGGCGCGGGTTAGTGTCAGCGTACGGGTTAGGATTAGGCGACGGGTGAGGGTCAGGCTTCGGGGAAGTGTTAGGGTTAGGGTTCGGGCTAGGGTTAGGGTTAGGGGACGGGGACGGTTTAGGGTCCAGGTGAGGGTACGACAACGCTTTAGGGGGAGCGTACGTGTGAGGGCGCGGGTTAGTGTCAGCATACGGGTTAGGATTAGGGGACGGGTGAGGGTCAGGCTTCGGGGAAGTGTTAGGGTTATGGTTCGGGCTAGGGTTAGGGTTAGGGGACGAGGACGGTTTAGGGTCCAGGTGAGGGTACGACAACGCTTTAGGGGGAGCGTACGTGTGAGGGCGCGGGTTAGTGTCAGCGTACGGGTTAGGATTAGGGGACGGGTGAGGGTCAGGCTTCGGGGAAGGGTTTGGGTTAGGGTTCGGGCTAGGGTTAGGGTTAGGGGACGGGGACGGTTTAGGGTCCAGGTGAGGGTACGACAACGCTTTAGGGGCAGCGTACGTGTGAGGGCGCGGGTTAGTGTCAGCGTACGGGTTAGGATTAGGGGACGGGTGAGGGTCAGGCTTCGGGGAAGGGTTAGGGTTAGGGTTCGGGCTAGGGTTAGGGTTAGGGGACGGGGACGGTTTAGGGTCCAGGTGAGGGTACGACAACGCTTTAGGGGGAGCGTACGTGTGAGAGACGGGTTAGTGTCAGCGTACGGGTTAGGATTAGGGGACGGGTGAGGGTCAGGCTTCGGGGAAGGGTTAGGGTTAGGGTTCGGGCTAGGGTTAGGGTTAGGGGACGGGGACGGTTTAGGGTCCAGGTGAGGGTACGACAACGCTTTATGGGGAGCGTACGTGTGAGGGCGCGAGTTAGTGTCAGCGTACGGGTTAGGATTAGGGGACGGGTGAGGGTCAGGCTTCGGGGAAGGGTTAGGGTTAGGGTTCGGGCTAGGGTTAGGGTTAGGGGACGGGGACGGTTTAGGGTCCAGGTGAGGGTACGACAACGCTTTAGGGGGAGCGTACGTGTGAGGGCGCGGGTTAGTGTCAGCGTACGGGTTAGGATTAGGGGACGGGTGAGGGTCAGGCTTCGGGGAAGGGTTAGGGTTAGGGTTCGGGCTGGGGTTAGGGTTAGGGGACGGGGACGGTTTAGGGTCCAGGTGAGGGTACGACAACGCTTTAGGGGGAGCGTATGTGTGAGGGCGCGGGTTAGTGTCAGCGTACGGGTTAGGATTAGGGGACGGGTGAGTGTCAGGCTTTGGGGAAGGCTTAGGGTTAGGGTTCGGGCTAGGGTTAGGGTTAGGGGACGGGGACGGTTTAGGGTCCAGGTGAGGGTACGACAACGCTTTAGGGGCAGCGTACGTGTGAGGGCGCGGGTTAGTGTCAGCGTACGGGTTAGGATTAGGGGACGGGTGAGGGTCAGGCTTCGGGGAAGGGTTAGGGTTAGGGTTCGGGCTAGGGTTAGGGTTAGGGGACGGGGACGGTTTAGAGTCCAGGTGAGGGTACGACAACGCTTTAGGGGGAGCGTACGTGTGAGGGCGCGGCTTAGTGTCAGCGTACGGGTTAGGATTAGGGGACGGGTGAGGGTCAGGCTTCTGGGAAGGGTTAGGGTTAGG
The DNA here is from genome assembly GCF_963455315.2 of Globicephala melas. NCBI lineage: Eukaryota > Metazoa > Chordata > Mammalia > Artiodactyla > Delphinidae > Globicephala > Globicephala melas. The sequence continues at coordinate 53,095,911 of NC_083330.1, forward strand.
GTTCGGGCTAGGGTTAGGGTTAGGGGACGGGGACGGTTTAGGGTCCCGGTGAGGGTACGACAACGCTTTAGGGGGAGCGTACGTGTGAGGGCGCGGGTTAGTGTCAGCGTACAGGTTAGGATTAGGGGACGGGTGAGGGTCAGGCTTCGGGGAAGGGTTAGGGTTAGGGTTCGGGCTAGGGTTAGGGTTAGGGGACGGGGACGGTTTAGGGTCCAGGTGAGGGTACGACAACGCTTTAGGGGGAGCGTACGTGTGAGGGCGCGGGTTAGTGTCAGCGTACGGGTTAGGATTAGGGGACGGGTGAGGGTCAGGCTTCTGGGAAGGGTTAGGGTTAGGGTTCGGGCTAGGGTTAGGGTTAGGGGACGGGGACGGTTTAGGGTCCAGGTGAGGGTACGACAACGCTTTAGGGGGAGCGTACGTGTGAGGGCGCGGGTTAGTGTCAGCGTACGGGTTAGGATTAGGGGACGGGTGAGGGTCAGGCTTCGGGGAAGGGTTAGGGTTAGGGTTCGGGCTAGGGTTAGGGTTAGGGGACGGGGACGGTTTAGGGTCCAGGTGAGGGTACGACAACGCTTTAGGGGGAGCGTACGTGTGAGGGCACGGGTTAGTGTCAGCGTACGGGTTAGGATTAGGGGACGGGTGAGGGTCAGGCTTCGGGGAAGGGTTAGGTTTAGGGTTCGGGCTAGGGTTAGGGTTAGGGGACGGGGACGGTTTAGGGTCCAGGTGAGGGTACGACAACGCTTTAGGGGGAGCGTACGTGTGAGGGCGCGGGTTAGTGTCAGCGTACGGGTTAGGATTAGGGGACGGGTGAGGGTCAGGCTTCGGGGAAGGGTTAGGGTTAGGGTTCGGGCTAGGGTTAGGGTTAGGGGACGGGGACGGTTTAGGGTCCAGGTGAGGGTACGACAACGCTTTAGGGGGAGCGTACGTGTGAGGGCGCGGGTTAGTGTCAGCGTACGGGTTAGGATTAGGGGACGGGTGAGGGTCAGGCTTCGGGGAAGGGTTAGGGTTAGGGTTCGGGCTAGGGTTAGGGTTAGGGGACGGGGACGGTTTAGGGTCCAGGTGAGGGTACGACAACGCTTTAGGGGCAGCGTACGTGTGAGGGCGCGGGTTAGTGTCAGCGTACGGGTTAGGATTAGGGGACGGGTGAGGGTCAGGCTTCGGGGAAGGATTAGGGTTAGGGTTCGGGCTAGGGTTAGGGTTAGGGGACGGGGACGGTTTAGGGTCCAGGTGAGGGTACGACAACGCTTTAGGGGGAGCGTACGTGTGAGGGCGCGGGTTAGTGTCAGCGTACGGGTTAGGATTAGGCGACGGGTGAGGGTCAGGCTTCGGGGAAGTGTTAGGGTTAGGGTTCGGGCTAGGGTTAGGGTTAGGGGACGGGGACGGTTTAGGGTCCAGGTGAGGGTACGACAACGCTTTAGGGGGAGCGTACGTGTGAGGGCGCGGGTTAGTGTCAGCATACGGGTTAGGATTAGGGGACGGGTGAGGGTCAGGCTTCGGGGAAGTGTTAGGGTTATGGTTCGGGCTAGGGTTAGGGTTAGGGGACGAGGACGGTTTAGGGTCCAGGTGAGGGTACGACAACGCTTTAGGGGGAGCGTACGTGTGAGGGCGCGGGTTAGTGTCAGCGTACGGGTTAGGATTAGGGGACGGGTGAGGGTCAGGCTTCGGGGAAGGGTTAGGGTTAGGGTTCGGGCTAGGGTTAGGGTTAGGGGACGGGGACGGTTTAGGGTCCAGGTGAGGGTACGACAACGCTTTAGGGGCAGCGTACGTGTGAGGGCGCGGGTTAGTGTCAGCGTACGGGTTAGGATTAGGGGACGGGTGAGGGTCAGGCTTCGGGGAAGGGTTAGGGTTAGGGTTCGGGCTAGGGTTAGGGTTAGGGGACGGGGACGGTTTAGGGTCCAGGTGAGGGTACGACAACGCTTTAGGGGGAGCGTACGTGTGAGAGACGGGTTAGTGTCAGCGTACGGGTTAGGATTAGGGGACGGGTGAGGGTCAGGCTTCGGGGAAGGGTTAGGGTTAGGGTTCGGGCTAGGGTTAGGGTTAGGGGACGGGGACGGTTTAGGGTCCAGGTGAGGGTACGACAACGCTTTATGGGGAGCGTACGTGTGAGGGCGCGAGTTAGTGTCAGCGTACGGGTTAGGATTAGGGGACGGGTGAGGGTCAGGCTTCGGGGAAGGGTTAGGGTTAGGGTTCGGGCTAGGGTTAGGGTTAGGGGACGGGGACGGTTTAGGGTCCAGGTGAGGGTACGACAACGCTTTAGGGGGAGCGTACGTGTGAGGGCGCGGGTTAGTGTCAGCGTACGGGTTAGGATTAGGGGACGGGTGAGGGTCAGGCTTCGGGGAAGGGTTAGGGTTAGGGTTCGGGCTGGGGTTAGGGTTAGGGGACGGGGACGGTTTAGGGTCCAGGTGAGGGTACGACAACGCTTTAGGGGGAGCGTATGTGTGAGGGCGCGGGTTAGTGTCAGCGTACGGGTTAGGATTAGGGGACGGGTGAGGGTCAGGCTTTGGGGAAGGCTTAGGGTTAGGGTTCGGGCTAGGGTGAGGGTTAGGGGACGGGGACGGTTTAGAGTCCAGGTGAGGGTACGACAACGCTTTAGGGGGAGCGTACGTGTGAGGGCGCGGCTTAGTGTCAGCGTACGGGTTAGGATTAGGGGACGGGTGAGGGTCAGGCTTCTGGGAAGGGTTAGGGTTAGGGTTCGGGCTAGGGTTAGGGTTAGGGGACGGGGACGGTTTAGGGTCCCGGTGAGGGTACGACAACGCTTTAGGGGGAGCGTACGTGTGAGGGCGCGGGTTAGTGTCAGCGTACAGGTTAGGATTAGGGGACGGGTGAGGGTCAGGCTTCGGGGAAGGGTTAGGGTTAGGGTTCGGGCTAGGGTTAGGGTTAGGGGACGGGGACGGTTTAGGGTCCAGGTGAGGGTACGACAACGCTTTAGGGGGAGCGTACGTGTGAGGGCGCGGGTTAGTGTCAGCGTACGGGTTAGGATTAGGGGACGGGTGAGGGTCAGGCTTCTGGGAAGGGTTAGGGTTAGGGTTCGGGCTAGGGTTAGGGTTAGGGGACGGGGACGGTTTAGGGTCCAGGTGAGGGTACGACAACGCTTTAGGGGGAGCGTACGTGTGAGGGCGCGGGTTAGTGTCAGCGTACGGGTTAGGATTAGGGGACGGGTGAGGGTCAGGCTTCGGGCAAGGGTTAGGGTTAGGGTTCGGGCTAGGGTTAGGGTTAGGACACGGGGACGGTTTAGGGTCCAGGTGAGGGTACGACAATGCTTTAGGGGGAGCGTACGTGTGAGGGCGCGGGTTAGTGTCAGCGTACGGGTTAGGATTAGGGGACGGGTGAGGGTCAGGCTTCGGGGAAGGGTTAGGGTTAGGGTTCGGGCTAGGGTTAGGGTTAGGGGACGGGGACGGTTTAGGGTCCAGGTGAGGGTACGACAACGCTTTAGAGGGAGCGTACGTGTGAGGGCGCAGGTTAGTGTCAGCGTACGGGTTAGGATTAGGGGACGGGTGAGGGTCAGGCTTCGGGGAAGGGTTAGGGTTAGGGTTCGGGCTAGGGTTAGGGTTAGGGGACGGGGACGGTTTAGGGTCCAGGTGAGGGTACGACAACGCTTTAGGGGGAGCGTACGTGTGAGGGCGCGGGTTAGTGTCAGCGTACGGGTTAGGATTAGGGGACGGGTGAGGGTCAGGCTTCGAGGAAGGGTTAGGGTTAGGGTTCGGGCTAGGGTTAGGGTTAGGAGACGGGGACGGTTTAGGGTCCAGGTGAGGGTACGACAACGCTTTAGGGGGAGCGTACGTGTGAGGGCGCGGGTTAGTGTCAGCGTACGGGTTAGGATTAGGGGACAGGTGAGGGTCAGGCTTCGGGGAAGGGTTAGGGTTAGGGTTCGGGTTAGGGTTAGGGGACGGGGACGGTTTAGGGTCCAGGTGAGGGTACGACAACGCTTTAGGGGGAGCGTACGTGTGAGGGCGCGGGTTAGTGTCAGCGTACGGGTTAGGATTAGGGGACGGGTGAGGGTCAGGCTTCGGGGAAGGGTTAGGGTTAGGGTTCGGGCTAGGGTTAGGGTTAGGGGACGGGGACGGTTTAGGGTCCAGGTGAGGGTACGACAACGCTTTAGGGGGAGCGTACGTGTGAGGGCGCGGGTTAGTGTCAGCGTACGGGTTAGGATTAGGGGACGGGTGAGGGTCAGGCTTCGGGGAAGGGTTAGGGTTAGGGTTCGGGCTAGGGTTAGGGTTAGGGGACGGGGACGGTTTAGGGTCCAGGTGAGGGTACGACAACGCTTTAGGGGGAGCGTACGTGTGAGGGCGCGGGTTAGAGTCAGCGTACGGGTTAGGATTAGGGGACGGGTGAGGGTCAGGCTTCGGGGAAGGGTTAGGGTTAGGGTTCGGGCTAGGGTTAGGGTTAGGGGACGGGGACGGTTTAGGGTCCAGGTGAGGGTACGACAACGCTTTAGGGGGAGCGTACGTGTGAGGGCGCGGGTTAGTGTCAGCGTACGGGTTAGGATTAGGGGACGGGTGAGGGTCAGGCTTCGGGGAAGGGTTAGGGTTAGGGTTCGGGCTAGGGTTACGGTTAGGGGACGGGGACGGTTTAGGGTCCAGGTGAGGGTACGACAACGCTGTAGGGGCAGCGTACGTGTGAGGGCGCGGGTTAGTGTCAGCGTACGGGTTAGGATTAGGGGACGGGTGAGGGTCAGGCTTCGGGGAAGTGTTAGGGTTAGGGTTCGGGCTAGGGTTAGTGTTAGGGGACGGGGACGGTTTAGGGTCCAGGTGAGGGTACGACAACGCTTTAGGGGGAGCGTACGTGTGAGGGCGCGGGTTAGTGTCAGCGAACGGGTTAGGATTAGTGGACGGGTGAGGGTCAGGCTTCGGGGAAGGGTTAGGGTTAGGGTTCGGGCTAGGATTAGGGTTAGGGGACGGGGACGGTTTAGGGTCCATGTGAGGGTACGACAACGCTTTAGGGGGAGCGTACGTGGGAGGGCGCGGGTTAGTGTCAGCGTACGGGTTAGGATTAGGGGACGGGTGAGGGTCAGGCTTTGGGGAAGGGTTAGGGTTAGGGTTCGGGCTAGGGTTAGGTTTAGGGGACGGGGACGGTTTAGGGTCCAGGTGAGGGTACGACAACGCTTTAGGGGGAGCGTACGTGTGAGGGCGCGGGTTAGTGTCAGCGTACGGGTTAGGATTAGGGGACGCGTGAGGGTCAGGCTTCGGGGAAGGGTTAGGGTTAGGGTTCGGGCTAGGGTTAGGGTTAGGGGACGGGGTCGGTTTAGGGTCCAGGTGAGGGTACGACAACGCTTTAGGGGCAGCGTACGTGTGAGGGCGCGGGTTAGTGTCAGCGTACGGGTTAGGATTACGGGACGGGTGAGGGTCAGGCTTCAGGGAAGGGTTAGGGTTAGGGTTCGGGCTAGGGTTAGGGTTAGGGGATGGGGACGGTTTAGGGTCCAGGTGAGGGTACGACAACGCTTTAGGGGGAGCGTACGTGTGAGGGCGCGGGTTAGTGTCAGGGTACGGGTTAGGATTAGGGGACGGGTGAGTGTCAGGCTTCGGGGAAGGGTTAGGGTTAGGGTTCGGGCTAGGGTTAGGGTTAGGGGACGGGGACGGTTTAGGGTCCAGGTGAGGGTACGACAACGCTTTAGGGGGAGCGTACGTGTGAGGGCGCGGCTTAGTGTCCGCGTACGGGTTAGGAATAGGGGACGGGTGAGGGTCAGGCTTCGGGGAAGGGTTAGGGTTAGGGTTCGGGCTAGGGTTAGGGTTAGGGGACGGGGACGGTTTAGGGTCCAGGTGAGGGTACGACAACGCTTTAGGGGGAGCGTACGTGTGAGGGCGCGGGTTAGTGTCAGCGTACGGGTTAGGATTAGGGGACGGGTGAGGGTCAGGCTTCGGGGAAGGGTTAGGGTTAGGGTTCGGGCTAGGGTTAGGGTTAGGGGACGGGGACGGTTTAGGGTCCAGGTGAGGGTACGACAACGCTTTAGGGGGAGCGTACGTGTGAGGGCGCGGGTTAGTGTCAGCGTACGGGTTAGGATTAGGGGACGGGTGAGGGTCAGGCTTCGGGGAAGGGTTAGGGTTAGGGTTCGGGCTAGGGTTAGGGTTAGGGGACGGGGACGGTTTAGGGTCCAGGTGAGGGTACGACAACGCTTTAGGGGGAGCGTACGTGTGAGGGCGCGGGATAGTGTCAGCGTACGGGTGAGGATTAGGGGACGGGTGAGTGTCAGGCTTCGGGGAAGTGTTAGGGTTAGGGTTCGGGCTAGGGTTAGGGTTAGGGGACGGGGACGGTTTAGGGTCCAGGTGAGGGTACGACAACGCTTTAGGGGGAGCGTACGTGTGAGGGCGCGGGTTAGTGTCAGCGTACGGGTTAGGATTAGGGGACGGGGGAGGGTCAGGCTTCGGGGAAGGGTTAGGGTTAGGGTTCGGGCTAGGGTTAGGGTTAGGGGACGGGGACGGTTTAGGGTCCAGGTGAGGGTACGACAACGCTTTAGGGGGAGCGTACGTGTGAGGGCGCGAGTTAGTGTCAGCGTACGGGTTAGGATTAGGGGACGGGTGAGGGTCAGGCTTCGGGGAAGGGTTAGGGTTAGGGTTCGGGCTAGGGTTAGGGTTAGGGGCCGGGGACGGTTTAGGGTCCAGGTGAGGGTACGACAACGCTTTAGGGGGAGCGTACGTGTGAGGGCGCGGGTTAGTGTCAGCGTACGGGTTAGGATTAGGGGACGGGTGAGGGTCAGGCTTCGGGGAAGGGTTAGGGTTAGGGTTCGGGCTAGGGTTAGGGTTAGGGGACGGGGACGGTTTACGGTCCAGGTGAGGGTACGACAACGCTTTAGGGGGAGCGTACGTGTGAGGGCGCGGCTTAGTGTCAGCGTACGGGTTAGGAATAGGGGACGGTTGAGGGTCAGGCTTCGGGGAAGGGTTAGGGTTAGGGTTCGGGCTAGGGTTAGGGTTAGGGGACGGGGACGGTTTAGGGTCCAGGTGAGGGTACGACAACGCTTTAGGGGGAGCGTACGTGTGAGGGCGCGGGTTAGTGTCAGCGTACGGGTTAGGATTAGGGGACGGGTGAGGGTCAGGCTTCGGGGAAGGGTTAGGGTTAGGGTTCGGGCTAGGGTTAGTGTTAGGGGACGGGGACGGTTTAGGGTCCAGGTGAGGGTACGACAACGCTTTAGGGGGAGCGTACGTGTGAGGGCGTGGGTTAGTGTCAGCGTACGCCTTAGGATTAGGGGACCCGGGAGGGTCAGGCTTCGGGGAAGGGTTAGGGTTAGGGTTCGGGCTAGGGTTAGGGTTAGGGGACGGGGACGGTTTAGGGTCCAGGTGAGGGTACGACAACGCTTTAGGGGGAGCGTACGCGTGAGGGCGCGGCTTAGTGTCAGTGTACGGGTTAGGATTAGGGGACGGGTGAGGGTCAGGCTTCGGGGAAGGGTTAGGGTTAGGGTTCGGGCTAGGGTTAGGGTTAGGACACGGGGACGGTTTAGGGTCCAGGTGAGGGTACGACAACGCTTTAGGGGGAGCGTACGTGTGAGGGCGCGGGTTAGTGTCAGCGTACGGGTTAGGATTAGGGGACGGGTGAGGGTCAGGCTTCGGGGAAGGGTTAGGGTTAGGGTTCGGGCTAGGGTTAGGGTTAGGGGACGGGGACGGTTTAGGGTCCAGGTGAGGGTACGACAACGCTTTAGGGGGAGCGTACGTGTGAGGGCGCGGGTTAGTGTCAGCGTACGGGTTAGGATTAGGGGACGGGTGAGGGTCAGGCTTCGGGGAAGGGTTAGGGTTAGGGTTCGAGCTAGGGTTAGGGGACGGGGACGGGGACGGTTTAGGGTCCAGGTGAGGGTACGACAACGCTTTAGGGGGAGCGTACGTGTGAGGGCGCGGGTTAGTGTCAGCGTACGGGTTAGGATTAGGGGACGGGTGAGGGTCAGGCTTCGGGGAAGGGTTAGGGTTAGGGTTCGGGCTAGGGTTAGGGTTAGGGGACGGGGACGGTTTAGGGTCCAGGTGAGGGTACGACAACGCTTTAGGGGGAGTGTACGTGTGAGGGCGCGGGTTAGTGTCAGCGTACGGGTTAGGATTAGGGGACAGGTGAGGGTCAGGCTTCGGGGAAGTGTTAGGGTTAGGGTTCGGGCTAGGGTTAGGGTTAGGGGACGGGGACGGTTTAGGGTCCAGGTGAGGGTACGACAACGCTTTAGGGGGAGCGTACGTGTGAGGGCGCGGGTTAGTGTCAGCGTACGGGTTAGGATTAGGGGACGGGTGAGTGTCAGGCTTCGGGGAAGGGTTAGGGTTAGGGTTCGGGCTAGGGTTAGGGTTAGGGGACGGGGACGGTTTAGGGTCCAGGTGAGGGTACGACAACGCTGTAGGGGCAGCGTACGTGTGAGGGCGCGGGTTAGTGTCAGCGTACGGATTAGGATTAGGGGACGGGTGAGGGTCAGGCTTCGGGGAAGGGTTAGGGTTAGGGTTCGGGCTAGGGTTAGGGTTAGGGGACGGGGACGGTTTAGCGTCCAGGTGAGGATACGACAACGCTTTAGGGGGAGCGTACGTGTGAGGGCGCGGCTTAGTGTCAGCGTACGGGTTAGGATTAGGGGACGGGTGAGGGTCAGGCTTCGGGGAAGGGTTAGGGTTAGGGTTCGGGCTAGGGTTAGGGTTAGGGGACGGGGACGGTTTAGGGTCCAGGTGAGGGTACGACAACGCTTTAGGGGGAGCGTACGTGTGAGGGCGCGGGTTAGTGTCAGCGTACGGGTTAGGATTAGGGGACGGATGAGGGTCAGGCTTCGGGGAAGGGTTAGGGTTAGGGTTCGGGCTAGGGTTAGGGTTAGGGGACGGGGACGGTTTAGGGTCCAGGTGAGGGTACGACAACGCTTTAGGGGGAGCGTACGTGTGAGGGCGCGGGTTAGTGTCAGCGTACGGGTTAGGATTAGGGGACGGGTGAGGGTCAGGCTTCGGGGAAGGGTTAGGGTTAGGGTTCGGGCTAGGGTTAGGGTTAGGGGACGGGGACGGTTTAGGGTCCAGGTGAGGGTACGACAACGCTTTAGGGGGAGCGTACGTGTGAGGGCGCGGGTTAGTGTCAGCGTACGGGTTAGGATTAGGGGACGGGTGAGGGTCAGGCTTCGGGGAAGGGTTAGGGTTAGGGTTCGGGCTAGGGTTAGGGTTAGGGGACGGGGACGGTTTAGGGTCCAGGTGAGGGTACGACAACGCTTTAGGGGGAGCGTATGTGTGAGGGCGCGGGTTAGTGTCAGCGTACGGGTTAGGATTAGGGGACGGGTGAGGGTCAGGCTTCGGGGAAGGGTTAGGGTTAGGGTTCGGGCTAGGGTTAGGGTTAGGGGACGGGGACGGTTTAGGGTCCAGGTGAGGGTACGACAATGCTTTAGGGGGAGCGTACGTGTGAGGGCGTGGGTTAGTGTCAGCGTACGGGTTAGGATTAGGGGACGGGTGAGGGTCAGGCTTCGGGGAAGGGTTAGGGTTAGGGTTCGGGCTAGGGTTAGGGTTAGGGGACGGGGACGGTTTAGGGTCCAGGTGAGGGTACGACAACGCTTTAGGGGGAGCGTACGTGTGAGGGCGCGGCTTAGTGTCAGTGTACGGGTTAGGATTAGGGGACGGGTGAGGGTCAGGCTTCGGGGAAGGGTTAGGGTTAGGGTTCGGGCTAGGGTTAGGGTTAGGACACGGGGACGGTTTAGGGTTCAGGTGAGGGTACGACAACGCTTTAGGGGGAGCGTACGTGTGAGGGCGCGGGTTAGTGTCAGCGTACGGGTTAGGATTAGGGGACGGGTGAGGGTCAGGCTTCGGGGAAGGGTTAGGGTTAGGGTTCGGGCTAGGGTTAGGGTTAGGGGACGGGGACGGTTTAGGGTCCAGGTGAGGGTACGACAACGCTTTAGGGGGAGCGTACGTGTGAGGGCGCGGGTTAGTGTCAGCGTACGGGTTAGGATTAGGGGACGGGTGAGGGTCAGGCTTCGGGGAAGGGTTAGGGTTAGGGTTCGGGCTAGGGTTAGGGTTAGGGGACTGGGACGGTTTAGGGTCCAGGTGAGGGTACGACAACGCTTTAGGGGGAGCGTACGTGTGAGGGCGCGGGTTAGTGTCAGCGTACGGGTTAGGATTAGGGGACGGGTGAGGGTCAGGCTTCGGGGAAGGGTTAGGGTTAGGGTTCGGGCTAAGGTTAGGGTTAGGGGACGGGGACGGTTTAGGGTCCAGGTGAGGGTACGACAACGCTTTAGGGGGAGCGTACGTGTGAGGGCGCGGGTTAGTGTTAGCGTACGGGTTAGGATTAGGGGACGGGTGAGGGTCAGGCTTCGGGGAAGGGTTAGGGTTAGGGTTCGGGCTAGGGTTAGGGTTAGGGGACGGGGTCGGTTTAGGGCCCAGGTGAGGGTACGACAACGCTTTAATGGGAGCGTACTTATGAGGGCGCGGGTTAGCGTCAGCGTATGGGTTAGGATTAGGGGACGGGTGAGGGTCAGGCTTCGGGGAAGGGTTAGGTTTAGGGTTTTGGCTAGGGTTAGGGTTAGGGGACGGGGACGGTTTAGGGCCCAGGTGAGGGTACGCAACGTTTTAGGGTGAGCGTACGTGTGAGGGCGCGGGTTAGTGTCAGCGTACGGGTTAGGATTAGGGGACGGGTGAGGGTCAGGCTTCGGGGAAGGGTTAGGGTTAGGGTTCGGGCTATGGTTAGGGTTAGGGGACGGGGACGGTTTAGGGTCCAGGTGAGGGTACGGCAACGCTTTAGGGGGAGCGTAAGTGTGAGGGCGCGGGTTAGTGTCAGCGTACGGGTTAGGATTAGGGGACGGGTGAGGGTCAGCCTTCGGGGAAGGGTTAGGGTTAGGGTTCGGGCTAGGGTTAGGGTTAGGGGACGGAGACGGTTTAGGGTCCAGGTGAGGGTACGACAACGCTTTAGGGGGAGCATACGTGTGAGGGCGCGGCTTAGTGTCAGCGTACGCGTTAGGATTAGGGGACGGGGGAGGGTCAGGCTTCGGGGAAGGGTTAGGGTTAGGGTTCGGGCTAGGGTTAGGGTTAGGGGACGGGGACTGTTTAGGGTCCAGGTGAGGGTACGACAACGCTTTAGGGGGAGCGTACGTGTGAGGGCGCGGGTTAGTGTCAGCGTACGGGTTAGGATTAGGGGACGGGTGAGGGTCAGGCTTCGGGGAAGGGTTAGGGTTAGGGTTCGGGCTAGGGTTAGGGTTAGGGGACGGGGACGGTTTAGGGTCCAGGTGAGGGTACGGCAACGCTTTAGGGGGAGCGTAAGTGTGAGGGCGCAGGTTAGTGTCAGCGTACGGGTTAGGATTAGGGGACGGGTGAGGGTCAGGCTTCGGGCTAGGGTTAGGGGACGGGGACGGTTTAGGGTCCAGGTGAGGGTACGACAACGCTTTAGGGGGAGCGTACGTGTGAGGGCGCGGGTTAGCGTCAGCGTACGGGTTAGGATTAGGGGACGGGTGAGGGTCAGGCTTCGGGGAAGGGTTAGGGTTAGGGTTCGGGCTAGGGTTAGGGTTAGGGGACGGGGACGGTTTAGGGCCCAGGTGAGGGTACGACAACGCTTTAATGGGAGCGTACTTATGAGGGCGCGGGTTAGCGTCAGCGTACGGGTTAGGATTAGGGGACGGGTGAGGGTCAGGCTTCGGGGAAGGGTTAGGGTTAGGGTTCGGGCTAGGGTTAGGGTTAGGGGACGGGGACGGTTTAGGGCCCAGGTGAGGGTACGACAACGTTTTATGGGGAGCGTACGTGTGAGGGCGCGGGTTAGTGTCAGCGTACGGGTTAGGATTAGGGGACGGGTGAGGGTCAGGCTTCGGGGAAGGGTTAGGGTTAGGGTTCGGGCTAGGGTTAGGGTTAGGGGACGGGGACGGTTTAGGGTCCAGGTGAGGGTACGGCAACGCTTTAGGGGGAGCGTAAGTGTGAGGGCGCGGGTTAGTGTCAGCGTACGGGTTAGGATTAGGGGACGGGTGAGGGTCAGGCTTCGGGGAAGGGTTAGGGTTAGGGTTAGGGCTAGGGTTAGGGTTAGGGGACGGGGACGGTTTAGGGTCCAGGTGAGGGTACGACAACGCTTTAGGGGGAGCGTACGAGTGAGGGCGAGGGTTAGTGTCAGCGTACGTGTTAGGATTAGGGGACGGGTGAGGGTCAGGCTTCGGGGAAGGGTTAGGGTTAGGGTTCGGGCTAGGGTTAGGGTTAGGGGACGGGGACGGTTTAGGGTCCAGGTGAGGGTACGACAACGCTTTAGGGGGAGCATACGTGTGAGGGCGCGGCTTAGTGTCAGCGTACGTGTTAGGATTAGGGGACGGGGGAGGGTCAGGCTTCGGGGAAGGGTTAGGGTTAGGGTTCGGGCTAGGGTTAGGGTTAGGGGACGGGGACTGTTTAGGGTCCAGGTGAGGGTACGACAACGCTTTAGGGGGAGCGTACGTGTGAGGGCGCGGGTTAGTGTCAGCGTACGGGTTAGGATTAGGGGACGGGTGAGGGTCAGGCTTCGGGGAAGGGTTAGGGTTAGGGTTCGGGCTAGGTTTAGGGTTAGGGGACGGGGAAGGTTTAGGGTCCAGGAGAGGGTACGACAACGCTTTAGGGGGAGCGTACGTGTGAGGGCGCGGGTTATTGTCCGCGTACGCCTTAGGATTAGGGGACGGGGGAGGGTCAGGCTTCGGGGAAGGGTTAGGGTTAGGGTTCCGGCTAGGGTTAGGGTTAGGGGACGGGGACGGTTTAGGGTCCAGGTGAGGGTACGACAACACTTTAGGGGGAGCGTACGTGTGAGGGTGCGGGTTAGTGTCAGCGTACGGGTTAGGATTAGGGGACGGGTGAGGGTCAGGCTTCGGGGAAGGGTTAGGGTTAGGGTTCGGGCTAGGGTTAGGGTTAGGGGACGGGGACGGTTTAGCGTCCAGGTGAGGGTACGACAACGCTGTAGGGGCAGCGTACGTGTGAGGGCGCGGGTTAGTGTCAGCGTACGGGTTAGGATTAGGGGACGGGTGAGGGTCAGGTTTCGGGGAAGGGTTAGGGTTAGGGTTCGGGCTAGGGTTAGGGTTAGGGGACGGGGACGGTTTAGGGTCCAGGTGAGGGTACGACAACGCTTTAGGGGGAGCGTACGTGTGAGGGCGCGGGTTAGTGTCAGCGTACGGGTTAGGATTAGGGGACGGGTGAGGGTCAGGCTTCGGGGAAGGGTTAGGGTTAGGGTTCGGGCTAGGGTTAGGGTTAGGGGACGGGGACGGTTTAGGGTCCAGGTGAGGGTACGACAACGCTTTAGGGGGAGCGTACGTGTGAGTGCGCGGGTTAGTGTCAGCGTACGGGTTAGGATTAGGGGACGGGTGAGGGTCAGGCTTCGGGGAAGGGTTAGGGTTAGGGTTCGGGCTAGGGTTAGGGTTAGGGGACGGGGACGGTTTAGGGTCCAGGTGAGGGTACGACAACGCTTTAGGGGGAGCGTACGTGTGAGGGCGCGGCTTAGTGTCAGCGTACGGGTTAGGATTAGGGGACGGGTGAGGGTCAGGCTTCGGGGAAGTGTTAGGGTTAGGGTTTGGGCTAGGGTTAGGGTTAGGGGACGGGGACGGTTTAGGGTCCAGGTGAGGGTACGACAACGCTTTAGGGGGAGCGTACGTGTGAGGGCGCGGGTTAGTGTCAGCGTACGGGTTAGGATTAGGGGACGGGTGAGGGTCAGGCTTCGGGGAAGGGTTAGGGTTAGGGTTCGGGCTAGGGTTAGGGTTAGGGGACGGGGACGGTTTAGGGTCCAGGTGAGGGTACGACAACGCTTTAGGGGGAGCGTACGTGTGAGGGCGCGGGTTAGTGTCAGCGTACGGGTTAGGATTAGGGGACGGGTGAGGGTCAGGCTTCGGGGAAGTGTTAGGGTTAGGGTTCGGGCTAGGGTTAGGGTTAGGGGACGGGGACGGTTTAGGGTCCAGGTGAGGGTACGACAACGCTTTAGGGGCAGCGTACGTGTGAGGGCGCGGGTTAGTGTCAGCGTACGGGTTAGGATTAGGGGACGGGTGAGGGTCAGGCTTCGGGGAAGGGTTAGGGTTAGGGTTCGGGCCAGGGTTAGGGTTAGGGGACGGGGACGGTTTAGGGTCCAGGTGAGGGTACGACAACGCTTTAGGGGGAGCGTACGTGTGAGGGCGCGGGTTAGTGTCAGCGTACGGGTTAGGATTAGGGGACGGGTGAGGGTCAGGCTTCGGGGAAGGGTTAGGGTTAGGGTTCGGGCTAGGGTTAGGGTTAGGGGACGGGGACGGTTTAGGGTCCAGGTGAGGGTACGACAACGCTTTAGGGGCAGCGTACGTGTGAGGGCGCGGGTTAGTGTCAGCGTACGGGTTAGGATTAGGGGACGGGTGAGGGTCAGGCTTCGGGGAAGGGTTAGGGTTAGGGTTCGGGCTAGGGTTAGGGTTAGGGGACGGGGACGGTTTAGGGTCCAGGTGAGGGTACGACAACGCTTTAGGGGGAGCGTACGTGTGAGGGCGTGGGTTAGTGTCAGCGTACGGGTTAGGATTAGGGGACGGGTGAGGGTCAGGCTTCGGGGAAGGGTTAGGGTTAGGGTTCGGGCTAGGGTTAGGGTTAGGGGACGGGGACGGTTTAGGGTCCAGGTGAGGGTACGACAACGCTTTATGGGGAGCGTACGTGTGAGGGCGCGGGTTAGTGTCAGCGTACGGGTTAGGATTAGGGGACGGGTGAGGGTCAGGCTTCGGGGAAGGGTTAGGGTTAGGGTTCGGGCTAGGGTTAGGGTTAGGGGACGGGGACGGTTTAGGGTCCAGGTGAGGGTACGACAACGCTTTAGGGGGAGCGTACGTGTGAGGGCGCGGGTTAGTGTCAGCGTACGGGTTAGGATTAGGGGACGGGTGAGGGTCAGGCTTCGGGGAAGGGTTAGGGTTAGGGTTCGGGCTGGGGTTAGGGTTAGGGGACGGGGACGGTTTAGGGTCCAGGTGAGGGTACGACAACGCTTTAGGGGGAGCGTACGTGTGAGGGCGCGGGTTAGTGTCAGCGTACGGGTTAGGATTAGGGGACGGGTGAGGGTCAGGCTTTGGGGAAGGCTTAGGGTTAGGGTTCGGGCTAGGGTTAGGGTTAGGGGACGGGGACGGTTTAGGGTCCAGGTGAGGGTACGACAACGCTTTAGGGGCAGCGTACGTGTGAGGGCGCGGGTTAGTGTCAGCGTACGGGTTAGGATTAGGGGACGGGTGAGGGTCAGGCTTCGGGGAAGGGTTAGGGTTAGGGTTCGGGCTAGGGTTAGGGTTAGGGGACGGGGACGGTTTAGGGTCCAGGTGAGGGTACGACAACGCTGTAGGGGCAGCGTACGTGTGAGGGCGCGGGTTAGTGTCAGCGTACGGGTTAGGATTAGGGGACGGGTGAGGGTCAGGGTTCGGGGAAGGGTTAGGGTTAGGGTTCGGGCTAGGGTTAGGGTTAGGGGACGGGGACGGTTTAGGGTCCAGGTGAGGGTACGACAACGCTTTAGGGGGAGCGTACGTGTGAGGGCGCGGGTTAGTGTCAGCGTACGGGTTAGGATTAGGGGACGGGTGAGGGTCAGGCTTCGGGGAAGGGTTAGGGTTAGGGTTCGGGCTAGGGTTAGGGTTAGGGGACGGGGACGGTTTAGGGTCCAGGTGAGGGTACGACAACGCTTTAGGGGGAGCGTACGTGTGAGTGCGCGGGTTAGTGTCAGCGTACGGGTTAGGATTAGGGGATGGGTGAGGGTCAGGCTTCGGGGAAGGGTTAGGGTTAGGGTTCGGGCTAGGGTTAGGGTTAGGGGACGGGGACGGTTTAGGGTCCAGGTGAGGGTACGACAACGCTTTAGGGGGAGCGTACGTGTGAGGGCGCGGCTTAGTGTCAGCGTACGGGTTAGGATTAGGGGACGGGTGAGGGTCAGGCTTCGGGGAAGTGTTAGGGTTAGGGTTCGGGCTAGGGTTAGGGTTAGGGGACGGGGACGGTTTAGGGTCCAGGTGAGGGTACGACAACGCTTTAGGGGGAGCGTACGTGTGAGGGCGCGGGTTAGTGTCAGCGTACAGGTTAGGATTAGGGGACGGGTGAGGGTCAGGCTTCGGGGAAGGGTTAGGGTTAGGGTTCGGGCTAGGGTTAGGGTTAGGGGACGGGGACGGTTTAGGGTCCAGGTGAGGGTACGACAACGCTTTAGGGGGAGCGTACGTGTGAGGGCGCGGGTTAGTGTCAGCGTACGGGTTAGGATTAGGGGACGGGTGAGGGTCAGGCTTCGGGGAAGGGTTAGTGTTAGGGTTCGGGCTAGGGTTAGGGTTAGGGGACGGGGACGGTTTAGGGTCCAGGTGAGGGTACGACAACGCTTTAGGGGCAGCGTACGTGTGAGGGCGCGGGTTAGTGTCAGCGTACGGGTTAGGATTAGGGGACGGGTGAGGGTCAGGCTTCGGGGAAGGGTTAGGGTTAGGGTTCGGGCTACGGTTAGGGTTAGGGGACGGGGACGGTTTAGGGTCCAGGTGAGGGTACGACAACGCTTTAGGGGGAGCGTACGTGTGAGGGCGCGGGTTAGTGTCAGCGTACGGGTTAGGATTAGGGGACGGGTGAGGGTCAGGCTTCGGGGAAGTGTTAGGGTTAGGGTTCGGGCTAGGGTTAGGGTTAGGGGACGGGGACGGTTTAGGGTCCAGGTGAGGGTACGACAACGCTTTAGGGGCAGCGTACGTGTGAGGGCGCGGGTTAGTGTCAGCGTACGGGTTAGGATTAGGGGACGGGTGAGGGTCAGGCTTCGGGGAAGGGTTAGGGTTAGGGTTCGGGCCAGGGTTAGGGTTAGGGGACGGGGACGGTTTAGGGTCCAGGTGAGGGTACGACAACGCTTTAGGGGGAGCGTACGTGTGAGGGCGCGGGTTAGTGTCAGCGTACGGGTTAGGATTAGGGGACGGGTGAGGGTCAGGCTTCGGGGAAGGGTTAGGGTTAGGGTTCGGGCTAGGGTTAGGGTTAGGGGACGGGGACGGTTTAGGGTCCAGGTGAGGGTACGACAACGCTTTAGGGGCAGCGTACGTGTGAGGGCGCGGGTTAGTGTCAGCGTACGGGTTAGGATTAGGGGACGGGTGAGGGTCAGGCTTCGGGGAAGGGTTAGGGTTAGGGTTCGGGCTAGGGTTAGGGTTAGGGGACGGGGACGGTTTAGGGTCCAGGTGAGGGTACGACAACGCTTTAGGGGGAGCGTACGTGTGAGGGCGTGGGTTAGTGTCAGCGTACGGGTTAGGATTAGGGGACGGGTGAGGGTCAGGCTTCGGGGAAGGGTTAGGGTTAGGGTTCGGGCTAGGGTTAGGGTTAGGGGACGGGGACGGTTTAGGGTCCAGGTGAGGGTACGACAACGCTTTATGGGGAGCGTACGTGTGAGGGCGCGGGTTAGTGTCAGCGTACGGGTTAGGATTAGGGGACGGGTGAGGGTCAGGCTTCGGGGAAGGGTTAGGGTTAGGGTTCGGGCTAGGGTTAGGGTTAGGGGACGGGGACGGTTTAGGGTCCAGGTGAGGGTACGACAACGCTTTAGGGGGAGCGTACGTGTGAGGGCGCGGGTTAGTGTCAGCGTACGGGTTAGGATTAGGGGACGGGTGAGGGTCAGGCTTCGGGGAAGGGTTAGGGTTAGGGTTCGGGCTGGGGTT
Organism: Globicephala melas; assembly: GCF_963455315.2. NCBI lineage: Eukaryota > Metazoa > Chordata > Mammalia > Artiodactyla > Delphinidae > Globicephala > Globicephala melas. The sequence goes on from NC_083330.1 coordinate 53,113,360, forward strand.
AGGGTTAGGGGACGGGGACGGTTTAGGGTCCAGGTGAGGGTACGAGAACGCTTTAGGGGGAGCGTACGTGTGAGGGCGCGGGTTAGTGTCAGCGTACGGGTTAGGATTAGGGGACGGGTGAGGGTCAGGCTTTGGGGAAGGCTTAGGGTTAGGGTTCGGGCTAGGGTTAGGGTTAGGGGACGGGGACGGTTTAGGGTCCAGGTGAGGGTACGACAACGCTTTAGGGGCAGCGTACGTGTGAGGGCGCGGGTTAGTGTCAGCGTACGGGTTAGGATTAGGGGACGGGTGAGGGTCAGGCTTCGGGGAAGGGTTAGGGTTAGGGTTCGGGCTGGGGTTAGGGTTAGGGGACGGGGACGGTTTAGGGTCCAGGTGAGGGTACAACAACGCTTTAGGGGGAGCGTACGTGTGAGGGCGCGGGTTAGTGTCAGCGTACGAGTTAGGATTAGGGGACGGGTGAGGGTCAGGCTTTGGGGAAGGCTTAGGGTTAGGGTTCGGGCTAGGGTTAGGGTTAGGGGACGGGGACGGTTTAGGGTCCAGGTGAGGGTACGACAACGCTTTAGGGGCAGCGTACGTGTGAGGGCGCGGGTTAGTGTCAGCGTACGGGTTAGGATTAGGGGACGGGGGAGGGTCAGGCTTCGGGGAAGGGTTAGGGTTAGGGTTCGGGCTAGGGTTAGTGTTAGGGGACGGGGACGGTTTAGGGTCCAGGTGAGGGTACGACAACGCTTTAGGGGGAGCGTACGTGTGAGGGCGCGGGTTAGTGTCAGCGTACGGGTTAGGATTAGGGGACGGGTGAGGGTCAGGCTTCGGGGAAGGGTTAGGGTTAGGGTTCGGGCTAGGGTTAGGGTTAGGGGACGGGGACGGTTTAGGGTCCAGGTGAGGGTACGACAACGCTTTAGGGGCAGCGTACGTGTGAGGGCGCGGGTTAGTGTCAGCGTACGGGTTAGGATTAGGGGACGGGTGAGGGTCAGGCTTCGGGGAAGGGTTAGGGTTAGGGTTCGGGCTAGGGTTAGGGTTAGGGGACGGGGACGGTTTAGGGTCCAGGTGAGGGTACGACAACGCTTTAGGGGGAGCGTACGTGTGAGGGCGCGGGTTAGTGTCAGCGTACGGGTTAGGATTAGGGGACGGGTGAGGGTCAGGCTTCGGGGAAGGGTTAGGGTTAGGGTTCGGGCTAGGGTTAGGGTTAGGGGACGGGGACGGTTAGGGGTCCAGGTGAGGGTACGACAACGCTTTAGGGGGAGCGTACGTGTGAGGGCGCGGGTTAGTGTCAGCGTACGGGTTAGGATTAGGGGACGGGTGAGGGTCAGGCTTCGGGGAAGAGTTAGGGTTAGGGTTCGGGCTAGGGTTAGGGTTAGGGGACGGGGACGGTTTAGGGTCCAGGTGAGGGTACGACAACGCTTTAGGGGGAGCGTACGTGTGAGGGCGCGGGTTAGTGTCAGCGTACGGGTTAGGATTAGGGGACGGGTGAGGGTCAGGCTTCGGGGAAGGGTTAGGGTTAGGGTTCGGGCTAGGGTTAGGGTTAGGGGACGGGGACGGTTTAGGGTCCCGGTGAGGGTACGACAACGCTTTAGGGGGAGCGTACGTGTGATGGCGCGGGTTAGTGTCAGCGTACGGGTTAGGATTAGGTTACGGGTGAGGGTCAGGCTTCGGGGAAGGGTTAGGGTTAGGGTTCGGGCTAGGGTTAGGGTTAGGGGACGGGGACGGTTTAGGGTCCAGGTGAGGGTACGACAACGCTTTAGGGGGAGCGTACGTGTGAGGGCGCGGGTTAGTGTCAGCGTACGGGTTAGGATTAGGGGACGGGTGAGGGTCAGGCTTCGGGGAAGGGTTAGGGTTAGGGTTCGGGCTAGGGTTAGGGTTAGGGGACGGGGACGGTTTACGGTCCAGGTGAGGGTACGACAACGCTTTAGGGGGAGCGTACGTGTGAGGGCGCGGGTTATTGTCCGCGTACGCCTTAGGATTAGGGGACGGGTGAGGGTCAGGCTTCGGGGAAGGGTTAGGGTTAGGGTTCGGGCTAGGGTTAGGGTTAGGGGACGGGGACGGTTTAGGGTCCAGGTGAGGGTACGACAACGCTTTAGAGGGAGCGTACGTGTGAGGGCGCGGCTTAGTGTCAGCGTACGGGTTAGGATTAGGGGACGGGTGAGGGTCAGGCTTCGGGGAAGGGTTAGGGTTAGGGTTCGGGCTAGGGTTAGGGTTAGGGGACGGGGACGGTTTAGGGTCCAGGTGAGGGTACGACAACGCTTTAGGGGGAGCGTACGTGTGAGGGCGCGGGTTAGCGTCAGCGTACGGGTTAGGATTAGGGGACGGGTGAGTGTCAGGCTTCGGGGAAGGGTTAGGGTTAGGGTTCGGGCTAGGGTTAGGGTTAGGGGACGGGGACGGTTTAGGATCCAGGTGAGGGTACGACAACGCTTTAGGGGGAGCGTACGTGTGAGGGCGCGGGTTAGCGTCAGCGTACGGGTTAGGATTAGGGGACGGGGGAGGGTCAGGCTTCGGGGAAGGGTTAGGGTTAGGGTTCGGGCTAGGGTTAGGGTTAGGGGACGGGGACGGTTTAGGGTCCAGGTGAGGGTACGACAACGCTTTAGAGGGAGCGTACGTGTGAGGGCGTGGCTTAGTGTCATCGTACGGGTTAGGATTAGGGGACGGGTGAGGGTCAGGCTTCGGGGAAGGGTTAGGGTTAGGGTTCGGGCTAGGGTTAGGGTTAGGGGACGGGGACGGTTTAGGGTCCAGGTGAGGGTACGACAACGCTTTAGGGGGAGCGTACGTGTGAGGGCGCGGGTTAGCGTCAGCGTACGGGTTAGGATTAGGGGACGGGTGAGTGTCAGGCTTCGGGGAAGGGTTAGGGTTAGGGTTCGGGCTAGGGTTAGTGTTAGGGGACGGGGACGGTTTAGGATCCAGGTGAGGGTACGACAACGCTTTAGGGGGAGCGTACGTGTGAGGGCGCGGGTTAGGGTCAGCGTACGGGTTAGGATTAGGGGACGGGTGAGGGTCAGGCTTCGGGGAAGGGTTAGGATTAGGGTTCGGGCTAGGGTTAGGGTTAGGGGACGGGGACGGTTTAGGGTCCAGGTGAGGGTACGACAACGCTTTAGGGGGAGCGTACGTGTGAGGGCGCGGGTTAGTGTCAGCGTACGGGTTAGGATTAGGGGACGGGTGAGGGTCAGGCTTCGGGGAAGGGTTAGGGTTAGGGTTCGGGCTAGGGTTAGGGTTAGGGGACGGGGACGGTTTAGGGTCCAGGTGAGGGTACGACAACGCTTTAGGGGGAGCGTACGTGTGAGGGCGCGGGTTAGTGTCAGCGTACGGGTTAGGATTAGGGGACGGGTGAGGGTCAGGCTTCGGGGAAGGGTTAGGGTTAGGGTTCGGGCTAGGGTTAGGGTTAGGGGACGGGGACGGTTTAGGGTCCAGGTGAGGGTACGACAACGCTTTATGGGGAGCGTACGTGTGAGGGCGCGGGTTAGTGTCAGCGTACGGGTTAGGATTAGGGGACGGGTGAGGGTCAGGCTTCGGGGAAGGGTTAGGGTTAGGGTTCGGGCTAGGGTTAGGGTTAGGGGACGGGGACGGTTTAGGGTCCAGGTGAGGGTACGACAACGCTTTAGGGGGAGCGTACGTGTGAGGTCGCGGGTTAGTGTCAGCGTACAGGTTAGGATTAGGGGACGGGTGAGGGTCAGGCTTCGGGGAAGGGTTAGGGTTAGGGTTCGGGCTGGGGTTAGGGTTAGGGGACGGGGACGGTTTAGGGTCCAGGTGAGGGTACGACAACGCTTTAGGGGGAGCGTACGTGTGAGGGCGCGGGTTAGTGTCAGCGTACGGGTTAGGATTAGGGGACGGGTGAGGGTCAGGCTTCGGGGAAGGGTTAGGGTTAGGGTTCGGGCTAGGGTTAGGGTTAGGGGACGGGGACGGTTTAGGGTCCAGGTGAGGGTACGACAACGCTTTAGGGGGAGCGTACGTGTGAGGGCGCGGGTTAGTGCCAGCGTACGGGTTAGGATTAGGGGACGGGTGAGGGTCAGGCTTCGGGGAAGGGTTAGGGTTAGGGTTCGGGCTAGGGTTAGGGTTAGGGGACGGGGACGGTTTAGGGTCCAGGTGAGGGTACGACAATGCTGTAGGGGCAGCGTACGTGTGAGGGTGCGGGTTAGTGTCAGCGTACGGGTTAGGATTAGGGGACGGGTGAGGGTCAGGCTTCGGGGAAGGGTTAGGGTTAGGGTTTGGGCTAGGGTTAGGGTTAGGGGACGGGGACGGTTTAGGGTCCAGGTGAGGGTACGACAACGCTTTAGGGGGAGCGTACGTGTGAGGGCGCGGGTTAGTGTCAGCGTACGGGTTAGGATTAGGGGACGGGTGAGGGTCAGGCTTCGGGGAAGGGTTAGGTTTAGGGTTCGGGCTAGGGTTAGGGTTAGGGGACGGGGACGGTTTAGGGTCCAGGTGAGGGTACGACAACGCTTTAGGGGGAGCGTACGTGTGAGGGCGCGGGTTAGTGTCAGCGTACGGGTTAGGATTAGGGGACGGGTGAGGGTCAGGCTTCGGGGAAGGGTTAGGGTTAGGGTTCGGGCTAGGGTTAGGGTTAGGGGACGGGGACGGTTTAGGGTCCAGGTGAGGGTACGACAACGCTTTAGGGGGAGCGTACGTGTGAGGGCGCGGGTTAGTGTCAGCGTACGGGTTAGGATTAGGGGACGGGTGAGGGTCAGGCTTCGGGGAAGGGTTAGGGTTAGGGTTCGGGCTAGGGTTAGGGTTAGGGGACGGGGACGGTTTAGGGTCCAGGTGAGGGTACGACAACGCTTTAGGGGCAGCGTACGTGTGAGGGCGCGGGTTAGTGTCAGCGTACGGGTTAGGATTAGGGGACGGGTGAGGGTCAGGCTTCGGGGAAGGATTAGGGTTAGGGTTCGGGCTAGGGTTAGGGTTAGGGGACGGGGACGGTTTAGGGTCCAGGTGAGGGTACGACAACGCTTTAGGGGGAGCGTACGTGTGAGAGACGGGTTAGTGTCAGCGTACGGGTTAGGATTAGGGGACGGGTGAGGGTCAGGCTTCGGGGAAGGGTTAGGGTTAGGGTTCGGGCTAGGGTTAGGGTTAGGGGACGGGGACGGTTTAGGGTCCAGGTGAGGGTACGACAACGCTTTAGGGGGAGCGTACGTGTGAGAGACGGGTTAGTGTCAGCGTACGGGTTAGGATTAGGGGACGGGTGAGGGTCAGGCTTCGGGGAAGGGTTAGGGTTAGGGTTCGGGCTAGGGTTAGGGTTAGGGGACGGGGACGGTTTAGGGTCCAGGTGAGGGTACGACAACGCTTTAGGGGCAGCGTACGTGTGAGGGCGCGGGTTAGTGTCAGCGTACGGGTTAGGATTAGGGGACGGGTGAGGGTCAGGCTTCGGGGAAGGATTAGGGTTAGGGTTCGGGCTAGGGTTAGGGTTAGGGGACGGGGACGGTTTAGGGTCCAGGTGAGGGTACGACAACGCTTTAGGGGGAGCGTACGTGTGAGAGACGGGTTAGTGTCAGCGTACGGGTTAGGATTAGGGGACGGGTGAGGGTCAGGCTTCGGGGAAGGGTTAGGGTTAGGGTTCGGGCTAGGGTTAGGGTTAGGGGACGGGGACGGTTTAGGGTCCAGGTGAGGGTACGACAACGCTTTAGGGGGAGCGTACGTGTGAGAGACGGGTTAGTGTCAGCGTACGGGTTAGGATTAGGGGACGGGTGAGGGTCAGGCTTCGGGGAAGGGTTAGGGTTAGGGTTCGGGCTAGGGTTAGGGTTAGGGGACGGGGACGGTTTAGGGTCCAGGTGAGGGTACGACAACGCTTTATGGGGAGCGTACGTGTGAGGGCGCGAGTTAGTGTCAGCGTACGGGTTAGGATTAGGGGACGGGTGAGGGTCAGGCTTCGGGGAAGGGTTAGGGTTAGGGTTCGGGCTAGGGTTAGGGTTAGGGGACGGGGACGGTTTAGGGTCCAGGTGAGGGTACGACAACGCTTTAGGGGGAGCGTACGTGTGAGGGCGCGGGTTAGTGTCAGCGTACGGGTTAGGATTAGGGGACGGGTGAGGGTCAGGCTTCGGGGAAGGGTTAGGGTTAGGGTTCGGGCTGGGGTTAGGGTTAGGGGACGGGGACGGTTTAGGGTCCAGGTGAGGGTACGACAACGCTTTAGGGGGAGCGTACGTGTGAGGGCGCGGGTTAGTGTCAGCGTACGGGTTAGGATTAGGGGACGGGTGAGGGTCAGGCTTTGGGGAAGGCTTAGGGTTAGGGTTCGGGCTAGGGTTAGGGTTAGGGGACGGGGACGGTTTAGGGTCCAGGTGAGGGTACGACAACGCTTTAGGGGCAGCGTACGTGTGAGGGCGCGGGTTAGTGTCAGCGTACGGGTTAGGATTAGGGGACGGGTGAGGGTCAGGCTTCGGGGAAGGGTTAGGGTTAGGGTTCGGGCTAGGGTTAGGGTTAGGGGACGGGGACGGTTTAGAGTCCAGGTGAGGGTACGACAACGCTTTAGGGGGAGCGTACGTGTGAGGGCGCGGCTTAGTGTCAGCGTACGGGTTAGGATTAGGGGACGGGTGAGGGTCAGGCTTCTGGGAAGGGTTAGGGTTAGGGTTCGGGCTAGGGTTAGGGTTAGGGGTCGGGGACGGTTTAGGGTCCCGGTGAGGGTACGACAACGCTTTAGGGGGAGCGTACGTGTGAGGGCGCGGGTTAGTGTCAGCGTACAGGTTAGGATTAGGGGACGGGTGAGGGTCAGGCTTCGGGGAAGGGTTAGGGTTAGGGTTCGGGCTAGGGTTAGGGTTAGGGGACGGGGACGGTTTAGGGTCCAGGTGAGGGTACGACAACGCTTTAGGGGGAGCGTACGTGTGAGGGCGCGGGTTAGTGTCAGCGTACGGGTTAGGATTAGGGGACGGGTGAGGGTCAGGCTTCGGGGAAGTGTTAGGGTTAGGGTTTGGGCTAGGGTTAGGGTTAGGGGACGGGGACGGTTTAGGGTCCAGGTGAGGGTACGACAACGCTTTAGGGGGAGCGTACGTGTGAGGGCGCGGGTTAGTGTCAGCGTACGGGTTAGGATTAGGGGACGGGTGAGGGTCAGGCTTCGGGGAAGGGTTAGGTTTAGGGTTCGGGCTAGGGTTAGGGTTAGGGGACGGGGACGGTTTAGGGTCCAGGTGAGGGTACGACAACGCTTTAGGGGGAGCGTACGTGTGAGGGCGCGGGTTAGTGTCAGCGTACGGGTTAGGATTAGGGGACGGGTGAGGGTCAGGCTTCGGGGAAGGGTTAGGGTTAGGGTTCGGGCTAGGGTTAGGGTTAGGGGACGGGGACGGTTTAGGGTACAGGTGAGGGTACGACAACGCTTTAGGGGGAGCGTACGTGTGAGGGCGCGGGTTAGTGTCAGCGTACGGGTTAGGATTAGGGGACGGGTGAGGGTCAGGCTTCGGGGAAGGGTTAGGGTTAGGGTTCGGGCTAGGGTTAGGGTTAGGGGACGGGGACGGTTTAGGGTCCAGGTGAGGGTACGACAACGCTTTAGGGGCAGCGTACGTGTGAGGGCGCGGGTTAGTGTCAGCGTACGGGTTAGGATTAGGGGACGGGTGAGGGTCAGGCTTCGGGGAAGGATTAGGGTTAGGGTTCGGGCTAGGGTTAGGGTTAGGGGACGGGGACGGTTTAGGGTCCAGGTGAGGGTACGACAACGCTTTAGGGGGAGCGTACGTGTGAGAGACGGGTTAGTGTCAGCGTACGGGTTAGGATTAGGGGACGGGTGAGGGTCAGGCTTCGGGGAAGGGTTAGGGTTAGGGTTCGGGCTAGGGTTAGGGTTAGGGGACGGGGACGGTTTAGGGTCCAGGTGAGGGTACGACAACGCTTTAGGGGGAGCGTACGTGTGAGAGACGGGTTAGTGTCAGCGTACGGGTTAGGATTAGGGGACGGGTGAGGGTCAGGCTTCGGGGAAGGGTTAGGGTTAGGGTTCGGGCTAGGGTTAGGGTTAGGGGACGGGGACGGTTTAGGGTCCAGGTGAGGGTACGACAACGCTTTATGGGGAGCGTACGTGTGAGGGCGCGAGTTAGTGTCAGCGTACGGGTTAGGATTAGGGGACGGGTGAGGGTCAGGCTTCGGGGAAGGGTTAGGGTTAGGGTTCGGGCTAGGGTTAGGGTTAGGGGACGGGGACGGTTTAGGGTCCAGGTGAGGGTACGACAACGCTTTAGGGGGAGCGTACGTGTGAGGGCGCGGGTTAGTGTCAGCGTACGGGTTAGGATTAGGGGACGGGTGAGGGTCAGGCTTCGGGGAAGGGTTAGGGTTAGGGTTCGGGCTGGGGTTAGGGTTAGGGGACGGGGACGGTTTAGGGTCCAGGTGAGGGTACGACAACGCTTTAGGGGGAGCGTACGTGTGAGGGCGCGGGTTAGTGTCAGCGTACGGGTTAGGATTAGGGGACGGGTGAGGGTCAGGCTTTGGGGAAGGCTTAGGGTTAGGGTTCGGGCTAGGGTTAGGGTTAGGGGACGGGGACGGTTTAGGGTCCAGGTGAGGGTACGACAACGCTTTAGGGGCAGCGTACGTGTGAGGGCGCGGGTTAGTGTCAGCGTACGGGTTAGGATTAGGGGACGGGTGAGGGTCAGGCTTCGGGGAAGGGTTAGGGTTAGGGTTCGGGCTAGGGTTAGGGTTAGGGGACGGGGACGGTTTAGAGTCCAGGTGAGGGTACGACAACGCTTTAGGGGGAGCGTACGTGTGAGGGCGCGGCTTAGTGTCAGCGTACGGGTTAGGATTAGGGGACGGGTGAGGGTCAGGCTTCTGGGAAGGGTTAGGGTTAGGGTTCGGGCTAGGGTTAGGGTTAGGGGTCGGGGACGGTTTAGGGTCCCGGTGAGGGTACGACAACGCTTTAGGGGGAGCGTACGTGTGAGGGCGCGGGTTAGTGTCAGCGTACAGGTTAGGATTAGGGGACGGGTGAGGGTCAGGCTTCGGGGAAGGGTTAGGGTTAGGGTTCGGGCTAGGGTTAGGGTTAGGGGACGGGGACGGTTTAGGGTCCAGGTGAGGGTACGACAACGCTTTAGGGGGAGCGTACGTGTGAGGGCGCGGGTTAGTGTCAGCGTACGGGTTAGGATTAGGGGACGGGTGAGGGTCAGGCTTCGGGGAAGTGTTAGGGTTAGGGTTCGGGCTAGGGTTAGGGTTAGGGGACGGGGACGGTTTAGGGTCCAGGTGAGGGTACGACAACGCTTTAGGGGGAGCGTACGTGTGAGGGCGCGGGTTAGTGTCAGCGTACGGGTTAGGATTAGGGGACGGGTGAGGGTCAGGCTTCGGGCAAGGGTTAGGGTTAGGGTTCGGGCTAGGGTTAGGGTTAGGACACGGGGACGGTTTAGGGTCCAGGTGAGGGTACGACAATGCTTTAGGGGGAGCGTACGTGTGAGGGCGCGGGTTAGTGTCAGCGTACGGGTTAGGATTAGGGGACGGGTGAGGGTCAGGCTTCGGGGAAGGGTTAGGGTTAGGGTTCGGGCTAGGGTTAGGGTTAGGGGACGGGGACGGTTTAGGGTCCAGGTGAGGGTACGACAACGCTTTAGAGGGAGCGTACGTGTGAGGGCGCAGGTTAGTGTCAGCGTACGGGTTAGGATTAGGGGACGGGTGAGGGTCAGGCTTCGGGGAAGGGTTAGGGTTAGGGTTCGGGCTAGGGTTAGGGTTAGGGGACGGGGACGGTTTAGGGTCCAGGTGAGGGTACGACAACGCTTTAGGGGGAGCGTACGTGTGAGGGCGCGGGTTAGTGTCAGTGTACGGGTTAGGATTAGGGGACGGGTGAGGGTCAGGCTTCGAGGAAGGGTTAGGGTTAGGGTTCGGGCTAGGGTTAGGGTTAGGAGACGGGGACGGTTTAGGGTCCAGGTGAGGGTACGACAACGCTTTAGGGGGAGCGTACGTGTGAGGGCGCGGGTTAGTGTCAGCGTACGGGTTAGGATTAGGGGACAGGAGAGGGTCAGGCTTCGGGGAAGGGTTAGGGTTAGGGTTCGGGCTAGGGTTAGGGTTAGGGGACGGGGACGGTTTAGGGTCCAGGTGAGGGTACGACAACGCTTTAGGGGGAGCGTACGTGTGAGGGCGCGGGTTAGTGTCAGCGTACGGGTTAGGATTAGGGGACGGGTGAGGGTCAGGCTTCGGGGAAGGGTTAGGGTTAGGGTTCGGGCTAGGGTTAGGGTTAGGGGACGGGGACGGTTTAGGGTCCAGGTGAGGGTACGACAACGCTTTAGGGGGAGCGTACGTGTGAGGGCGCGGGTTAGTGTCAGCGTACGGGTTAGGATTAGGGGACGGGTGAGGGTCAGGCTTCGGGGAAGGGTTAGGGTTAGGGTTCGGGCTAGGGTTAGGGTTAGGGGACGGGGACGGTTTAGGGTCCAGGTGAGGGTACGACAACGCTTTAGGGGGAGCGTACGTGTGAGGGCGCGGGTTAGTGTCAGCGTACGGGTTAGGATTAGGGGACGGGTGAGGGTCAGGCTTCGGGGAAGGGTTAGGGTTAGGGTTCGGGCTAGGGTTACGGTTAGGGGACGGGGACGGTTTAGGGTCCAGGTGAGGGTACGACAACGCTGTAGGGGCAGCGTACGTGTGAGGGCGCGGGTTAGTGTCAGCGTACGGGTTAGGATTAGGGGACGGGTGAGGGTCAGGCTTCGGGGAAGTGTTAGGGTTAGGGTTCGGGCTAGGGTTAGTGTTAGGGGACGGGGACGGTTTAGGGTCCAGGTGAGGGTACGACAACGCTTTAGGGGGAGCGTACGTGTGAGGGCGCGGGTTAGTGTCAGCGTACGGGTTAGGATTAGGGGACGGGTGAGGGTCAGGCTTCGGGGAAGGGTTAGGGTTAGGGTTCGGGCTAGGGTTAGGGTTAGGGGACGGGGACGGTTTAGGGTCCATGTGAGGGTACGACAACGCTTTAGGGGGAGCGTACGTGGGAGGGCGCGGGTTAGTGTCAGCGTACGGGTTAGGATTAGGGGACGGGTGAGGGTCAGGCTTTGGGGAAGGGTTAGGGTTAGGGTTCGGGCTAGGGTTAGGTTTAGGGGACGGGGACGGTTTAGGGTCCAGGTGAGGGTACGACAACGCTTTAGGGGGAGCGTACGTGTGAGGGCGCGGGTTAGTGTCAGCGTACGGGTTAGGATTAGAGGACGCGTGAGGGTCAGGCTTCGGGGAAGGGTTAGGGTTAGGGTTCGGGCTAGGGTTAGGGTTAGGGGACGGGGTCGGTTTAGGGTCCAGGTGAGGGTACGACAACGCTTTAGGGGCAGCGTACGTGTGAGGGCGCGGGTTAGTGTCAGCGTACGGGTTAGGATTACGGGACGGGTGAGGGTCAGGCTTCAGGGAAGGGTTAGGGTTAGGGTTCGGGCTAGGGTTAGGGTTAGGGGATGGGGACGGTTTAGGGTCCAGGTGAGGGTACGACAACGCTTTAGGGGGAGCATACGTGTGAGGGCGCGGGTTAGTGTCAGGGTACGGGTTAGGATTAGGGGACGGGTGAGTGTCAGGCTTCGGGGAAGGGTTAGGGTTAGGGTTCGGGCTAGGGTTAGGGTTAGGGGCCGGGGACGGTTTAGGGTCCAGGTGAGGGTACGACAACGCTTTAGGGGGAGCGTACGTGTGAGGGCGCGGGTTAGTGTCAGCGTACGGGTTAGGATTAGGGGACGGGTGAGGGTCAGGCTTCGGGGAAGGGTTAGGGTTAGGGTTCGGGCTAGGGTTAGGGTTAGGGGACGGGGACGGTTTAGGGTCCAGGTGAGGGTACGACAACGCTTTAGGGGGAGCGTACGTGTGAGGGCGCGGGTTAGTGTCAGCGTACGGGTTAGGATTAGGGGACGGGTGAGGGTCAGGCTTCGGGGAAGGGTTAGGGTTAGGGTTCGGGCTAGGGTTAGGGTTAGGGGACGGGGACGGTTTAGGGTCCAGGTGAGGGTACGACAACGCTTTAGGGGGAGCGTACGTGTGAGGGCGCGGGATAGTGTCAGCGTACGGGTGAGGATTAGGGGACGGGTGAGTGTCAGGCTTCGGGGAAGTGTTAGGGTTAGGGTTCGGGCTAGGGTTAGGGTTAGGGGACGGGGACGGTTTAGGGTCCAGGTGAGGGTACGACAACGCTTTAGGGGGAGCGTACGTGTGAGGGCGCGGGTTAGTGTCAGCGTACGGGTCAGGATTAGGGGACGGGGGAGGGTCAGGCTTCGGGGAAGGGTTAGGGTTAGGGTTCGGGCTAGGGTTAGGGTTAGGGGACGGGGACGGTTTAGGGTCCAGGTGAGGGTACGACAACGCTTTAGGGGGAGCGTACGTGTGAGGGCGCGGGTTAGTGTCAGCGTACGGGTTAGGATTAGGGGACGGGTGAGGGTCAGGCTTCGGGGAAGGGTTAGGGTTAGGGTTCGGGCTAGGGTTAGGGTTAGGGGCCGGGGACGGTTTAGGGTCCAGGTGAGGGTACGACAACGCTTTAGGGGGAGCGTACGTGTGAGGGCGCGGGTTAGTGTCAGCGTACGGGTTAGGATTAGGGGACGGGTGAGGGTCAGGCTTCGGGGAAGGGTTAGGGTTAGGGTTCGGGCTAGGGTTAGGGTTAGGGGACGGGGACGGTTTACGGTCCAGGTGAGGGTACGACAACGCTTTAGGGGGAGCGTACGTGTGAGGGCGCGGCTTAGTGTCAGCGTACGGGTTAGGAATAGGGGACGGGTGAGGGTCAGGCTTCGGGGAAGGGTTAGGGTTAGGGTTCGGGCTAGGGTTAGGGTTAGGGGACGGGGACGGTTTAGGGTCCAGGTGAGGGTACGACAACGCTTTAGGGGGAGCGTACGTGTGAGGGCGCGGGTTAGTGTCAGCGTACGGGTTAGGATTAGGGGACGGGTGAGGGTCAGGCTTCGGGGAAGGGTTAGGGTTAGGGTTCGGGCTAGGGTTAGGGTTAGGGGACGGGGACGGTTTAGGGTCCAGGTGAGGGTACGACAACGCTTTAGGGGGAGCGTACGTGTGAGGGCGTGGGTTAGTGTCAGCGTACGCCTTAGGATTAGGGGACCCGGGAGGGTCAGGCTTCGGGGAAGGGTTAGGGTTAGGGTTCGGGCTAGGGTTAGGGTTAGGGGACGGGGACGGTTTAGGGTCCAGGTGAGGGTACGACAACGCTTTAGGGGGAGCGTACGCGTGAGGGCGCGGCTTAGTGTCAGTGTACGGGTTAGGATTAGGGGACGGGTGAGGGTCAGGCTTCGGGGAAGGGTTAGGGTTAGGGTTCGGGCTAGGGTTAGGGTTAGGACACGGGGACGGTTTAGGGTCCAGGTGAGGGTACGACAACGCTTTAGGGGGAGCGTACGTGTGAGGGCGCGGGTTAGTGTCAGCGTACGGGTTAGGATTAGGGGACGGGTGAGGGTCAGGCTTCGGGGAAGGGTTAGGGTTAGGGTTCGGGCTAGGGTTAGGGTTAGGGGACGGGGACGGTTTAGGGTCCAGGTGAGGGTACGACAACGCTTTAGGGGGAGCGTACGTGTGAGGGCGCGGGTTAGTGTCAGCGTACGGGTTAGGATTAGGGGACGGGTGAGGGTCAGGCTTCGGGGAAGGGTTAGGGTTAGGGTTCGAGCTAGGGTTAGGGGACGGGGACGGGGACGGTTTAGGGTCCAGGTGAGGGTACGACAACGCTTTAGGGGGAGCGTACGTGTGAGGGCGCGGGTTAGTGTCAGCGTACGGGTTAGGATTAGGGGACGGGTGAGGGTCAGGCTTCGGGGAAGGGTTAGGGTTAGGGTTCGGGCTAGGGTTAGGGTTAGGGGACGGGGACGGTTTAGGGTCCAGGTGAGGGTACGACAACGCTTTAGGGGGAGTGTACGTGTGAGGGCGCGGGTTAGTGTCAGCGTACGGGTTAGGATTAGGGGACAGGTGAGGGTCAGGCTTCGGGGAAGTGTTAGGGTTAGGGTTCGGGCTAGGGTTAGGGTTAGGGGACGGGGACGGTTTAGGGTCCAGGTGAGGGTACGACAACGCTTTAGGGGGAGCGTACGTGTGAGGGCGCGGGTTAGTGTCAGCGTACGGTTTAGGATTAGGGGACGGGTGAGGGTCAGGCTTCGGGGAAGGGTTAGGGTTAGGTTTCGGGCTAGGGTTAGGGTTAGGGGACAGGGACGGTTTAGGGTCCAGGTGAGGGTACGACAACGCTTTAGGGGGAGCGTACGTGTGAGGGCGCGGGTTAGTGTCAGCGTACGGGTTAGGATTAGGGGACGGGTGAGGGTCAGGCTTCGGGGAAGGGTTAGGGTTAGGGTTCGGGCTAGGGTTAGGGTTAGGGGACGGGGACGGTTTAGAGTCCAGGTGAGGGTACGACAACGCTTCAGGGGGAACGTACGTGTGAGGGCGCGGGTTAGGGTCAGCGTACGGGTTAGGATTAGGGGACGGGTGAGGGTCAGGCTTCGGGGAAGGGTTAGGGTTAGGGTTCGGGCTAGGGTTAGGTTTAGGGGACGGGGACGGTTTAGGGTCCAGGTGAGGGTACGACAACGCTTCAGGGGGAGCGTACGTGTGAGGGCGTGGGTTAGTGTCAGCGTACGGGTTAGGATTAGGGGACGGGTGAGTGTCAGGCTTCGGGGAAGGGTTAGGGTTAGGGTTCGGGCTAGGGTTAGGGTTAGGGGACGGGGACGGTTTAGGGTCCAGGTGAGGGTACGACAACGCTTCAGGGGGAGCGTACGTGTGAGGGCGCGGGTTAGTGTCAGCGTACGGGTTAGGATTAGGGGACGGGTGAGGGTCAGGCTTCGGGGAAGGGTTAGGGTTAGGGTTCGGGCTAGGGTTAGGGTTAGGGGCGGGGACGGTTTAGGGTCCAGGTGAGGGTACGACAACGCTTCAGGGGGAGCGTACGTGTGAGGGCGCGGGTTAGGGTCAGCGTACGGGTTAGGATTAGGGGACGGGTGAGGGTCAGGCTTCGGGGAAGGGTTAGGGTTAGGGTTCGGGCTAGGGTTAGGGTTAGGGGACGGGGACGGTTTAGGGTCCAGGTGAGGGTACGACAACGCTTTAGGGGGAGCGTACGTGTGAGGGCGCGGCTTAGTGTCAGCGTACGGGCTAGGATTAGGGGACGGGTGAGGGTCAATCTTCGGGGAAGGGTTAGGGTTAGGTTTCGGGCTAGGGTTAGGGTTAGGGGACGGGGACGGTTTAGGGTCCAGGTGAGGGTACGACAACCCTTCAGGGGGAGCGTACATGTGAGGGCGCGGGTTAGGGTCAGCGTACGGGTTAGGATTAGGGGACGGTTGAGGGTCAGGCTTCGGGGAAGGGTTAGGGTTAGGGTTCGGGCTAGGGTTAGGGTTAGGGGACGGGGACGGTTTAGGGTCCAGGTGAGGGTACGACAATGCTTCAGGGGGAGCGTACGTGTGAGGGCGCGGGTTAGGGTCAGCGTACGGGTTAGGATTAGGGGACGGTTGAGGGTCAGGCTTCGGGGAAGGGTTAGGGTTAGGGTTCGGGCTAGGGTTAGGGTTAGGGGACGGGGACGGTTTAGGGTCCAGGTGAGGGTACGACAACGCTTTAGGGGGAGCGTACGTGTGAGGGCGCGGCTTAGTGTCAGAGTACGGGTTAGGATTAGGGGACGGGTGAGGGTCAGGCTTCGGGGAAGCGTTAGGGTTAGGTTTCGGGCTAGGGTTAGGGTTAGGGGACGGGGACGGTTTAGGGTCCAGGTGAGGGTACGACAACCCTTTAGGGGGAGCGTACGTGTGAGGGCGCGGGTTAGTGTCAGCGTACGGGTTAGGATTAGGGGACGGGTGAGGGTCAGGCTTCGGGGAAGGGTTAGGGTTAGGGTTCGGGCTAGGGTTAGGGTTAGGGGACGGGGACGGTTTAGGGTCCAGATGAGGGTACGACAATGCTTCAGGGGGAGCGTACGTGTGAGGGCGCGGGTTAGGGTCAGCGTACGGGTTAGGATTAGGGGACGGGTGAGCGTCAGGCTTCGGGGAAGTGTTAGGGTTAGGGTTCGGGCTAGGGTTAGGGTTAGGGGACGGGGACGGTTTAGGGTCCAGGTGAGGGTACGACAACGCTTCAGGGGGAGCGTACATGTGAGGGCGCGGGTTAGGGTCAGCGTACGGGTTAGGATTAGGGGACGGTTGAGGGTCAGGCTTCGGGGAAGGGTTAGGGTTAGGGTTCGGTCTAGGGTTAGGGTTAGGGGACGGGGACGGTTTAGGGTCCAGGTGAGGGTACGACAACGTTTCAGGGGGAGCGTACGTGTGAGGGCGCGGGTTAGGGTCAGCGTACGGGTTAGGATTAGGGGACGGGTGAGGGTCAGGCTTCGGGGAAGGGTTAGGGTTAGGGTTCGGGCTAGGGTTAGGGTTAGGGGATGGGGCCGGTTTAGGGTCCAGGTGAGGGTACGACAACGCTTCAGGGGGAGCGTACATGTGAGGGCGCGGGTTAGTGTCAGCGTACGGGTTAGGATTAGGGGACGGGTGAGGGTCAGGCTTTGGGGAAGGGTTAGTGTTAGGGTTCGGGCTAGGGTTAGGGTTAGGGGACGGGGACGGTTTAGGGTCCAGGTGAGCGTACGACAACGCTTCAGGGGGAGTGTACGTGTGAGGGCGTGGGTTAGGGTCAGCGTACGGGTTAGGATTAGGGGACGGGTGAAGGTCAGGCTTCGGGGAAGGGTTAGGGTTAGGGTTCGGGCTAGGGTTAGGGGTAGGGGACGGGGACCGTTTAGGGTCCAGGTGAGGGTACGACAACGCTTCAGGGGGAGCGTACGTGTGAGGGCGCGTGTTAGGGTCAGCGTACGGGTTAGGATTAGGGGACGGTTGAGGGTCAGGCTTCGGGGAAGGGTTAGGGTTAGGGTTCGGGCTAGGGTTAGGGTTAGGGGACGGGGACGGTTTAGGGTCCAGGTGAGGGTACGACAACGCTTT
Source organism: Globicephala melas (assembly GCF_963455315.2). Classification (NCBI taxonomy): domain Eukaryota; kingdom Metazoa; phylum Chordata; class Mammalia; order Artiodactyla; family Delphinidae; genus Globicephala; species Globicephala melas. Next base: position 53,130,039 of record NC_083330.1, read on the forward strand.
AGGGGGAGCGTACGTGTGAGGGCGCGGGTTAGTGTCAGCGTACGGGTTAGGATTAGGGGACGGGTGAGGGTCAGGCTTCGGGGAAGGGTTAGGGTTAGGGTTCGGGCTAGGGTTAGGGGTAGGGGACGGGGACGGTTTAGGGTCCAGGTGAGGGTACGACAACGCTTCAGGGGGAGCGTACATGTGAGGGCGCGGGTTAGGGTCAGCGTACGGGTTAGGATTAGGGGACGGTTGAGGGTCAGGCTTCGGGGAAGGGTTAGGGTTAGGGTTCGGGCTAGGGTTAGGGTTAGGGGACGGGGACGGTTTAGGGTCCAGGTGAGGGTACGACAATGCTTCAGGGGGAGCGTACGTGTGAGGGCGCGGGTTAGGGTCAGCGTACGGGTTAGGATTAGGGGACGGTTGAGGGTCAGGCTTCGGGGAAGGGTTAGGGTTAGGGTTCGGGCTAGGGTTAGGGTTAGGGGACGGGGACGGTTTAGGGTCCAGGTGAGGGTACGACAACGCTTTAGGGGGAGCGTACGTGTGAGGGCGCGGCTTAGTGTCAGAGTACGGGTTAGGATTAGGGGACGGGTGAGGGTCAGGCTTCGGGGAAGCGTTAGGGTTAGGTTTCGGGCTAGGGTTAGGGTTAGGGGACGGGGACGGTTTAGGGTCCAGGTGAGGGTACGACAACCCTTTAGGGGGAGCGTACGTGTGAGGGCGCGGGTTAGTGTCAGCGTACGGGTTAGGATTAGGGGACGGGTGAGGGTCAGGCTTCGGGGAAGGGTTAGGGTTAGGGTTCGGGCTAGGGTTAGGGTTAGGGGACGGGGACGGTTTAGGGTCCAGATGAGGGTACGACAATGCTTCAGGGGGAGCGTACGTGTGAGGGCGCGGGTTAGGGTCAGCGTACGGGTTAGGATTAGGGGACGGGTGAGCGTCAGGCTTCGGGGAAGTGTTAGGGTTAGGGTTCGGGCTAGGGTTAGGGTTAGGGGACGGGGACGGTTTAGGGTCCAGGTGAGGGTACGACAACGCTTTAGGGGGAGCGTACGTGTGAGGGCGCGGGTTAGTGTCAGCGTACGGTTTAGGATTAGGGGACGGGTGAGGGTCAGGCTTCGGGGAAGGGTTAGGGTTAGGTTTCGGGCTAGGGTTAGGGTTAGGGGACGGGGACGGTTTAGGGTCCAGGTGAGGGTACGACAACGCTTTAGGGGGAGCGTACGTGTGAGGGCGCGGGTTAGTGTCAGCGTACGGGTTAGGATTAGGGGACGGGTGAGGGTCAGGCTTTGGGGAAGGGTTAGGGTTAGGGTTCGGGCTAGGGTTAGGGTTAGGGGACGGGGACGGTTTAGGGTCCAGGTGAGGGTACGACAACGCTTCAGGGGGAACGTACGTGTGAGGGCGCGGGTTAGGGTCAGCGTACGGGTTAGGATTAGGGGACGGGTGAGGGTCAGGCTTCGGGGAAGGGTTAGGGTTAGGGTTTGGGCTAGGGTTAGGTTTAGGGGACGGGGACGGTTTAGGGTCCAGGTGAGGGTATGACAACGCTTTAGGGTGAGCGTACGTGTGAGGGTGCGGGTTAGTGTCAGCGTACGGGTTAGGATTATGGGACGGGTGAGGGTCAGGCTTCGGGGAAGGGTTAGGGTTAGGGTTCGGGCTAGGGTTAGGGTTAGGCGACGGGGACGGTTTAGGGTCCAGGTGAGGGTACGACAACGCTTTAGGGGGAGCGTACGTGTGAGGGCGCGGGTTAGTGTCAGCGTACGGGTTAGGATTAGGGGACGGGTGAGGGTCAGGCTTCGGGGAAGTGTTAGGGTTAGGGTTCGGGCTAGGGTTAGGGTTAGGGGACGGGGACGGTTTAGGGTCCAGGTGAGGGTACGACAACGCTTTAGGGGGAGCGTACGTGTGAGGGCGCGGGTTAGTGTCAGCGTACGGGTTAGGATTAGGGGACGGGTGAGGGTCAGGCTTCGGGGAAGGGTTAGGGTTAGGGTTCGGGCTAGGGTTAGGGTTAGGGGACGGGGACGGTTTAGGGTCCAGGTGAGGGTACGACAACGCTTTAGGGGGAGCGTACGTGTGAGGGCGCGGGTTAGTGTCAGCGTACGGGTTAGGATTGGGGACGGGTGAGGGTCAGGCTTCGGGGAAGGGTTAGGGTTAGGGTTCGGGCTAGGGTTAGGGTTAGGGGACGGGGACGGTTTAGGGTCCAGGTGAGGGTACGACAACGCTTTAGGGGGAGCGTACGTGTGAGGGCGCAGGTTAGTGTCAGCGTACGGGTTAGGATTAGGGGACGGGTGAGGGTCAGGCTTCGGGGAAGGGTTAGGGTTAGGGTTCGGGCTAGGGTTAGGGTTAGGGGACGGGGACGGTTTAGGGTCCAGGTGAGGGTACGACAACGCTTTAGGGGGAGCGTACGTGTGAGGGCGCAGGTTAGTGTCAGCGTACGGGTTAGGATTAGGGGACGGGTGAGGGTCAGGCTTCGGGGAAGGGTTAGGGTTAGGGTTCGGGCTAGGGTTAGGGTTAGGGGACGGGGACGGTTTAGGGTCCAGGTGAGGGTACGAGAACGCTTCAGGGGGAGCGTACGTGTGAGGGCGCGGCTTAGTGTCAGCGTACTGGTTAGGATTAGGGGACGGGTGAGGGTCAGGCTTCGGGGAAGGGTTAGGGTTAGGGTTCGGGCTAGGGTTAGGGTTAGGGGACGGGGACGGTTTAGGGTCCAGGTGAGGGTACGACAACGCTTCAGGGGGAGCGTACGTGTGAGGGCGCGGGTTAGTGTCAGCGTACGGGTTAGGATTAGGGGACGGGTGAGGGTCAGGCTTCGGGGAAGGGTTAGGGTTAGGGTTCGGGCTAGGGTTAGGGTTAGGGGACGGGGACGGTTTAGGGTCCAGGTGAGGGTACGACAACGCTTTAGGGGGAGCGTACGTGTGAGGGCGCGGGTTAGTGTCAGCGTACGGGTTAGGATTAGGGGACGGGTGAGGGTCAGGCTTCGGGGAAGGGTTAGGGTTAGGGTTCGGGCTAGGGTTAGGGGTAGGGGACGGGGACGGTTTAGGGTCCAGGTGAGGGTACGACAACGCTTCAGGGGGAGCGTACGTGTGAGGGCGCGGGTTAGGGTCAGCGTACGGGTTAGGATTAGGGGACGGTTGAGGGTCAGGCTTCGGGGAAGGGTTAGGGTTAGGGTTCGGGCTAGGGTTAGGGTTAGGGGACGGGGACGGTTTAGGGTCCAGGTGAGGGTACGACAACGCTTTAGGGGGAGCGTACGTGTGAGGGCGCGGCTTAGTGTCAGCGTACGGGTTAGGATTAGGGGACGGGTGAGGGTCAGGCTTCGGGGAAGCGTTAGGGTTAGGTTTCGGGCTAGGGTTAGGGTTAGGGGACGGGGACGGTTTAGGGTCCAGGTGAGGGTACGACAACGCTTTAGGGGGAGCGTACGTGTGAGGGCGCGGGTTAGTGTCAGCGTACGGGTTAGGATTAGGGGACGGGTGAGGGTCAGGCTTCGGGGAAGGGTTAGGGTTAGGGTTCGGGCTAGGGTTAGGGTTAGGGGACGGGGACGGTTTAGGGTCCAGATGAGGGTACGACAATGCTTCAGGGGGAGCGTACGTGTGAGGGCGTGGGTTAGGGTCAGCGTACGGGTTAGGATTAGGGGACGGGTGAGGGTCAGGCTTCGGGGAAGGGTTAGGGTTAGGGTTCGGGCTAGGGTTAGGGTTAGGGGACGGGGACGGTTTAGGGTCCAGGTGAGGGTACGACAACGCTTTAGGGGGAGCGTACGTGTGAGGGCGCGGGTTAGTGTCAGCGTACGGTTTAGGATTAGGGGACGGGTGAGGGTCAGGCTTCGGGGAAGGGTTAGGGTTAGGTTTCGGGCTAGGGTTAGGGTTAGGGGATGGGGACGGTTTAGGGTCCAGGTGAGGGTACGACAACGCTTTAGGGGGAGCGTACGTGTGAGGGCGCGGGTTAGTGTCAGCGTACGGGTTAGGATTAGGGGACGGGTGAGGGTCAGGCTTCGGGGAAGGGTTAGGGTTAGGGTTCGGGCTAGGGTTAGGGTTAGGGGACGGGGACGGTTTAGGGTCCAGGTGAGTGTACGACAACGCTTCAGGGGGAACGTACGTGTGAGGGCGCGGGTTAGGGTCAGCGTACGGGTTAGGATTAGGGGACGGGTGAGGGTCAGGCTTCGGGGAAGGGTTAGGGTTAGGGTTCGGGCTAGGGTTAGGGTTAGGGGACGGGGACGGTTTAGGGTCCAGGTGAGGGTACGACAACGCTTTAGGGGGAGCGTACGTGTGAGGGCGCGGGTTAGTGTCAGCGTACGCGTTAGGATTAGGGGACGGGTGAGGGTCAGGCTTCGGGGAAGGGTTAGGGTTAGGGTTCGGGCTAGGGTTAGGGTTAGGGGACGGGGACGGTTTAGGGTCCAGGTGAGGGTACGACAACACTTTAGGGGGAGCGTACGTGTGAGGGCGCGGGTTAGTGTCAGCGTACGGGTTAGGATTAGGGGACGGGTGAGGGTCAGGCTTCGGGGAAGGGTTAGGGTTAGGGTTCGGGCTAGGGTTAGGGTTAGGGGACGGGGACGGTTTAGGGTCCAGGTGAGGGTACGACAACGCTTTAGGGGGAGCGTACGTGTGAGGGCGCGGGTTAGCGTCAGCGTACGGGTTAGGATTAGGGGACGGGTGAGGGTCAGGCTTCGGGGAAGGGTTAGGGTTGGGTTCGGGCTAGGGTTAGGGTTAGGGGACGGGGACGGTTTAGGGTCCAGGTGAGGGTACGACAACGCTTTAGGGGGAGCGTACGTGTGAGGGCGCGGGTTAGCGTCAGCGTACGGGTTAGGATTAGGGGACGGGTGAGGGTCAGGCTTTGGGAAGGGTTAGGGTTAGGGTTCGGGCTAGGGTTAGGGTTAGGGGACGGGGACGGTTTAGGGTCCAGGTGAGGGTACGACAACGCTTTAGGGGGAGCGTACGTGTGAGGGCGCGGGTTAGCGTCAGCGTACGGGTTAGGATTAGGGGACGGGTGAGGGTCAGGCTTCGGGGAAGGGTTAGGGTTAGGTTTCGGGCTAGGGTTAGGGTTAGGGGATGGGGACGGTTTAGGGTCCAGGTGAGGGTACGACAATGCTTTAGGGGGAGCGTACGTGTGAGGGCGCGGGTTAGCGTCAGCGTACGGGTTAGGATTAGGGGACGGGTGAGGGTCAGGCTTCGGGGAAGGGTTAGGGTTAGGGTTCGGGCTAGGGTTAGGGTTAGGGGACAGGGACGGTTTAGGGTCCAGGTGAGGGTACGACAACGCTTTAGGGGGAGCGTACGTGTGAGGGCGCGGGTTAGTGTCAGCGTACGCGTTAGGATTAGGGGACGGGTGAGGGTCAGGCTTCGGGGAAGGGTTAGGGTTAGGGTTCGGGCTAGGGTTAGGGTTAGGGGACGGGGACGGTTTAGGGTCCAGGTGAGGGTACGACAACGCTTTAGGGGGAGCGTACGTGTGAGGGCGCGGGTTAGTGTCAGCGTACGGGTTAGGATTAGGGGACGGGTGAGGGTCAGGCTTCGGGGAAGGGTTAGGGTTAGGGTTCGGGCTAGGGTTAGGGTTAGGGGACGGGGACGGTTTAGGGTCCAGGTGAGGGTACGACAACGCTTTAGGGGGAGCGTACGTGTGAGGGCGCGGGTTAGCGTCAGCGTACGGGTTAGGATTAGGGGACGGGTGAGGGTCAGGCTTCGGGGAAGGGTTAGGGTTAGGGTTCGGGCTAGGGTTAGGGTTAGGGGACGGGGACGGTTTAGGGTCCAGGTGAGGGTACGACAACGCTTTAGGGGGAGCGTACGTGTGAGGGCGCGGGTTAGCGTCAGCGTACGGGTTAGGATTAGGGGACGGGTGAGGGTCAGGCTTCGGGGAAGGGTTAGGGTTAGGGTTCGGGCTAGGGTTAGGGTTAGGGGACGGGGACGGTTTAGGGTCCAGGTGAGGGTACGACAACGCTTTAGGGGGAGCGTACGTGTGAGGGCGCGGGTTAGTGTCAGCGTACGGGTTAGGATTAGGGGACGGGTGAGGGTCAGGCTTCGGGGAAGGGTTAGGGTTAGGGTTCGGGCTAGGGTTAGGGTTAGGGGATGGGGACGGTTTAGGGTCCAGGTGAGGGTACGACAATGCTTTAGGGGGAGCGTACGTGTGAGGGCGCGGGTTAGCGTCAGCGTACGGGTTAGGATTAGGGGACGGGTGAGGGTCAGGCTTCGGGGAAGGGTTAGGGTTAGGGTTCGGGCTAGGGTTAGGGTTAGGGGACAGGGACGGTTTAGGGTCCAGGTGAGGGTACGACAACGCTTTAGGGGGAGCGTATGTGTGAGGGCGCGGGTTAGTGTCAGCGTACGGGTTAGGATTAGGGGACGGGTGAGGGTCAGGCTTCGGGGAAGGGTTAGGGTTAGGGTTCGGGCTAGGGTTAGGGTTAGGGGACGGGGACGGTTTACGGTCCAGGTGAGGGTACGACAACGCTTTAGGGGGAGCGTACGTGTGAGGGCGCGGGTTAGTGTCAGCGTACGGTTTAAGATTAGGGGACGGGTGAGGGTCAGGCTTCGGGGAAGGGTTAGGGTTAGGGTTCGGGCTAGGGTTAGGGTTAGGGGACGGGGACGGTTTAGGGTCCAGGTGAGGGTACGACAACGCTTTAGGGGGAGCGTACGTGTGAGGGCGTGGCTTAGTGTCAGCGTACGGGTTAGGATTAGGGGACGGGTGAGGGTCAGGCTTCGGGGAAGGGTTAGGGTTAGGGTTCGGGCTAGGGTTAGGGTTAGGGGACGGGGACTGTTTAGGGTCCAGGTGAGGGTACGACAACGCTTTAGGGGGAGCGTACGTGTGAGGGCGCGGGTTAGTGTCAGCGTACGGGTTAGGATTAGGGGACGGGTGAGGGTCAGGCTTCGGGGAAGGGTTAGGGTTAGGGTTCGGGCTAGGGTTAGGGTTAGGGGACGGGGACGGTTTAGGGTCCAGGTGAGGGTACGACAACGCTTTAGGGGGAGCGTACGTGTGAGGGCGCGGCTTGGTGTCAGCGTACGGGTTAGGATTAGGGGACGGGTGAGGGTCAGGCTTCGGGGAAGGGTTAGGGTTAGGGTTCGGGCTAGGGTTAGGGTTAGGGGACGGGGACGGTTTAGGGTCCAGGTGAGGGTACGACAACGCTTTAGGGGGAGCGTACGTGTGAGGGCGCGGGTTAGTGTCAGCGTACGGGTTAGGATTAGGGGACGGGTGAGGGTCAGGCTTCGGGGAAGGGTTAGGGTTAGGGTTCGGGCTAGGGTTAGGGTTAGGGGACGGGGAAGGTTTAGGGTCCAGGTGAGGGTACGACAACGCTTTAGGGGGAGCGTACGTGTGAGGGCGCGGGTTATTGTCCGCGTACTCCTTAGGATTAGGGGACGGGGGAGGGTCAGGCTTCGGGGAAGGGTTAGGGTTAGGGATCGGGCTAGGATTAGGGTTAGGGGACGGGGACGGTTTAGGGTCCAGGTGAGGGTACGACAACGCTTTAGGGGGAGCGTACGTGTGAGGGCGCGGGTTAGTGTCAGCGTACGGGTTAGGATTAGAGGACGGGTGAGGGTCAGGCTTCGGGGAAGGATTAGGGTTAGGGTTCGGGCTAGGGTTAGGGTTAGGGGACGGGGACGGTTTAAGGTCCAGGTGAGGGTACGACAACGCTTTAGGGGGAGCGTACATGTGAGGGCGCGGGTTAGTGTCAGCGTACGGGTTAGGATTAGGGGACGGGTGAGTGTCAGGCTTCGGGGAAGGGTTAGGGTTAGGGTTCGGGCTAGGGTTAGGGTTAGGGGACGGGGACGGTTTAGGGTCCAGGTGAGGGTACGACAACGCTTTAGGGGGAGCGTACGTGTGAGGGCGCGGGTTAGTGTCAGCGTACGGGTTAGGATTAGGGGACGGGTGAGGGTCAGGCTTCGGGGAAGGGTTAGGGTTAGGGTTCGGGCTAGGGTTAGGGTTAGGGGACGGGGACGGTTTAGGGTCCAGGTGAGGGTACGACAACGCTTTAGGGGGAGCGTACGTGTGAGGGCGCGGGTTAGTGTCAGCGTACGGTTTAGGATTAGGGGACGGGTGAGGGTCAGGCTTCGGGGAAGGGTTAGGGTTAGTGTTCGGGCTAGGGTTAGGGTTAGGGGACGGGGACGGTTTAGGGTTCAGGTGAGGGTACGACAACGCTTTAGGGGGAGCGTACGTGTGAGGGCGCGGGTTAGTGTCAGCGTACGGGTTAGGATTAGGGGACGGGTGAGGGTCAGGCTTCGGGGAAGGGTTAGGGTTAGGGTTCGGGCTAGGGTTAGGGTTAGGGGACGGGGACGGTTTAGGGTCCAGGTGAGGGTACGACAACGCTTTAGGGGGAGCGTACGTGTGAGGGCGTGGCTTAGTGTCCGCGTACGGGTTAGGATTAGGGGACGGGTGAGGGTCAGGCTTCGGGGAAGGGTTAGGGTTAGGGTTCGGGCTAGGGTTAGGGTTAGGGGACGGGGACGGTTTAGGGTCCAGGTGAGGGTACGACAACGCTTCAGGGGGAACGTACGTGTGAGGGCGCGGGTTAGGGTCAGCGTACGGGTTAGGATTAGGGGACGGGTGAGGGTCAGGCTTCGGGGAAGGGTTAGGGTTAGGGTTCGGGCTAGGGTTAGGGTTAGGGGACGGGGACGGTTTAGGGTCCAGGTGAGGGTACGACAACGCTTTAGGGGGAGCGTACGTGTGAGGGCGCGGGTTAGTGTCAGCGTACGCGTTAGGATTAGGGGACGGGTGAGGGTCAGGCTTCGGGGAAGGGTTAGGGTTAGGGTTCGGGCTAGGGTTAGGGTTAGGGGACGGGGACGGTTTAGGGTCCAGGTGAGGGTACGACAACACTTTAGGGGGAGCGTACGTGTGAGGGCGCGGGTTAGTGTCAGCGTACGGGTTAGGATTAGGGGACGGGTGAGGGTCAGGCTTCGGGGAAGGGTTAGGGTTAGGGTTCGGGCTAGGGTTAGGGTTAGGGGACGGGGACGGTTTAGGGTCCAGGTGAGGGTACGACAACGCTTTAGGGGGAGCGTACGTGTGAGGGCGCGGGTTAGCGTCAGCGTACGGGTTAGGATTAGGGGACGGGTGAGGGTCAGGCTTCGGGGAAGGGTTAGGGTTAGGGTTCGGGCTAGGGTTAGGGTTAGGGGACGGGGACGGTTTAGGGTCCAGGTGAGGGTACGACAACGCTTTAGGGGGAGCGTACGTGTGAGGGCGCGGGTTAGCGTCAGCGTACGGGTTAGGATTAGGGGACGGGTGAGGGTCAGGCTTTGGGAAGGGTTAGGGTTAGGGTTCGGGCTAGGGTTAGGGTTAGGGGACGGGGACGGTTTAGGGTCCAGGTGAGGGTACGACAACGCTTTAGGGGGAGCGTACGTGTGAGGGCGCGGGTTAGCGTCAGCGTACGGGTTAGGATTAGGGGTCGGGTGAGGGTCAGGCTTCGGGGAAGGGTTAGGGTTAGGTTTCGGACTAGGGTTAGGGTTAGGGGATGGGGACGGTTTAGGGTCCAGGTGAGGGTACGACAATGCTTTAGGGGGAGCGTACGTGTGAGGGCGCGGGTTAGCGTCAGCGTACGGGTTAGGATTAGGGGACGGGTGAGGGTCAGGCTTCGGGGAAGGGTTAGGGTTAGGGTTCGGGCTAGGGTTAGGGTTAGGGGACAGGGACGGTTTAGGGTCCAGGTGAGGGTACGACAACGCTTTAGGGGGAGCGTACGTGTGAGGGCGCGGGTTAGTGTCAGCGTACGGTTTAGGATTAGGGGACGGGTGAGGGTCAGGCTTCGGGGAAGGGTTAGGGTTAGGTTTCGGGCTAGGGTTAGGGTTAGGGGATGGGGACGGTTTAGGGTCCAGGTGAGGGTACGACAACGCTTTAGGGGGAGCGTACGTGTGAGGGCGCAGGTTAGTGTCAGCGTACGGTTTAGGATTAGGGGACGGGTGAGGGTCAGGCTTCGGGGAAGGGTTAGGGTTAGGGTTCGGGCTAGGGTTAGGGTTAGGGGACGGGGACGGTTTAGGGTCCAGGTGAGGGTACGACAACGCTTCAGGGGGAACGTACGTGTGAGGGCGCGGGTTAGGGTCAGCGTACGGGTTAGGATTAGGGGACGGGTGAGGGTCAGGCTTCGGGGAAGGGTTAGGGTTAGGGTTCGGGCTAGGGTTAGGGTTAGGGGACGGGGACGGTTTAGGGTCCAGGTGAGGGTACGACAACGCTTTAGGGGGAGCGTACGTGTGAGGGCGCGGGTTAGCGTCAGCGTACGGGTTAGGATTAGGGGACGGGTGAGGGTCAGGCTTCGGGGAAGGGTTAGGGTTAGGGTTCGGGCTAGGGTTAGGGTTAGGGGACGGGGACGGTTTAGGGTCCAGGTGAGGGTACGACAACGCTTTAGGGGGAGCGTACGTGTGAGGGCGCGGGTTAGCGTCAGCGTACGGGTTAGGATTAGGGGACGGGTGAGGGTCAGGCTTCGGGGAAGGGTTAGGGTTAGGGTTCGGGCTAGGGTTAGGGTTAGGGGACGGGGACGGTTTAGGGTCCAGGTGAGGGTACGACAACGCTTTAGGGGGAGCGTACGTGTGAGGGCGCGGGTTAGTGTCAGCGTACGGGTTAGGATTAGGGGACGGGTGAGGGTCAGGCTTCGGGGAAGGGTTAGGGTTAGGGTTCGGGCTAGGGTTAGGGTTAGGGGATGGGGACGGTTTAGGGTCCAGGTGAGGGTACGACAATGCTTTAGGGGGAGCGTACGTGTGAGGGCGCGGGTTAGCGTCAGCGTACGGGTTAGGATTAGGGGACGGGTGAGGGTCAGGCTTCGGGGAAGGGTTAGGGTTAGGGTTCGGGCTAGGGTTAGGGTTAGGGGACAGGGACGGTTTAGGGTCCAGGTGAGGGTACGACAACGCTTTAGGGGGAGCGTATGTGTGAGGGCGCGGGTTAGTGTCAGCGTACGGGTTAGGATTAGGGGACGGGTGAGGGTCAGGCTTCGGGGAAGGGTTAGGGTTAGGGTTCGGGCTAGGGTTAGGGTTAGGGGACGGGGACGGTTTACGGTCCAGGTGAGGGTACGACAACGCTTTAGGGGGAGCGTACGTGTGAGGGCGCGGGTTAGTGTCAGCGTACGGTTTAAGATTAGGGGACGGGTGAGGGTCAGGCTTCGGGGAAGGGTTAGGGTTAGGGTTCGGGCTAGGGTTAGGGTTAGGGGACGGGGACGGTTTAGGGTCCAGGTGAGGGTACGACAACGCTTTAGGGGGAGCGTACGTGTGAGGGCGTGGCTTAGTGTCAGCGTACGGGTTAGGATTAGGGGACGGGTGAGGGTCAGGCTTCGGGGAAGGGTTAGGGTTAGGGTTCGGGCTAGGGTTAGGGTTAGGGGACGGGGACTGTTTAGGGTCCAGGTGAGGGTACGACAACGCTTTAGGGGGAGCGTACGTGTGAGGGCGCGGGTTAGTGTCAGCGTACGGGTTAGGATTAGGGGACGGGTGAGGGTCAGGCTTCGGGGAAGGGTTAGGGTTAGGGTTCGGGCTAGGGTTAGGGTTAGGGGACGGGGACGGTTTAGGGTCCAGGTGAGGGTACGACAACGCTTTAGGGGGAGCGTACGTGTGAGGGCGCGGCTTGGTGTCAGCGTACGGGTTAGGATTAGGGGACGGGTGAGGGTCAGGCTTCGGGGAAGGGTTAGGGTTAGGGTTCGGGCTAGGGTTAGGGTTAGGGGACGGGGACGGTTTAGGGTCCAGGTGAGGGTACGACAACGCTTTAGGGGGAGCGTACGTGTGAGGGCGCGGGTTAGTGTCAGCGTACGGGTTAGGATTAGGGGACGGGTGAGGGTCAGGCTTCGGGGAAGGGTTAGGGTTAGGGTTCGGGCTAGGTTTAGGGTTAGGGGACGGGGAAGGTTTAGGGTCCAGGTGAGGGTACGACAACGCTTTAGGGGGAGCGTACGTGTGAGGGCGCGGGTTATTGTCCGCGTACTCCTTAGGATTAGGGGACGGGTGAGGGTCAGGCTTCGGGGAAGGGTTAGGGTTAGGGTTCGGGCTAGGGTTAGGGTTAGGGGACGGGGACGGTTTAGGGTCCAGGTGAGGGTACGACAACGCTTTAGGGGGAGCGTACGTGTGAGGGCGCGGGTTAGTGTCAGCGTACGGGTTAGGATTAGGGGACGGGTGAGGGTCAGGCTTCGGGGAAGGGTTAGGGTTAGGGTTCGGGCTAGGGTTAGGGTTAGGGGATGGGGACGGTTTAGGGTCCAGGTGAGGGTACGACAATGCTTTAGGGGGAGCGTACGTGTGAGGGCGCGGGTTAGCGTCAGCGTACGGGTTAGGATTAGGGGACGGGTGAGGGTCAGGCTTCGGGGAAGGGTTAGGGTTAGGGTTCGGGCTAGGGTTAGGGTTAGGGGACAGGGACGGTTTAGGGTCCAGGTGAGGGTACGACAACGCTTTAGGGGGAGCGTATGTGTGAGGGCGCGGGTTAGTGTCAGCGTACGGGTTAGGATTAGGGGACGGGTGAGGGTCAGGCTTCGGGGAAGGGTTAGGGTTAGGGTTCGGGCTAGGGTTAGGGTTAGGGGACGGGGACGGTTTACGGTCCAGGTGAGGGTACGACAACGCTTTAGGGGGAGCGTACGTGTGAGGGCGCGGGTTAGTGTCAGCGTACGGTTTAAGATTAGGGGACGGGTGAGGGTCAGGCTTCGGGGAAGGGTTAGGGTTAGGGTTCGGGCTAGGGTTAGGGTTAGGGGACGGGGACGGTTTAGGGTCCAGGTGAGGGTACGACAACGCTTTAGGGGGAGCGTACGTGTGAGGGCGTGGCTTAGTGTCAGCGTACGGGTTAGGATTAGGGGACGGGTGAGGGTCAGGCTTCGGGGAAGGGTTAGGGTTAGGGTTCGGGCTAGGGTTAGGGTTAGGGGACGGGGACTGTTTAGGGTCCAGGTGAGGGTACGACAACGCTTTAGGGGGAGCGTACGTGTGAGGGCGCGGGTTAGTGTCAGCGTACGGGTTAGGATTAGGGGACGGGTGAGGGTCAGGCTTCGGGGAAGGGTTAGGGTTAGGGTTCGGGCTAGGGTTAGGGTTAGGGGACGGGGACGGTTTAGGGTCCAGGTGAGGGTACGACAACGCTTTAGGGGGAGCGTACGTGTGAGGGCGCGGCTTGGTGTCAGCGTACGGGTTAGGATTAGGGGACGGGTGAGGGTCAGGCTTCGGGGAAGGGTTAGGGTTAGGGTTCGGGCTAGGGTTAGGGTTAGGGGACGGGGACGGTTTAGGGTCCAGGTGAGGGTACGACAACGCTTTAGGGGGAGCGTACGTGTGAGGGCGCGGGTTAGTGTCAGCGTACGGGTTAGGATTAGGGGACGGGTGAGGGTCAGGCTTCGGGGAAGGGTTAGGGTTAGGGTTCGGGCTAGGGTTAGGGTTAGGGGACGGGGAAGGTTTAGGGTCCAGGTGAGGGTACGACAACGCTTTAGGGGGAGCGTACGTGTGAGGGCGCGGGTTATTGTCCGCGTACTCCTTAGGATTAGGCGACGGGGGAGGGTCAGGCTTCGGGGAAGGGTTAGGGTTAGGGATCGGGCTAGGGTTAGGGTTAGGGGACGGGGACGGTTTAGGGTCCAGGTGAGGGTACGACAACGCTTTAGGGGGAGCGTACGTGTGAGGGCGCGGGTTAGTGTCAGCGTACGGGTTAGGATTAGAGGACGGGTGAGGGTCAGGCTTCGGGGAAGGATTAGGGTTAGGGTTCGGGCTAGGGTTAGGGTTAGGGGACGGGGACGGTTTAAGGTCCAGGTGAGGGTACGACAACGCTTTAGGGGGAGCGTACATGTGAGGGCGCGGGTTAGTGTCAGCGTACGGGTTAGGATTAGGGGACGGGTGAGTGTCAGGCTTCGGGGAAGGGTTAGGGTTAGGGTTCGGGCTAGGGTTAGGGTTAGGGGACGGGGACGGTTTAGGGTCCAGGTGAGGGTACGACAACGCTTTAGGGGGAGCGTACGTGTGAGGGCGCGGGTTAGTGTCAGCGTACGGGTTAGGATTAGGGGACGGGTGAGGGTCAGGCTTCGGGGAAGGGTTAGGGTTAGGGTTCGGGCTAGGGTTAGGGTTAGGGGACGGGGACGGTTTAGGGTCCAGGTGAGGGTACGACAACGCTTTAGGGGGAGCGTACGTGTGAGGGCGCGGGTTAGTGTCAGCGTACGGTTTAGGATTAGGGGACGGGTGAGGGTCAGGCTTCGGGGAAGGGTTAGGGTTAGTGTTCGGGCTAGGGTTAGGGTTAGGGGACGGGGACGGTTTAGGGTTCAGGTGAGGGTACGACAACGCTTTAGGGGGAGCGTACGTGTGAGGGCGCGGGTTAGTGTCAGCGTACGGGTTAGGATTAGGGGACGGGTGAGGGTCAGGCTTCGGGGAAGGGTTAGGGTTAGGGTTCGGGCTAGGGTTAGGGTTAGGGGACGGGGACGGTTTAGGGTCCAGGTGAGGGTACGACAACGCTTTAGGGGGAGCGTACGTGTGAGGGCGTGGCTTAGTGTCCGCGTACGGGTTAGGATTAGGGGACGGGTGAGGGTCAGGCTTCGGGGAAGGGTTAGGGTTAGGGTTCGGGCTAGGGTTAGGGTTAGGGGACGGGGACGGTTTAGGGTCCAGGTGAGGGTACGACAACGCTTCAGGGGGAACGTACGTGTGAGGGCGCGGGTTAGGGTCAGCGTACGGGTTAGGATTAGGGGACGGGTGAGGGTCAGGCTTCGGGGAAGGGTTAGGGTTAGGGTTCGGGCTAGGGTTAGGGTTAGGGGACGGGGACGGTTTAGGGTCCAGGTGAGGGTACGACAACGCTTTAGGGGGAGCGTACGTGTGAGGGCGCGGGTTAGTGTCAGCGTACGCGTTAGGATTAGGGGACGGGTGAGGGTCAGGCTTCGGGGAAGGGTTAGGGTTAGGGTTCGGGCTAGGGTTAGGGTTAGGGGACGGGGACGGTTTAGGGTCCAGGTGAGGGTACGACAACACTTTAGGGGGAGCGTACGTGTGAGGGCGCGGGTTAGTGTCAGCGTACGGGTTAGGATTAGGGGACGGGTGAGGGTCAGGCTTCGGGGAAGGGTTAGGGTTAGGGTTCGGGCTAGGGTTAGGGTTAGGGGACGGGGACGGTTTAGGGTCCAGGTGAGGGTACGAAAACGCTTTAGGGGGAGCGTACGTGTGAGGGCGCGGGTTAGCGTCAGCGTACGGGTTAGGATTAGGGGACGGGTGAGGGTCAGGCTTCGGGGAAGGGTTAGGGTTAGGGTTCGGGCTAGGGTTAGGGTTAGGGGACGGGGACGGTTTAGGGTCCAGGTGAGGGTACGACAACGCTTTAGGGGGAGCGTACGTGTGAGGGCGCGGGTTAGCGTCAGCGTACGGGTTAGGATTAGGGGACGGGTGAGGGTCAGGCTTTGGGAAGGGTTAGGGTTAGGGTTCGGGCTAGGGTTAGGGTTAGGGGACGGGGACGGTTTAGGGTCCAGGTGAGGGTACGACAACGCTTTAGGGGGAGCGTACGTGTGAGGGCGCGGGTTAGCGTCAGCGTACGGGTTAGGATTAGGGGTCGGGTGAGGGTCAGGCTTCGGGGAAGGGTTAGGGTTAGGTTTCGGGCTAGGGTTAGGGTTAGGGGATGGGGACGGTTTAGGGTCCAGGTGAGGGTACGACAACGCTTTAGGGGGAGCGTACGTGTGAGGGCGCAGGTTAGTGTCAGCGTACGGTTTAGGATTAGGGGACGGGTGAGGGTCAGGCTTCGGGGAAGGGTTAGGGTTAGGGTTCGGGCTAGGGTTAGGGTTAGGGGACGGGGACGGTTTAGGGTCCAGGTGAGGGTACGACAACGCTTCAGGGGGAACGTACGTGTGAGGGCGCGGGTTAGGGTCAGCGTACGGGTTAGGATTAGGGGACGGGTGAGGGTCAGGCTTCGGGGAAGGGTTAGGGTTAGGGTTCGGGCTAGGGTTAGGGTTAGGGGACGGGGACGGTTTAGGGTCCAGGTGAGGGTACGACAACGCTTTAGGGGGAGCGTACGTGTGAGGGCGCGGGTTAGCGTCAGCGTACGGGTTAGGATTAGGGGACGGGTGAGGGTCAGGCTTCGGGGAAGGGTTAGGGTTAGGGTTCGGGCTAGGGTTAGGGTTAGGGGACGGGGACGGTTTAGGGTCCAGGTGAGGGTACGACAACGCTTTAGGGGGAGCGTACGTGTGAGGGCGCGGGTTAGCGTCAGCGTACGGGTTAGGATTAGGGGACGGGTGAGGGTCAGGCTTCGGGGAAGGGTTAGGGTTAGGGTTCGGGCTAGGGTTAGGGTTAGGGGACGGGGACGGTTTAGGGTCCAGGTGAGGGTACGACAACGCTTTAGGGGGAGCGTACGTGTGAGGGCGCGGGTTAGTGTCAGCGTACGGGTTAGGATTAGGGGACGGGTGAGGGTCAGGCTTCGGGGAAGGGTTAGGGTTAGGGTTCGGGCTAGGGTTAGGGTTAGGGGATGGGGACGGTTTAGGGTCCAGGTGAGGGTACGACAATGCTTTAGGGGGAGCGTACGTGTGAGGGCGCGGGTTAGCGTCAGCGTACGGGTTAGGATTAGGGGACGGGTGAGGGTCAGGCTTCGGGGAAGGGTTAGGGTTAGGGTTCGGGCTAGGGTTAGGGTTAGGGGACAGGGACGGTTTAGGGTCCAGGTGAGGGTACGACAACGCTTTAGGGGGAGCGTATGTGTGAGGGCGCGGGTTAGTGTCAGCGTACGGGTTAGGATTAGGGGACGGGTGAGGGTCAGGCTTCGGGGAAGGGTTAGGGTTAGGGTTCGGGCTAGGGTTAGGGTTAGGGGACGGGGACGGTTTACGGTCCAGGTGAGGGTACGACAACGCTTTAGGGGGAGCGTACGTGTGAGGGCGCGGGTTAGTGTCAGCGTACGGTTTAAGATTAGGGGACGGGTGAGGGTCAGGCTTCGGGGAAGGGTTAGGGTTAGGGTTCGGGCTAGGGTTAGGGTTAGGGGACGGGGACGGTTTAGGGTCCAGGTGAGGGTACGACAACGCTTTAGGGGGAGCGTACGTGTGAGGGCGTGGCTTAGTGTCAGCGTACGGGTTAGGATTAGGGGACGGGTGAGGGTCAGGCTTCGGGGAAGGGTTAGGGTTAGGGTTCGGGCTAGGGTTAGGGTTAGGGGACGGGGACTGTTTAGGGTCCAGGTGAGGGTACGACAACGCTTTAGGGGGAGCGTACGTGTGAGGGCGCGGGTTAGTGTCAGCGTACGGGTTAGGATTAGGGGACGGGTGAGGGTCAGGCTTCGGGGAAGGGTTAGGGTTAGGGTTCGGGCTAGGGTTAGGGTTAGGGGACGGGGACGGTTTAGGGTCCAGGTGAGGGTACGACAACGCTTTAGGGGGAGCGTACGTGTGAGGGCGCGGCTTGTTGTCAGCGTACGGGTTAGGATTAGGGGACGGGTGAGGGTCAGGCTTCGGGGAAGGGTTAGGGTTAGGGTTCGGGCTAGGGTTAGGGTTAGGGGACGGGGACGGTTTAGGGTCCAGGTGAGGGTACGACAACGCTTTAGGGGGAGCGTACGTGTGAGGGCGCGGGTTAGTGTCAGCGTACGGGTTAGGATTAGGGGACGGGTGAGGGTCAGGCTTCGGGGAAGGGTTAGGGTTAGGGTTCGGGCTAGGTTTAGGGTTAGGGGACGGGGAAGGTTTAGGGTCCAGGTGAGGGTACGACAACGCTTTAGGGGGAGCGTACGTGTGAGGGCGCGGGTTATTGTCCGCGTACTCCTTAGGATTAGGGGACGGGGGAGGGTCAGGCTTCGGGGAAGGGTTAGGGTTAGGGATCGGGCTAGGGTTAGGGTTAGGGGACGGGGACGGTTTAGGGTCCAGGTGAGGGTACGACAACGCTTTAGGGGGAGCGTACGTGTGAGGGCGCGGGTTAGTGTCAGCGTACGGGTTAGGATTAGAGGACGGGTGAGGGTCAGGCTTCGGGGAAGGATTAGGGTTAGGGTTCGGGCTAGGGTTAGGGTTAGGGGACGGGGACGGTTTAAGGTCCAGGTGAGGGTACGACAACGCTTTAGGGGGAGCGTACATGTGAGGGCGCGGGTTAGTGTCAGCGTACGGGTTAGGATTAGGGGACGGGTGAGGGTCAGGCTTCGGGGAAGGGTTAGGGTTAGGGTTCGGGCTAGGGTTAGGGTTAGGGGACGGGGACGGTTTAGGGTCCAGGTGAGGGTACGACAACGCTTTAGGGGGAGCGTACGTGTGAGGGCGCGGGTTAGTGTCAGCGTACGGGTTAGGATTAGGGGACGGGTGAGGGTCAGGCTTCGGGGAAGGGTTAGGGTTAGGGTTCGGGCTAGGGTTAGGGTTAGGGGACGGGGACGGTTTAGGGTCCAGGTGAGGGTACGACAACGCTTTAGGGGGAGCGTACGTGTGAGGGCGCGGGTTAGTGTCAGCGTACGGTTTAGGATTAGGGGACGGGTGAGGGTCAGGCTTCGGGGAAGGGTTAGGGTTAGTGTTCGGGCTAGGGTTAGGGTTAGGGGACGGGGACGGTTTAGGGTTCAGGTGAGGGTACGACAACGCTTTAGGGGGAGCGTACGTGTGAGGGCGCGGGTTAGTGTCAGCGTACGGGTTAGGATTAGGGGACGGGTGAGGGTCAGGCTTCGGGGAAGGGTTAGGGTTAGGGTTCGGGCTAGGGTTAGGGTTAGGGGACGGGGACGGTTTAGGGTCCAGGTGAGGGTACGACAACGCTTTAGGGGGAGCGTACGTGTGAGGGCGTGGCTTAGTGTCCGCGTACGGGTTAGGATTAGGGGACGGGTGAGGGTCAGGCTTCGGGGAAGGGTTAGGGTTAGGGTTCGGGCTAGGGTTAGGGTTAGGGGACGGGGACGGTTTAGGGTCCAGGTGAGGGTACGACAACGCTTTAGGGGGAGCGTACGTGTGAGGGCGTGGGTTAGTGTCAGCGTACGGGTTAGGATTAGGGGACGGGTGAGGGTCAGGCTTCAGGGAAGGGTTAGGGTTAGGGTTCGGGCTAGGGTTAGGGTTAGCGGACGGGGAAGGTTTAGGGTCCAGGTGAGGGTACGACAACGCTTTAGGGGGAGCGTACGTGTGAGGGCGCGGGTTATTGTCCGCGTACTCCTTAGGATTAGGGGACGGGGGAGGGTCAGGCTTCGGGGAAGGGTTAGGGTTAGGGTTCGGGCTAGGGTTAGGGTTAGGGGACGGGGACGGTATAGGGTCCAGGTGAGGGTACGACAACGCTTTAGGGGGAGCGTATGTGTGAGGGTGCGGCTTAGTGTAAGCGTACGGGTTAGGATTAGGGGACGGGTGAGGGTCAGGCTTCGGGGAAGGGTTAGGGTTAGGGTTCGGGCTAGGGTTAGGGTTAGGGGACGGGGACTGTTTAGGGTCCAGGTTAGGGTACGACAACGCTTTAGGGGGAGCGTACGTGTGAGGGCGCGGGTTAGTGTCAGCGTACGGGTTAGGATTAGGGGACGGGTGAGGGTCAGGCTTCGGGGAAGGGTTAGGGTTAGGGTTCGGGCTAGGGTTAGGGTTAGGGGACGGGGACGGTTTAGGGTCCAGGTGAGGGTATGACAACGCTTCAGGGGGAGCGTACGTGTGAGGGCGCAGGTTAGTGTCAGCGTACGGGTTAGGATTAGGGGACGGGTGAGGGTCAGGCTTCGGGGAAGGGTTAGGGTTAGGGTTCGGGCTAGGGTTAGGGTTAGGGGACGGGGACAGTTTAGGGTCCAGGTGAGGGTACGACAACGCTTTAGGGGGAGCGTACGTGTGAGGGCGCGGGTTAGTGTCAGCGTACGGGTTAGGATTAGGGGACGGGTGAGGGTCAGGCTTCGGGGAAGGGTTAGGGTTAGGGTTCGGGCTAGGGTTAGGGTTAGGGGACGGGGACGGTTTAGGGTCCAGGTGAGGGTACGACAACGCTTTAGGGGGAGCGTACGTGTGAGGGCGCGGGTTAGTGTCAGCGTAAGGGTTAGGATTAGGGGACGGGTGAGGGTCAGGCTTCGGGGAAGGGTTAGGGTTAGGGTTCGGGCTAGGGTTAGGGTTAGGGGACGGGGACGGTTTAGGGTCCAGGTGAGGGTACGACAACGCTTTAGGGGGAGCGTACGTGTGAGGGCGCGGGTTAGTGTCAGCGTACAGGTTAGGATTAGGGGACGGGTGAGTGTCAGGCTTCGGGGAAGGGTTAGGGTTAGGGTTCGGGCTAGGGTTAGGGTTAGGGGATGGGGACGGTTTAGGGTCCAGGTGAGGGTACGACAACGCTTTAGGGGGAGCGTACGTGTGAGGGCGCGGGTTAGTGTCAGCGTACGGGTTAGGATTAGGGGACGGGTGAGGGTCAGGCTTCGGGAAAGGGGTAGGGTTAGGGTTCGGGCTAGGGTTAGGGTTAGGGGATGGGGACGGTTTAGGGTCCAGGTGAGGGTACGACAACGCTTTAGGGGGAGCGTACGTGTGAGGGCGCGGGTTATTGTCCGCGTACTCCTTAGGATTAGGGGACGGGGGAGGGTCAGGCTTCGGGGAAGGGTTAGGGTTAGGGTTCGGGCTAGGGTTAGGGGACGGGGACGGTTTAGGGTCCAGGTGAGGGTACGACAACGCTTTAGGGGGAGCGTATGTGTGAGGGCGCGGGTTAGTGTCAGCGTACGGGTTAGGATTAGGGGACGGGTGAGGGTCAGGCTTCGGGGAAGGGTTAGGGTTAGGGTTCGGGCTAGGGTTAGGGTTAGGGGACGGGGACTGTTTAGGGTCCAGCTGAGGGTACGACAACGCTTTAGGGGGAGCGTACGTGTGAGGGCGCGGCTTAGTGTCAGCGTACGCGTTAGGTTAGGGGACGGGTGAGGGTCAGGCTTCGGGGAAGTGTTAGGGTTAGGGTTCGGGCTAGGGTTAGGGTTAGGGGACGGGGACGGTTTAGGGTCCAGGTGAGGGTACAACGCTTTAGGGGGAGCGTACGTGTGAGGGCGCGGGTTAGTGTCAGCGTACGGGTTAGGATTAGGGGACGGGTGAGGGTCAGGCTTCGGGGAAGGGTTAGGGTTAGGGTTCGGGCTAGGGTTAGGGTTAGGGGACGGGGACGGTTTAGGGTCCAGGTGAGGGTACGACAACGCTTTAGGGGGAGCGTACGTGTGAGGGCACGGGTTAGTGTCAGCCTACTGGTTAGGATTAGGGGACGGGTGAGGGTCAGGCTTCGGGGAAGTGTTAGGGTTAGGGTTCGGGCTAGGGTTAGGGTTAGGGGACGGGGACGGTTTAGGGTCCAGGTGAGGGTACGACAACGCTTTTGGGGGAGCGTACGTGTGAGGGCGCGGGTTAGGGTCAGCGTACGCGTTAGGATTAGGGGACGGGTGAGTGTCAGGCTTCGGGGAAGGGTTAGGGTTAGGGTTCGGGCTAGGATTAGGGTTAGGGGACGGGGACGGTTTAGGGTCCAGGTGAGGGTACGACAACGTTTTAGGGGGAGCGTACGTGTGAGGGCGCGGTTTAGCGTCAGCGTACGGGTTAGGATTAGGGGACGGGTGAGGGTCAGGCTTCGGGGAAGGGTTAGCGTTAGGGTTCGGGCTAGGGTTAGGGTTAGGGGACGGGGACGGTTTAGGGTCCAGGTGAGGGTACGACAACGCTTTAGGGGGAGCGTACGTGTGAGGGCGCGGGTTAGTGTCAGCGTACGGGTTAGGATTAGGAGACGGGTGAGGGTCAGGCTTCGGGGAAGGGTTAGGGTTAGGGTTCGGGCTAGGGTTAGGGTTAGGGGACGGGGACGGTTTAGGGTCCAGGTGAGGGTACGACAACGCTTTAGGGGGAGCGTACGTGTGAGGGCGCGGGTTAGTGTCAGCGTAAGGGTTAGGATTAGGGGACGGGTGAGGGTCAGGCTTCGGGGAAGGGTTAGGGTTAGGGTTCGGGCTAGGGTTAGGGTTAGGGGACGGAGACGGTTTAGGGTCCAGGTGAGGGTACGACAACGCTTTAGGGGGAGCGTACGTGTGAGGGCGCGGGTTAGTGTCAGCGTACGCGTTAGGATTAGGGGACGGGTGAGGGTCAGGCTTCGGGGAAGGGTTAGGGTTAGGGTTCGGGCTAGGGTTAGGGTTAGGGGACGGGGACGGTTTAGGGTCCAGGTGAGGGTACGACAACGCTTTAGGGGGAGCGTACGTGTGAGGGCGCGGGTTAGTGTCAGCGTACAGGTTAGGATTAGGGGACGGGTGAGTGTCAGGCTTCGGGGAAGGGTTAGGGTTAGGGTTCGGGCTAGGGTTAGGGTTAGGGGATGGGGACGGTTTAGGGTCCAGGTGAGGGTACGACAACGCTTTAGGGGGAGCGTACGTGTGAGGGCGCGGGTTAGTGTCAGCGTACGGGTTAGGATTAGGGGACGGGTGAGGGTCAGGCTTCGGGAAAGGGGTAGGGTTAGGGTTCGGGCTAGGGTTAGGGTTAGGGGATGGGGACGGTTTAGGGTCCAGGTGAGGGTACGACAACGCTTTAGGGGGAGCGTACGTGTGAGGGCGCGGGTTATTGTCCGCGTACTCCTTAGGATTAGGGGACGGGGGAGGGTCAGGCTTCGGGGAAGGGTTAGGGTTAGGGTTCGGGCTAGGGTTAGGGGACGGGGACGGTTTAGGGTCCAGGTGAGGGTACGACAACGCTTTAGGGGGAGCGTATGTGTGAGGGCGCGGGTTAGTGTCAGCGTACGGGTTAGGATTAGGGGACGGGTGAGGGTCAGGCTTCGGGGAAGGGTTAGGGTTAGGGTTCGGGCTAGGGTTAGGGTTAGGGGACGGGGACTGTTTAGGGTCCAGCTGAGGGTACGACAACGCTTTAGGGGGAGCGTACGTGTGAGGGCGCGGCTTAGTGTCAGCGTACGCGTTAGGTTAGGGGACGGGTGAGGGTCAGGCTTCGGGGAAGTGTTAGGGTTAGGGTTCGGGCTAGGGTTAGGGTTAGGGGACGGGGACGGTTTAGGGTCCAGGTGAGGGTACAACGCTTTAGGGGGAGCGTACGTGTGAGGGCGCGGGTTAGTTTCAGCGTACGGGTTAGGATTAGGGGACGGGTGAGGGTCAGGCTTCGGGGAAGGGTTAGGGTTAGGGTTCGGGCTAGGGTTAGGGTTAGGGGACGGGGACGGTTTAGGGTCCAGGTGAGGGTACGACAACGCTTTAGGGGGAGCGTACGTGTGAGGGCACGGGTTAGTGTCAGCCTACTGGTTAGGATTAGGGGAAGGGTGAAGGTCAGGCTTCGGGGAAGTGTTAGGGTTAGGGTTCGGGCTAGGGTTAGGGTTAGGGGACGGGGACGGTTTAGGGTCCAGGTGAGGGTACGACAACACTTTTGGGGGAGCGTACGTGTGAGGGCGCGGGTTAGGGTCAGCGTACGCGTTAGGATTAGGGGACGGGTGAGTGTCAGGCTTCGGGGAAGGGTTAGGGTTAGGGTTCGGGCTAGGATTAGGGTTAGGGGACGGGGACGGTTTAGGGTCCAGGTGAGGGTACGACAACGTTTTAGGGGGAGCGTACGTGTGAGGGCGCGGTTTAGCGTCAGCGTACGGGTTAGGATTAGGGGACGGGTGAGGGTCAGGCTTCGGGGAAGGGTTAGCGTTAGGGTTCGGGCTAGGGTTAGGGTTAGGGGACGGGGACGGTTTAGGGTCCAGGTGAGGGTACGACAACGCTTTAGGGGGAGCGTACGTGTGAGGGCGCGGGTTAGTGTCAGCGTACGGGTTAGGATTAGGAGACGGGTGAGGGTCAGGCTTCGGGGAAGGGTTAGGGTTAGGGTTCGGGCTAGGGTTAGGGTTAGGGGACGGGGACGGTTTAGGGTCCAGGTGAGGGTACGACAACGCTTTAGGGGGAGCGTACGTGTGAGGGCGCGGGTTAGTGTCAGCGTAAGGGTTAGGATTAGGGGACGGGTGAGGGTCAGGCTTCGGGGAAGGGTTAGGGTTAGGGTTCGGGCTAGGGTTAGGGTTAGGGGACGGAGACGGTTTAGGGTCCAGGTGAGGGTACGACAACGCTTTAGGGGGAGCGTACGTGTGAGGGCGCGGGTTAGTGTCAGCGTACGCGTTAGGATTAGGGGACGGGTGAGGGTCAGGCTTCGGGGAAGGGTTAGGGTTAGGGTTCGGGCTAGGGTTAGGGTTAGGGGACGGGGACGGTTTAGGGTCCAGGTGAGGGTACGACAACGCTTTAGGGGGAGCGTACGTGTGAGGGCGCGGGTTAGTGTCAGCGTACGGGTTAGGATTAGGGGACGGGTGAGGGTCAGGCTTCGGGGAAGGGTTAGGGTTAGGGTTCGGGCTAGGGTTAGGGTTAGGGGACGGGGACGGTTTAGGGTCCAGGTGAGGGTACGACAACGCTTTAGGGGGAGCGTACGTGTGAGGGCGCGGGTTAGCGTCAGCGTACGGGTTAGGATTAGGGGACGGGTGAGGGTCAGGCTTCGGGGAAGGGTTAGGGTTAGGGTTCGGGCTAGGGTTAGGGTTAGGGGATGGGGACGGTTTAGGGTCCAGGTGAGGGTACGACAATGCTTTAGGGGGAGCGTACGTGTGAGGGCGCGGGTTAGCGTCAGCGTACGGGTTAGGATTAGGGGACGGGTGAGGGTCAGGCTTCGGGGAAGGGTTAGGGTTAGGGTTCGGGCTAGGGTTAGGGTTAGGGGACAGGGACGGTTTAGGGTCCAGGTGAGGGTACGACAACGCTTTAGGGGGAGCGTATGTGTGAGGGCGCGGGTTAGTGTCAGCGTACGGGTTAGGATTAGGGGACGGGTGAGGGTCAGGCTTCGGGGAAGGGTTAGGGTTAGGGTTCGGGCTAGGGTTAGGGTTAGGGGACGGGGACGGTTTACGGTCCAGGTGAGGGTACGACAACGCTTTAGGGGGAGCGTACGTGTGAGGGCGCGGGTTAGTGTCAGCGTACGGTTTAAGATTAGGGGACGGGTGAGGGTCAGGCTTCGGGGAAGGGTTAGGGTTAGGGTTCGGGCTAGGGTTAGGGTTAGGGGACGGGGACGGTTTAGGGTCCAGGTGAGGGTACGACAACGCTTTAGGGGGAGCGTACGTGTGAGGGCGTGGCTTAGTGTCAGCGTACGGGTTAGGATTAGGGGACGGGTGAGGGTCAGGCTTCGGGGAAGGGTTAGGGTTAGGGTTCGGGCTAGGGTTAGGGTTAGGGGACGGGGACTGTTTAGGGTCCAGGTGAGGGTACGACAACGCTTTAGGGGGAGCGTACGTGTGAGGGCGCGGGTTAGTGTCAGCGTACGGGTTAGGATTAGGGGACGGGTGAGGGTCAGGCTTCGGGGAAGGGTTAGGGTTAGGGTTCGGGCTAGGGTTAGGGTTAGGGGACGGGGACGGTTTAGGGTCCAGGTGAGGGTACGACAACGCTTTAGGGGGAGCGTACGTGTGAGGGCGCGGGTTAGTGTCAGCGTACGGGTTAGGATTAGGGGACGGGTGAGGGTCAGGCTTCGGGGAAGGGTTAGGGTTAGGGTTCGGGCTAGGGTTAGGGTTAGGGGACGGGGACGGTTTAGGGTCCAGGTGAGGGTACGACAACGCTTTAGGGGGAGCGTACGTGTGAGGGCGCGGGTTAGTGTCAGCGTACGGGTTAGGATTAGGGGACGGGTGAGTGTCAGGCTTCGGGGAAGGGTTAGGGTTAGGGTTCGGGCTAGGGTTAGGGTTAGGGGACGGGGACGGTTTAGGGTCCAGGTGAGGGTACGACAACGCTTTAGGGGGAGCGTACGTGTGAGGGCGCGGCTTGGTGTCAGCGTACGGGTTAGGATTAGGGGACGGGTGAGGGTCAGGCTTCGGGGAAGGGTTAGGGTTAGGGTTCGGGCTAGGGTTAGGGTTAGGGGACGGGGACGGTTTAGGGTCCAGGTGAGGGTACGACAACGCTTTAGGGGGAGCGTACGTGTGAGGGCGCGGGTTAGTGTCAGCGTACGGGTTAGGATTAGGGGACGGGTGAGGGTCAGGCTTCGGGGAAGGGTTAGGGTTAGGGTTCGGTCTAGGGTTAGGGTTAGGGGACGGGGAAGGTTTAGGGTCCAGGTGAGGGTACGACAACGCTTTAGGGGGAGCGTACGTGTGAGGGCGCGGGTTATTGTCCGCGTACTCCTTAGGATTAGGGGACGGGGGAGGGTCAGGCTTCGGGGAAGGGTTAGGGTTAGGGATCGGGCTAGGGTTAGGGTTAGGGGACGGGGACGGTTTAGGGTCCAGGTGAGGGTACGACAACGCTTTAGGGGAGCGTACGTGTGAGGGCGCGGGTTAGTGTCAGCGTACGGGTTAGGATTAGAGGACGGGTGAGGGTCAGGCTTCGGGGAAGGGTTAGGGTTAGGGTTCGGGTTGGGTTAGGGTTAGGGGACGGGGACGGTTTAGGGTCCAGGTGAGGGTACGACAACGCTTTAGGGGGAGCGTACGTGTGAGGGCGCGGGTTAGTGTCAGCGTACGGGTTAGGATTAGGGGACGGGTGAGGGTCAGGCTTCGGGGAAGGGTTAGGGTTAGGGTTCGTGCTAGGGTTAGGGTTAGGGGACGGGGACTGTTTAGGGTCCAGGTGAGGGTACGACAACACTTTAGGGGGAGCGTACGTGTGAGGGCGCGGGTTAGTGTCAGCGTACGGGTTAGGATTAGGGGACGGGTGAGGGTCAGGATTCGGGGAAGGGTTAGGGTTAGGGTTCGGGCTAGGGTTAGGGTTAGGGGACGGGGACGGTTTAGGGTCCAGGTGAGGGTACGACAACGCTTTAGGGGGAGCGTACGTGTGAGGGCGCGGGTTAGTGTCAGCGTACGGGTTAGGATTAGGGGACGGGTGAGGGTCAGGCTTCGGGGAAGGGTTAGGGTTAGGGTTCGGGCTAGGGTTAGGGTTAGGGGACGGGGACGGTTTAGGGTCCAGGTGAGGGTACGACAACGCTTTAGGGGGAGCGTACGTGTGAGGGCACAGCTTAGTGTCAGCGTACGGGTTAGGATTAGGGGACGGGTGAGGGTCAGGCTTCGGGGAAGGGTTAGGGTTAGGGTTCGGGCTAGGGTTAGGGTTAGGGGACGGGGACGGTTTAGGGTCCAGGTGAGGGTACGACAACGCTTTAGGGGGAGCGTACGTGTGAGGGCGCGGGTTATTGTCCGCGTACTCCTTAGGATTAGGGGACGGGGGAGGGTCAGGCTTCGGGGAAGGGTTAGGGTTAGGGTTCGGGCTAGGGTTAGGGTTAGGGGACGGGGACGGTTTAGGGTCCAGGTGAGGGTACGACAACGCTTTAGGGGGAGCGTACGTGTGAGGGCGCGGGTTAGTGTCAGCGTACGGGTTAGGATTAGGGGACGGGTGAGGGTCAGGCTTCGGGGAAGGGTTAGGGTTAGGGTTCGGGCTAGGGTTAGGGTTAGGGGATGGGGACGGTTTAGGGTCCAGGTGAGGGTACGACAACGCTTTAGGGGGAGCGTACGTGTGAGGGCGCGGCTTAGTGTCAGCGTACGGGTTAGGATTAGGGGACGGGTGAGGGTCAGGCTTCGGGGAAGGGTTAGGGTTAGGGTTCGGGCTAGGGTTAGGGTTAGGGGACGGGGAAGGTTTAGGGTCCAGGTGAGGGTACGACAACGCTTTAGGGGGAGCGTACGTGTGAGGGCGCGGGTTATTGTCCGCGTACTCCTTAGGATTAGGGGACGGGGGAGGGTCAGGCTTCGGGGAAGGTTTAGGGTTAGGGTTCGGGCTAGGGTTAGTGTTAGGGGACGGGGACGGTTTAGGGTCCAGGTGAGGGTACGACAACGCTTTAGGGGGAGCGTACGTGTGAGGGCGCGGGTTAGTGTCAGCGTACGGGTTAGGATTAGGGGACGGGTGAGGGTCAGGCTTCGGGGAAGGGTTAGGGTTAGGGTTCGGGCTAGGGTTAGGGTTAGGGGACGGGGACGGTTTAGGGTCCAGGTGAGGGTACGACAACGCTTTAGGGGGAGCGTACGTGTGAGGGCGCGGGTTAGTGTCAGCGTACGGGTTAGGATTAGGGGACGGGTGAGGGTCAGGCTTCGGGGAAGGGTTAGGGTTAGGGTTCGGGCTAGTTTTAGGGTTAGGGGACGGGGACGGTTTAGGGTCCAGGTGAGGGTACGACAACGCTTTAGGGGGAGCGTACGTGTGAGGGCGCGGGTTAGTGTCAGCATACGGGTTAGGATTAGGGGACGGGTGAGGGTCAGGCTTCGGGGAAGGGTTAGGGTTAGGGTTCGGGCTAGGGTTAGGGTTAGGGGACGGGGACGGTTTAGGGTCCAGGTGAGGGTGCGACAACGCTTTAGGGGGAGCGTACGTGTGAGGGCGCGGCTTAGTGTCAGCGTACGGGTTAGGATTAGGGGACGGGTGAGGGTCAGGCTTCGGGGAAGGGTTAGGGTTAGGGTTCGGGCTAGGGTTAGGGTTAGGGGACGGGGACGGTTTAGGGTCCAGGTGAGGGTACGACAACGCTTTAGGGGGAGCGTACGTGTGAGGGCGCGGCTTAGTGTCAGCGTACGCGTTAGGATAGGGGACGGGTGAGGGTCAGGCTTCGGGGAAGTGTTAGGGTTAGGGTTCGGGCTAGGGTTAGGGTTAGGGGACGGGGACGGTTTAGGGTCCAGGAGAGGGTACGACAACGCTTTAGGGGGAGCGTACGTGTGAGGGCGCGGGTTAGTGTCAGCGTACGGGTTAGGATTAGGGGACGGGTGAGGGTCAGGCTTCGGGGAAGGGTTAGGGTTAGGGTTCGGGCTAGGGTTAGGGTTAGGGGACGGGGACGGTTTAGGGTCCAGGTGAGGGTACGACAACGCTTTAGGGGGAGCGTACGTGTGAGGGCGCGGGTTAGTGTCAGCGTACAGGTTAGGATTAGGGGACGGGTGAGGGTCAGGCTTCGGGGAAGGGTTAGGGTTAGGGTTCGGGCTAGGGTTAGGGTTAGGGGACGGGGACGGTTTAGGGTCCAGGTGAGGGTACGACAACGCTTTAGGGGGAGCGTACGTGTGAGGGCGCGGGTTAGTGTCAGCGTACGGGTTAGGATTAGGGGACGGGTGAGGGTCAGGCTTCGGGGAAGGGTTAGGGTTAGGGTTCGGGCTAGGGTTACGGTTAGGGGACGGGGACGGTTTAGGGTCCAGGTGAGGGTACGACAACGCTTTAGGGGGAGCGTACGTGTGAGGGCGCGGGTTAGTGTCAGCGTACGGGTTAGGATTAGGGGACGGGTGAGGGTCAGGCTTCGGGGAAGGATTAGGGTTAGGGTTCGGGCTAGGGTTAGGGTTAGGGGACGGGGAAGGTTTAGGGTCCAGGTGAAGGTACGACAACGCTTTAGGGGGAGCGTACGTGTGAGGGCGCGGGTTATTGTCCGCGTACTCCTTAAGATTAGGGGACGGGGGAGAGTCAGGCTTCGGGGAAGGGTTAGGGTTAGGGTTCGGGCTAGGGTTAGGGTTAGGGGACGGGGACGGTTTAGGGTCCAGGTGAGGGTGCGACAACGCTTTAGGGGGAGCGTACGTGTGAGGGCGCGGGTTAGTGTCAGCGTACGGGTTAGGATTAGGGGACGGGTGAGGGTCAGGCTTCGGGGAAGGGTTAGGGTTAGGGTTCGGGCTAGGGTTAGGGTTAGGGGACGGGGACGGTTTAGGGTCCAGGTGAGGGTATGACAACGCTTTAGGGGGAGCGTACGTGTGAGGGCGCGGCTTAGTGTCAGCGTACGCGTTAGGTTAGGGGACGGGTGAGGGTCAGGCTTCGGGGAAGTGTTAGGGTTAGGGTTCGGGCTAGGGTTAGGGTTAGGGGACGGGGACGGTTTAGGGTCCAGGTGAGGGTACGACAACGCTTTAGGGGGAGCGTACGTGTGAGGGCGCGGGTTAGTGTCAGCGTACGGGTTAGGATTAGGGGACGGGTGAGGGTCAGGCTTCGGGGAAGTATTAGGGTTAGGGTTCGGGCTAGGGTTAGGGTTAGGGGACGGGGACGGTTTAGGGTCCAGGTGAGGGTACGACAACGCTTTAGGGGGAGCGTACGTGTGAGGGCGCGGGTTAGTGTCAGCGTACGGGTTAGCATTAGGAGACGGGTGAGGGTCAGGCTTCGGGGAAGGGTTAGGGTTAGGGTTCGGGCTAGGGTTACGGTTAGGGGACGGGGACGGTTTAGGGTCCAGGTGAGGGTACGACAACGCTTTAGGGGGAGCGTACGTGTGAGGGCGCGGGTTAGTGTCAGCGTACGGGTTAGGATTAGGGGACGGGTGAGGGTCAGGCTTCGGGGAAGGGTTAGGGTTAGGGTTCGGGCTAGGGTTAGGTTTAGGGGATGGGGACGGTTTAGGGTCCAGGTGAGGGTACGACAACGCTTTAGGGGGAGCGTACGTGTGAGGGCGCGGCTTAGTGTCAGCGTACGGGTTAGGATTAGGGGACGGGTGAGGGTCAGGCTTCGGGGAAGGGTTAGGGTTAGGGTTCGGGCTAGGGTTAGGGTTAGGGGACGGGGAAGGTTTAGGGTCCAGGTGAGGGTACGACAACGCTTTAGGGGGAGCGTACGTGTGAGGGCGCGGGTTATTGTCCGCGTACTCCTTAGGATTAGGGGACGGGGGAGGGTCAGGCTTCGGGGAAGGTTTAGGGTTAGGGTTCGGGCTAGGGTTAGTGTTAGGGGACGGGGACGGTTTAGGGTCCAGGTGAGGGTACGACAACGCTTTAGGGGGAGCGTACGTGTGAGGGCGCGGGTTAGTGTCAGCGTACGGGTTAGGATTAGGGGACGGGTGAGGGTCAGGCTTCGGGGAAGGGTTAGGGTTAGGGTTCGGGCTAGGGTTAGGGTTAGGGGACGGGGACGGTTTAGGGTCCAGGTGAGGGTACGACAACGCTTTAGGGGGAGCGTACGTGTGAGGGCGCGGGTTAGTGTCAGCGTACGGGTTAGGATTAGGGGACGGGTGAGGGTCAGGCTTCGGGGAAGGGTTAGGGTTAGGGTTCGGGCTAGGGTTAGGGTTAGGGGACGGGGACGGTTTAGGGTCCAGGTGAGGGTACGACAACGCTTTAGGGGGAGCGTACGTGTGAGGGCGCGGGTTAGTGTCAGCATACGGGTTAGGATTAGGGGACGGGTGAGGGTCAGGCTTCGGGGAAGGGTTAGGGTTAGGGTTC
Source organism: Globicephala melas (assembly GCF_963455315.2). Classification (NCBI taxonomy): domain Eukaryota; kingdom Metazoa; phylum Chordata; class Mammalia; order Artiodactyla; family Delphinidae; genus Globicephala; species Globicephala melas. The sequence goes on from NC_083330.1 coordinate 53,160,689, forward strand.
GGGCTAGGGTTAGGGTTAGGGGACGGGGACGGTTTAGGGTCCAGGTGAGGGTGCGACAACGCTTTAGGGGGAGCGTACGTGTGAGGGCGCGGCTTAGTGTCAGCGTACGGGTTAGGATTAGGGGACGGGTGAGGGTCAGGCTTCGGGGAAGGGTTAGGGTTAGGGTTCGGGCTAGGGTTAGGGTTAGGGGACGGGGACGGTTTAGGGTCCAGGTGAGGGTACGACAACGCTTTAGGGGGAGCGTACGTGTGAGGGCGCGGCTTAGTGTCAGCGTACGCGTTAGGTTAGGGGACGGGTGAGTGTCAGGCTTCGGGGAAGTGTTAGGGTTAGGGTTCGGGCTAGGGTTAGGGTTAGGGGACGGGGACGGTTTAGGGTCCAGGTGAGGGTACGACAACGCTTTAGGGGGAGCGTACGTGTGAGGGCGCGGGTTAGTGTCAGCGTACGGGTTAGGATTAGGGGACGGGTGAGGGTCAGGCTTCGGGGAAGGGTTAGGGTTAGGGTTCGGGCTAGGGTTAGGGTTAGGGGACGGGGACGGTTTAGGGTCCAGGTGAGGGTACGACAACGCTTTAGGGGGAGCGTACGTGTGAGGGCGCGGGTTAGTGTCAGCGTACGGGTTAGGATTAGGGGACGGGTGAGGGTCAGGCTTCGGGGAAGGGTTAGGGTTAGGGTTCGGGCTAGGGTTAGGGTTAGGGGACGGGGAAGGTTTAGGGTCCAGGTGAAGGTACGACAACGCTTTAGGGGGAGCGTACGTGTGAGGGCGCGGGTTATTGTCCGCGTACTCCTTAAGATTAGGGGACGGGGGAGAGTCAGGCTTCGGGGAAGGGTTAGGGTTAGGGTTCGGGCTAGGGTTAGGGTTAGGGGACGGGGACGGTTTAGGGTCCAGGTGAGGGTACGACAACGCTTTAGGGGGAGCGTACGTGTGAGGGCGCGGGTTAGTGTCAGCGTACGGGTTAGGATTAGGGGACGGGTGAGGGTCAGGCTTCGGGGAAGGGTTAGGGTTAGGGTTCGGGCTAGGGTTAGGGTTAGGGGACGGGGACGGTTTAGGGTCCAGGTGAGGGTACGACAACGCTTTAGGGGGAGCGTACGTGTGAGGGCGCGGGTTAGTGTCAGCGTAAGGGTTAGGATTAGGGGACGGGTGAGGGTCAGGCTTCGGGGAAGGGTTAGGGTTAGGGTTCGGGCTAGGGTTAGGGTTAGGGGACGGGGACGGTTTAGGGTCCAGGTGAGGGTACGACAACGCTTTAGGGGGAGCGTACGTGTGAGGGCGCGGGTTAGTGTCAGCGTACGGGTTAGGATTAGAGGACGGGTGAGGGTCAGGCTTCGGGAAAGGGTTAGGGTTAGGGTTCGGGCTAGGGTTAGGGTTAGGGGACGGGGACGGTTTAGGGTCCAGGTGAGGGTACGACAACGCTTTAGGGGGAGCGTACGTGTGAGGGCGCGGGTTAGTGTCAGCGTACGGGTTAGGATTAGGGGACGGGTGAGGGTCAGGCTTCGGGGAAGGGTTAGGGTTAGGGTTCGGGCTAGGGTTAGGGTTAGGGGACGGGGACGGTTTAGGGTCCAGGTGAGGGTGCGACAACGCTTTAGGGGGAGCGTACGTGTGAGGGCGCGGGTTAGTGTCAGCGTACGGGTTAGGATTAGGGGACGGGTGAGGGTCAGGCTTCGGGGAAGGGTTAGGGTTAGGGTTCGGGCTAGGGTTAGGGTTAGGGGACGGGGACGGTTTAGGGTCCAGGTGAGGGTACGACAACGCTTTAGGGGGAGCGTACGTGTGAGGGCGCGGCTTAGTGTCAGCGTACGCGTTAGGTTAGGGGACGGGTGAGGGTCAGGCTTCGGGGAAGTGTTAGGGTTAGGGTTCGGGCTAGGGTTAGGGTTAGGGGACGGGGACGGTTTAGGGTCCAGGTGAGGGTACGACAACGCTTTAGGGGGAGCGTACGTGTGAGGGCGCGGGTTAGTGTCAGCGTACGGGTTAGGATTAGGGGACGGGTGAGGGTCAGGCTTCGGGGAAGTATTAGGGTTAGGGTTCGGGCTAGGGTTAGGGTTAGGGGACGGGGACGGTTTAGGGTCCAGGTGAGGGTACGACAACGCTTTAGGGGGAGCGTACGTGTGAGGGCGCGGGTTAGTGTCAGCGTACGGGTTAGGATTAGGAGACGGGTGAGGGTCAGGCTTCGGGGAAGGGTTAGGGTTAGGGTTCGGGCTAGGGTTACGGTTAGGGGACGGGGACGGTTTAGGGTCCAGGTGAGGGTACGACAACGCTTTAGGGGGAGCGTACGTGTGAGGGCGCGGGTTAGTGTCAGCGTACGGGTTAGGATTAGGGGACGAATGAGGGTCAGGCTTCGGGGAAGTGTTAGGGTTAGGGTTCGGGCTAGGGTTAGGGTTAGGGGACGGGGAAGGTTTAGGGTCCAGGTGAAGGTACGACAACGCTTTAGGGGGAGCGTACGTGTGAGGGCACGGGTTATTGTCCGCGTACTCCTTAAGATTAGGGGACGGGGGAGAGTCAGGCTTTGGGGAAGGGTTAGGGTTAGGGTTCGGGCTAGGGTTAGGGTTAGGGGACGGGGACGGTTTAGGGTCCAGGTGAGGGTACGACAACGCTTTAGGGGGAGCGTACGTGTGAGGGCGCGGGTTAGTGTCAGCGTACGGTTTAGGATTATGGGACGGGTGAGGGTCAGGCTTCGGGGAAGGGTTAGGGTTAGGGTTCGGGCTAGGGTTAGTGTTAGGGGACGGGGACGGTTTAGGGTCCAGGTGAGGGTACGACAACGCTTTAGGGGGAGCGTACGTGTGAGGGCGCAGGTTAGTGTCAGCGTACGGGTTAGGATTAGGGGACGGGTGAGGGTCAGGCTTCGGGGAAGGGTTAGGGTTAGGGTTCGGGCTAGGGTTAGGGTTAGGGGACGGGGACGGTTTAGGGTCCAGGTGAGGGTACGACAACGCTTTAGGGGGAGCGTACGTGTGAGGGCGCGGGTTATTGTCCGCGTACTCCTTAGGATTAGGGGACGGGGGAGGGTCAGGCTTCGGGGAAGGGTTACGGTTAGGGTTCGGGCTAGGGTTAGGGTTAGGGGACGGGGACGGTATAGGGTCCAGGTGAGGGTACGAGAACGCTTTAGGGGGAGCGTATGTGTGAGGGTGCGGCTTAGTGTAAGCGTACGGGTTAGGATTAGGGGACGGGTGAGGGTCAGGCTTCGGGGAAGGGTTAGGGTTAGGGTTCGGGCTAGGGTTAGGGTTAGGGGACGGGGACGGTTTAGGGTCCAGGTGAGGGTACGACAACGCTTTAGGGGGAGCGTACGTGTGAGGGCGCGGGTTAGTGTCAGCGTACGGGTTAGGATTAGGGGACGGGTGAGGGTCAGGCTTCGGGGAAGGGTTAGGGTTAGGGTTCGGGCTAGGGTTAGGGTTAGGGGACGGGGACGGTTTAGGGTCCAGGTGAGGGTACGACAACGCTTTAGGGGGAGCGTACGTGTGAGGGCGCAGGTTAGTGTCAGCGTACGGGTTAGGATTAGGGGACGGGTGAGGGTCAGGCTTCGGGGAAGGGTTAGGGTTAGGGTTCGGGCTAGGGTTAGGGTTAGGGGACGGGGACGGTTTAGGGTCCAGGTGAGGGTACGACAACGCTTTAGGGGGAGCGTACGTGTGAGGGCGCGGGTGTCAGCGTACGGGTTAGGATTAGGGGACGGGTGAGGGTCAGGCTTCGGGGAAGGGTTAGGGTTAGGGTTCGGGCTAGGGTTAGGGTTAGGGGACGGGGACGGTTTAGGGTCCAGGTGAGGGTACGACAACGCTTTAGGGGGAGCGTACGTGTGAGGGCGCGGGTTAGTGTCAGCGTAAGGGTTAGGATTAGGGTACGGGTGAGGGTCAGGCTTCGGGGAAGGGTTAGGGTTAGGGTTCGGGCTAGGGTTAGGGTTAGGGGACGGGGACGGTTTAGGGTCCAGGTGAGGGTACGACAACGCTTTAGGGGGAGCGTACGTGTGAGGGCGCGGGTTAGTGTCAGCGTACGGGTTAGGATTAGGGGACGGGTGAGGGTCAGGCTTCGGGGAAGGGTTAGGGTTAGGGTTCGGGCTAGGGTTAGGGTTAGGGGACGGGGACGGTTTAGGGTCCAGGTGAGGGTACGACAACGCTTTAGGGGGAGCGTACGTGTGAGGGCGCGGGTTAGTGTCAGCGTACGGGTTAGGATTAGGGGACGGGTGAGGGTCAGGCTTCGGGGAAGGGTTAGGGTTAGGGTTCGGGCTAGGGTTAGGGTTAGGGGATGGGGACGGTTTAGGGTCCAGGTGAGGGTACGACAACGCTTTAGGGGGAGCGTACGTGTGAGGGCGCAGGTTAGTGTCAGCGTACGGGTTAGGATTAGGGGACGGGTGAGGGTCAGGCTTCGGGGAAGGGTTAGGGTTAGGGTTCGGGCTAGGGTTAGGGTTAGGGGACGGGGACGGTTTAGGGTCCAGGTGAGGGTACGACAACGCTTTAGGGGGAGCGTACGTGTGAGGGCGCGGGTTAGTGTCAGCGTACGGGTTAGGATTAGGGGACGGGTGAGGGTCAGGCTTCGGGGAAGGGTTAGGGTTAGGGTTCGGGCTAGGGTTAGGGTTAGGGGACGGGGACGGTTTAGGGTCCAGGTGAGGGTACGACAACGCTTTAGGGGGAGCGTACGTGTGAGGGCGCGGGTTAGTGTCAGCGTACGCGTTAGGATTAGGGGACGGGTGACTGTCAGGCTTCGGGGAAGGGTTAGGGTTAGGGTTCGGGCTAGGATTAGGGTTAGGGGACGGGGACGGTTTAGGGTCCAGGTGAGGGTACGACAACACTTTAGGGGGAGCGTACGTGTGAGGGCGCGGGTTAGTGTCAGCGTACGGGTTAGGATTAGGGGACGGGTGAGGGTCAGGCTTCGGGGAAGGGTTAGGGTTAGGGTTCGGGCTAGGATTAGGGTTAGGGGACGGGGACGGTTTAGGGTCCAGGTGAGGGTACGACAACGCTTTAGGAGGAGCGTACGTGTGAGGGCGCGGGTTAGCGTCAGCGTACGGGTTAGGATTAGGGGACGGGTGAGGGTCAGGCTTCGGGGAAGGGTTAGGGTTAGGGTTCGGGCTAGGGTTAGGGTTAGGGGACGGGGACGGTTTAGGGTCCAGGTGAGGGTACGACAACGCTTTAGGGGGAGCGTACGTGTGAGGGCGCGGGTTAGTGTCAGCGTACGGGTTAGGATTAGGGGACGGGTGAGGGTCAGGCTTCGGGGAAGGGTTAGGGTTAGGGTTCGGGCTAGGGTTAGGGTTAGGGGACGGGGACGGTTTAGGGTCCAGGTGAGGGTACGACAACGCTTTAGGGGGAGCGTACGTGTGAGGGCGCGGGTTAGTGTCAGCGTACGGGTTAGGATTAGGGGACGGGTGAGGGTCAGGCTTCGGGGAAGGGTTAGGGTTAGGGTTCGGGCTAGGGTTAGGGTAGGGGACGGGGACGGTTTAGGGTCCAGGTGAGGGTACGACAACGCTTTAGGGGGAGCGTACGTGTGAGGGCGCGGGTTAGTGTCAGCGTACGGGTTAGGATTAGGGGACGGGTGAGGGTCAGGCTTCGGGGAAGGGTTAGGGTTAGGGTTCGGGCTAGGGTTAGGGTTAGGGGACGGGGACGGTTTAGGGTCCAGGTGAGGGTACGACAACGCTTTAGGGGAAGCGTACGTGTGAGGGCGCGGGTTAGTGTCAGCGTACGTGTTAGGATTAGGGGACGGGTGAGGGTCAGGCTTCGGGGAAGGGTTAGGGTTAGGGTTCGGGCTAGGGTTAGGGTTAGGGGACGGGGACGGTTTAGGGTCCAGGTGAGGGTACGACAACGCTTTAGGGGGAGCGTACGTGTGAGGGCGCGGGTTAGTGTCAGCGTACGGGTTAGGATTAGGGGACGGGTGAGGGTCAGGCTTCGGGGAAGGGTTAGGGTTAGGGTTCGGGCTAGGCTTAGGGTTAGGGGACGGGGACGGTTTAGGGTCCAGGTGAGGGTACGACAACGCTTTAGGGGGAGCGTACGTGTGAGGGCGCGGGTTAGTGTCAGCGTACGGGTTAGGATTAGGGGACGGGTGAGGGTCAGGCTTCGGGGAAGGGTTAGGGTTAGGGTTCGGGCTAGGCTTAGGGTTAGGGGACGGGGACGGTTTAGGGTCCAGGTGAGGGTACGACAACGCTTTAGGGGGAGCGTACGTGTGAGGGCGCGGGTTAGTGTCAGCGTACGGGTTAGGATTAGGGGACGGGTGAGGGTCAGGCTTCGGGGAAGGGTTAGGGTTAGGGTTCGGGCTAGGGTTAGGGTTAGGGGACGGGGACGGTTTAGGGTCCAGGTGAGGGTACGACAACGCTTTAGGGGGAGCGTACGTGTGAGGGCGCGGGTTAGTGTCAGCGTACGGGTTAGGATTAGGGGACGGGTGAGGGTCAGGCTTCGGGGAAGGGTTAGGGTTAGGGTTCGGGCTAGGGTTAGGGTTAGGGGACGGGGACGGTTTAGGGTCCAGGTGAGGGTACGACAACGCTTTAGGGGGAGCGTACGTGTGAGGGAGCGGGTTAGTGTCAGCGTACGGGTTAGGATTAGGGGACGGGTGAGGGTCAGGCTTCGGGGAAGGGTTAGGGTTAGGGTTCGGGCTAGGGTTAGGGTTAGGGGACGGGGACGGTTTAGGGTCCAGGTGAGGGTACGACAACGCTTTAGGGGGAGCGTACGTGTGAGGGCGCGGGTTAGTGTCAGCGTACGGGGTAGGATTAGGGGACGGGTGAGGGTCAGGCTTCGGGGAAGGGTTAGGGTTAGGGGACGGGGACGGTTTAGGGTCCAGGTGAGGGTACGACAACGCTTTAGGGGGAGCGTACGTGTGAGGGCGCGGCTTAGTGTCAGCGTACGGGTTAGGATTAGGGGACGGGTGAGGGTCAGGCTTCGGGGAAGGGTTAGGGTTAGGGTTCGGGCTAGGGTTAGGGTTAGGGGACGGGGACGGTTTAGGGTCCAGGTGAGGGTACGACAACGCTTTAGGGGGAGCGTACGTGTGAGGGCGCGGATTAGTGTCAGCGTACGGGTTAGGATTAGGGGACGGGTGAGGGTCAGGCTTCGGGGAAGGGTTAGGGTTAGGGTTCGGGCTAGGGTTAGGGTTAGGGGACGGGGACGGTTTAGGGTCCAGGTGAGGGTACGACAACGCTTTAGGGGAAGCGTACGTGTGAGGGCGCGGGTTAGTGTCAGCGTACGTGTTAGGATTAGGGGACGGGTGAGGGTCAGGCTTCGGGGAAGGGTTAGGGTTAGGGTTCGGGCTAGGGTTAGGGTTAGGGGACGGGGACGGTTTAGGGTCCAGGTGAGGGTACGACAACGCTTTAGGGGGAGCGTACGTGTGAGGGCGCGGGTTAGTGTCAGCGTACAGGTTAGGATTAGGGGACGGGTGAGGGTCAGGCTTCGGGGAAGGGTTAGGGTTAGGGTTCGGGCTAGGGTTAGGGTTAGGGGACGGGGACGGTTTAGGGTCCAGGTGAGGGTACGACAACGCTTTAGGGGGAGCGTACGTGTGAGGGCGCGGGTTAGTGTCAGCGTACGGGTTAGGATTAGGGGACGGGTGAGGGTCAGGCTTCGGGGAAGGGTTAGGGTTAGGGTTTGGGCTAGGGTTACGGTTAGGGGACGGGGACGGTTTAGGGTCCAGGTGAGGGTACGACAACGCTTTAGGGGGAGCGTACGTGTGAGGGCGCGGGTTAGTGTCAGCGTACGGGTTAGGATTAGGGGACGGGTGAGGGTCAGGCTTCGGGGAAGGGTTAGGGTTAGGGTTCGGGCTAGGGTTAGGGTTAGGGGACGGGGAAGGTTTAGGGTCCAGGTGAAGGTACGACAACGCTTTAGGGGGAGCGTACGTGTGAGGGCGCGGGTTATTGTCCGCGTACTCCTTAAGATTAGGGGACGGGGGAGAGTCAGGCTTCGGGGAAGGGTTAGGGTTAGGGTTCGGGCTAGGGTTAGGGTTAGGGGACGGGGACGGTTTAGGGTCCAGGTGAGGGTACGACAACGCTTTAGGGGGAGCGTACGTGTGAGGGCGCGGGTTAGTGTCAGCGTACGGGTTAGGATTAGGGGACGGGTGAGGGTCAGGCTTCGGGGAAGGGTTAGGGTTAGGGTTCGGGCTAGGGTTAGGGTTAGGGGACGGGGACGGTTTAGGGTCCAGGTGAGGGTACGACAACGCTTTAGGGGGAGCGTACGTGTGAGGGCGCGGGTTAGTGTCAGCGTAAGGGTTAGGATTAGGGGACGGGTGAGGGTCAGGCTTCGGGGAAGGGTTAGGGTTAGGGTTCGGGCTAGGGTTAGGGTTAGGGGACGGGGACGGTTTAGGGTCCAGGTGAGGGTACGACAACGCTTTAGGGGGAGCGTACGTGTGAGGGCGCGGGTTAGTGTCAGCGTACGGGTTAGGATTAGAGGACGGGTGAGGGTCAGGCTTCGGGGAAGGGTTAGGGTTAGGGTTCGGGCTAGGGTTAGGGTTAGGGGACGGGGACGGTTTAGGGTCCAGGTGAGGGTACGACAACGCTTTAGGGGGAGCGTACGTGTGAGGGCGCGGGTTAGTGTCAGCGTACGGGTTAGGATTAGGGGACGGGTGAGGGTCAGGCTTCGGGGAAGGGTTAGGGTTAGGGTTCGGGCTAGGGTTAGGGTTAGGGGACGGGGACGGTTTAGGGTCCAGGTGAGGGTGCGACAACGCTTTAGGGGGAGCGTACGTGTGAGGGCGCGGGTTAGTGTCAGCGTACGGGTTAGGATTAGGGGACGGGTGAGGGTCAGGCTTCGGGGAAGGGTTAGGGTTAGGGTTCGGGCTAGGGTTAGGGTTAGGGGACGGGGACGGTTTAGGGTCCAGGTGAGGGTACGACAACGCTTTAGGGGGAGCGTACGTGTGAGGGCGCGGCTTAGTGTCAGCGTACGCGTTAGGTTAGGGGACGGGTGAGGGTCAGGCTTCGGGGAAGTGTTAGGGTTAGGGTTCGGGCTAGGGTTAGGGTTAGGGGACGGGGACGGTTTAGGGTCCAGGTGAGGGTACGACAACGCTTTAGGGGGAGCGTACGTGTGAGGGCGCGGGTTAGTGTCAGCGTACGGGTTAGGATTAGGGGACGGGTGAGGGTCAGGCTTCGGGGAAGTATTAGGGTTAGGGTTCGGGCTAGGGTTAGGGTTAGGGGACGGGGACGGTTTAGGGTCCAGGTGAGGGTACGACAACGCTTTAGGGGGAGCGTACGTGTGAGGGCGCGGGTTAGTGTCAGCGTACGGGTTAGGATTAGGAGACGGGTGAGGGTCAGGCTTCGGGGAAGGGTTAGGGTTAGGGTTCGGGCTAGGGTTACGGTTAGGGGACGGGGACGGTTTAGGGTCCAGGTGAGGGTACGACAACGCTTTAGGGGGAGCGTACGTGTGAGGGCGCGGGTTAGTGTCAGCGTACGGGTTAGGATTAGGGGACGAATGAGGGTCAGGCTTCGGGGAAGTGTTAGGGTTAGGGTTCGGGCTAGGGTTAGGGTTAGGGGACGGGGAAGGTTTAGGGTCCAGGTGAAGGTACGACAACGCTTTAGGGGGAGCGTACGTGTGAGGGCACGGGTTATTGTCCGCGTACTCCTTAAGATTAGGGGACGGGGGAGAGTCAGGCTTTGGGGAAGGGTTAGGGTTAGGGTTCGGGCTAGGGTTAGGGTTAGGGGACGGGGACGGTTTAGGGTCCAGGTGAGGGTACGACAACGCTTTAGGGGGAGCGTACGTGTGAGGGCGCGGGTTAGTGTCAGCGTATGGGTTAGGATTAGGGGACGGGTGAGGGTCAGGCTTCGGGGAAGGGTTAGGGTTAGGGTTCGGGCTAGGGTTAGGGTTAGGGGACGGGGACGGTTTAGGGTCCAGGTGAGGGTACGACAACGCTTTAGGGGAAGCGTACGTGTGAGGGAGCGGGTTAGTGTCAGCGTACGGGTTAGGATTAGGGGACGGGTGAGGGTCAGGCTTCGGGGAAGGGTTAGGGTTAGGGTTCGGGCTAGGGTTAGGGTTAGGGGACGGGGACGGTTTAGGGTCCAGGTGAGGGTACGACAACGCTTTAGGGGGAGCGTACGTGTGAGGGCGCGGGTTAGTGTCAGCGTACGGGTTAGGATTAGGGGACGGCTGAGGGTCAGGCTTCGGGGAAGGGTTAGGGTTAGGGTTCGGGCTAGGGTTAGGGTTAGGGGACGGGGACGGTTTAGGGTCCAGGTGAGGGTACGACAACGCTTTAGGGGGAGCGTACGTGTGAGGGCGCGGGTTAGTGTCAGCGTACGGGTTAGGATTAGGGGACGGGTGAGGGTCAGGCTTCGGGGAAGGGTTAGGGTTAGGGTTCGGGCTAGGGTTAGGGTTAGGGGATGGGGACGGTTTAGGGTCCAGGTGAGGGTACGACAACGCTTTAGGGGGAGCGTACGTGTGAGGGCGCAGGTTAGTGTCAGCGTACGGGTTAGGATTAGGGGACGGGTGAGGGTCAGGCTTCGGGGAAGGGTTAGGGTTAGGGTTCGGGCTAGGGTTAGGGTTAGGGGACGGGGACGGTTTAGGGTCCAGGTGAGGGTACGACAACGCTTTAGGGGGAGCGTACGTGTGAGGGCGCGGGTTAGTGTCAGCGTACGGGTTAGGATTAGGGGACGGGTGAGGGTCAGGCTTCGGGGAAGGGTTAGGGTTAGGGTTCGGGCTAGGGTTAGGGTTAGGGGACGGGGACGGTTTAGGGTCCAGGTGAGGGTACGACAACGCTTTAGGGGGAGCGTACGTGTGAGGGCGCGGGTTAGTGTCAGCGTAAGGGTTAGGATTAGGGGACGGGTGAGGGTCAGGCTTCGGGGAAGGGTTAGGGTTAGGGTTCGGGCTAGGGTTAGGGTTAGGGGACGGGGACGGTTTAGGGTGCAGGTGAGGGTACGACAACGCTTTAGGGGGAGCGTATGTGTGAGGGCGCGGGTTAGTGTCAGCGTACGGGTTAGGATTAGGGGACGGGTGAGGGTCAGGCTTCGGGGAAGGGTTAGGGTTAGGGTTCGGGCTAGGGTTAGGGTTAGGGGACGGGGACGGTTTAGGGTCCAGGTGAGGGTACGACAACGCTTTAGGGGGAGCGTACGTGTGAGGGCGCGGGTTAGTGTCAGCGTACGGGTTAGGATTAGGGGACGGGTGAGGGTCAGGCTTCGGGGAAGGGTTAGGGTTAGGGTTCGGGCTAGGGTTAGGGTTAGGGGATGGGGACGGTTTAGGGTCCAGGTGAGGGTACGACAACGCTTTAGGGGGAGCGTACGTGTGAGGGCGCAGGTTAGTGTCAGCGTACGGGTTAGGATTAGGGGACGGGTGAGGGTCAGGCTTCGGGGAAGGGTTAGGGTTAGGGTTCGGGCTAGGGTTAGGGTTAGAGGACGGGGACGGTTTAGGGTCCAGGTGAGGGTACGACAACGCTTTAGGGGGAGCGTACGTGTGAGGGCGCGGGTTAGTGTCAGCGTACGGGTTAGGATTAGGGGACGGGTGAGGGTCAGGCTTCGGGGAAGGGTTAGGGTTAGGGTTCGGGCTAGGGTTAGGGTTAGGGGACGGGGACGGTTTAGGGTCCAGGTTAGGGTACGACAACGCTTTAGGGGGAGCGTACGTGTGAGGGCGCGGGTTAGTGTCAGCGTAAGGGTTAGGATTAGGGGACGGGTGAGGGTCAGGCTTCGGGGAAGGGTTAGGGTTAGGGTTCGGGCTAGGGTTAGGGTTAGGGGACGGGGACGGTTTAGGGTCCAGGTGAGGGTACGACAACGCTTTAGGGGGAGCGTACGTGTGAGGGCGCGGGTTAGTGTCAGCGTACGGGTTAGGATTAGGGGACGGGTGAGGGTCAGGCTTCGGGGAAGGGTTAGGGTTAGGGTTCGGGCTAGGGTTAGGGTTAGGGGACGGGGACGGTTTAGGGTCCAGGTGAGGGTACGACAACGCTTTAGGGGGAGCGTACGTGTGAGGGCGCGGGTTAGTGTCAGCGTAAGGGTTAGGATTAGGGGACGGGTGAGGGTCAGGCTTCGGGGAAGGGTTAGGGTTAGGGTTCGGGCTAGGGTTACGGTTAGGGGACGGGGACGGTTTAGGGTCCAGGTGAGGGTACGACAACGCTTTAGGGGGAGCGTACGTGTGAGGGCGCGGGTTAGTGTCAGCGTACGGGTTAGGATTAGGGGACGGGTGAGGGTCAGGCTTCGGGGAAGGGTTAGGGTTAGGGTTCGGGCTAGGGTTAGGGTTAGGGGACGGGGACGGTTTAGGGTCCAGGTGAGGGTACGACAACGCTTTAGGGGGAGCGTACGTGTGAGGGCGCGGGTTAGTGTCAGCGTACGCGTTAGGATTAGGGGACGGGTGAATGTCAGGCTTCGGGGAAGGGTTAGGGTTAGGGTTCGGGCTAGGATTAGGGTTAGGGGACGGGGACGGTTTAGGGTCCAGGTGAGGGTACGACAACGCTTTAGGGGGAGCGTACGTGTGAGGGCGCGGGTTAGTGTCAGCGTACGGGTTAGGATTAGGGGACGGGTGAGGGTCAGGCTTCGGGGAAGGGTTAGGGTTAGGGTTCGGGCTAGGGTTAGGGTTAGGGGACGGGGACGGTTTAGGGTCCAGGTGAGGGTACGACAACGCTTTAGGAGGAGCGTACGTGTGAGGGCGCGGGTTAGCGTCAGCGTACGGGTTAGGATTAGGGGACGGGTGAGGGTCAGGCTTCGGGGAAGGGTTAGGGTTAGGGTTCGGGCTAGGGTTAGGGTTAGGGGACGGGGACGGTTTAGGGTCCAGGTGAGGGTACGACAACGCTTTAGGGGGAGCGTACGTGTGAGGGCGCGGGTTAGTGTCAGCGTACGGGTTAGGATTAGGGGACGGGTGAGGGTCAGGCTTCGGGGAAGGGTTAGGGTTAGGGTTCGGGCTAGGGTTAGGGTTAGGGGACGGGGACGGTTTAGGGTCCAGGTGAGGGTACGACAACGCTTTAGGGGGAGCGTATGTGTGAGGGCGCGGGTTAGTGTCAGTGTACGGGTTAGGATTAGGGGACGGGTGAGGGTCAGGCTTCGGGGAAGGGTTAGGGTTAGGGTTCGGGCTAGGGTTACGGTTAGGGGACGGGGACGGTTTAGGGTCCAGGTGAGGGTATGACAACGCTTTAGGGGGAGCGTACGTGTGAGGGCGCGGGTTAGTGTCAGCGTACGGGTTAGGATTAGGGGACGGGTGAGGGTCAGGCTTCGGGGAAGGGTTAGGGTTAGGGTTCGGGCTAGGGTTAGGGTTAGGGGACGGGGACGGTTTAGGGTCCAGGTGAGGGTACGACAACGCTTTAGGGGGAGCGTACGTGTGAGGGCGCGGGTTAGTGTCAGCGTACGGGTTAGGATTAGGGGACGGGTGAGGGTCAGGCTTCGGGGAAGGGTTAGGGTTAGGGTTGGGGCTAGGGTTAGGGTTAGGGGACGGGGACGGTTTAGGGTCCAGGTGAGGGTACGACAACGCTTTAGGGGGAGCGTACGTGTGAGGGCGCGGGTTAGTGTCAGCGTACGGGTTAGGATTAGGGGACGGGTGAGGGTCAGGCTTCGGGGAAGGGTTAGGGTTAGGGTTCGGGCTAGGGTTAGGGTTAGGGGACGGGGACGGTTTAGGGTCCAGGTGAGGGTGCGACAACGCTTTAGGGGGAGCGTACGTGTGAGGGCGCGGATTAGTGTCAGCGTACGGGTTAGGATTAGGGGACGGGCGAGGGTCAGGCTTCGGGGAAGGGTTAGGGTTAGGGTTCGGGCTAGGGTTAGGGTTAGGGGACGGGGACGGTTTAGGGTCCAGGTGAGGGTACGACAACGCTTTAGGGGGAGCGTACGTGTGAGGGCGCGGCTTAGTGTCAGCGTACGCGTTAGGTTAGGGGACGGGTGAGGTTCAGGCTTCGGGGAAGTGTTAGGGTTAGGGTTCGGGCTAGGGTTAGGGTTAGGGGACGGGGACGGTTTAGGGTCCAGGTGAGGGTACGACAACGCTTTAGGGGGAGCGTACGTGTGAGGGCGCGGGTTAGTGTCAGCGTACGGGTTAGGATTAGGGGACGGCTGAGGGTCAGGCTTCGGGGAAGGGTTAGGGTTAGGGTTCGGGCTAGGGTTAGGGTTAGGGGACGGGGACGGTTTAGGGTCCAGGTGAGGGTACGACAACGCTTTAGGGGGAGCGTACGTGTGAGGGCGCGGGTTAGTGTCAGCGTACGGGTTAGGATTAGGGGACGGGTGAGGGTCAGGCTTCGGGGAAGGGTTAGGGTTAGGGTTCGGGCTAGGGTTACGGTTAGGGGACGGGGACGGTTTAGGGTCCAGGTGAGGGTACGACAACGCTTTAGGGGGAGCGTACGTGTGAGGGCGCGGGTTAGTGTCAGCGTACGGGTTAGGATTAGGGGACGGGTGAGGGTCAGGCTTCGGGGAAGTGTTAGGGTTAGGGTTCGGGCTAGGGTTAGGGTTAGGGGACGGGGAAGGTTTAGGGTCCAGGTGAAGGTACAACAACGCTTTAGGGGGAGCGTACGTGTGAGGGCGCGGGTTATTGTCCGCGTACTCCTTAAGATTAGGGGACGGGGGAGAGTCAGGCTTCGGGGAAGGGTTAGGGTTAGGGTTCGGGCTAGGGTTAGGGTTAGGGGACGGGGACGGTTTAGGGTCCAGGTGAGGGTACGACAACGCTTTAGGGGGAGCGTACGTGTGAGGGGGCGGGTTAGTGTCAGCGTAAGGGTTAGGATTAGGGGACGGGTGAGGGTCAGGCTTCGGGGAAGGGTTAGGGTTAGGGTTCGGGCTAGGGTTAGGGTTAGGGGACGGGGACGGTTTAGGGTCCAGGTGAGGGTACGACAACGCTTTAGGGGGAGCGTACGTGTGAGGGCGCGGGTTAGTGTCAGCGTACGGGTTAGGATTAGGGGACGGGTGAGGGTCAGGCTTCGGGGAAGGGTTAGGGTTAGGGTTCGGGCTAGGGTTAGGGTTAGGGGACGGGGACGGTTTAGGGTCCAGGTGAGGGTATGACAACGCTTTAGGGGGAGCGTACGTGTGAGGGCGCGGGTTAGTGTCACTGTACGGTTTAGGATTAGGGGACGGGTGAGGGTCAGGCTTCGGGGAAGGGTTAGGGTTAGGGTTCGGGCTAGGGTTAGGGTTAGGGGACGGGGACGGTTTAGGGTCCAGGTGAGGGTACGACAACGCTTTAGGGGGAGCGTACGTGTGAGGGCGCAGGTTAGTGTCAGCGTACGGGTTAGGATTAGGGGACGGCTGAGGGTCAGGCTTCGGGGAAGGGTTAGGGTTAGGGTTCGGGCTAGGGTTAGGGTTAGGGGACGGGGACGGTTTAGGGTCCAGGTGAGGGTACGACAACGCTTTAGGGGGAGCGTACGTGTGAGGGCGCGGGTTATTGTCCGCGTACTCCTTAGGATTAGGGGACGGGGGAGGGTCAGGCTTCGGGGAAGGGTTAGGGTTAGGGTTCGGGCTAGGGTTAGGGTTAGGGGACGGGGACGGTTTAGGGTCCAGGTGAGGGTACGACAACGCTTTAGGGGGAGCGTACGTGTGAGGGCGCGGGTTAGTGTCAGCGTACGGGTTAGGATTAGGGGACGGGTGAGGGTCAGGCTTCGGGGAAGGGTTAGGGTTAGGGTTCGGGCTAGGGTTAGGGTTAGGGGACGGGGACGGTTTAGGGTCCAGGTGAGGGTACGACAACGCTTTAGGGGGAGCGTACGTGTGAGGGCGCGGGTTAGCGTCAGCGTACGGGTTAGGATTAGGGGACGGGTGAGGGTCAGGCTTCGGGGAAGGGTTAGGGTTAGGGTTCGGGCTAGGGTTAGGGTTAGGGGACGGGGACGGTTTAGGGTCCAGGTGAGGGTACGACAACGCTTTAGGGGGAGCGTACGTGTGAGGGCGCAGGTTAGTGTCAGCGTACGGGTTAGGATTAGGGGACGGGTGAGGGTCAGGCTTCGGGGAAGGGTTAGGGTTAGGGTTCGGGCTAGGGTTAGGGTTAGGGGACGGGGACGGTTTAGGGTCCAGGTGAGGGTACGACAACGCTTTAGGGGGAGCGTACGTGTGAGGGCGCGGGTTAGTGTCAGCGTACGGGTTAGGATTAGGGGACGGGTGAGGGTCAGGCTTCGGGGAAGGGTTAGGGTTAGGGTTCGGGCTAGGGTTAGGGTTAGGGGACGGGGACGGTTTAGGGTCCAGGTTAGGGTACGACAACGCTTTAGGGGGAGCGTACGTGTGAGGGCGCGGGTTAGCGTCAGCGTAAGGGTTAGGATTAGGGGACGGGTGAGGGTCAGGCTTCGGGGAAGGGTTAGGGTTAGGGTTCGGGCTAGGGTTAGGGTTAGGGGACGGGGACGGTTTAGGGTCCAGGTGAGGGTACGACAACGCTTTAGGGGGAGCGTACGTGTGAGGGCGCGGGTTAGTGTCAGCGTACGGGTTAGGATTAGGGGACGGGTGAGGGTCAGGCTTCGGGGAAGGGTTAGGGTTAGGGTTCGGGCTAGGGTTAGGGTTAGGGGACGGGGACGGTTTAGGGTCCAGGTGAGGGTACGACAACGCTTTAGGGGGAGCGTACGTGTGAGGGCGCGGGTTAGTGTCAGCGTAAGGGTTAGGATTAGGGGACGGGTGAGGGTCAGGCTTCGGGGAAGGGTTAGGGTTAGGGTTCGGGCTAGGGTTACGGTTAGGGAACGGGGACGGTTTAGGGTCCAGGTGAGGGTACGACAACGCTTTAGGGGGAGCGTACGTGTGAGGGCGCGGGTTAGTGTCAGCGTACGGGTTAGGATTAGGGGACGGGTGAGGGTCAGGCTTCGGGGAAGGGTTAGGGTTAGGGTTCGGGCTAGGGTTAGGGTTAGGGGACGGGGACGGTTTAGGGTCCAGGTGAGGGTACGACAACGCTTTAGGGGGAGCGTACGTGTGAGGGCGCGGGTTAGTGTCAGCGTACGCGTTAGGATTAGGGGACGGGTGAGTGTCAGGCTTCGGGGAAGGGTTAGGGTTAGGGTTCGGGCTAGGATTAGGGTTAGGGGACGGGGACGGTTTAGGGTCCAGGTGAGGGTACGACAACGCTTTAGGGGGAGCGTACGTGTGAGGGCGCGGGTTAGTGTCAGCGTACGGGTTAGGATTAGGGGACGGGTGAGGGTCAGGCTTCGGGGAAGGGTTAGGGTTAGGGTTCGGGCTAGGGTTAGGGTTAGGGGACGGGGACGGTTTAGGGTCCAGGTGAGGGTACGACAACGCTTTAGGAGGAGCGTACGTGTGAGGGCGCGGGTTAGCGTCAGCGTACGGGTTAGGATTAGGGGACGGGTGAGGGTCAGGCTTCGGGGAAGGGTTAGGGTTAGGGTTCGGGCTAGGGTTAGGGTTAGGGGACGGGGACGGTTTAGGGTCCAGGTGAGGGTACGACAACGCTTTAGGGGGAGCGTACGTGTGAGGGCGCGGGTTAGTGTCAGCGTACGGGTTAGGATTAGGGGACGGGTGAGGGTCAGGCTTCGGGGAAGGGTTAGGGTTAGGGTTCGGGCTAGGGTTAGGGTTAGGGGACGGGGACGGTTTAGGGTCCAGGTGAGGGTACGACAACGCTTTAGGGGGAGCGTACGTGTGAGGGCGCGGGTTAGTGTCAGTGTACGGGTTAGGATTAGGGGACGGGTGAGGGTCAGGCTTCGGGGAAGGGTTAGGGTTAGGGTTCGGGCTAGGGTTAGGGTTAGGGGACGGGGACGGTTTAGGGTCCAGGTGAGGGTACGACAACGCTTTAGGGGGAGCGTACGTGTGAGGGCGCGGGTTAGCGTCAGCGTACGGGTTAGGATTAGGGGACGGGTGAGGGTCAGGCTTCGGGGAAGGGTTAGGGTTAGGGTTCGGGCTAGGGTTAGGGTTAGGGGACGGGGACGGTTTAGGGTCCAGGTGAGGGTACGACAACGCTTTAGGGGGAGCGTACGTGTGAGGGCGCGGGTTAGTGTCAGCGTACGGGTTAGGATTAGGGGACGGGTGAGGGTCAGGCTTCGGGGAAGGGTTAGGGTTAGGGTTCGGGCTAGGGTTAGGGTTAGGGGACGGGGACGGTTTAGGGTCCAGGTGAGGGTACGACAACGCTTTAGGGGGAGCGTACGTGTGAGGGCGCGGGTTAGTGTCAGCGTACGGGTTAGGATTAGGGGACGGGTGAGGGTCAGGCTTCGGGGAAGGGTTAGGGTTAGGGTTCGGGCTAGGGTTAGGGTTAGGGGACGGGGACGGTTTAGGGTCCAGGTGAGGGTACGACAACGCTTTAGGGGAAGCGTACGTGTGAGGGCGCGGGTTAGTGTCAGCGTACGGGTCAGGATTAGGGGACGGGTGAGGGTCAGGCTTCGGGGAAGGGTTAGGGTTAGGGTTCGGGCTAGGGTTAGGGTTAGGGGACGGGGACGGTTTAGGGTCCAGGTGAGGGTACGACAACGCTTTAGGGGGAGCGTACGTGTGAGGGCACGGGTTAGTGTCAGCGTACGGGTTAGGATTAGGGGACGGGTGAGGGTCAGGCTTCGGGGAAGGGTTAGGGTTAGGGTTCGGGCTAGGGTTAGGGTTAGGGGACGGGGACGGTTTAGGGTCCAGGTGAGGGTACGACAACGCTTTAGGGGGAGCGTACGTGTGATGGCGCGGGTTAGTGTCAGCGTACGGGTTAGGATTAGGGGACGGGTGAGGGTCAGGCTTCGGGGAAGGGTTAGGGTTAGGGTTCGGGCTAGGGTTAGGGTTAGGGGACGGGGACGGTTTAGGGTCCAGGTGAGGGTACGACAACGCTTTAGGGGGAGCGTACGTGTGAGGGCGCGGGTTAGTGTCAGCGTACGGGTTAGGATTAGGGGACGGGTGAGGGTCAGGCTTCGGGGAAGGGTTAGGGTTAGGGTTCGGGCTAGGGTTAGGGTTAGGGGACGGGGACGGTTTAGGGTCCAGGTGAGGGTACGACAACGCTTTAGGGGGAGCGTACGTGTGAGGGCGCGGGTTAGTGTCAGCGTACGGGTTAGGATTAGGGGACGGGTGAGGGTCAGGCTTCGGGGAAGGGTTAGGGTTAGGGTTCGGGCTAGGGTTAGGGTTAGGGGACGGGGACGGTTAGGGTCCAGGTGAGGGTACGACAACGCTTTAGGGGGAGCGTACGTGTGAGGGCGCGGGTTAGTGTCAGCGTACGGGTTAGGATTAGGGGACGGGTGAGGGTCAGGCTTCGGGGAAGGGTTAGGGTTAGGGTTGGGGCTAGGGTTAGGGTTAGGGGACGGGGACGGTTTAGGGTCCAGGTGAGGGTACGACAACGCTTTAGGGGGAGCGTACGTGTGAGGGCGCGGGTTAGCGTCAGCGTACGGGTTAGGATTAGGGGACGGGTGAGGGTCAGGCTTCGGGGAAGGGTTAGGGTTAGGGTTCGGGCTAGGGTTAGGGTTAGGGGACGGGGACGGTTTAGGGTCCAGGTGAGGGTACGACAACGCTTCAGGGGGAGCGTACGTGTGAGGGCGCGGGTTAGTGTCAGCGTACGGGTTAGGATTAGGGGACGGGTGAGGGTCAGGCTTCGGGGAAGGGTTAGGGTTAGGGTTCGGGCTAGGGTTAGGGTTAGGGGACGGGGACGGTTTAGGGTCCAGGTGAGGGTACGACAACGCTTTAGGGGGAGCGTACGTGTGAGGGCGCGGGTTAGTGTCAGCGTACGGGTTAGGATTAGGGGACGGGTGAGGGTCAGGCTTCGGGGAAGGGTTAGGGTTAGGGTTCGGGCTAGGGTTAGGGTTAGGGGACGGGGACGGTTTAGGGTCCAGGTGAGGGTACGACAACGCTTTAGGGGGAGCGTACGTGTGAGGGCGCGGGTTAGTGTCAGCGTACGGGTTAGGATTAGGGGACGGGTGAGGGTCAGGCTTCGGGGAAGGGTTAGGGTTAGGGTTCGGGCTAGGGTTAGGGTTAGGGGACGGGGACGGTTTAGGGTCCAGGTGAGGGTACGACAACGCTTTAGGGGGAGCGTACGTGTGAGGGCGCGGGTTAGTGTCAGCGTACGGGTTAGGATTAGGGGACGGGTGAGGGTCAGGCTTCGGGGAAGGGTTAGGGTTAGGGTTCGGGCTAGGGTTAGGGTTAGGGGACGGGGACGGTGTAGGGTCCAGGTGAGGGTACGACAACGCTTTAGGGGGAGCGTACGTGTGAGGGTGCGGGCTAGTGTCAGCGTACGGGTTAGGATTAGGGGACGGGTGAGGGTCAGGCTTCGGGGAAGGGTTAGGGTTAGGGTTGGGGCTAGGGTTAGGGTTAGGGGACGGGGACGGTTTAGGGTCCAGGTGAGGGTACGACAACGCTTTAGGGGGAGCGTACGTGTGAGGGCGCGGGTTAGCGTCAGCGTACGGGTTAGGATTAGGGGACGGGTGAGGGTCAGGCTTCGGGGAAGGGTTAGGGTTAGGGTTCGGGCTAGGGTTAGGGTTAGGGGACGGGGACGGTTTAGGGTCCAGGTGAGGGTACGACAACGCTTCAGGGGGAGCGTACGTGTGAGGGCGCGGGTTAGTGTCAGCGTACGGGTTAGGATTAGGGGACGGGTGAGGGTCAGGCTTCGGGGAAGGGTTAGGGTTAGGGTTCGGGCTAGGGTTAGGGTTAGGGGACGGGGACGGTTTAGGGTCCAGGTGAGGGTACGACAACGCTTTAGGGGGAGCGTACGTGTGAGGGCGCGGGTTAGTGTCAGCGTACGGGTTAGGATTAGGGGACGGGTGAGGGTCAGGCTTCGGGGAAGGGTTAGGGTTAGGGTTCGGGCTAGGGTTAGGGTTAGGGGACGGGGACGGTTTAGGGTCCAGGTGAGGGTACGACAACGCTTTAGGGGGAGCGTACGTGTGAGGGCGCGGGTTAGTGTCAGCGTACGGGTTAGGATTAGGGGACGGGTGAGGGTCAGGCTTCGGGGAAGGGTTAGGGTTAGGGTTCGGGCTAGGGTTAGGGTTAGGGGACGGGGACGGTTTAGGGTCCAGGTGAGGGTACGACAACGCTTTAGGGGGAGCGTACGTGTGAGGGCGCGGGTTAGTGTCAGCGTACGGGTTAGGATTAGGGGACGGGTGAGGGTCAGGCTTCGGGGAAGGGTTAGGGTTAGGGTTCGGGCTAGGGTTAGGGTTAGGGGACGGGGACGGTGTAGGGTCCAGGTGAGGGTACGACAACGCTTTAGGGGGAGCGTACGTGTGAGGGTGCGGGCTAGTGTCAGCGTACGGGTTAGGATTAGGGGACGGGTGAGGGTCAGGCTTCGGGGAAGGGTTAGGGTTAGGGTTCGGGCTAGGGTTAGGGTTAGGGGACGGGGACGGTTTAGGGTCCAGGTGAGGGTACGACAACGCTTTAGGGGGAGCGTACGTGTGAGGGCGCGGGTTAGTGTCAGCGTACGGGTTAGGATTAGGGGACGGGTGAGGGTCAGGCTTCGGGGAAGGGTTAGGGTTAGGGTTCAGGCTAGGGTTAGGGTTAGGGGACGGGGACGGTTTAGGGTCCAGGTGAGGGTACGACAACGCTTTAGGGGGATCGTACGTGTGAGGGCGCGGGTTAGTGTCAGCGTACGGGTTAGGATTAGGGGACGGGTGAGGGTCAGGCTTCGGGGAAGGGTTAGGGTTAGGGTTCGGGCTAGGGTTAGGGTTAGGGGACGGGGACGGTTTAGGGTCCAGGTGAGGGTACGACAACGCTTTAGGGGGAGCGTACGTGTGAGGGCGCGGGTTAGTGTCAGCGTACGGGTTAGGATTAGGGGACGGGTGAGGGTCAGGCTTCGGGGAAGGGTTAGGGTTAGGGTTGGGGCTAGGGTTAGGGTTAGGGGACGGGGACGGTTTAGGGTCCAGGTGAGGGTACGACAACGCTTTAGGGGGAGCGTACGTGTGAGGGCGCGGGTTAGTGTCAGCGTACGGGTTAGGATTAGGGGACGGGTGAGGGTCAGGCTTCGGGGAAGGGTTAGGGTTAGGGTTCGGGCTAGGGTTAGGGTTAGGGGACGGGGAAGGTTTAGGGTCCAGGTGAGGGTACGACAACGCTTTAGGGGGAGCGTACGTGTGAGGGCGCGGGTTAGTGTCAGCGTACGCGTTAGGATTATGGGACGGGTGAGTGTCAGGCTTCGGGGAAGGGTTAGGGTTAGGGTTCGGGCTAGGATTAGGGTTAGGGGACGGGGACGGTTTAGGGTCCAGGTGAGGGTACGACAACGCTTTAGGGGGAGCGTACGTGTGAGGGCGCGGGTTAGTGTCAGCGTACGGGTTTGGATTAGGGGACGGGTGAGGGTCAGGCTTCGGGGAAGGGTTAGGGTTAGGGTTCGGGCTAGGGTTAGGGTTAGGGGACGGGGACGGTTTAGGGTCCAGGTGAGGGTACGACAACGCTTTAGGGGGAGCGTACGTGTGAGGGCGCGGGTTAGTGTCAGCGTACAGGTTAGGATTAGGGGACGGGTGAGGGTCAGGCTTCGGGGAAGGGTTAGGGTTAGGGTTCGGGCTAGGGTTAGGGTTAGGGGACGGGGACGGTTTAGGGTCCAGGTGAGGGTACGACAACGCTTTATGGGGAGCGTACGTGTGAGGGCGCGGGTTAGTGTCAGCGTACGGGTTAGGATTAGGGGACGGGTGAGGGTCAGGCTTCGGGGAAGGGTTAGGGTTAGGGTTCGGGCTAGGGTTAGGCTTAGGGGACGGGGACGGTTTAGGGTCCAGGTGAGGGTACGACAACGCTTTAGGGGGAGCGTACGTGTGAGGGCGCGGGTTAGTGTCAGCGTACGCGTTAGGATTAGGGGACGGGTGAGTGTCAGGCTTCGGGGAAGGGTTAGGGTTAGGGTTCGGGCTAGGATTAGGGTTAGGGGACGGGATCGGTTTAGGGTCCAGGTGAGGGTACGACAACGCTTTAGGGGGAGCGTACGTGTGAGGGCGCGGGTTAGTGTCAGCGTTCGGGTTAGGATTAGGGGACGGGTGAGGGTCAGGCTTCGGGGAAGGGTTAGGGTTAGGGTTCGGGCTAGGATTAGGGTTAGGGGACGGGGAAGGTTTAGGGTGCAGGTGAGGGTACGACAACGCTTTAGGGGGAGCGTACGTGTGAGGGCGCGGGTTAGTGTCAGCGTACGGGTTAGGATTAGGGGACGGGTGAGGGTCAGGCTTCGGGGAAGGGTTAGGGTTAGGGTTCAGGCTAGGGTTAGGGTTAGGGGACGGGGACGGTTTAGGGTCCAGGTGAGGGTACGACAACGCTTTAGGGGGATCGTACGTGTGAGGGCGCGGGTTAGTGTCAGCGTACGGGTTAGGATTAGGGGACGGGTGAGGGTCAGGCTTCGGGGAAGGGTTAGGGTTAGGGTTCGGGCTAGGGTTAGGGTTAGGGGACGGGGACGGTTTAGGGTCCAGGTGAGGGTACGACAACGCTTTAGGGGGAGCGTACGTGTGAGGGCGCGGGTTAGTGTCAGCGTACGGGTTAGGATTAGGGGACGGGTGAGGGTCAGGCTTCGGGGAAGGGTTAGGGTTAGGGTTGGGGCTAGGGTTAGGGTTAGGGGACGGGGACGGTTTAGGGTCCAGGTGAGGGTACGACAACGCTTTAGGGGGAGCGTACGTGTGAGGGCGCGGGTTAGTGTCAGCGTACGGGTTAGGATTAGGGGACGGGTGAGGGTCAGGCTTCGGGGAAGGGTTAGGGTTAGGGTTCGGGCTAGGGTTAGGGTTAGGGGACGGGGAAGGTTTAGGGTCCAGGTGAGGGTACGACAACGCTTTAGGGGGAGCGTACGTGTGAGGGCGCGGGTTAGTGTCAGCGTACGCGTTAGGATTATGGGACGGGTGAGTGTCAGGCTTCGGGGAAGGGTTAGGGTTAGGGTTCGGGCTAGGATTAGGGTTAGGGGACGGGGACGGTTTAGGGTCCAGGTGAGGGTACGACAACGCTTTAGGGGGAGCGTACGTGTGAGGGCGCGGGTTAGTGTCAGCGTACGGGTTTGGATTAGGGGACGGGTGAGGGTCAGGCTTCGGGGAAGGGTTAGGGTTAGGGTTCGGGCTAGGGTTAGGGTTAGGGGACGGGGACGGTTTAGGGTCCAGGTGAGGGTACGACAACGCTTTAGGGGGAGCGTACGTGTGAGGGCGCGGGTTAGTGTCAGCGTACAGGTTAGGATTAGGGGACGGGTGAGGGTCAGGCTTCGGGGAAGGGTTAGGGTTAGGGTTCGGGCTAGGGTTAGGGTTAGGGGACGGGGACGGTTTAGGGTCCAGGTGAGGGTACGACAACGCTTTATGGGGAGCGTACGTGTGAGGGCGCGGGTTAGTGTCAGCGTACGGGTTAGGATTAGGGGACGGGTGAGGGTCAGGCTTCGGGGAAGGGTTAGGGTTAGGGTTCGGGCTAGGGTTAGGCTTAGGGGACGGGGACGGTTTAGGGTCCAGGTGAGGGTACGACAACGCTTTAGGGGGAGCGTACGTGTGAGGGCGCGGGTTAGTGTCAGCGTACGCGTTAGGATTAGGGGACGGGTGAGTGTCAGGCTTCGGGGAAGGGTTAGGGTTAGGGTTCGGGCTAGGATTAGGGTTAGGGGACGGGATCGGTTTAGGGTCCAGGTGAGGGTACGACAACGCTTTAGGGGGAGCGTACGTGTGAGGGCGCGGGTTAGTGTCAGCGTTCGGGTTAGGATTAGGGGACGGGTGAGGGTCAGGCTTCGGGGAAGGGTTAGGGTTAGGGTTCGGGCTAGGATTAGGGTTAGGGGACGGGGAAGGTTTAGGGTGCAGGTGAGGGTACGACAACGCTTTAGGAGGAGCGTACGTGTGAGGGCGCGGGTTAGCGTCAGCGTACGTGTTAGGATTAGGGGACGGGTGAGGGTCAGGCTTCGGGGAAGGGTTAGGGTTAGGGTTCGGGCTAGGGTTAGGGTTAGGGGACGGGGACGGTTTAGGGTCCAGGTGAGGGTACGACAACGCTTTAGGGGGAGCGTACGTGTGAGGGCGCGGGTTAGTGTCAGCGTACGGGTTAGGATTAGGGGACGGGTGAGGGTCAGGCTTCGGGGAAGGGTTAGGGTTAGGGTTCGGGCTAGGGTTAGGGTTAGGGGACGGGGACGGTTTAGGGTCCAGGTGAGGGTATGACAACGCTTTAGGGGGAGCGTACGTGTGAGGGCGCGGGTTAGTGTCAGCGTACGGGTTAGGATTAGGGGACGGGTGAGGGTCAGGCTTCGGGGAAGGGTTAGGGTTAGGGTTCGGGCTAGGGTTAGGGTTAGGGGACGGGGACGGTTTACGGTCCAGGTGAGGGTACGACAACGCTTTAGTGGGAGCGTACGTGTGAGGGCGCGGGTTAGTGTCAGCGTACGGGTTAGGATTAGGGGACGGGTGAGGGTCAGGCTTCGGGGAAGGGTTAGGGTTAGGGTTCGGGCTAGGGTTAGGGTTAGGGGACGGGGACGGTTTAGGGTCCTGTTGAGGGTGCGACAACGCTTTAGGGGGAGCGTACGTGTGAGGGCGCGGCTTAGTGTCAGCGTACGGGTTAGGATTAGGGGACGGGTGAGGGTCAGGCTTCGGGGAAGGGTTAGGGTTAGGGTTCGGGCTAGGGTTAGGGTTAGGGGACGGGGACGGTTTAGGGTCCAGGTGAGGGTACGACAACGCTTTAGGGGGAGCGTACGTGTGAGGGCGCGGGTTAGTGTCAGCGTACGGGTTAGGATTAGGGGACGGGTGAGGGTCAGGCTTCGGGAAAGGGTTAGGGTTAGGGTTCGGGCTAGGGTTAGGGTTAGGGGACGGGGACGGTTTAGGGTCCAGGTGAGGGTACGACAACGCTTTAGGGGGAGCGTACGTGTGAGGGCGCGGGTTAGTGTCAGCGTACGGGTTAGGATTAGGGGACGGGTGAGGGTCAGGCTTCGGGGAAGGGTTAGGGTTAGGGTTCGGGCTAGGGTTAGGGTTAGGGAACGGGGACGGTTTAGGGTCCAGGTGAGGGTACGACAACGCTTTAGGGGGAGCGTACGTGTGAGGGCGCGGCTTAGTGTCAGCGTACGGGTTAGGATTAGGGGACTGGTGAGGGTCAGGCTTCGGGGAAGGGTTAGGGTTAGGGTTCGGGCTAGGGTTAGGGTTAGGGGACTGGGACGGTTTAGGGTCCAGGTGAGGGTACGACAACGCTTTAGGGGGAGCGTACGTGTGAGGGCGCGGGTTAGTGTCAGCGTACGGGTTAGGATTAGGGGACGGGTGAGGGTCAGGCTTCGGGGAAGGGTTAGGGTTAGGGTTCGGGCTAGGGTTAGGGTTAGGGGACGGGGAAGGTTTAGGGTCCAGGTGAGGGTACGACAACGCTTTAGGGGGAGCGTACGTGTGAGGGCGCGGGTTATTGTCCGCCTACTCCTTAGGATTAGGGGACGGGGGAGGGTCAGGCTTCGGGGAAGGGTTAGGGTTAGGGTTCGGGCTAGGGTTAGGGTTAGGGGACGGGGAAGGTTTAGGGTCCAGGTGAGGGTACGACAACGCTTTAGAGGGAGCGTACGTGTGAGGGCGCGGGTTATTGTCCGCCTACTCCTTAGGATTAGGGGACGGGGGAGGGTCAGGCTTCGGGGAAGGGTTAGGGTTAGGGTTCGGGCTAGGGTTAGGGTTAGGGGACGGGGACGGTTTAGGGTCCAGGTGAGGGTACGACAACGCTTTAGGGGGAGCGTACGTGTGAGGGCGCGGGTTAGTGTCCGCGTACGGGTTAGGATTAGGGGACGGGTGAGCGTCAGGCTTCAGGGAAGGGTTAGGGTTAGGGTTCGGGCTAGGGTTAGGGTTAGGGGACGGGGACGGTTTAGGGTCCAGGTGAGGGTACGACAATGCTTTAGGGGGAGCGTACGTGTGAGGGCGCGGGTTATTGTCCGCGTACGCCTTAGGATTAGGGGACGGGGGAGGGTCAGGCTTCGGGGTAGGGTTAGGGTTAGGGTTCGGGCTAGGGTTAGGGTTAGGGGACGGGGACGGTTTAGGGTCCAGGTGAGGGTACGACAACGCTTTAGGGGGAGCGTACGTGTGAGGGCGCGGGTTATTGTCCGCCTACTCCTTAGGATTAGGGGACGGGGGAGGGTCAGGCTTCGGGGAAGGGTTAGGGTTAGGGTTCGGGCTAGGGTTAGGGTTAGGGGACGGGGAAGGTTTAGGGTCCAGGTGAGGGTAAGACAACGCTTTAGGGGGAGCGTACGTGTGAGGGCGCGGGTTATTGTCCGCCTACTCCTTAGGATTAGGGGACGGGGGAGGGTCAGGCTTCGGGGAAGGGTTAGGGTTAGGGTTCGGGCTAGGGTTAGGGTTAGGGGACAGGGACGGTATAGGGTCCAGGTGAGGGTACGACAACGCTTTAGGGGGAGCGTATGTGTGAGGGCGCGGCTTAGCGTCAGCGTACGGGTTAGGATTAGGGGACGGGTGAGGGTCAGGCTTCGGGGAAGGGTTAGGGTTAGGGTTCGGGCTAGGGTTAGGGTTAGGGGACGGGGACGGTTTAGGGTCCAGGTGAGGGTACGACAACGCTTTAGGGGGAGCGTACGTGTGAGGGCGCGGGTTAGCGTCAGCGTACGGGTTAGGATTAGGGGACGGGTGAGGGTCAGGCTTCGGGGAAGGGTTAGGGTTAGGGTTCGGGCTAGGGTTAGGGTTAGGGGACGGGGACGGTTTAGGGTTCAGGTGAGGGTACGACAACGCTTTAGGGGGAGCGTACGTGTGAGGGCGCGGGTTAGTGTCCGCGTACGGGTTAGGATTAGGGGACGGGTGAGGGTCAGGCTTCGGGGAAGGGTTAGGGTTAGGGTTCGGGCTAGGGTTAGGGTTAGGGGACGGGGACGGTTTAGGGTCCAGGTGAGGGTACGACAACGCTTTAGGGGGAGCGTACGTGTGAGGGCGCGGGTTAGTGTCAGCGTACGGGTTAGGATTAGGGGACGAGTGAGGGTCAGGCTTCGGGGAAGGGTTAGGGTTAGGGTTCGGGCTAGGGTTAGGGTTAGGGGACAGGGACGGTTTAGGGTCCTGGTGAGGGTGCGACAATGCTTTAGGGGGAGCGTACGTGTGAGGGCGCGGGTTAGTGTCAGCGTACGGGTTAGGATTAGGGGACGGGTGAGGGTCAGGCTTCGGGGAAGTGTTAGGGTTAGGGTTCGGGCTAGGGTTAGGGTTAGGGGACGGGGACGGTTTAGGGTCCAGGTGAGGGTACGACAACGCTTTAGTGGGAGCGTACGTGTGAGGGCGCGGGTTAGTGTCAGCGTACGGGTTAGGATTAGGGGACGGGTGAGGGTCAGGCTGCGGGGAAGGGTTAGGGTTAGGGTTCGGGCTAGGGTTAGGGTTAGGGGACGGGGACGGTTTAGGGTCCAGGTGAGGGTACGACAACGCTTTAGGGGGAGCGTACGTGTGAGGGCGCGGCTTAGTGTCAGCGTACGGGTTAGGATTAGGGGACGGGTGAGGGTCAGGCTTCGGGGAAGGGTTAGGGTTAGGGTTCGGGCTAGGGTTAGGGTTAGGGGACGGGGACGGTTTAGGGTCCAGGTGAGGGTACGACAACGCTTTAGGGGGAGCGTACGTGTGAGGGCGCGGGTTAGTGTCAGCGTACGGGTTAGGATTAGGGGACGGGTGAGGGTCAGGCTTCGGGGAAGTGTTAGGGTTAGGGTTCGGGCTAGGGTTAGGGTTAGGGGAAGGGGACGGTTTAGGGTCCAGGTGAGGGTACGACAACGCTTTAGGGGGAGCGTACGTGTGAGGGCGCGGGTTAGTGTCAGCGTACGGGTTAGGATTAGGGGACGGGTGAGGGTCAGGCTTCGGGGAAGGGTTAGGGTTAGGGTTCGGGCTAGGGTTAGGGGACGGGGACGGGGACGGTTTAGGGTCCAGGTGAGGGTACGACAACGCTTTAGGGGGAGCGTACGTGTGAGGGCGTGGGTTAGTGTCAGCGTACGGGTTAGGATTAGGGGACGGGTGAGGGTCAGGCTTCGGGGAAGGGTTAGGGTTAGGGTTCGGGGTAGGGTTAGGGTTAGGGGACGGGGACGGTTTAGGGTCCAGGTGAGGGTACGACAACGCTTTAGGGGGAGCGTACGTGTGAGGGCGCGGGTTAGTGTCAGCGTATGGGTTAGGATTAGGGGACGGGTGAGGGTCAGGCTTCGGGGAAGGGTTAGGGTTAGGGTTCGGGCTAGGGTTAGGGTTAGGGGACGGGGACGGTTTAGGGTCCAGGTGAGGGTACGACAACGCTTTAGGGGGAGCGTACGTGTGAGGGCGCGGGTTAGTGGCAGCGTATGCGTTAGGATTAGGGGACGGGTGAGGGTCAGGCTTCGGGGAAGTGTTAGGGTTAGGGTTCGGGCTAGGGTTAGGGTTAGGGGACGGTTACGGTTTAGGGTCCAGGTGAGGGTACGACAACGCTTTAGGGGGAGCGTACGTGTGAGGGCGCGGGTTAGTGTCAGCGTACGGGTTAGGATTAGGGGACGGGTGAGGGTCAGGCTTCGGGGAAGGGTTAGGGTTAGGGTTGGGGCTAGGGTTAGGGATAGGGGACGGGGACGGTTTAGGGTCCAGGTGAGGGTACGACAACGCTTTAGGGGGAGCGTACGTGTGAGGGCGTGGGTTAGTGTCAGCGTACGGGTTAGGATTAGGGGACGGGTGAGGGTCAGGCTTCGGGGAAGGGTTAGGGTTAGGGTTCGGGCTAGGGTTAGGGTTAGGGGACGGGGACGGTTTAGGGTCCAGGTGAGGGTACGACAACGCTTTAGGGGGAGCGTACGTGTGAGGGCGCGGGTTAGTGTCAGCGTACGCGTTAGGATTAGGGGATGGGTGAGTGTCAGGCTTCGGGGAAGGGTTAGGGTTAGGGTTCGGGCTAGGATTAGGGTTAGGGGACGGGGACGGTTTAGGGTCCAGGTGAGGGTACGACAACGCTTTAGGGGGAGCGTACGTGTGAGGGCGCGGGTTAGCGTCAGCGTACGGGTTAGGATTAGGGGACGGGTGAGGGTCAGGCTTCGGGGAAGGGTTAGGGTTAGGGTTCGGGCTAGGGTTAGGGTTCGGGGACGGGGACGGTTTAGGGTCCAGGTGAGGGTACGACAACGCTTTAGGGGGAGCGTACGTGTGAGGGCGCGGGTTAGTGTCAGCGTACGGGGTAGGATTAGGGGACGGGTGTGGGTCAGGCTTCGGGGAAGGGTTAGGGTTAGGGGACGGGGACGGTTTAGGGTCCAGGTGAGGGTACGACAACGCTTTAGGGGGAGCGTACGTGTGAGGGCGCGGCTTAGTGTCAGCGTACGGGTTAGGATTAGGGGACGGGTGAGGGTCAGGCTTCGGGGAAGGGTTAGGGTTAGGGTTCGGGCTAGGGTTAGGGTTAGGGGACGGGGACGGTTTAGGGTCCAGGTGAGGGTACGACAACGCTTTAGGGGGAGCGTACGTGTGAGGGCGCGGGTTAGTGTCAGCGTACGGGTTAGGATTAGGGGACGGCTGAGGGTCAGGCTTCGGGGAAGGGTTAGGGTTAGGGTTCGGGCTAGGGTTAGGGTTAGGGGACGGGGACGGTTTAGGGTCCAGGTGAGGGTACGACAACGCTTTAGGGGGAGCGTACGTGTGAGGGCGCGGGTTAGCGTCAGCGTACGGGTTAGGATTAGGGGACGGGTGAGGGTCAGGCTTCGGGGAAGGATTAGGGTTAGGGTTCGGGCTAGGGTTAGGGTTAGGGGACGGGGACGGTTTAGGGTCCAGGTGAGGGTACGACAACGCTTTAGGGGGAGCGTACGTGTGAGGGCGCGGGTTAGTGTCAGCGTACGCGTTAGGATTAGGGGACGGGTGAGTGTCAGGCTTCGGGGAAGGGTTAGGGTTAGGGTTCGGGCTAGGATTAGGGTTAGGGGACAGGGACGGTTTAGGGTCCAGGTGAGGGTACGACAACGCTTTAGGGGGAGCGTACGTGTGAGGGCGCGGGTTAGTGTCAGCGTACGGGTTAGGATTAGGGGACGGGTGAGGGTCAGGCTTCGGGGAAGGGTTAGGGTTAGGGTTCGGGCTAGGGTTAGGGTTAGGGGACGGGGACGGTTTAGGGTCCAGGTGAGGGTACGACAACGCTTTAGGGGGAGCGTACGTGTGAAGGCGCGGCTTAGTGTCAGCGTACGGGTTAGGATTAGGGGACGGGTGAGGGTCAGGCTTCGGGGAAGGGTTAGGGTTAGGGTTCGGGCTAGGGTTAGGGTTAGGGGACGGGGACGGTTTAGGGTCCAGGTGAGGGTACGACAACGCTTTAGGGGGAGCGTACGTGTGAGGGCGCGGGTTAGTGTCAGCGTACGGGTTAGGATTAGGGGACGGGTGAGGGTCAGGCTTCGGGGAAGGGTTAGGGTTAGGGTTCGGGCTAGGGTTAGGGTTAGGGGACGGGGACGGTTTAGGGTCCAGGTGAGGGTACGACAACGCTTTAGGGGGAGCGTACGTGTGAGGGCGCGGGTTAGTGTCAGCGTACGGGTTAGGATTAGGGGACGGGTGAGGGTCAGGCTTCGGGGAAGGGTTAGGGTTAGGGTTCGGGCTAGGGTTAGGGTTAGGGGACGGGGACGGTTTAGGGTCCAGGTGAGGGTACGACAACGCTTTAGGTGGAGCGTACGTGTGAGGGCGCGGGTTAGTGTCAGCGTACGGGTTAGGATTAGGGGACGGGTGAGGGTCAGGCTTCGGGGAAGGGTTAGGGTTAGGGTTCGGGCTAGGGTTAGGGTTAAGGGACGGGGACGGTTTAGGGTCCAGGTGAGGGTACGACAACGCTTTAGGGGGAGCGTACGTGTGAGGGCGCGGGTTAGTGTCAGCATACGCGTTAGGATTAGGGGACGGGTGAGGGTCAGGCTTCGGGGAAGGGTTAGGGTTAGGGTTCGGGCTAGGATTAGGGTTAGGGGACGGGGACGGTTTAGGGTCCAGGTGAGGGTACGACAACGCTTTAGGAGGAGCGTACGTGTGAGGGCGCGGGTTAGCGTCAGCGTACGGGTTAGGATTAGGGGACGGGTGAGGGTCAGGCTTCGGGGAAGGGTTAGGGTTAGGGTTCGGGCTAGGGTTAGGGTTAGGGGACGGGGACGGTTTAGGGTCCAGGTGAGGGTACGACGACGCTTTAGGGGGAGCGTACGTGTGAGGGCGCGGGTTAGCGTCAGCGTACGGGTTAGGATTAGGGGACGGGTGAGGGTCAGGCTTCGGGGAAGGGTTAGGGTTAGGGTTCGGGCTAGGGTTAGGGTTAGGGGACGGGGACGGTTTAGGGTCCAGGTGAGGGTACGACAACGCTTTAGGGGGAGCGTACGTGTGAGGGCGCGGGTTAGCGTCAGCGTACGGGTTAGGATTAGGGGACGGGTGAGGGTCAGGCTTCGGGGAAGGGTTAGGGTTAGGGTTCGGGCTAGGGTTAGGGTTAGGGGACGGGGACGGTTTAGGGTCCAGGTGAGGGTACGACAACGCTTTAGGGGGAGCGTACGTGTGAGGGCGCGGGTTAGTGTCAGCGTACGGGTTAGGATTATGGGACGGATGAGGGTCAGGCTTCGGGGAAAGGTTAGGGTTAGGGTTCGGGCTAGGGTTAGGGTTAGGGGACGGGGACGGTTTAGGGTCCAGGTGAGGGTACGACAACGCTTTAGGGGGAGCGTACGTGTGAGGGCGCGGGTTAGTGTCAGCGTACGGGTTAGGATTAGGGGACGGGTGAGGGTCAGGCTTCGGGGAAGGGTTAGGGTTAGGGTTCGGGCTAGGGTTAGGGTTAGGGGACGGGGACGGTTTAGGGTCCAGGTGAGGGTACGACAACGCTTTAGTGGGAGCGTACGTGTGAGGGCGCGGGTTAGTGTCAGCGTACGGGTTAGGATTAGGGGACGGGTGAGGGTCAGGCTTCGGGGAAGGGTTAGGGTTAGGGTTCGGGCTAGGGTTAGGGTTAGGGGACGGAGACGGTTTAGGGTCCAGGTGAGGGTACGACAACGCTTTAGGGGGAGCGTACGTGTGAGGGCGCGGGTTAGTGTCAGCGTACGGGTTAGGATTAGGGGACGGGTGAGGGTCAGGCTTCGGGGAAGGGTTAGGGTTAGGGTTCGGGCTAGGGTTAGGGTTAGGGGACGGGGACGGTTTAGGGTCCAGGTGAGGGTACGACAACGCTTTAGGGGGAGCGTACGTGTGAGGGCGCGGGTTAGTGTCAGCGTACGGGGTAGGATTAGGGGACGGGTGTGGGTCAGGCTTCGGGGAAGGGTTAGGGTTAGGGGACGGGGACGGTTTAGGGTCCAGGTGAGGGTACGACAACGCTTTAGGGGGAGCGTACGTGTGAGGGCGCGGCTTAGTGTCAGCGTACGGGTTAGGATTAGGGGACGGGTGAGGGTCAGGCTTCGGGGAAGGGTTAGGGTTAGGGTTCGGGCTAGGGTTAGGGTTAGGGGACGGGGACGGTTTAGGGTCCAGGTGAGGGTACGACAACGCTTTAGGGGGAGCGTACGTGTGAGGGCGCGGGTTAGTGTCAGCGTATGGGTTAGGATTAGGGGACGGCTGAGGGTCAGGCTTCGGGGAAGGGTTAGGGTTAGGGTTCGGGCTAGGGTTAGGGTTAGGGGACGGGGACGGTTTAGGGTCCAGGTGAGGGTACGACAACGCTTTAGGGGGAGCGTACGTGTGAGGGCGCGGGTTAGCGTCAGCGTACGGGTTAGGATTAGGGGACGGGTGAGGATCAGGCTTCGGGGAAGGGTTAGGGTTAGGGTTCGGGCTAGGGTTAGGGTTAGGGGACGGGGACGGTTTAGGGTCCAGGTGAGGGTACGACAACGCTTCAGGGGGAGCGTACGTGTGAGGGCGCGGGTTAGTGTCAGCGTACGGGTTAGGATTAGGGGACGGGTGAGGGTCAGGCTTCGGGGAAGGGTTAGGGTTAGGGTTCGGGCTAGGGTTAGGGTTAGGGGACGGGGACGGTTTAGGGTCCAGGTGAGGGTACGACAACGCTTTAGGGGGAGCGTACGTGTGAGGGCGCGGGTTAGTGTCAGCGTACGCGTTAGGATTAGGGGACGGGTGAGGGTCAGGCTTCGGGGAAGGGTTAGGGTTAGGGTTCGGGCTAGGATTAGGGTTAGGGGACGGGGACGGTTTAGGGTCCAGGTGAGGGTACGACAACGCTTTAGGGGGAGCGTACGTGTGAGGGCGCGGGTTAGTGTCAGCGTACGGGTTAGGATTAGGGGACGGGTGAGGGTCAGGCTTCGGGGAAGGGTTAGGGTTAGGGTTCGGGCTAGGATTAGGGTTAGGGGACGGGGACGGTTTAGGGTCCAGGTGAGGGTACGACAACGCTTTAGGAGGAGCGCACGTGTGAGGGCGCGGGTTAGCGTCAGCGTACGGGTTAGGATTAGGGGACGGGTGAGGGTCAGGCTTCGGGGAAAGGTTAGGGTTAGGGTTCGGGCTAGGGTTAGGGTTAGGGGACGGGGACGGTTTAGGGTCCAGGTGAGGGTACGACAACGCTTTAGGGGGAGCGTACGTGTGAGGGCGCGGGTTAGTGTCAGCGTACGGGTTAGGATTAGCGGACGGGTGAGGGTCAGGCTTCGGGGAAGAGTTAGGGTTAGGGTTCGGGCTAGGGTTAGGGTTAGGGGACGGGGACGGTTTAGGGTCCAGGTGAGGGTACGACAACGCTTTAGGGGGAGCGTACGTGTGAGGGCGCGGGTTAGTGTCAGCGTACGGGTTAGGATTAGGGGACGGCTGAGGGTCAGGCTTCGGGGAAGGGTTAGGGTTAGGGTTCGGGCTAGGGTTAGGGTTAGGGGACGGGGACGGTTTAGGGTCCAGGTGAGGGTACGACAACGCTTTAGGGGGAGCGTACGTGTGAGGGCGCGGTTTAGTGTCAATGTACGGGTTAGGATTAGGGGACGGGTGAGGGTCAGGCTTCGGGGAAGGGTTAGGGTTAGGGTTCGGGCTAGGGTTAGGGTTAGGGGACGGGGACGGTTTAGGGTCCAGGTGAGGGTACGACAACGCTTTAGGGGGAGCGTACGTGTGAGGGCGCGGGTTAGTGTCAGCGTATGGGTTAGGATTAGGGGACGGCTGAGGGTCAGGCTTCGGGGAAGGGTTAGGGTTAGGGTTCGGGCTAGGGTTAGGGTTAGGGGACGGGGACGGTTTAGGGTCCAGGTGAGGGTACGACAACGCTTTAGGGGGAGCGTACGTGTGAGGGCGCGGGTTAGCGTCAGGGTACGGGTTAGGATTAGGGGACGGGTGAGGGTCAGGCTTCGGGGAAGGGTTAGGGTTAGGGTTCGGGCTAGGGTTAGGGTTAGGGGACGGGGACGGTTTAGGGTCCAGGTGAGGGTACGACAACGCTTTAGGGGGAGCGTACGTGTGAGGGCGCGGGTTAGTGTCAGCGTACGGGTTAGGATTAGGGGACGGGTGAGGGTCAGGCTTCGGGGAAGGGTTAGGGTTAGGGTTCGGGCTAGGGTTAGGGTTAGGGGACGGGGACGGTTTAGGGTCCAGGTGAGGGTACGACAACGCTTTAGGGGGAGCGTACGTGTGAGGGCGCGGGTTAGTGTCAGCGTACGGGTTAGGATTAGGGGACGGCTGAGGGTCAGGCTTCGGGGAAGGGTTAGGGTTAGGGTTCGGGCTAGGGTTAGGGTTAGGGGACGGGGACGGTTTAGGGTCCAGGTGAGGGTACGACAACGCTTTAGGGGGAGCGTACGTGTGAGGGCGCGGTTTAGTGTCAATGTACGGGTTAGGATTAGGGGACGGGTGAGGGTCAGGCTTCGGGGAAGGGTTAGGGTTAGGGTTCGGGCTAGGGTTAGGGTTAGGGGACGGGGACGGTTTAGGGTCCAGGTGAGGGTACGACAACGCTTTAGGGGGAGCGTACGTGTGAGGGCGCGGGTTAGTGTCAGCGTATGGGTTAGGATTAGGGGACGGCTGAGGGTCAGGCTTCGGGGAAGGGTTAGGGTTAGGGTTCGGGCTAGGGTTAGGGTTAGGGGACGGGGACGGTTTAGGGTCCAGGTGAGGGTACGACAACGCTTTAGGGGGAGCGTACGTGTGAGGGCGCGGGTTAGCGTCAGCGTACGGGTTAGGATTAGGGGACGGGTGAGGGTCAGGCTTCGGGGAAGGGTTAGGGTTAGGGTTCGGGCTAGGGTTAGGGTTAGGGGACGGGGACGGTTTAGGGTCCAGGTGAGGGTACGACAACGCTTCAGAGGGAGCGTACGTGTGAGGGCGCGGGTTAGTGTCAGCGTACGGGTTAGGATTAGGGGACGGGTGAGGGTCAGGCTTCGGGGAAGGGTTAGGGTTAGGGTTCGGGCTAGGGTTAGGGTTAGGGGACGGGGACGGTTTAGGGTCCAGGTGAGGGTACGACAACGCTTTAGGGGGAGCGTACGTGTGAGGGCGCGGGTTAGTGTCAGCGTACGCGTTAGGATTAGGGGACGGGTGAGGGTCAGGCTTCGGGGAAGGGTTAGGGTTAGGGTTCGGGCTAGGATTAGGGTTAGGGGACGGGGACGGTTTAGGGTCCAGGTGAGGGTACGACAACGCTTTAGGGGGAGCGTACGTGTGAGGGCGCGGGTTAGTGTCAGCGTACGGGTTAGGATTAGGGGACGGGTGAGGGTCAGGCTTCGGGGAAGGGTTAGGGTTAGGGTTCGGGCTAGGATTAGGGTTAGGGGACGGGGACGGTTTAGGGTCCAGGTGAGGGTACGACAACGCTTTAGGAGGAGCGTACGTGTGAGGGCGCGGGTTAGCGTCAGCGTACGGGTTAGGATTAGGGGACGGGTGAGGGTCAGGCTTCGGGGAAGGGTTAGGGTTAGGGTTCGGGCTAGGGTTAGGGTTAGGGGACGGGGACGGTTTAGGGTCCAGGTGAGGGTACGACAACGCTTTAGGGGGAGCGTACGTGTGAGGGCGCGGGTTAGTGTCAGCGTACGGGTTAGGATTAGGGGACGGGTGAGGGTCAGGCTTCGGGGAAGGGTTAGGGTTAGGGTTCGGGCTAGGGTTAGGGTTAGGGGACGGGGACGGTTTAGGGTCCAGGTGAGGGTACGACAACGCTTTAGTGGGAGCGTACGTGTGAGGGCGCGGGTTAGTGTCAGCGTACGGGTTAGGATTAGGGGACGGCTGAGGGTCAGGCTTCGGGGAAGGGTTAGTGTTAGGGTTCGGGCTAGGGTTAGGGTTAGGGGACGGGGACGGTTTAGGGTCCAGGTGAGGGTACGACAACGCTTTAGGGGGAGCGTACGTGTGAGGGCGCGGGTTAGTGTCAGCGTACGGGTTAGGATTAGGGGACGGGTGAGGGTCAGGCTTCGGGGAAGGGTTAGGGTTAGGGTTCGGGCTAGGGTTAGGTTTAGGGGACGGGGACGGTTTAGGGTCCAGGTGAGGGTACGACAACGCTTTAGGGGGAGCGTACGTGTGAGGGCGCGGGCTAGTGTCAGCGTACGGGTTAGGATTAGGGGACGGGTGAGGGTCAGGCTTCGGGGAAGGGTTAGGGTTAGGGTTCGGGCTAGGGTTAGGGTTAGGGGACGGTTTAGGGTCCAGGTGAGGGTACGACAACGCTTTAGGGGGAGCGTACGTGTGAGGGCGCGGGTTAGTGTCAGCGTACGGGTTAGGATTAGGGGACGGGTGAGGGTCAGGCTTCGGGGAAGGGTTAGGTTTAGGGTTCGGGCTAGGGTTAGGGTTAGGGGACGGGGACGGTTTAGGGTCCAGGTGAGGGTACGACAACGCTTTAGGGGGAGCGTACGTGTGAGGGCGCGGGTTAGTGTCAGCGTACGGGTTAGGATTAGGGGACGGGTGAGGGTCAGGCTTCGGGGAAGGGTTAGGGTTAGGGTTCGGGCTAGGGTTAGGGTTAGGGGACGGGGACGGTTTAGGGTCCAGGTGAGGGTACGACAACGCTTTAGGGGGAGCGTACGTGTGAGGGCGCGGGTTAGTGTCAGCGTACGGGTTAGGATTAGGGGACGGGTGAGGGTCAGGCTTCGGGGAAGGGTTAGGGTTAGGGTTCGGGCTAGGGTTAGGGTTAGGGGACGGGGACGGTTTAGGGTCCAGGTGAGGGTACGACAACGCTTTAGGGGGAGCGTACGTGTGAGGGCGCGGGTTAGTGTCAGCGTACGCGTTAGGATTAGGGGACGGGTGAGTGTCAGGCTTCGGGGAAGGGTTAGGGTTAGGGTTCGGGGTAGGATTAGGGTTAGGGGACGGGGACGGTTTAGGGTCCAGGTGAGGGTACGACAACGCTTTAGGGGGAGCGTACGTGTGAGGGCGCGGGTTAGCGTCAGCGTACGGGTTAGGATTAGGGGACGGGTGAGGGTCAGGCTTCGGGGAAGGGTTAGGGTTAGGGTTCGGGCTAGGATTAGGGTTAGGGGACGGGGACGGTTTAGGGTCCAGGTGAGGGTACGACAACGCTTTAGGAGGAGCGTACGTGTGAGGGCGCGGGTTAGCGTCAGCGTACGGGTTAGGATTAGGGGACGGGTGAGGGTCAGGCTTCGGGGAAGGGTTAGGGTTAGGGTTCGGGCTAGGGTTAGGGTTAGGGGACGGGGACGGTTTAGGGTCCAGGTGAGGGTACGACAACGCTTTAGGGGGAGCGTACGTGTGAGGGCGCGGGTTAGTGTCAGCGTACGGGTTAGGATTAGGGGACGGGTGAGGGTCAGGCTTCGGGGAAGGGTTAGGGTTAGGGTTCGGGCTAGGGTTAGGGTTAGGGGACGGGGACGGTTTAGGGTCCAGGTGAGGGTACGACAACGCTTTAGGGGGAGCGTACGTGTGAGGGCGCGGGTTAGTGTCAGCGTACGGGTTAGGATTAGGGGACGGCTGAGGGTCAGGCTTCGGGGAAGGGTTAGTGTTAGGGTTCGGGCTAGGGTTAGGGTTAGGGGACGGGGACGGTTTAGGGTCCAGGTGAGGGTACGACAACGCTTTAGGGGGAGCGTACGTGTGAGGGCGCGGGTTAGTGTCAGCGTACGGGTTAGGATTAGGGGACGGGTGAGGGTCAGGCTTCGGGGAAGGGTTAGGGTTAGGGTTCGGGCTAGGGTTAGGTTTAGGGGACGGGGACGGTTTAGGGTCCAGGTGAGGGTACGACAACGCTTTAGGGGGAGCGTACGTGTGAGGGCGCGGGCTAGTGTCAGCGTACGGGTTAGGATTAGGGGACGGGTGAGGGTCAGGCTTCGGGGAAGGGTTAGGGTTAGGGTTCGGGCTAGGGTTAGGTTTAGGGGACGGTTTAGGGTCCAGGTGAGGGTACGACAACGCTTTAGGGGGAGCGTACGTGTGAGGGCGCGGGTTAGTGTCAGCGTACGGGTTAGGATTAGGGGACGGGTGAGGGTCAGGCTTCGGGGAAGGGTTAGGTTTAGGGTTCGGGCTAGGGTTAGGGTTAGGGGACGGGGACGGTTTAGGGTCCAGGTGAGGGTACGACAACGCTTTAGGGGGAGCGTACGTGTGAGGGCGCGGGTTAGCGTCAGCGTACGGGTTAGGATTAGGGGACGGGTGAGGGTCAGGCTTCGGGGAAGGGTTAGGGTTAGGGTTTGGGCTAGGGTTAGGGTTAGGGGACGGGGACGGTTTAGGGTCCAGGTGAGGGTACGACAACGCTTTAGGGGGAGCGTACGTGTGAGGGCGCGGGTTAGTGTCAGCGTACGGGTTAGGATTAGGGGACGGGTGAGGGTCAGGCTTCGGGGAAGGGTTAGGGTTAGGGTTCGGGCTAGGGTTAGGGTTAGGGGACGGGGACGGTTTAGGGTCCAGGTGAGGGTACGACAACGCTTTAGGGGGAGCGTACGTGTGAGGGCGCGGGTTAGTGTCAGCGTACGCGTTAGGATTAGGGGACGGGTGAGTGTCAGGCTTCGGGGAAGGGTTAGGGTTAGGGTTCGGGGTAGGATTAGGGTTAGGGGACGGGGACGGTTTAGGGTCCAGGTGAGGGTACGACAACGCTTTAGGGGGAGCGTACGTGTGAGGGCGCGGGTTAGTGTCAGCGTACGGGTTAGGATTAGGGGACGGGTGAGGGTCAGGCTTCGGGGAAGGGTTAGGGTTAGGGTTCGGGCTAGGATTAGGGTTAGGGGACGGGGAAGGTTTAGGGTCCAGGTGAGGGTACGACAACGCTTTAGGAGGAGCGTACGTGTGAGGGCGCGGGTTAGCGTCAGCGTACGGGTTAGGATTAGGGGACGGGTGAGGGTCAGGCTTCGGGGAAGGGTTAGGGTTAGGGTTCGGGCTAGGGTTAGAGTTAGGGGACGGGGACGGTTTAGGGTCCAGGTGAGGGTACGACAACGCTTTAGGGGGAGCGTACGTGTGAGGGCGCGGGTTAGTGTCAGCGTACGGGTTAGGATTAGGGGACCCGTGAGGGTCAGGCTTCGGGGAAAGGTTAGGGTTAGGGTTCGGGCTAGGGTTAGGGTTAGGGGACGGGGACGGTTTAGGGTCCAGGTGAGGGTACGACAACGCTTTAGGGGGAGCGTACGTGTGAGGGCGCGGGTTAGTGTCAGCGTACGGGTTAGGATTAGGGGACGGGTGAGGGTCAGGCTTCGGGGAAGGGTTAGGGTTAGGGTTCGGGCTAGGATTAGGGTTAGGGGACGGGGAAGGTTTAGGGTCCAGGTGAGGGTACGACAACGCTTTAGGAGGAGCGTACGTGTGAGGGCGCGGGTTAGCGTCAGCGTACGGGTTAGGATTAGGGGACGGGTGAGGGTCAGGCTTCGGGGAAGGGTTAGGGTTAGGGTTCGGGCTAGGGTTAGGGTTAGGGGATGGGGACGGTTTAGGGTCCAGGTGAGGGTACGACAACGCTTTAGGGGGAGCGTACGTGTGAGGGCGCGGCTTAGTGTCAGCGTACGGGTTAGGATTAGGGGACTGGTGAGGGTCAGGCTTCGGGGAAGGGTTAGGGTTAGGGTTCGGGCTAGGGTTAGGGTTAGGGGACGGGGACGGTTTAGGGTCCAGGTGAGGGTACGACAACGCTTTAGGGGGAGCGTACGTGTGAGGGCGCGGGTTAGTGTCAGCGTACGGGTTAGGATTAGGGGACGGGTGAGGGTCAGGTTTCGGGGAAGGGTTAGGGTTAGGGTTCGGGATAGGGTTAGGGTTAGGGGACGGGGAAGGTTTAGGGTCCAGGTGAGGGTACGACAACGCTTTAGGGGGAGCGTACGTGTGAGGGCGCGGGTTATTGTCCGCGTACTCCTTAGGATTAGGGGACGGGGGAGGGTCAGGCTTCGGGGAAGGGTTAGGGTTAGGGTTCGGGCTAGGGTTAGGGTTAGGGGACGGGGACGGTATAGGGTCCAGGTGAGGGTACGACAACGCTTTAGGGGGAGCGTATGTATGAGGGCGCGGCTTAGCGTCAGCGTACGGGTTAGGATTAGGGGACGGATGAGGGTCAGGCTTCGGGGAAGGGTTAGGGTTAGGGTTCGGGCTAGGGTTAGGGTTAGGGGACGGGGACGGTTTAGGGTCCAGGTGAGGGTACGACAACGCTTTAGGGGGAGCGTACGTGTGAGGGCACGGGTTAGTGTCAGCGTACGGGTTAGGATTAGGGGACGGGTGAGGGTCAGGCTTCGGGGAAGGGTTAGGGTTAGGGTTCGGGCTAGGGTTAGGGTTAGGGGACGGGGACGGTTTAGGGTCCAGGTGAGGGTACGACAACGCTTTAGGGGGAGCGTACGTGTGAGGGCGCGGGTTAGTGTCAGCGTACGCGTTAGGATTAGGGGACGGGTGAGGGTCAGGCTTCGGGGAAGGGTTAGGTTTAGGGTTCGGGCTAGGATTAGGGTTAGGGGACGGGGACGGTTTAGGGTCCAGGTGAGGGTACGACAACGCTTTAGGTGGAGCGTACGTGTGAGGGCGCGGGTTAGTGTCAGCGTACGGGTTAGGATTAGGGGACGGGTGAGGGTCAGGCTTCGGGGAAGGGTTAGGGTTAGGGTTCGGGCTAGGATTAGGGTTAGGGGACGGGGACGGTTTAGGGTCCAGGTGAGGGTACGACAACGCTTTAGGAGGAGCGTACGTGTGAGGGCGCGGGTTAGCGTCAGCGTACGGGTTAGGATTAGGGGACGGGTGAGGGTCAGGCTTCGGGGAAGGGTTAGGGTTAGGGTTCGGGCTAGGGTTAGGGTTAGGGGACGGGGACGGTTTAGGGTCCAGGTGGGGGTACGACAACGCTTTAGGGGGAGCGTACGTGTGAGGGCGCGGGTTAGTGTCAGCGTACGGGTTAGGATTAGGGGACGGGTGAGGGTCAGGCTTCGGGGAAGGGTTAGGGTTAGGGTTCGGGCTAGGGTTAGGGTTAGGGGACGGGGACGGTTTAGGGTCCAGGTGAGGGTACGACAACGCTTTAGGGGGAGCGTACGTGTGAGGGCGCGGGTTAGCGTCAGCGTACGGGTTAGGATTAGGGGACGGGTGAGGGTCAGGCTTCGGGGAAGGGTTAGGGTTAGGGTTCGGGCTAGGGTTAGGGTTAGGGGACGGGGACGGTTTAGGGTCCAGGTGAGGGTACGACAACGCTTTAGGGGGAGCGTACGTGTGAGGGCGCGGGT
This sequence comes from Globicephala melas, assembly GCF_963455315.2. Lineage (NCBI taxonomy): Eukaryota > Metazoa > Chordata > Mammalia > Artiodactyla > Delphinidae > Globicephala > Globicephala melas. The sequence continues at coordinate 53,202,521 of NC_083330.1, forward strand.
TAGTGTCAGCGTACGGGTTAGGATTATGGGACGGGTGAGGGTCAGGCTTCGGGGAAAGGTTAGGGTTAGGGTTCGGGCTAGGGTTAGGGTTAGGGGACGGGGACGGTTTAGGGTCCAGGTGAGGGTACGACAACGCTTTAGGGGGAGCGTACGTGTGAGGGCGCGGGTTAGTGTCAGCGTATGGGTTAGGATTAGGGGACGGGTGAGGGTCAGGCTTCGGGGAAGGGTTAGGGTTAGGGTTCGGGCTAGGGTTAGGGTTAGGGGACGGGGACGGTTTAGGGTCCAGGTGAGGGTACGACAACGCTTTAGGGGGAGCGTACGTGTGAGGGCGCGGGTTAGTGTCAGCGTACGGGTTAGGATTAGGGGACGGGTGAGGGTCAGGCTTCGGGGAAGGGTTAGGGTTAGGGTTCGGGCTAGGGTTAGGGTTAGGGGACGGGGACGGTTTAGGGTCCAGGTGAGGGTACGACAACGCTTTAGGGGGAGCGTACGTGTGAGGGCGCGGGTTAGTTTCAGCGTACGGGGTAGGATTAGGGGACGGGTGTGGGTCAGGCTTCGGGAAAGGGTTAGGGTTAGGGGACGGGGACGGTTTAGGGTCCAGGTGAGGGTACGACAACGCTTTAGGGGGAGCGTACGTGTGAGGGCGCGGCTTAGTGTCAGCGTACGGGTTAGGATTAGGGGACGGGTGAGGGTCAGGCTTCGGGGAAGGTTTAGGGTTAGGGTTCGGGCTAGGGTTAGGGTTAGGGGACGGGGACGGTTTAGGGTCCAGGTGAGGGTACGACAACGCTTTAGGGGGAGCGTACGTGTGAGGGCGCGGGTTAGTGTCAGCGTATGGGTTAGGATTAGGGGACGGCTGAGGGTCAGGCTTCGGGGAAGGGTTAGGGTTAGGGTTCGGGCTAGGGTTAGGGTTAGGGGACGGGGACGGTTTAGGGTCCAGGTGAGGGTACGACAACGCTTTAGGGGGAGCGTACGTGTGAGGGCGCGGGTTAGCGTCAGCGTACGGGTTAGGATTAGGGGACGGGTGAGGGTCAGGCTTCGGGGAAGGGTTAGGGTTAGGGTTCGGGCTAGGGTTAGGGTTAGGGGACGGGGACGGTTTAGGGTCCAGGTGAGGGTACGACAACGCTTCAGGGGGAGCGTACGTGTGAGGGCGCGGGTTAGTGTCAGCGTACGGGTTAGGATTAGGGGACGGGTGAGGGTCAGGCTTCGGGGAAGGGTTAGGGTTAGGGTTCGGGCTAGGGTTAGGGTTAGGGGACGGGGACGGTTTAGGGTCCAGGTGAGGGTACGACAACGCTTTAGGGGGAGCGTACGTGTGAGGGCGCGGGTTAGTGTCAGCGTACGCGTTAGGATTAGGGGACGGGTGAGGGTCAGGCTTCGGGGAAGGGTTAGGGTTAGGGTTCGGGCTAGGATTAGGGTTAGGGGACGGGGACGGTTTAGGGTCCAGGTGAGGGTACGACAACGCTTTCGGGGGAGCGTACGTGTGAGGGCGCGGGTTAGTGTCAGCGTACGGGTTAGGATTAGGGGACGGGTGAGGGTCAGGCTTCGGGGAAGGGTTAGGGTTAGGGTTCGGGCTAGGATTAGGGTTAGGGGACGGGGACGGTTTAGGGTCCAGGTGAGGGTACGACAACGCTTTAGGAGGAGCGTACGTGTGAGGGCGCGGGTTAGCGTCAGCGTACGGGTTAGGATTAGGGGACGGGTGAGGGTCAGGCTTCGGGGAAGGGTTAGGGTTAGGGTTCGGGCTAGGGTTAGGGTTAGTGGATGGGGACGGTTTAGGGTCCAGGTGAGGGTACGACAACGCTTTAGGGGGAGCGTACGTGTGAGGGCGCGGGTTAGTGTCAGCGTACGGGTTAGGATTAGGGGATGGGTGAGGGTCAGGCTTCGGGGAAGGGTTAGGGTTAGGGTTCGGGCTAGGGTTAGGGTTAGGGGACGGGGACGGTTTAGGGTCCAGGTGAGGGTACGACAACGCTTTAGGGGGAGCGTACGTGTGAGGGCGCGGGTTAGTGTCAGCGTACGGGTTAGGATTAGGGGACGGCTGAGGGTCAGGCTTCGGGGAAGGGTTAGGGTTAGGGTTCGGGCTAGGGTTAGGGTTAGGGGACGGGGACGGTTTAGGGTCCAGGTGAGGGTACGACAACGCTTTAGGGGGAGCGTACGTGTGAGGGCGCGGTTTAGTGTCAATGTACGGGTTAGGATTAGGGGACGGGTGAGGGTCAGGCTTCGGGGAAGGGTTAGGGTTAGGGTTCGGGCTAGGGTTAGGGTTAGGGGACGGGGACGGTTTAGGGTCCAGGTGAGGGTACGACAACGCTTTAGGGGGAGCGTACGTGTGAGGGCGCGGGTTAGTGTCAGCGTATGGGTTAGGATTAGGGGACGGCTGAGGGTCAGGCTTCGGGGAAGGGTTAGGGTTAGGGTTCGGGCTAGGGTTAGGGTTAGGGGACGGGGACGGGGACGGTTTAGGGTCCAGGTGAGGGTACGACAACGCTTTAGGGGGAGCGTACGTGTGAGGGCGCGGGTTAGCGTCAGCGTACGGGTTAGGATTAGGGGACGGGTGAGGGTCAGGCTTCGGGGAAGGGTTAGGGTTAGGGTTCGGGCTAGGGTTAGGGTTAGGGGACGGGGACGGTTAAGGGTCCAGGTGAGGGTACGACAACGCTTCAGGGGGAGCGTACGTGTGAGGGCGCGGGTTAGTGTCAGCGTACGGGTTAGGATTAGGGGACGGGTGAGGGTCAGGCTTCGGGGAAGGGTTAGGGTTAGGGTTCGGGCTAGGGTTAGGGTTAGGGGACGGGGACGGTTTAGGGTCCAGGTGAGGGTACGACAACGCTTTAGGGGGAGCGTACGTGTGAGGGCGCGGGTTAGTGTCAGCGTACGCGTTAGGATTAGGGGACGGGTGAGGGTCAGGCTTCGGGGAAGGGTTAGGGTTAGGGTTCGGGCTAGGATTAGGGTTAGGGGACGGGGACGGTTTAGGGTCCAGGTGAGGGTACGACAACGCTATAGGGGGAGCGTACGTGTGAGGGCGCGGGTTAGTGTCAGCGTACGGGTTAGGATTAGGGGACCCGTGAGGGTCAGGCTTCGGGGAAAGGTTAGGGTTAGGGTTCGGGCTAGGGTTAGGGTTAGGGGACGGGGACGGTTTAGGGTCCAGGTGAGGGTACGACAACGCTTTAGGGGGAGCGTACGTGTGAGGGCGCGGGTTAGTGTCAGCGTACGGGTTAGGATTAAGGGACGGGTGAGGGTCAGGCTTCGGGGAAGGGTTAGGGTTAGGGTTCGGGCTAGGATTAGGGTTAGGGGACGGGGAAGGTTTAGGGTCCAGGTGAGGGTACGACAACGCTTTAGGAGGAGCGTATGTGTGAGGGCGCGGGTTAGCGTCAGCGTACGGGTTAGGATTAGGGGACGGGTGAGGGTCAGGCTTCGGGGAAGGGTTAGGGTTAGGGTTCGGGCTAGGGTTAGGGTTAGGGGACGGGGACGGTTTAGGGTCCAGGTGAGGGTACGACAACGCCTTAGGGGGAGCGTACGTGTGAGGGCGCGGCTTAGTGTCAGCGTACGGGTTAGGATTAGGGGACTGGTGAGGGTCAGGCTTCGGGGAAGGGTTAGGGTTAGGGTTCGGGCTCGGGTTAGGGTTAGGGGACGGGGACGGTTTAGGGTCCAGGTGAGGGTACGACAACGCTTTAGGGGGAGCGTACGTGTGAGGGCGCGGGTTAGTGTCAGCGTACGGGTTAGGATTAGGGGACGGGTGAGGGTCAGGTTTCGGGGAAGGGTTAGGGTTAGGGTTCGGGATAGGGTTAGGGTTAGGGGACGGGGAAGGTTTAGGGTCCAGGTGAGGGTACGACAACGCTTTAGGGGGAGCGTACGTGTGAGGGCGCGGGTTATTGTCCGCGTACTCCTTAGGATTAGGGGACGGGGGAGGGTCAGGCTTCGGGGAAGGGTTAGGGTTAGGGTTCGGGCTACGGTTAGGGTTAGGGGACGGGGACGGTATAGGGTCCAGGTGAGGGTACGACAACGCTTTAGGGGGAGCGTATGTATGAGGGCGCGGCTTAGCGTCAGCGTACGGGTTAGGATTAGGGGACGGATGAGGGTCAGGCTTCGGGGAAGGGTTAGGGTTAGGGTTCGGGCTAGGGTTAGGGTTAGGGGACGGGGACGGTTTAGGGTCCAGGTGAGGGTACGACAACGCTTTAGGGGGAGCGTACGTGTGAGGGCGCGGGTTAGTGTCAGCGTACGGGTTAGGATTAGGGGACGGCTGAGGGTCAGGCTTCGGGGAAGGGTTAGGGTTAGGGTTCGGGCTAGGGTTAGGGTTAGGGGACGGGGACGGTTTAGGGTCCAGGTGAGGGTACGACAACGCTTTAGGGGGAGCGTACGTGTGAGGGCGCGGGTTAGCGTCAGCGTACGGGTTAGGATTAGGGGACGGGTGAGGGTCAGGCTTCGGGGAAGGGTTAGGGTTAGGGTTCGGGCTAGGGTTAGGGTTAGGGGACGGGGACGGTTTAGGGTCCAGGTGAGGGTACGACAACGCTTCAGGGGGAGCGTACGTGTGAGGGCGCGGGTTAGTGTCAGCGTACGGGTTAGGATTAGGGGACGGGTGAGGGTCAGGCTTCGGGGAAGGGTTAGGGTTAGGGTTCGGGCTAGGGTTAGGGTTAGGGGACGGGGACGGTTTAGGGTCCAGGTGAGGGTACGACAACGCTTTAGGGGGAACGTACGTGTGAGGGCGCGGGTTAGTGTCAGCGTACGCGTTAGGATTACGGGACGGGTGAGGGTCAGGCTTCGGGGAAGGGTTAGGGTTAGGGTTCGGGCTAGGATTAGGGTTAGGGGACGGGGACGGTTTAGGGTCCAGGTGAGGGTACGACAACGCTTTAGGGGGAGCGTACGTGTGAGGGCGCGGGTTAGTGTCAGCGTACGGGTTAGGATTAGGGGACGGGTGAGGGTCAGGCTTCGGGGAAGGGTTAGGGTTAGGGTTCGGGCTAGGATTAGGGTTAGGGGACGGGGACGGTTTAGGGTCCAGGTGAGGGTACGACAACGCTTTAGGAGGAGCGTACGTGTGAGGGCGCGGGTTAGCGTCAGCGTACGGGTTAGGATTAGGGGGGTGAGGGTCAGGCTTCGGGGAAGGGTTAGGGTTAGGGTTCGGGCTAGGGTTAGGGTTAGGGGACGGGGACGGTTTAGGGTCCAGGTGAGGGTACGACAACGCTTTAGGGGGAGCGTACGTGTGAGGGCGCGGGTTAGTGTCAGCGTACGGGTTAGGATTAGGGGACGGGTGAGGGTCAGGCTTCGGGGAAGGGTTAGGGTTAGGGTTCGGGCTAGGGTTAGGGTTAGGGGACGGGGACGGTTTAGGGTCCAGGTGAGGGTACGACAACGCTTTAGGGGGAGCGTACGTGTGAGGGCGCGGGTTAGTGTCAGCGTACGGGTTAGGATTAGGGGACGGCTGAGGGTCAGGCTTCGGGGAAGGGTTAGGGTTAGAGTTCGGGCTAGGGTTAGGGTTAGGGGACGGGGACGGTTTAGGGTCCAGGTGAGGGTACGACAACGCTTTAGGGGGAGCGTACGTGTGAGGGCGCGGTTTAGTGTCAATGTACGGGTTAGGATTAGGGGACGGGTGAGGGTCAGGCTTCGGGGAAGGGTTAGGGTTAGGGTTCGGGCTAGGGTTAGGGTTAGGGGACGGGGACGGTTTAGGGTCCAGGTGAGGGTACGACAACGCTTTAGGGGGAGCGTACGTGTGAGGGCGCGGGTTAGTGTCAGCGTACGGGTTAGGATTAGGGGACGGCTGAGGGTCAGGCTTCGGGGAAGGGTTAGGGTTAGGGTTCGGGCTAGGGTTAGGGTTAGGGGACGGGGACGGTTTAGGGTCCAGGTGAGGGTACGACAACGCTTTAGGGGGAGCGTACGTGTGAGGGCGCGGGTTAGTGTCAGCGTACGGGTTAGGATTAGGGGACGGGTGAGGGTCAGGCTTCGGGGAAGGGTTAGGGTTAGGGTTCGGGCTAGGGTTAGGTTTAGGGGACGGGGACGGTTCAGGGTCCAGGTGAGGGTACGACAACGCTTTAGGGGGAGCGTACGTGTGAGGGCGCGGGCTAGTGTCAGCGTACGGGTTAGGATTAGGGGACGGGTGAGGGTCAGGCTTCGGGGAAGGGTTAGGGTTAGGGTTCGGGCTAGGGTTAGGGTTAGGGGACGGTTTAGGGTCCAGGTGAGGGTACGACAACGCTTTAGGGGGAGCGTACGTGTGAGGGCGCGGGTTAGTGTCAGCGTACGGGTTAGGATTAGGGGACGGGTGAGGGTCAGGCTTCGGGGAAGGGTTAGGGTTAGGGTTCGGGCTAGGGTTAGGGTTAGGGGACGGGGACGGTTTAGGGTCCAGGTGAGGGTACGACAACGCTTTAGGGGGAGCGTACGTGTGAGGGCGCGGGTTAGTGTCAGCGTACGGGTTAGGATTAGGGGACGGGTGAGGGTCAGGCTTCGGGGAAGGGTTAGGGTTAGGGTTCGGGCTAGGGTTAGGGTTAGGGGACGGGGACGGTTTAGGGTCCAGGTGAGGGTACGACAACGCTTTAGGGGGAGCGTACGTGTGAGGGCGCGGGTTAGTGTCAGCGTACGGGTTAGGATTAGGGGACGGGTGAGGGTCAGGCTTCGGGGAAGGGTTAGGGTTAGGGTTCGGGCTAGGGTTAGGGTTAGGGGACGGGGACGGTTTAGGGTCCAGGTGAGGGTACGACAACGCTTTAGGGGGAGCGTACGTGTGAGGGCGCGGGTTAGTGTCAGCGTACGCGTTAGGATTAGGGGACGGGTGAGTGTCAGGCTTCGGGGAAGGGTTAGGGTTAGGGTTCGGGGTAGGATTAGGGTTAGGGGACGGGGACGGTTTAGGGTCCAGGTGAGGGTACGACAACGCTTTAGGAGGAGCGTACGTGTGAGGGCGTGGGTTAGCGTCAGCGTACGGGTTAGGATTAGGGGACGGGTGAGGGTCAGGCTTCGGGGAAGGGTTAGGGTTAGGGTTCGGGCTAGGGTTAGGGTTAGGGGACGGGGACGGTTTAGGGTCCAGGTGAGGGTACGACAACGCCTTAGGGGGAGCGTACGTGTGAGGGCGCGGCTTAGTGTCAGCATACGGGTTAGGATTAGGGGACTGGTGAGGGTCAGGCTTCGGGGAAGGGTTAGGGTTAGGGTTCGGGCTAGGGTTAGGGTTAGGGGACGGGGACGGTTTAGGGTCCAGGTGAGGGTACGACAACGCTTTAGGGGGAGCGTACGTGTGAGGGCGCGGGTTAGTGTCAGCGTACGGGTTAGGATTAGGGGACGGGTGAGGGTCAGGTTTCGGGGAAGGGTTAGGGTTAGGGTTCGGGATAGGGTTAGGGTTAGGGGACGGGGAAGGTTTAGGGTCCAGGTGAGGGTACGACAACGCTTTAGGGGGAGCGTACGTGTGAGGGCGCGGGTTATTGTCCGCGTACTCCTTAGGATTAGGGGACGGGGGAGGGTCAGGCTTCGGGGAAGGGTTAGGGTTAGGGTTCGGGCTAGGGTTAGGGTTAGGGGACGGGGACGGTATAGGGTCCAGGTGAGGGTACGACAACGCTTTAGGGGGAGCGTATGTATGAGGGCGCGGCTTAGCGTCAGCGTACGGGTTAGGATTAGGGGACGGATGAGGGTCAGGCTTCGGGGAAGGGTTAGGGTTAGGGTTCGGGCTAGGGTTAGGGTTAGGGGACGGGGACGGTTTAGGGTCCAGGTGAGGGTACGACAACGCTTTAGGGGGAGCGTACGTGTGAGGGCGCGGGTTAGTGTCAGCGTACGGGTTAGGATTAGGGGACGGGTGAGGGTCAGGCATCGGGGAAGGGTTAGGGTTAGGGTTCGGGCTAGGGTTAGGGTTAGGGGACGGGGACGGTTTAGGGTCCAGGTGAGGGTACGACAGCGCTTTAGGGGGAGCGTACGTGTGAGGGCGCGGGTTAGTGTCAGCGTACGGGTTAGGATTAGGGGACGGGTGAGGGTCAGGCTTCGGGGAAGGGTTAGGGTTAGGGTTCGGGCTAGGGTTAGGGTTAGGGGACGGGGACGGTTTAGGGTCCAGGTGAGGGTACGACAACGCTTTAGGTGGAGCGTACGTGTGAGGGCGCGGGTTAGTGTCAGCGTACGGGTTAGGATTAGGGGACGGGTGAGGGTCAGGCTTCGGGGAAGGGTTAGGGTTAGGGTTCGGGCTAGGGTTAGGGTTAGGGGACGGGGACGGTTTAGGGTCCAGGTGAGGGTACGACAACGCTTTAGGGAGAGCGTACGTGTGAGGGCGCGGGTTAGTGTCAGCGTACGGGTTAGGATTAGGGGACGGGTGAGGGTCAGGCTTCGGGGAAGGGTTAGGGTTAGGGTTCGGGCTAGGGTTAGGGTTAGGGGACGGGGACGGTTTAGGGTCCAGGTGAGGGTACGACAACGCTTTAGGGGGAGCGTACGTGTGAGGGCGCGGGTTAGTGTCAGCGTACGGGTTAGGATTAGGGGACGGGTGAGGGTCAGGCTTCGGGGAAGGGTTAGGGTTAGGGTTCGGGCTAGGGTTAGGGTTAGGGGACGGGGACGGTTTAGGGTCCAGGTGAGGGTACGACAACGCTTTAGGGGGAGCGTACGTGTGAGGGCGCGGGTTAGTGTCAGCGTACGGGTTAGGATTAGGGGACGGGTGAGGGTCAGGCTTCGGGGAAGGGTTAGGGTTAGGGTTCGGGCTAGGGTTAGGGTTAGGGGACGGGGACGGTTTAGGGTCCAGGTGAGGGTACGACAACGCTTTAGGGGGAGCGTACGTGTGAGGGCGCGGGTTAGTGTCAGCGTACGGGTTAGGATTAGGGGACGGGTGAGGGTCAGGCTTCGGGGAAGGGTTAGGGTTAGGGTTCGGGCTAGGGTTAGGGTTAGGGGACGGGGACGGTTTAGGGTCCAGGTGAGGGTACGACAACGCTTTAGGGGGAGCGTACGTGTGAGGGCGCGGCTTGGTGTCAGCGTACGGGTTAGGATTAGGGGACGGGTGAGGGTCAGGCTTCGGGGAAGGGTTAGGTTTAGGGTTCGGGCTAGGGTTAGGGTTAGGGGACGGGGACGGTTTAGGGTCCAGTTGAGGGTACGACAACGCTTTAGGGGGAGCGTACGTGTGAGGGCGTGGGTTAGTGTCCGCGTACGGGTTAGGACTAGGGGACGGGTGAGGGTCAGGTTGCGGGGAAGGGTTAGGGTTAGGGTTCGGGCTAGGGTTAGGGTTAGGGGACGGGGACGGTTTAGGGTCCAGGTGAGGGTACGACAACGCTTTAGGGGGAGCGTACGTGTGAGGGCGCGGGTTAGTGTCAGCGTACGGGTTAGGATTAGGGGACGGGTGAGGGTCAGGCTTCGGGGAAGGGTTAGGGTTAGGGTTCTGGCTAGGGTTAGGGTTAGGGGACGGAGACGGTATAGGGTCCAGGTGAGGGTACGACAACGCTTTAGGGGGAGCGTATGTGTGAGGGCGCGGCTTAGTGTCAGCCTACGGGTTAGGATTAGGGGACGCGTGAGGGTCAGGCTTCGGGGAAGGGTTAGGGTTAGGGTTCGGGCTAGGTTTAGGGTTAAGGGACAGGGCCGGTTTAGGGCCCAGGTGAGGGTACGACAACGCTTTAGGGGGAGCGTACGTGTGAGGGCGCGGGTTAGTGTCAGCGTACGGGTTAGGATTAGGGGACGGGTGAGGGTCAGGCTGCGGGGAAGGGTTAGGGTTAGGGTTCGGGCTAGGGTTAGGGTTAGGGGACGGGGACGGTTTAGGGTCCAGGTGAGGGTACGACAATGCTTTAGGGGGAGCGTACGTGTGAGGGCGCGGCTTAGTGTCAGCGTACGGGTTAGGATTAGGGGACGGGTGAGGGTCAGGCTTCGGGGAAGGGTTAGGGTTAGGGTTCGGGCTAGGGTTAGGGTTAGGGGACGGGGAAGGTTTAGGGTCCAGGTGAGGGTACGACAACGCTTTAGGGGGAGCGTACGTGTGAGGGCGCGGGTTAGTGTCAGCGTACGGGTTAGGATTAGGGGACGGGTGAGGGTCAGGCTTCGGGGAAGGGTTAGGGTTAGGGTTCGGGCTAGGGTTAGGGTTAGGGGACGGGGACGGTTTAGGGTCCAGGTGAGGGTACGACAACGCTTTAGGGGTAGCGTACGTGTGAGGGCGCGGGTTAGTGTCCGCGTACGGGTTAGGATTAGGGGACGGGTGAGGGTCAGGCTTCGGGGAAGGGTTAGGGTTAGGGTTCGGGCTAGGGTTAGGGTTAGGGGACGGGGACGGTTTAGGGTCCAGGTGAGGGTACGACAACGCTTTAGGGGGAGCGTACGTGTGAGGGCGCGGGTTAGTGTCAGCGTACGGTTTAGGATTAGGGGACGGGTGAGGGTCAGGCTTCGGGGAAGGGTTAGGGTTAGGGTTCGGGCTAGGGTTAGGGTTAGGGGACGGGGACGGTTTAGGGTCCAGGTGAGGGAACGACAACGCTTTAGGGGGAGCGTACGTGTGAGGGCGCGGGTTAGTGTCAGCGTACGGGTTAGGATTAGGGGACGGGTGAGGGTCAGGCTTCGGGGAAGGGTTAGGGTTAGGGTTCAGGCTAGGGTTAGGGTTAGGGGACGGGGACGGTTTAGGGTCCAGGTGAGGGTACGACAACGCTTTAGGGGGAGCATACGTGTGAGGGCGCGGGTTAGTGTCAGCGTACGGGTTAGGATTAGGGGACGGGTGAGGGTCAGGCTTCGGGGAAGGGTTAGGGTTAGGGTTCGGGCTAGGGTTAGGGTTAGGGGACGGGGACGGTTTAGGGTCCAGGTGAGGGTACGACAACGCTTTAGGGGGAGCGTACATGTGAGGGCGCGGGTTAGTGTCAGCGTACGGGTTAGGATTAGGGGACGTGTGAGGGTCAGGCTTCGGGGAAGGGTTAGGGTTAGGGTTCGGTCTAGGGTTAGGGTTAGGGGACGGGGACGGTTTAGGGTCCAGGTGAGGGTACGACAACGCTTTAGGGGGAGCGTACGTGTGAGGGCGCGGGTTAGTGTCAGCGTACGGGTTAGGATAAGGGGACGGGTGAGGGTCAGGCTTCGGGGAAGGGTTAGGGTTTGGGTTCGGGCTAGGGTTAGGGTTAGGGGACGTGGACGGTTTAGGGTCCAGGTGAGGGTACGACAACGCTTTAGGGGGAGCGTACGTGTGAGGGCGCGGCTTAGTGTCAGCGTACGCGTTAGGATCAGGGGAAGGGGGAGGGTCAGGCTTCGGGGAAGTGTTAGGGTTAGGGTTCGGGCTAGGGTTAGGGTTAGGGGACGGGGACGGTTTAGGGTCCAGGTGAGGGTACGACAACGCTTTAGGGGGAGCGTACGTGTGAGGGCGCGGGTTAGTGTCACCGTACGGGTTAGGATTAGGGGACGGGTGAGCGTCAGGCTTCAGGGAAGGGTTAGGGTTAGGGTTCGGGCTAGGGTTAGGGTTAGGGGACGGGGACGGTATAGGGTCCAGGTGAGGGTACGACAACGCTTTAGGGGGAGCGTACGTGTGAGGGCGCGGGTTATTGTCCGCGTACGCCTTAGGATTAGGGGACGGGGGTGGGTCAGGCTTCGGGGTAGGGTTAGGGTTAGGGTTCGGGCTAGGGTTAGGGTTAGGGGACGGGGACGGTTTAGGGTCCAGGTGAGGGTACGACAACGCTTTAGGGGGAGCGTACGTGTGAGGGCGCGGGTTAGTGTCAGCGTACAGGTTAGGATTAGGGGACGGGTGAGGGTCAGGCTTCGGGGAAGGGTTAGGGTTAGGGTTCGGGCTAGGGTTAGGGTTAGGGGATGGGTACGGTTTAGGGTCCAGGTGAGGGTACGACAACGCTTTAGGGGGAGCGTACGTGTGAGGGCGCGGCTTAGTGTCAGCGTACAGGTTAGGATTAGGGGACGGGTGAGGGTCAGGCTTCGGGGAAGGGTTAGGGTTTGGGTTCGGGCTAGGGTTAGGGTTAGGGGACGGGGACGGTTTAGGGTCCAGGTGAGGGTACGACAACGCTTTAGGGGGAGCGTACGTGTGAGGGCGCGGGTTAGTGTCAGCGTACGGGTTAGGATTAGGGGACGGGTGAGGGTCAGGCTTCGGGGAAGGGTTAGGGTTAGGGTTCGGGCTAGGGTTAGGGTTAGGGGACGGGGACGGTTTAGGGTACAGGTGAGGGTACGACAACGCTTTAGGGGGAGCGTACGTGTGAGGGCGCGGGTTAGTGTCAGCGTACGGGTTAGGATTAGGGGACGGGTGAGGGTCAGGCTTCGGGGAAGGGTTAGGGTTAGGGTTCGGGCTAGGGTTAGGGTTAGGGGACGGGGACGGTTTAGGCTCCAGGTGAGGGTACGACAACGCTTTAGGGGGAGCGTACGTGTGAGGGCGCGGGTTAGTGTCAGCGTACGGGTTAGGATTAGGGGACGGGTGAGGGTCAGGCTTCGGGGAAGGGTTAGGGTTAGGGTTCGGGCTAGGGTTAGGGTTAGGGGACGGGGACGGTTTAGGGTCCATGTGAGGGTACGACAACGCTTTAGGGGGAGCGTACGTGTGAGGGCGCGGGTTAGTGTCAGCGTACGGGTTAGGATTAGGGGACGGGTGAGGGTCAGGCTTCAGGGAAGGGTTAGGGTTAGGGTTCGGGCTAGGGTTAGGGTTAGGGGACGGGGACGGTTTAGGGTCCAGGTGAGGGTACGACAATGCTTTAGGGGGAGCGTACGTGTGAGGGCGTGGGTTATTGTCCGCGTACGCCTTAGGATTAGGGGACGGGGGAGGGTCAGGCTTCGGGGTAGGGTTAGGGTTAGGGTTCGGGCTAGGGTTAGGGTTAGGGGACGGGGACGGTTTAGGGTCCAGGTGAGGGTACGACAACGCTTTAGGGGCAGCGTACGTGTGAGGGCGCGGGTTAGTGTCAGCGTACAGGTTAGGATTAGGGGACGGGTGAGGGTCAGGCTTCGGGGAAGGGTTAGGGTTAGCGTTCGGGCTAGGGTTAGGGTTAGGGGACGGGTACGGTTTAGGGTCCAGGTGAGGGTACGACAACGCTTTAGGGGGAGCGTACGTGTGAGGGCGCGGCTTAGTGTCAGCGTACGGGTTAGGATTAGGGGACGGGTGAGGGTCAGGCTTCGGGGAAGGGTTAGGGTTAGGGTTCGGGCTAGGGTTAGGGTTAGGGGACGGGGACGGTTTAGGGTCCAGGTGAGGGTACGACAACGCTTTAGGGGGAGCGTACGTGTGAGGGCGCGGGTTAGTGTCAGCGTACGGGTTAGAATTAGGGGTCGGTTGAGGGTCAGGCTTCGGGCAAGGGTTAGGGTTAGGGTTCGGGCTAGGGTTAGGGTTAGGGGACGGGGACGGTTTAGGGTCCAGGTGAGGGTACGACAACGCTTTAGGGGGAGCGTACGTGTGAGGGCGCGGGTTAGTGTCAGCGTACGGGTTAGGATTAGGGGACGGGTGAGGGTCAGGCTTCGGGGAAGGGTTAGGGTTACGGTTCGGGCTAGGGTTAGGGTTAGGGGACGGGGACGGTTTAGGGTCCAGGTGAGGATACGACAACGCTTTAGGGGGAGCGTACGTGTGAGGGCGCGGGTTAGTGTCAGCGTACGGGTTAGGATTAGGGGACGGGTGAGGGTCAGGCTTCGGGGAAGGGTTAGGGTTAGGGTTCGGGCTAGGGTTAGGGTTAGGGGACGGGGACGGTTTAGGGTCCAGGTGAGGGTACGACAACGCTTTAGGGGGAGCGTACGTGTGAGGGCGCGGGTTAGTGTCAGCGTACGGGTTAGGATTAGGGGACGGGTGAGGGTCAGGCTTCGGGGAAGGGTTAGGGTTAGGGTTCGGGCTAGGGTTAGGGTTAGGGGACGGGGACGGTTTAGGGTCCAGGTGAGGGTACGACAACGCTTTAGGGGGAGCGTACGTGTGAGGGCGTGGCTTAGTGTCAGCGTACGGGTTAGGATTAGGGGACGGGTGAGGGTCAGGCTTCGGGGAAGGGTTAGGGTTAGGGTTCGGGCTAGGGTTAGGGTTAGGGGACGGGGACGGTTTAGGGTCCAGGTGAGGGTACGACAACGCTTTAGGGGGAGCGTACGTGTGAGGGCGCGGGTTAGTGTCAGCGTACGGGTTAGGATTAGGGGACGGGTGAGGGTCAGGCTTCGGGGAAGGGTTAGGGTTAGGGTTCGGGCTAGGGTTAGGGTTAGGGGACGGGGACGGTTTAGGGTCCAGGTGAGGGTACGACAAAGCTTTAGGGGGAGCGTACGTGTGAGGGCGCGGGTTAGTGTCAGCGTACGGGTTAGGATTAGGGGATGGGTGAGGGTCAGGCTTCGGGGAAGGGTTAGGGTTAAGTTTCGGGCTAGGGTTAGGGTTAGGGGACGGGGACGGTTTAGGGTCCAGGTGAGGGTACGACAACTCTTTAGGGGGAGCGTACGTGTGAGGGCGTGGCTTAGTGTCAGCGTACGGGTTAGGATTAGGGGACGGGTGAGGGTCAGGCTTCGGGGAAGGGTTAGGGTTAGGGTTCGGGCTAGGGTTAGGGTTAGGGGACGGGGACGGTTTAGGGTCCAGGTGAGGGTACGACAACGCTTTAGGGGGAGCGTACGTGTGAGGGCGCGGGTTAGTGTCAGCGTACGGGTTAGGATTAGGGGACGGGTGAGGGTCAGGCTTCGGGGAAGGGTTAGGGTTAGGGTTCGGGCTAGGGTTAGGGTTAGGGGACGGGGACGGTTTAGGGTCCAGGTGAGGGTACGACAACGCTTTAGGGGGAGCGTACGTGTGAGGGCGCGGGTTAGTGTCACCGTACGGGTTAGGATTAGGGGACGGGTGAGGGTCAGGCTTCGGGGAAGGGTTAGGGTTAGGGTTCGAGCTAGGGGTAGGGTTAGGGGACGGGGACGGTTTAGGGTCCAGGTGAGGGTACGACAACGCTTTAGGGGGAGCGTACGTGTGAGGGCGCGGGTTAGTGTCAGCGTACGGGTTAGGATTAGGGGACGGGTGAGGGTCAGGCTTCGGGGAAGGGTTAGGGTTAGGGTTCGGGCTAGGGTTAGAGTTAGGGGACGGGGACGGTTTAGGGTCCAGGTGAGGGTACGACAACGCTTTAGGGGGAGCGTACGTGTGAGGGTGTGGGTTAGTGTCAGCGTACGGGTTAGGATTAGGGGACGGGTGAGGGTCAGGCTTCGGGGAAGTGTTAGGGTTACGGTTCGGGCTAGGGTTAGGGTTAGGGGACGGGGACGGTTTAGGGTCCAGGTGAGGGTACGACAACGCTTTAGGGGGAGCGTACGTGTGAGGGCGCGGGTTAGTGTCAGCGTACGGGTTAGGATTAGGGGACGGGTGAGGGTCAGGCTTCGGGGAAGGGTTAGGGTTAGGGTTCGGGCTAGGGTTAGGGATAGGGGACGGGGACGGTTTAGGGTCCAGGTGAGGGTACGACAACGCTTTAGGGGGAGCGTACGTGTGAGGGCGCGGGTTAGTGTCACCGTACGGGTTAGGATTAGGGGACGGGTGAGGGTCAGGCTTCGGGGAAGGGTTAGGGTTAGGGTTCGGGCTAGGGTTACGGTTAGGGGACAGGGACGGTTTAGGGTCCAGGTGAGGGAACGACAACGCTTTAGGGGGAGCGTACGTGTGAGGGCGCGGGTTAGTGTCAGCGTACGGGTTAGGATTAGGGGACGGGTGAGGGTCAGGCTTCGGGGAAGGGTTAGGGTTAGGGTTCGGGCTAGGGTTAGGGTTAGGGGACGGGGATGGTTTAGGGTCCAGGTGAGGGTACGACAACGCTTTAGGGGGAGCGTACGTGTGAGGGCGCGGGTTAGTGTCAGCGTACGGGTTAGGATTAGGGGACGGGTGAGGGTCAGGCTTCGGGGAAGGGTTAGGGTTAGGGTTCGGGCTAGGGTTAGGGTTAGGGGACGGGGACGGTTTAGGGTCCAGGTGAGGGTACGACAACGCTTTAGGGGGAGCGTACGTGTGAGGGCGCGGGTTAGTGTCAGCGTACGGGTTAGGATTAGGGGACGGGTGAGGGTCAGGCTTCGGGGAAGGGTTAGGGTTAGGGTTCGGGCTAGGGTTAGGGTTAGGGGACGGGGACGGTTTAGGGTCCAGGTGAGGGTACGACAACGCTTTAGGGGGAGCGTACGTGTGAGGGCGCGGGTTAGTGTCAGCGTACGGGTTAGGATTAGGGGACGGGTGAGGGTCAGGCTTCGGGGAAGGGTTAGGGTTAGGGTTCGGGCTAGGGTTAGGGTTAGGGGACGGGGACGGTTTAGGGTCCAGGTGAGGGTACGACAACGCTTTAGGGGGAGCGTACGTGTGAGGGCGCGGCTTAGTGTCAGCGTACAAGTTAGGATTAGGGGACGGGTGAGGGTCAGGCTTCGGGGAAGGGTTAGGGTTTGGGTTCGGGCTAGGGTTAGGGTTAGGGGACGGGGACGGTTTAGGGTCCAGGTGAGGGTACGACAACGCTTTAGGGGGAGCGTACGTGTGAGGGCGCGGGTTAGTGTCAGCGTACGGGTTAGAATTAGGGGTCGGTTGAGGGTCAGGCTTCGGGCAAGGGTTAGGGTTAGGGTTCGGGCTAGGGTTAGGGTTAGGGGACGGGGACGGTTTAGGGTCCAGGTGAGGGTACGACAACGCTTTAGGGGGAGCGTACGTGTGAGGGCGCGGGTTAGTGTCAGCGTACGGGTTAGGATTAGGGGACGGGTGAGGGTCAGGCTTCGGGGAAGGGTTAGGGTTACGGTTCGGGCTAGGGTTAGGGTTAGGGGACGGGGACGGTTTAGGGTCCAGGTGAGGATACGACAACGCTTTAGGGGGAGCGTACGTGTGAGGGCGCGGGTTAGTGTCAGCGTACGGGTTAGGATTAGGGGACGGGTGAGGGTCAGGCTTCGGGGAAGGGTTAGGGTTAGGGTTCGGGCTAGGGTTAGGGTTAGGGGACGGGGACGGTTTAGGGTCCAGGTGAGGGTACGACAACGCTTTAGGGGGAGCGTACGTGTGAGGGCGCGGGTTAGTGTCAGCGTACGGGTTAGGATTAGGGGACGGGTGAGGGTCAGGCTTCGGGGAAGGGTTAGGGTTAGGGTTCGGGCTAGGGTTAGGGTTAGGGGACGGGGACGGTTTAGGGTCCAGGTGAGGGTACGACAACGCTTTAGGGGGAGCGTACGTGTGAGGGCGTGGGTTAGTGTCAGCGTACGGGTTAGGATTAGGGGACGGGTGAGGGTCAGGCTTCGGGGAAGGGTTAGGGTTAGGGTTCGGGCTAGGGTTAGGGTTAGGGGACGGGGACGGTTTAGGGTCCAGGTGAGGGTACGACAACGCTTTAGGGGGAGCGTACGTGTGAGGGCGCGGGTTAGTGTCAGCGTACGGGTTAGGATTAGGGGACGGGTGAGGGTCAGGCTTCGGGGAAGGGTTAGGGTTAGGGTTCGGGCTAGGGTTAGGGTTAGGGGACGGGGATGGTTTAGGGTCCAGGTGAGGGTACGACAACGCTTTAGGGGGAGCGTACGTGTGAGGGCGCGGGTTAGTGTCAGCGTACGGGTTAGGATTAGGGGACGGGTGAGGGTCAGGCTTCGGGGAAGGGTTAGGGTTAGGGTTCGGGCTAAGGTTAGGGTTAGGGGACGGGGACGGTTTAGGGTCCAGGTGAGGGTACGACAACGCTTTAGGGGGAGCGTACATGTGAGGGCGTGGCTTAGTGTCAGCGTACGGGTTAGGATTAGGGGACGGGTGAGGGTCAGGCTTCGGGGAAGGGTTAGGGTTAGGGTTCGGGCTAGGGTTAGGGTTAGGGGACGGGGACGGTTTAGGGTCCAGGTGAGGGTACGACAACGCTTTAGGGGGAGCGTACGTGTGAGGGCGCGGGTTAGTGTCAGCGTACGGGTTAGGATTAGGGGACGGGTGAGGGTCAGGCTTCGGGGAAGGGTTAGGGTTAGGGTTCGGGCTAGGGTTAGGGTTAGGGGACGGGGACGGTTTAGGGTCCAGGTGAGGGTACGACAAAGCTTTAGGGGGAGCGTACGTGTGAGGGCGCGGGTTAGTGTCAGCGTACGGGTTAGGATTAGGGGATGGGTGAGGGTCAGGCTTCGGGGAAGGGTTAGGGTTAAGTTTCGGGCTAGGGTTAGGGTTAGGGGACGGGGACGGTTTATGGTCCAGGTGAGGGTACGACAACGCTTTAGGGGGAGCGTACGTGTGAGGGCGTGGCTTAGTGTCAGCGTACGGGTTAGGATTAGGGGACGGGTGAGGGTCAGGCTTCGGGGAAGGGTTAGGGTTAGGGTTCGGGCTAGGGTTAGGGTTAGGGGACGGGGACGGTTTAGGGTCCAGGTGAGGGTACGACAACGCTTTAGGGGGAGCGTACGTGTGAGGGCGCGGGTTAGTGTCAGCGTACGGGTTAGGATTAGGGGACGGGTGAGGGTCAGGCTTCGGGGAAGGGTTAGGGTTAGGGTTCGGGCTAGGGTTAGGGTTAGGGGACGGGGACGGTTTAGGGTCCAGGTGAGGGTACGACAACGCTTTAGGGGGAGCGTACGTGTGAGGGCGCGGGTTAGTGTCAGCGTACGGGTTAGGATTAGGGGACGGGTGAGGGTCAGGCTTCGGGGAAGGGTTAGGGTTAGGGTTCGGGCTAGGGTTAGGGTTAGGGGACGGGGACGGTTTAGGGTCCAGGTGAGGGTACGACAACGCTTTAGGGGGAGCGTACGTGTGAGGGCGCGGGTTAGTGTCAGCGTACGGGTTAGGATTAGGGGACGGGTGAGGGTCAGGCTTCGGGGAAGGGTTAGGGTTAGGGTTCGGGCTAGGGTTAGGGTTAGGGGACGGGGACGGTTTAGGGTCCAGGTGAGGGTACGACAACGCTTTAGGGGGAGCGTACGTGTGAGGGCGCGGCTTAGTGTCAGCGTACGCGTTACGATCAGGGGAAGGGGGAGGGTCAGGCTTCGGGGAAGTGTTAGGGTTAGGGTTCGGGCTAGGGTTAGGGTTAGGGGACGGGGACGGTTTAGGGTCCAGGTGAGGGTACGACAACGCTTTAGGGGGAGCGTACGTGTGAGGGCGCGGGTTAGTGTCAGCGTACGGGTTAGGATTAGGGGACGGGTGAGCGTCAGGCTTCAGGGAAGGGTTAGGGTTAGGGTTCGGGCTAGGGTTAGGGTTAGGGGACGGGGACGGTTTAGGGTCCAGGTGAGGGTACGACAATGCTTTAGGGGGAGCGTACGTGTGAGGGCGCGGGTTATTGTCCGCGTACGCCTTAGGATTAGGGGACGGGGGAGGGTCAGGCTTCGGGGTAGGGTTAGGGATAGGGTTCGGGCTAGGGTTAGGGTTAGGGGACGGGGACGGTTTAGGGTCCAGGTGAGGGTACGACAACGCTTTAGGGGGAGCGTACGTGTGAGGGCGCGGGTTAGTGTCAGCGTACAGGTTAGGATTAGGGGATGGGTGAGGGTCAGGCTTCGGGGAAGGGTTAGGGTTAGGGTTCGGGCTAGGGTTAGGGTTAGGGGATGGGTACGGTTTAGGGTCCAGGTGAGGGTACGACAACGCTTTAGGGGGAGCGTACGTGTGAGGGCGTGGCTTAGTGTCAGCGTACAAGTTAGGATTAGGGGACGGGTGAGGGTCAGGCTTCGGGGAAGGGTTAGGGTTTGGGTTCGGGCTAGGGTTAGGGTTAGGGGACGGGGACGGTTTAGGGTCCAGGTGAGGGTACGACAACGCTTTAGGGGGAGCGTACGTGTGAGGGCGCGGGTTAGTGTCAGCGTACGGGTTAGAATTAGGGGTCGGTTGAGGGTCAGGCTTCGGGGAAGGGTTAGGGTTAGGGTTCGGGCTAGGGTTAGGGTTAGGGGACGGGGACGGTTTAGGGTCCAGGTGAGGGTACGACAACGCTTTAGGGGGAGTGTACGTGTGAGGGCGCGGGTTAGTGTCAGCGTACGGGTTAGGATTAGGGGACGGGTGAGGGTCAGGCTTCGGGGAAGGGTTAGGGTTAGGGTTCGGGCTAGGGTTAGGGTTAGGGGACGGGGACGGTTTAGGGTCCAGGTGAGGATACGACAACGCTTTAGGGGGAGCGTACGTGTGAGGGCGCGGGTTAGTGTCAGCGTACGGGTTAGGATTAGGGGACGGGTGAGGGTCAGGCTTCGGGGAAGGGTTAGGGTTAGGGTTCGGGCTAGGGTTAGGGTTAGGGGACGGGGACGGTTTAGGGTCCAGGTGAGGGTACGACAACGCTTTAGGGGGAGCGTACGTGTGAGGGCGCGGGTTAGTGTCAGCGTACGGGTTAGGATTAGGGGACGGGTGAGGGTCAGGCTTCGGGGAAGGGTTAGGGTTAGGGTTCGGGCTAGGGTTAGGGTTAGGGGACGGGGACGGTTTAGGGTCCAGGTGAGGGTACGACAACGCTTTAGGGGGAGCGTACGTGTGAGGGCGTGGGTTAGTGTCAGCGTACGGGTTAGGATTAGGGGACGGGTGAGGGTCAGGCTTCGGGGAAGGGTTAGGGTTAGGGTTCGGGCTAGGGTTAGGGTTAGGGGACGGGGACGGTTTAGGGTCCAGGTGAGGGTACGACAACGCTTTAGGGGGAGCGTACGTGTGAGGGCGCGGGTTAGTGTCAGCGTACGGGTTAGGATTAGGGGACGGGTGAGGGTCAGGCTTCGGGGAAGGGTTAGGGTTAGGGTTCGGGCTAGGGTTAGGGTTAGGGGACGGGGACGGTTTAGGGTCCAGGTGAGGGTACGACAACGCTTTAGGGGGAGCGTACGTGTGAGGGCGCGGGTTAGTGTCAGCGTACGGGTTAGGATTAGGGGACGGGTGAGGGTCAGGCTTCGGGGAAGGGTTAGGGTTAGGGTTCGGGCTAGGGTTAGGGTTAGGGGACGGGGACGGTTTAGGGTCCAGGTGAGGGTACGACAACGCTTTAGGGGGAGCGTACGTGTGAGGGCGCGGGTTAGTGTCAGCGTACGGGTTAGGATTAGGGGACGGGTGAGGGTCAGGCTTCGGGGAAGGGTTAGGGTTAGGGTTCGGGCTAGGGTTAGGGTTAGGGGACGGGGACGGTTTAGGGTCCAGGTGAGGGTACGACAACGCTTTAGGGGGAGCGTACGTGTGAGGGCGCGGCTTAGTGTCAGCGTACGCGTTACGATCAGGGGAAGGGGGAGGGTCAGGCTTCGGGCAAGTGTTAGGGTTAGGGTTCGGGCTAGGGTTAGGGTTAGGGGACGGGGACGGTTTAGGGTCCAGGTGAGGGTACGACAACGCTTTAGGGGGAGCGTACGTGTGAGGGCGCGGGTTAGTGTCAGCGTACGGGTTAGGATTAGGGGACGGGTGAGCGTCAGGCTTCAGGGAAGGGTTAGGGTTAGGGTTCGGGCTAGGGTTAGGGTTAGGGGACGGGGACGGTTTAGGGTCCAGGTGAGGGTACGACAATGCTTTAGGGGGAGCGTACGTGTGAGGGCGCGGGTTATTGTCCGCGTACGCCTTAGGATTAGGGGACGGGGGAGGGTCAGGCTTCGGGGTAGGGTTAGGGATAGGGTTCGGGCTAGGGTTAGGGTTAGGGGACGGGGACGGTTTAGGGTCCAGGTGAGGGTACGACAACGCTTTAGGGGGAGCGTACGTGTGAGGGCGCGGGTTAGTGTCAGCGTACAGGTTAGGATTAGGGGATGGGTGAGGGTCAGGCTTCGGGGAAGGGTTAGGGTTAGGGTTCGGGCTAGGGTTAGGGTTAGGGGATGGGTACGGTTTAGGGTCCAGGTGAGGGTACGACAACGCTTTAGGGGGAGCGTACGTGTGAGGGCGTGGCTTAGTGTCAGCGTACAAGTTAGGATTAGGGGACGGGTGAGGGTCAGGCTTCGGGGAAGGGTTAGGGTTTGGGTTCGGGCTAGGGTTAGGGTTAGGGGACGGGGACGGTTTAGGGTCCAGGTGAGGGTACGACAACGCTTTAGGGGGAGCGTACGTGTGAGGGCGCGGGTTAGTGTCAGCGTACGGGTTAGAATTAGGGGTCGGTTGAGGGTCAGGCTTCGGGGAAGGGTTAGGGTTAGGGTTCGGGCTAGGGTTAGGGTTAGGGGACGGGGACGGTTTAGGGTCCAGGTGAGGGTACGACAACGCTTTAGGGGGAGTGTACGTGTGAGGGCGCGGGTTAGTGTCAGCGTACGGGTTAGGATTAGGGGACGGGTGAGGGTCAGGCTTCGGGGAAGGGTTAGGGTTAGGGTTCGGGCTAGGGTTAGGGTTAGGGGACGGGGACGGTTTAGGGTCCAGGTGAGGATACGACAACGCTTTAGGGGGAGCGTACGTGTGAGGGCGCGGGTTAGTGTCAGCGTACGGGTTAGGATTAGGGGACGGGTGAGGGTCAGGCTTCGGGGAAGGGTTAGGGTTAGGGTTCGGGCTAGGGTTAGGGTTAGGGGACGGGGACGGTTTAGGGTCCAGGTGAGGGTACGACAACGCTTTAGGGGGAGCGTACGTGTGAGGGCGCGGGTTAGTGTCAGCGTACGGGTTAGGATTAGGGGACGGGTGAGGGTCAGGCTTCGGGGAAGGGTTAGGGTTAGGGTTCGGGCTAGGGTTAGGGTTAGGGGACGGGGACGGTTTAGGGTCCAGTTGAGGGTACGACAACGCTTTAGGGGGAGCGTACGTGTGAGGGCGTGGGTTAGTGTCAGCGTACGGGTTAGGATTAGGGGACGGGTGAGGGTCAGGCTTCGGGGAAGGGTTAGGGTTAGGGTTCGGGCTAGGGTTAGGGTTAGGGGACGGGGACGGTTTAGGGTCCAGGTGAGGGTACGACAACGCTTTAGGGGGAGCGTACGTGTGAGGGCGCGGGTTAGTGTCAGCGTACGGGTTAGGATTAGGGGACGGGTGAGGGTCAGGCTTCGGGGAAGGGTTAGGGTTAGGGTTCGGGCTAGGGTTAGGGTTAGGGGACGGGGACGGTTTAGGGTCCAGGTGAGGGTACGACAACGCTTTAGGGGGAGCGTACGTGTGAGGGCGCGGGTTAGTGTCAGCGTACGGGTTAGGATTAGGGGACGGGTGAGGGTCAGGCTTCGGGGAAGGGTTAGGGTTAGGGTTCGGGCTAGGGTTAGGGTTAGGGGACGGGGACGGTTTAGGGTCCAGGTGAGGGTACGACAACGCTTTAGGGGGAGCGTACGTGTGAGGGCGCGGGTTAGTGTCAGCGTACGGGTTAGGATTAGGGGACGGGTGAGGGTCAGGCTTCGGGGAAGGGTTAGGGTTAGGGTTCGGGCTAGGGTTAGGGTTAGGGGACGGGGACGGTTTAGGGTCCAGGTGAGGGTACGACAACGCTTTAGGGGGAGCGTACGTGTGAGGGCGCGGGTTAGTGTCAGCGTACGGGTTAGGATTAGGGGACGGGTGAGGGTCAGGCTTCGGGGAAGGGTTAGGGTTAGGGTTCGGGCTAGGGTTAGGGTTAGGGGACGGGGACGGTTTAGGGTCCAGGTGAGGGTACGACAACGCTTTAGGGGGAGCGTACGTGTGAGGGCGCGGGTTAGTGTCAGCGTACGGGTTAGGATTAGGGGACGGGTGAGGGTCAGGCTTCGGGGAAGGGTTAGGGTTAGGGTTCGGGCTAGGGTTAGGGTTAGGGGACGGGGACGGTTTAGGGTCCAGGTGAGGGTACGACAACGCTTTAGGGGGAGCGTACGTGTGAGGGCGCGGGTTAGTGTCAGCGTACGGGTTAGGATTAGGGGACGGGTGAGGGTCAGGCTTCGGGGAAGGGTTAGGGTTAGGGTTCGGGCTAGGGTTAGGGTTAGGGGACGGGGACGGTTTAGGGTCCAGGTGAGGGTACGACAACGCTTTAGGGGGAGCGTACGTGTGAGGGTGCGGGTTAGTGTCAGCGTACGGGTTAGGATTAGGGGACGGGTGAGGTTCAGGCTTCGGGGAAGGGTTAGGGTTAGGGTTCGGGCTAGGGTTAGGGTTAGGGGACGGGGACGGTTTAGGGTCCAGGTGAGGGTACGACAACGCTTTAGGGGGAGCGTACGTGTGAGGGCGCGGGTTAGTGTCAGCGTACGGGTTAGGATTAGGGGACGGGTGAGGGTCAGGCTTCGGGGAAGGGTTAGGGTTAGGGTTCGGGCTAGGGTTAGGGTTAGGGGACGGGGACGGTTTAGGGTCCAGGTGAGGGTACGACAACGCTTTAGGGGGAGCGTACGTGTGAGGGCGCGGGTTAGTGTCAGCGTACGGGTTAGGATTAGGGGACGGGTGAGGGTCAGGCTTCGGGGAAGGGTTAGGGTTAGGGTTCGGGCTAGGGTTAGGGTTAGGGGACGGGGACGGTTTAGGGTCCAGGTGAGGGTACGACAACGCTTTAGGGGGAGCGTACGTGTGAGGGTGCGGGTTAGTGTCAGCGTACGGGTTAGGATTAGGGGACGGGTGAGGGTCAGGCTTCGGGGAAGGGTTAGGGTTAGGGTTCGGGCTAGGGTTAGGGTTAGGGGACGGGGACGGTTTAGGGTCCAGGTGAGGGTACGACAACGCTTTAGGGGGAGCGTACGTGTGAGGGCGCGGGTTAGTGTCAGCGTACGGGTTAGGATTAGGGGACGGGTGAGGGTCAGGCTTCGGGGAAGGGTTAGGGTTAGGGTTCGGGCTAGGGTTAGGGTTAGGGGACGGGGACGGTTTAGGGTCCAGGTGAGGGTACGACAACGCTTTAGGGGGAGCGTACGTGTGAGGGCGCGGGTTAGTGTCAGCGTACGGGTTAGGATTAGGGGACGGGTGAGGGTCAGGCTTCGGGGAAGGGTTAGGGTTAGGGTTCGGGCTAGGGTTAGGGTTAGGGGACGGGGACGGTTTAGGGTCCAGGTGAGGGTACGACAACGCTTTAGGGGGAGCGTACGTGTGAGGGCGCGGGTTAGTGTCAGCGTACGGGTTAGGATTAGGGGACGGGTGAGGGTCAGGCTTTGGGGAAGGGTTAGGGTTAGGGTTCGGGCTAGGGTTAGGGTTAGGGGATGGGGACGGTTTAGGGTCCAGGTGAGGGTACGACAACGCTTTAGGGGGAGCGTACGTGTGAGGGTGCGGGTTAGTGTCAGCGTACGGGTTAGGATTAGGGGACGGGTGAGGGTCAGGCTTCGTGGAAGGGTTAGGGTTAGGGTTCGGGCTAGGGTTAGTGTTAGGGGACGGGGACGGTTTAGGGTCCAGGTGAGGGTACGACAACGCTTTAGGGGGAGCGTACGTGTGAGGGCGCGGGTTAGTGTCAGCGTACGGGTTAGGATTAGGGGACGGGTGAGGGTCAGGCTTCGGGGAAGGGTTAGGGTTAGGGTTCGGGCTAGGGTTAGGGTTAGGGGACGGGGACGGTTTAGGGTCCAGGTGAGGGTACGACAACGCTTTAGGGGGAGCGTACGTGTGAGGGCGCGGGTTAGTGTCAGCGTACGGGTTAGGATTAGGGGACGGGTGAGGGTCAGGCTTCGGGGAAGGGTTAGGGTTAGGGTTCGGGCTAGGTTAGGGTTAGGGGACGGGGACGGTTTAGGGTCCAGGTGAGGGTACGACAACGCTTTAGGGGGAGCGTACGTGTGAGGGCGCGGCTTAGTGTCAGCGTACGCGTTACGATCAGGGGAAGGGGGAGGGTCAGGCTTCGGGGAAGTGTTAGGGTTAGGGTTCGGGCTAGGGTTAGGGTTAGGGGACGGGGACGGTTTAGGGTCCAGGTGAGGGTACGACAACGCTTTAGGGGGAGCGTACGTGTGAGGGCGCGGGTTAGTGTCAGCGTACGGGTTAGGATTAGGGGACGGGTGAGCGTCAGGCTTCAGGGAAGGGTTAGGGTTAGGGTTCGGGCTAGGGTTAGGGTTAGGGGACGGGGACGGTTTAGGGTCCAGGTGAGGGTACGACAATGCTTTAGGGGGAGCGTACGTGTGAGGGCGCGGGTTATTGTCCGCGTACGCCTTAGGATTAGGGGACGGGGGAGGGTCAGGCTTCGGGGTAGGGTTAGGGTTAGGGTTCGGGCTAGGGTTAGGGTTAGGGGTCGGGGACGGTTTAGGGTCCAGGTGAGGGTACGACAACGCTTTAGGGGGAGCGTACGTGTGAGGGCGCGGGTTAGTGTCAGCGTACAGGTTAGGATTAGGGGATGGGTGAGGGTCAGGCTTCGGGGAAGGGTTAGGGTTAGGGTTCGGGCTAGGGTTAGGGTTAGGGGATGGGTACGGTTTAGGGTCCAGGTGAGGGTACGACAACGCTTTAGGGGGAGCGTACGTGTGAGGGCGCGGCTTAGTGTCAGCGTACAAGTTAGGATTATGGGACGGGTGAGGGTCAGGCTTCGGGGAAGGGTTAGGGTTTGGGTTCGGGCTAGGGTTAGGGTTAGGGGACGGGGACGGTTTAGGGTCCAGGTGAGGGTACGACAACGCTTTAGGGGGAGCGTACGTGTGAGGGCGCGGGTTAGTGTCAGCGTACGGGTTAGAATTAGGGGTCGGTTGAGGGTCAGGCTTCGGGGAAGGGTTAGGGTTAGGGTTCGGGCTAGGGTTAGGGTTAGGGGACGGGGACGGTTTAGGGTCCAGGTGAGGGTACGACAACGCTTTAGGGGGAGTGTACGTGTGAGGGCGCGGGTTAGTGTCAGCGTACGGGTTAGGATTAGGGGACGGGTGAGTGTCAGGCTTCGGGGAAGGGTTAGGGTTAGGGTTTGGGCTAGGGTTAGGGTTAGGGGACGGGGACGGTTTAGGGTCCAGGTGAGGATACGACAACGCTTTAGGGGGAGCGTACGTGTGAGGGCGCGGGTTAGTGTCAGCGTATGGGTTAGGATTAGGGGACGGGTGAGGGTCAGGCTTCGGGGAAGGGTTAGGGTTAGGGTTCGGGCTAGGGTTAGGGTTAGGGGACGGGGACGGTTTAGGGTCCAGGTGAGGGTACGACAACGCTTTAGGGGGAGCGTACGTGTGAGGGCGCGGGTTAGTGTCAGCGTACGGGTTAGGATTAGGGGACGGGTGAGGGTCAGGCTTCGGGGAAGGGTTAGGGTTAGGGTTCGGGCTAGGGTTAGGGTTAGGGGACGGGGACGGTTTAGGGTCCAGTTGAGGGTACGACAACGCTTTAGGGGGAGCGTACGTGTGAAGGCGTGGGTTAGTGTCAGCGTACGGGTTAGGATTAGGGGACGGGTGAGGGTCAGGCTTCGGGGAAGGGTTAGGGTTAGGGTTCGGGCTAGGGTTAGGGTTAGGGGACGGGGACGGTTTAGGGTCCAGGTGAGGGTACGACAACGCTTTAGGGGGAGCGTACGTGTGAGGGCGCGGGTTAGTGTCAGCGTACGGGTTAGGATTAGGGGACGGGTGAGGGTCAGGCTTCGGGGAAGGGTTAGGGTTAGGGTTCGGGCTAGGGTTAGGGTTAGGGGACGGGGACGGTTTAGGGTCCAGGTGAGGGTACGACAACGCTTTAGGGGGAGCGTACGTGTGAGGGCGCGGGTTAGTGTCAGCGTACGGGTTAGGATTAGGGGACGGGTGAGGGTCAGGCTTCGGGGAAGGGTTAGGGTTAGGGTTCGGGCTAGGGTTAGGGTTAGGGGACGGGGACGGTTTAGGGTCCAGGTGAGGGTACGACAACGCTTTAGGGGGAGCGTACGTGTGAGGGCGCGGGTTAGTGTCAGCGTACGGGTTAGGATTAGGGGACGGGTGAGGGTCAGGCTTCGGGGAAGGGTTAGGGTTAGGGTTCGGGCTAGGGTTAGGGTTAGGGGACGGGGACGGTTTAGGGTCCAGGTGAGGGTACGACAACGCTTTAGGGGGAGCGTACGTGTGAGGGCGCGGGTTAGTGTCAGCGTACGGGTTAGGATTAGGGGACGGGTGAGGGTCAGGCTTCGGGGAAGGGTTAGGGTTAGGGTTCGGGCTAGGGTTAGGGTTAGGGGACGGGGACGGTTTAGGGTCCAGGTGAGGGTACGACAACGCTTTAGGGGGAGCGTACGTGTGAGGGCGCGGGTTAGTGTCAGCGTACGGGTTAGGATTAGGGGACGGGTGAGGGTCAGGCTTCGGGGAAGGGTTAGGGTTAGGGTTCGGGCTAGGGTTAGGGTTAGGGGACGGGGACGGTTTAGGGTCCAGGTGAGGGTACGACAACGCTTTAGGGGGAGCGTACGTGTGAGGGCGCGGGTTAGTGTCAGCGTACGGGTTAGGATTAGGGGACGGGTGAGGGTCAGGCTTCGGGGAAGGGTTAGGGTTAGGGTTCGGGCTAGGGTTAGGGTTAGGGGACGGGGACGGTTTAGGGTCCAGGTGAGGGTACGACAACGCTTTAGGGGGAGCGTACGTGTGAGGGTGCGGGTTAGTGTCAGCGTACGGGTTAGGATTAGGGGACGGGTGAGGGTCAGGCTTCGGGGAAGGGTTAGGGTTAGGGTTCGGGCTAGGGTTAGGGTTAGGGGACGGGGACGGTTTAGGGTCCAGGTGAGGGTACGACAACGCTTTAGGGGGAGCGTACGTGTGAGGGCGCGGGTTAGTGTCAGCGTACGGGTTAGGATTAGGGGACGGGTGAGGGTCAGGCTTCGGGGAAGGGTTAGGGTTAGGGTTCGGGCTAGGGTTAGGGTTAGGGGACGGGGACGGTTTAGGGTCCAGGTGAGGGTACGACAACGCTTTAGGGGGAGCGTACGTGTGAGGGCGCGGGTTAGTGTCAGCGTACGGGTTAGGATTAGGGGACGGGTGAGGGTCAGGCTTCGGGGAAGGGTTAGGGTTAGGGTTCGGGCTAGGGTTAGGGTTAGGGGACGGGGACGGTTTAGGGTCCAGGTGAGGGTACGACAACGCTTTAGGGGGAGCGTACGAGTGAGGGCACGGGTTAGTGTCAGCGTACGGGTTAGGATTAGGGGACGGGTGAGGGTCAGGCTTCGGGGAAGGGTTAGTGTTAGCGTTCGGGCTAGGGTTAGGGTTAGGGGACGGGGACGGTTTAGGGTCCTGGTGAGGGTACGACAACGCTTTAGGGGGAGCGTACGTGTGAGGGCGCGGCTTAGTGTCAGCGTACGGGTTAGGATTAGGGGACGGGTGAGGGTCAGGCTTCGGGGAAGGGTTAGGGTTAGGGTTCGGGCTAGGGTTAGGGTTAGGGGACGGGGACGGTTTAGGGTCCAGGTGAGGGTACGACAACGCTTTAGGGGGAGCGTACGTGTGAGGGCGCGGGTTAGTGTCAGAGTACGGGTTAGGATTAGGGGACGGGTGAGGGTCAGGCTTCGGGGAAGGGTTAGGGTTAGGGTTCGGGCTAGGGTTAGGGATAGGGGACGGGGACGGTTTAGGGTCCAGGTGAGGGTACGACAACGCTTTAGGGGGAGCGTACGTGTGAGGGCGCGGGTTAGGGTCAGCGTACGGGTTAGGATTAGGGGACGGGTGAGGGTCAGGCTTCGGGGAAGGGTTAGGGTTAGGGTTCGGGCTAGGGTTAGGGTTAGGGGACGGGAACGATTTAGGGTTCAGGTGAGGGTACGACAACGCTTTAGGGGGAGCGTACGAGTGAGGGTGCGGGTTAGTGTCAGCGTACGGGTTAGGATTAGGGGACGGGTGAGGGTCAGGCTTCGGGGAAGGGTTAGGGTTAGGGTTCGGGCTAGGGTTAGGGTTAGGGGACGGGGACGGTTTAGGGTCCAGGTGAGGGTACGACAACGCTTTAGGGGGAGCGTACGTGTGAGGGCGTGGGTTAGTATCCGCGTACGGGTTAGAATTAGGGGACGGGTGAGGGTCAGGCTTCGGGGAAGTGTTAGGGTTAGGGTTCGGGCTAGGGTTAGGGTTAGGGGACGGGGACGGTTTAGGGTCCAGGTGAGTGTACGACAACGCTTTAGGGGGAGCGTACGTGTGAGGGCGCGGGTTAGTGTCAGCGTTCGGGTTAGGATTAAGGGACGGGTGAGGGTCAGGCTTCGGGGAAGGGTTAGGGTTAGGGTTCGGGCTAGGGTTAGGGTTAGGGGACGGGGACGGTTTAGGGTCCAGGTGAGGGTACGACAACGGTTTAGGGGGAGCGTATGTGTGAGGGCGTGGTTTAGTGTTAGCGTACGGGTTAGGATTAGGGGACGGGTGAGGGTCAGGCTTCGGGGAAGGGTTAGGGTTAGGGTTCGGGCTAGGGTTAGGGTTAGGGGAAGGGGACGGTTTAGGGTCCAGGTGAGGGTACGACAACGCTTTAGGGGGAGCGTACGTGTGAGGGCGCGGGTTAGTGTCAGCGTACGGGTTAGGATTAGGGGATGGGTGAGTGTCAGGCTTCGGGGAAGGGTTAGGGTTAGGGTTCGGGCTAGGGTTAGGGTTAGGGGACGGGGACGGTTTAGGGTCCAGGTGAGGGTACGACAACGCTTTAGGGGGAGCGTACGTGTGAGGGCGCGGGTTAGGGTCAGCGTACGGGTTAGGATTAGGGGACGGGTGAGGGTCAGGCTTCGGGGAAGGGTTAGGGTTAGGGTTCGGGCTAGGGTTAGGGTTAGGGGACGGGAACGATTTAGGGTTCAGGTGAGGGTACGACAACGCTTTAGGGGGAGCGTACGAGTGAGGGCGCGGGTTAGTGTCAGCGTACGGGTTAGGATTAGGGGACGGGTGAGGGTCAGGCTTCGGGGAAGGGTTAGGGTTAGGGTTCGGGCTAGGGTTAGGGTTAGGGGACGGGGACGGTTTAGGGTCCAGGTGAGGGTACGACAACGCTTTAGGGGGAGCGTACGTGTGAGGGCGTGGGTTAGTATCCGCGTACGGGTTAGAATTAGGGGACGGGTGAGGGTCAGGCTTCGGGGAAGTGTTAGGGTTAGGGTTCGGGCTAGGGTTAGGGTTAGGGGACGGGGACGGTTTAGGGTCCAGGTGAGTGTACGACAACGCTTTAGGGGGAGCGTACGTGTGAGGGCGCGGGTTAGTGTCAGCGTTCGGGTTAGGATTAAGGGACGGGTGAGGGTCAGGCTTCGGGGAAGGGTTAGGGTTAGGGTTCGGGCTAGGGTTAGGGTTAGGGGACGGGGACGGTTTAGGGTCCAGGTGAGGGTACGACAACGCTTTAGGGGGAGCGTACGTGTGAGGGCGTGGGTTAGTGTCCGCGTACGGGTTAGGATTAGGGGACGGGTGAGGGTCAGGCTTCGGGGAAGGGTTAGGGTTAGGGTTCGGGCTAGGGTTAGGGTTAGGGGACGGGGACGGTTTAGGGTCCAGGTGAGGGTACGACAACGCTTTAGGGGGAGCGTACGTGTGAGGGCGCGGTTTAGGGTCAGCGTACGGGTTAGGATTAGGGGACGGGTGAGGGTCAGGCTTCGGGGAAGGGTTAGGGTTAGGGTTCGAGCTAGGGTTAGGGTTAGGGGACAGGGACGGTTTAGGGTCCAGGTGAGGGTACGACAACGCTTTAGGGGGAGCGTACGTGTGAGGGCGCGGGTTAGTGTCCGCGTACGGGTTAGGATTAGGGGACGGGTGAGGGTCAGGCTTCGGGGAAGGGTTAGGGTTAGGGTTCGGGCTAGGGTTAGGGTTAGGGGACGGGGACGGTTTAGGTTCCAGGTGAGGGTACGACAACGCTTTAGGGGGAGCGTACGTGTGAGGGCGCGGGTTAGTGTCAGCGTACGGGTTAGGATTAGGGGACGGGTGAGGGTCAGGCTTCGGGGAAGGGTTAGGGTTAGGGTTCGGGCTAGGGTTAGGGTTAGGGGACGGGGACGGTTTAGGGTCCAGGTGAGGGTACGACAACGCTTTAGGGGGAGCGTACGTGTGAGGGCGCGGGTTAGTGTCAGCGTACGGGTTAGGATTAGGGGATGGGTGAGGTTCAGGCTTCGGGGAAGGGTTAGGGTTAGGGTTCGGGCTAGGGTTAGGGTTAGGGGACGGGGACGGTTTAGGGTCCAGGTGAGGGTACGACAACGCTTTAGGGGGAGCGTACGTGTGAGGGCGCGGGTTAGTGTCAGCGTACGGGTTAGGATTAGGGGACGGGTGAGGGTCAGGCTTCGGGGAAGGGTTAGGGTTAGGGTTCGGGCTAGGGTTAGGGTTAGGGGACGGGGACGGTTTAGGGTCCAGGTGAGGGTACGACAACGCTTTAGGGGGAGCGTACGTGTGAGGGCGCGGGTTAGTGTCAGCGTACGGGTTAGGATTAGGGGACGGGTGAGGTTCAGGCTTCGGGGAAGGGTTAGGGTTAGGTTTCGGGCTAGGGTTAGGGTTAGGGGACGGGGACGGTTTAGGGTCCAGGTGAGGGTACGACAACGCTTTAGGGGGAGCGTACGTGTGAGGGCGCGGGTTAGTGTCCGCGTACGGGTTAGGATTAGGGGACGGGTGAGGGTCAGGCTTCGGGGAAGGGTTAGGGTTAGGGTTCGGGCTAGGGTTAGGGTTAGGGGACGGGGACGGTTTAGGGTCCAGGTGAGGGTACGACAACGCTTTAGGGGGAGCGTACGTGTGAGGGCGCGGGTTAGTGTCAGCGTACGGGTTAGGATTAGGGGACGGATGAGGGTCAGGCTTCGGGGAAGGGTTAGGGTTAGGGTTCGGGCTAGGGTTAGGGTTAGGGGACGGGGACGGTTTAGGGTCCAGGTGAGGGTACGACAACGCTTTAGGGGGAGCGTACGTGTGAGGGCGCGAGTTAGTGTCCGCGTACGGGTTAGGATTAGGGGACGGGTGAGGTTCAGGCTTCGGGGAAGGGTTAGGGTTAGGGTTCGGGCTAGGGTTAGGGATAGGGGACGGGGACGGTTTAGGGTCCAGGTGAGGGTACGACAACGCTTTAGGGGGAGCGTACGTGTGAGGGTGCGGGTTAGTGTCAGCGTACGGGTTAGGATTAGGGGACGGGTGAGGGTCAGGCTTCGGGGAAGGGTTAGGGTTAGGGTTCGGGCTAGGGTTAGGGTTAGGGGACGGGGACGGTTTAGGGTCCAGGTGAGGGTACGACAACGCTTTAGGGGGAGCGTACGTGTGAGGGCGCGGGTTAGTGTCAGCGTACGGGTTAGGATTAGGGGACGGGTGAGGGTCAGGCTTCGGGGAAGGGTTAGGGTTAGGGTTCGGGCTAGGGTTAGGGTTAGGGGACGGGGACGGTTTAGGGTCCAGGTGAGGGTACGACAACGCTTTAGGGGGAGCGTACGTGTGAGGGCGCGGGTTAGGGTCAGCGTACGGGTTAGGATTAGGGGACGGGTGTGGGTCAGGCTTCGGGGAAGGGTTAGGGTTAGGGTTCGGCCTAGGGTTAGGGTTAGGGGACGGGAACGGTTTAGGGTTCAGGTGAGGGTACGACAACGCTTTAGGGGGAGCGTACGTGTGAGGGCGTGGGTTAGTGTCAGCGTACGGGTTAGGATTAGGGGACGGGTGAGGGTCAGGCTTCGGGGAAGGGTTAGGGTTAGGGTTCGGGCTAGGGTTAGGGTTAGGGGACGGGGACGGTTTAGGGTCCAGGTGAGGGTACGACAACGCTTTAGGGGGAGCGTACGTGTGAGGGCGCGGGTTAGTGTCAGCGTACGGGTTAGGATTAGGGGACGGGTGAGGGTCAGGCTTCGGGGAAGGGTTAGGGTTAGGGTTCGGGCTAGGGTTAGGGTTAGGGGATGGGGACGGTTTAGGGTCCAGGTGAGGGTACGACAACGCTTTAGGGGGAGCGTACGTGTGAGGGCGCGGGTTAGTGTCAGCGTACGGGTTAGGATTAGGGGACGGGTGAGGTTCAGGCTTCGGGGAAGGGTTAGGGTTAGGTTTCGGGCTAGGGTTAGGGTTAGGGGACGGGGACGGTTTAGGGTCCAGGTGAGGGTACGACAACGCTTTAGGGGGAGCGTACGTGTGAGGGCGCGGGTTAGTGTCCGCGTACGGGTTAGGATTAGGGGACGGGTGAGGGTCAGGCTTCGGGGAAGGGTTAGGGTTAGGGTTCGGGCTAGGGTTAGGGTTAGGGGACGGGGACGGTTTAGGGTCCAGGTGAGGGTACGACAACGCTTTATGGGGAGCGTACGTGTGAGGGCGCGGGTTAGTGTCAGCGTACGGGTTAGGATTAGGGGACGGGTGAGGGTCAGGCTTCGGGGAAGGGTTAGGGTTAGGGTTCGGGCTAGGGTTAGGGTTAGGGGACGGGGACGGTTTAGGGTCCAGGTGAGGGTACGACAACGCTTTAGGGGGAGCGTACGTGTGAGGGCGCGGGTTAGTGTCAGCGTACGGGTTAGGATTAGGGGACGGGTGAGGGTCAGGCTTCGGGGAAGGGTTAGTGTTAGGGTTCGGGCTAGGGTTAGGGTTAGGGGACGGGGACGGTTTAGGGTCCAGGTGAGGGTACGACAAGGCTTTAGGGGGAGCGTACGTGTGAGGGCGTGGGTTAGTGTCCGCGTACGGGTTAGGATTAGGGGACGGGTGAGGGTCAGGCTTCGGGGAAGGGTTAGGGTTAGGGTTCGGACTAGGGTTAGGGTTAGGGGATGGGGACGGTTTAGGGTCCAGGTGAGGGTACGACAACGCTTTAGGGGGAGCGTACGTGTGAGGGCGCGGGTTAGTGTCAGCGTACGGATTAGGATTAGGGGACGGGTGAGGGTCAGGCTTCGGGGAAGGGTTAGGGTTAGGGTTCGGGCTAGGGTTAGGGTTAGGGGACGGGGACGGTTTAGGGTCCAGGTGAGGGTACGACAACGCTTTAGGGGGAGCGTACGTGTGAGGGCGCGGGTTAGTGTCAGCGTACGGGTTAGGATTGGGGACGGGTGAGGGTCAGGCTTCGGGGAAGGGTTAGAGTTAGGGTTCGGGCTAGGGTTAGGGTTAGGGGACGGGGACGGTTTAGGGTCCAGGTGAGGGTACGACAACGCTTTAGGGGGAGCGTACGTGTGAGGGCGCGGCTTAGTGTCAGCGTACGGGTTAGGATTAGGGGAAGGGTGAGAGTCAGGCTTCGGGGAAGGGTTAGGGTTAGGGTTCGGGCTAGGGTTAGGGTTAGGGGACGGGGACGGTTTAGGGTCCAGGTGAGGGTACGACAACGCTTTAGGGGGAGCGTACGTGTGAGGGCGCGGGTTAGTGTCAGCGTACGGGTTAGGATTAGGGGACGGGTGAGGGTCAGGCTTCGGGGAAGGGTTAGGGTTAGGGTTCGGGCTAGGGTTAGGGTTAGGGGACGGGGACGGTTTAGGGTCCAGGTGAGGGTACGACAACGCTTTAGGGGGAACGTACATGTGAGGGCGCGGGTTAGTGTCCGCGTACGGGTTAGGATTAGGGGACGGGTGAGGGTCAGGCTTCGGGGAAGGGTTAGGGTTAGGGTTCGGGCTAGGGTTAGGGTTAGGGGACGGGGCGGTTTAGGGTCCTGGTGAGGGTACGACAACGCTTTAGGGGGAGCGTACGTGTGAGGGCGCGGGTTAGTGTCAGCGTACGGGTTAGGATTAGGGGACGGGTGAGGGTCAGGCTTCGGGGAAGGGTTAGGGTTAGGGTTCGGGCTAGGATTAGGGTTAGGGGACGGGGACGGTTTAGGGTCCAGGTGAGGGTACGACAACGCTTTAGGAGGAGCGTACGTGTGAGGGCGCGGGTTAGCGTCAGCGTACGGGTTAGGATTAGGGAACGGGTGAGGGTCAGGCTTCGGGGAAGGGTTAGGGTTAGGGTTCGGGCTAGGGTTAGGGTTAGGGGACGGGGACGGTTTAGGGTCCAGGTGAGGGTACGACAACGCTTTAGGGGGAGCGTACGTGTGAGGGCGCGGGTTAGTGTCAGCGTACGGGTTAGGATTAGGGGACGGGTGAGGGTCAGGCTTCGGGGAAGGGTTAGGGTTAGGGTTCGGGCTAGGGTTAGGGTTAGGGGACGGGGACGGTTCAGGGTCCAGGTGAGGGTACGACAACGCTTTAGGGGGAGCGTACGTGTGAGGGCGCGGGTTAGTGTCAGCGTACGGGTTAGGATTAGGGGACGGGTGAGGGTCAGGCTTCGGGGAAGGGTTAGGGTTAGGGTTCGGGCTATGGTTAGGGTTAGGGGACGGGGACGGTTTAGGGTCCAGGTGAGGGTACGACAACGCTTTAGGGGGAGCGTACGTGTGAGGGCGCGGGTTAGCGTCAGCGTACGGGTTAGGATTAGGGGACGGGTGAGGGTCAGGCTTCGGGGAAGGGTTAGGGTTAGGGTTAGGGTTAGGGGACGGGGACGGTTTAGGGTCCAGGTGAGGGTACGACAACGCTTTAGGGGGAGCGTACGTGTGAGGGCGCAGGTTAGTGTCAGCGTACGGGTTAGGATTAGGGGACGGGTGAGGGTCAGGCTTCGGGGAAGGGTTAGGGTTAGGGTTCGGGCTAGGGTTAGGGTTAGGGGACGGGGACGGTTTAGGGTCCAGGTGAGGGTACGACAACGCTTTAGGGGGAGCGTACGTGTGAGGGCGCGGGTTAGTGTCAGCGTAAGCGTTAGGATTAGGGGACGGGTGAGGGTCAGGCTTCGGGGAAGGGTTAGGGTTAGGGTTCGGGCTAGGGTTAGGGTTAGGGGACGGGGACGGTTTAGGGTCCAGGTGAGGGTACGACAACGCTTTAGGGGGAGCGTACGTGTGAGGGCGCGGCTTAGTGTCAGCGTACGGGTTAGGATTAGGGGACGGGTGAGGGTCAGGCTTCGGGGAAGGGTTAGGGTTAGGGTTCGGGCTAGGGTTAGGGTTAGGGGACGGGGACGGTTTAGGGTCCAGGTGAGGGTACGACAACGCTTTAGGGGGAGCGTACGTGTGAGGGCGCGGGTTAGTGTCAGCGTACGGGTTAGGATTAGGGGACGGGTGAGGGTCAGGCTTCGGGGAAGGGTTAGGGTTAGGGTTCGGGCTAGGGTTAGGGTTAGGGGACGGGGAAGGTTTAGGGTCCAGGTGAGGGTACGACAACGCTTTAGGGGGAGCGTACGTGTGAGGGCGCGGGTTAGTGTCAGCGTACGGGTTAGGATTAGGGGACGGGGGAGGGTCAGGCTTCGGGGAAGGGTTAGGGTTAGGGTTCGGGCTAGGGTTAGGGTTAGGGGACGGGGACGGTATAGGGTCCAGGTGAGGGTACGACAACGCTTTACGGGGAGCGTATGTGTGAGGGTGCGGCTTAGTGTAAGCGTACGGGTTAGGATTAGGGGACGGGTGAGGGTCAGGCTTCGGGGAAGGGTTAGGGTTAGGGTTCGGGCTAGGGTTAGGGTTAGGGGACGGGGACGGTTTAGGGTCCAGGTGAGGGTACGACAACGCTTTAGGGGGAGCGTACGTGTGAGGGCGCGGGTTAGTCAGCGTACGGGTTAGGATTAGGGGACGGGTGAGGGTCAGGCTTCGGGGAAGGGTTAGGGTTAGGGTTCGGGCTAGGGTTAGGGTTAGGGGACGGGGACAGTTTAGGGTCCAGGTGAGGGTACGACAACGCTTTAGGGGGAGCGTACGTGTGAGGGCGCAGGTTAGTGTCAGCGTACGGGTTAGGATTAGGGG
This sequence comes from Globicephala melas, assembly GCF_963455315.2. Lineage (NCBI taxonomy): Eukaryota > Metazoa > Chordata > Mammalia > Artiodactyla > Delphinidae > Globicephala > Globicephala melas. The sequence goes on from NC_083330.1 coordinate 53,239,299, forward strand.
ACGGGTGAGGGTCAGGCGTCGGGGAAGGGTTAGGGTTAGGGTTCGGGCTACGGTTAGGGTTAGGGGACGGGGACGGTTTAGGGTCCAGGTGAGGGTACGACAACGCTTTAGGGGGAGTGTACGTGTGAGGGCGCGGGTTAGTGTCAGCGTAAGCGTTAGGATTAGGGGACGGGTGAGGGTCAGGCTTCGGGGAAGGGTTAGGGTTAGGGTTCGGGCTAGGGTTAGGGTTAGGGGACGGGGACGGTTTAGGGTCCAGGTGAGGGTACGACAACGCTTTAGGGGGAGCGTACGTGTGAGGGCGCGGGTTAGTGTCAGCGTACGGGTTAGGATTAGGGGACGGGTGAGGGTCAGGCTTCGGGGAAGGGTTAGGGTTAGGGTTCGGGCTAGGGTTAGGGTTAGGGGACGGGGACGGTTTAGGGTCCAGGTGAGGGTACGACAACGCTTTAGGGGGAGCGTACGTGTGAGGGCGCGGGTTAGTGTCAGCGTACGGGTTAGGATTAGGGGACGGGTGAGGGTCAGGCTTCGGGGAAGGGTTAGGGTTAGGGTTCGGGCTAGGGTTAGGGTTAGGGGACGGGGACGGTTTAGGGTCCAGGTGAGGGTACGACAACGCTTTAGGGGGAGCGTACGTGTGAGGGTGCGGGTTAGCGTCAGCGTACGGGTTAGGATTAGGGGACGGGTGAGGGTCAGGCTTCGGGGAAGGGTTAGGGTTAGGGTTCGGGCTAGGGTTAGGGTTAGGGGACGGGGACGGTTTAGGGTCCAGGTGAGGGTACGACAACGCTTTAGGGGGAGCGTACGTGTGAGGGCGCAGGTTAGTGTCAGCGTACGGGTTAGGATTAGGGGACGGGTGAGGGTCAGGCTTCGGGGAAGGGTTAGGGTTAGGGTTCGGGCTAGGGTTAGGGTTAGGGGACGGGGACGGTTTAGGGTCCAGGTGAGGGTACGACAACGCTTTAGGGGGAGCGTACGTGTGAGGGCGCGGGTTAGTGTCAGCGTAAGCGTTAGGATTAGGGGACGGGTGAGGGTCAGGCTTCGGGGAAGGGTTAGGGTTAGGGTTCGGGCTAGGGTTAGGGTTAGGGGACGGGGACGGTTTAGGGTCCAGGTGAGGGTACGACAACGCTTTAGGGGGAGCGTACGTGTGAGGGCGCGGGTTAGTGTCAGCGTACGGGTTAGGATTAGGGGACGGGTGAGGGTCAGGCTTCGGGGAAGGGTTAGGGTTAGGGTTCGGGCTAGGGTTAGGGTTAGGGGACGGGGACGGTTTAGGGTCCAGGTGAGGGTACGACAACGCTTTAGGGGGAGCGTACGTGTGAGGGCGCGGGTTAGTGTCAGCGTACGGGTTAGGATTAGGGGACGGGTGAGGGTCAGGCTTCGGGGAAGGGTTAGGGTTAGGGTTCGGGCTAGGGTTAGGGTTAGGGGACGGGGACGGTTTAGGGTCCAGGTGAGGGTACGACAACGCTTTAGGGGGAGCGTACGTGTGAGGGCGCGGGTTAGCGTCAGCGTACGGGTTAGGATTAGGGGACGGGTGAGGGTCAGGCTTCGGGGAAGGGTTAGGGTTAGGGTTCGGGCTAGGGTTAGGGTTAGGGGACGGGGACGGTTTAGGGTCGAGGTGAGGGTACGACAACGCTTTAGGGGGAGCGTACGTGTGAGGGCGCGGGTTAGTGTCAGCGTACGGGTTAGGATTAGGGGACGGGTG